>NC_086250.1:49007321-49646071 GCF_021018805.1 Prinia subflava | reverse complement strand
AATAATTTTTTTTTGCTAGGCATACCCATTAATTATCCCCAAATTATATGAAACACTACTGCTTCTACCCCAGCTCAAATAATATGAGAGAGTCTTGACTGCATGTACTGCTCTTCCTATCTGGGTCACACAGCCCAGACTCTAATAATCTTTCAGGCATCCTTGGTCATAAAGATCTCTCCCTATTTCTCGTTCTGGAAATTACACTGGTCAAAGCTGAAGCTTGTTTTGATCTCACAGTATTTTGCAAACATGCAGATTGATTGAGCTCATATCTATCACTGGCTCTAACATGGTGATTGGTCCTGCTTTGAGGGAGGTGCTGGTACCTTCAAATCTAAACTGTTCTATGATTTTTGTCTTAAATCTGAAAGACCTTTTGTCATCATTGATCAGTCACAGACTACTCCTACTAATTATAGCTCATGGTTTTAGCTTTTAGCTAAGGCAAGGACCAAAAAATTTGACAAGCTGAAGAAAAGCTTGTCAAATTCCCTTCCTGTACCTTCAGATTTCTTCTCCATTCCAGAAGCTGTGTGGACACAGCTACCTGGGAGACTACCATTGTATTCAGTAACTTTACATCACATCCTTGCAACTTCTAAACCAATGAGATAGGAAAGGTGTTCCAGGGCTGCAAGAGACAAATTACCAAAGACTGTCAATTCATGAGTCATATCCAGCCTGTGAGATGTCTCGGTTCACTTTTTGTTTTTGGAGAAAGAAAGGGCAAGGAAACTCTCATGTTTCAAGGTGCACTAAACTCAAGCTGCCTGCTTGTGAACAGCTCAACACAGTGAGTTCAAAGTGCCATTGCTGCTGCTGAGTAGCAGGGCTGGCCCTCACGCCCCTGTCGTCCTGAGCATGCAGTCAAGCCTTTGGAGACCACATCTCAGGCTAAATAAGTGTTACACCCAAAGGAGTCTGAAGAACCTCTCTTATCTCAGGATTGTACTTTTAAAAAATACATAAATACATTCATTTAGAAAGTAACAATACTAGCACACAGTCAATCCTCAAAATCTGGCTGTAAGTGGGATATGAGACTACATTTTCTCTCCAAGTATCTTGAAGTTTCACTGACGAATTTGTCAAGTTATTACAGCTCCTGTAACTTCATCCCCTCTCATAACCCAGGTTTATTCTGACATTTGACAATGGTATAGCTAAGCATCTCTTTGACCTGGTTCTACAATATTTTCAATGGCCCTGACTCTACAGGGAATAACAGGAACTTCAGCAGCTATGTATATCCATATATTGGTTTAAAGTTACAACTTCTGGTACTTTCTGTAACCTCTCTTTGGCATACTGTTGCCTGAGAAACCAGGGTAACATCACTGAGGAACTGGGGCTTTACTTAACTGTTCTTGGCCTTTTAGGATGGTGTGTTATTTCAGCTTGAAAAAGGAGCATTTTGGTCATCTGCTGGTCAGTGGAGCCCAGTTCTCACCAAGCCTTCTAACCCACCCGAATTTCAAAGTCATGTCCCATCCTTCCTTGTGCTGCTGCTCATCTAACACTCCACAAACAAGCCTGGAGAGCCAATATGCTCAAAACCAACTACCTGCAGGAGTGGTCAGGTTTTGGTTGGTTCTCTCACAACTGGGATGAGCACCAGTGCTGGGAACAGAGAAGGCAGGCACATCAACCAGGACGGCGGCGTCCATGGCAATCAGACTGTCCTTCGTCTCCATGTCTGATGCCAAGATCTCCCACTTCTCTACTGCTGGCTGCTGCTGTTTCGCATAGGTTTATAAGACTGCTTATTTCTCTGATGTCATAAAATCACTTATCTTGGTGTAACCTTTGCCAGTTGTTGCATTTTGGCTGGAAGAAAGTTTGGGGGGAAAAGTGCCTAGGAACAAAAGCACTTCCTGAACAGACAGAGCAGAAGCCGTACAGTGAGCCTGGCAGAAGCACAAAAGCTTTTCCTGGCACGTTTAAGTGAGCAAGGCTTCCCATTCCCCACAGCAGTCCTCAGCCTCCTCACCGAGAGCAGCCTTCTAGCATTGACTTTGCAGCAGAGGAAAGCTCTACTTGCTCTTTGAGTTTGTACTTCTCTGGCCCTTTGGTCAGCTCTCCTTTGTTTCAGAGTCCTTCTGCTTTCCAGAGTGCAGCTGCTGATCTGCCAGACAGGGACCACAATGAACCTCCCAAAACAGCCCGGGCTGGAAGAGCAGTTCCCAGACAATGCCCACTATAGCCCTCACAGCTTAGTACTGCTGCTAGGTTAAAAAGCCCTGGCATGAAGAAATGCAGCAGTACTGAGAACATCACCTGGGACTTTCATAGCACACATCTGCAGCCTTGTGACAGCACTGGAGCAAGCACCTGGACATAGGTGTGTCATTCCCTTTCTCACAGCTTCCTACTGAGTTCCTCTGGGTAGCTGAAGCACACACGGTGCATATTCTCAGACATGCATGAAATGGCTGTCTGAGCCTTCTTAGTCGCTTTACAGGCTCTAAACTGCATCCTGTCCCATTCTCTACCAATATACAGTCAGATGGGATGGAGCTGCATTCCCCTGACCTCTCCCAGCACTGGTAAGCCCCACTGACTGTGGCTGCTCCCACAGTTCAGTTTAATTTGTGCCTCTGTTGTCTCTCCTAGAGGCCTGCAACTGCAGTATTCCTAGTTAGACAAGGGATGCTTGCTGGTTATTTCTGCTAGGCTCTTCTCCCTGAGATGAGGGTGTTCTATTTGTGGGGACCATCTTGTCACTTGTTCAGAGGTCCACCACTTCTCTGCTTTGGTGCAGCCCTACAGCACCATTTCACCTTAAAAAAGACTTAATTCTCAATTTTTATCAAACCAGATTACTTCCTACAGAATGTGAAACGATTATGGTGAGCAGAGAAATCTTTCAGGTCAGCAGGAGTGGTGGCATGGGATGGAAAGCTGCCCCCCATGCACACAGCCCCCCCCGACCACTTTGGCAGCGCATCTGACAGTGGATCAGCCCAAAAGCATTGAAAATAAAGTGTCTCTGGCACATATGTTTCCTGTGGGGATTACAGAAAGCACATGTGACCACTGGAAAATAGTGACCATGACCCTATGGCAACTACCCTAACCTCCCACAGTGCCCTTGCATGGGCACTTCTTGGGGTTTTTGCTTTGCTGCTCTGTCCTTGCTCATCATGCACTGCCAGTGTCAGCAGCTGTCTGTGCATCGCCTGCTGCCTTATCCCCCTTTATGGGCTATTGTCACTGGCTGTTTGTCTTTCCCCGTAGCCAGGAGGTGATAAGCAGATGCCAGTTCCTACAAAGACTCTCAGACTATCTTTTACTGCCTCTCTAACTGCTGCTAAAAATGCAAAAAGAAAAAAAAAACAAGATTGCCGAAGGATAGTTGTTTTGACATTTAAAATATTTTGATACTGAGTGAGACTAAAGGCTCTGAAACAGTATTTCCTTCTGAGCATTTTTTGTGGCATTTTAATCAGAGCAGAGAGAAATAAAATCCTAAATACTAAGTGTAAACAGCAGGATTAAAAAAACTGTAATCTGCTCATTTCATGCTTTTTGGACAGCAGCAGCAGCAATGGCTTCTGTCATATTTCCAACATCCAAATAATGCTGACTCTTTTTTATTTTGTCTTATTTGACATTCTAGCCAGACAGAAACATTGACAATTAGTAGCACTATTATCATTTGACAGCCTGGAAATATGAAGAAGAGAGGAGGAGAGGGAAGACAAAAAACCTCTTAGCATTTTGATTGAAGTGATTTTGATACTCCCTTCTTTCTTTGAAAGCCAAGCCACTGTTCGTCCAGCAGTGGTGTGGGCAGGGCTGGTTACCCAGCACTGACCTGCACCTGGCAGCAGCAGGCAATGGGACAGCCTGTCCAGCCTGACAGGAACTCCCGGGCAGGAGGTTCAGTCCGAAGCACAGGCACAGGGCAGCTGGCCACCACACTGCCCTCCTCTTCATCTGGCCAGAAATTCAGGGAGAGGCTGACCACAGCCTCTGCTCAAATCAATGGCAAAGAGCCATATTCTGTTTAATCTCATTTTTAAAAGCAAGAAACGTTTCAAGACCTATCTGGGAAACAGGTAGTGGCTGTTAGGGAAGCTCCCACTGCCCTTTTCTAAATTTTGGGAACCATGGAAACAAAAGCAGCCACAGCTGCTGGAGCACAACCTCTGTGACTTTAGCCAATGCACCTCATAAACCAAGAAAGGACCACAAAAATGAACAATACTGAACAATCTCAGTGCGTACTGTTTCTGCAAGAGGGCATTTAGGGTATAGATTTTATCTCAAAGCTTGTACATGTGCATCTGCAGAAGCAGAGCCCATGGACACAGACACTGGGGCTCACAGATCTGTCAGGGTGAAATAGATGCAGCTACAACATTTGCCATCTCTGTTCATGCTCTGATGACCCAGAGCTGCAGACATGTTTACAACTGTGCATGAGAAATGCGTCCCTAAACAAAAGAAATCTAAAGGCAAATTTTGTTTTTCTGCTGCCTGACCTTGACTGGGTGTTGTGGCAGAGCAGGGGGGAGCTGCCAGAGCCTGGCCACAGGACCAATTAACCCTTTGGGAGCAAGGGGTTTGACAGCCAGGGAGGCATACCATGAGATATCCCAGTGCTCTTATCACTTCCTAGGAAGAGACGAGCCGCAGAACAGATCCCAGCCTAGATGTGTGGAGACATTACACCATGCTGGATGTGACAATGCTCTACAAAAGCCATTGTTTCATATCCAAATGAGACATGTTTTCAACAAACAGTATTGTTTTGTGCACAAAATACAGCGTGAATTGTTTTGTATTTTTCGGTCACCCAATAATCACTGGATCAGACTGGTCTCCACACAGCCACACTGTCACCAGCAACATTATTTATACATAAACCCTACAGCCTTCCTCCACAGCCAGATTTGCCAGGTAGGTAATTATTGTTCCCACTGAAGCAAAACTGGCTTGCTTTCAATGACATGCATCTGCACTGCTATTATACAGCAGACTGCCTCAGTTAAGATTTCCCAGCACAAAGATGAGGAAGAAAAAAATAAATAATCTTTTTATTTTGCATTTTTCACCTCATATTTAGAATTCCACCTAATTTAATTGCAGATTCTGCGGTCACAGGGGAGGGGGGAGATTGCAGAGAAGCCTTTTTCCCGGAAACAAAAATGAAGTAAATGAGATAGACATGACATAGCAGTCTTCTCCTGCTGGTTTAATCACTTTCTCCCAGCTCTCGCCCATCTAATACTGCAGCATTCTCAGTCCCCAAATGCACCATCTGAGTAGTGCATTCATTAGAGTGTTTGCAGCTCCTGATCACTGACAAATGCAATCTTATCCACTGACACATTCAAGCAAAACTGCCTTTCCCCCCCGATCTTCCATGGCCTGAATTCAGCAGCGCTGACAGCCCTACGCTGCCGTGCTGCTTGCACCGAGGATGCACCCACAGGCAGGAGGTGGATGCTGCCCCTCCAGCATCCTCCATCCCTTCACACACAGGCAAGGACCGCAGCTCTCAGCCAGCGACCTACGGCTAAGAGAATGCGAGTGTGGCACGTACAGCAAGGATAAAACAAGCCCTGTTCTCAACAGAAAAAGCACGTAAATGGGATGCATTTACTTACATGACGATTCAGTGCCAAACATGGCTCGCCCCAGATGCTGCTACTTTAAAAAGGAAAGAAGAAAGGAGAGTGGAAGACGGAGGGAGTGTATGAGAGAAGGGATGAGACTGCTACACAGCAGGGGTCATGAAGCCAGACAATGCAGTCCAGGCTATCCAAGCTGCCAGATTCTTCTCTCTCCTCCTCTCCTCTGCTCTGCTCAACACCGCAGACAGCTTCTCCTGCGACCGCAGCGAAGGTCCTTCCTTCAGGAAGCAAAATGCAGGAGCTGCTGTTTAAAATCCGAGCGATAAGGGCGGGCCGGGTCCGTTCCGCGATAGCGGCAGGCAGCAGGAGGTATCAGGCAGCCGATACCGCAGTCCCAGCCCCTGCTCGGTCAGACAATAGCGGAGCTCATGCACACACGGGATGACGTCAGGACACCGCACAGACTGACTGCTGCTAGCCCAGAGGCTCGCACGGGCTCGGACAGAGCGCGGCCATTCTCATGGGAACTCCTTTGTCACAAAACGCAGAGGACAAAGAGCCAGACATCTATTTCCCTCCGTGATGCTAAAGCTCCCACCCAGGACTGTAATGCTAGAAGGGAAATATCTGCCTCGAATTCATGCTCCTTTGCTCAGCTGCACAAGATGCAAAGTGTCTCTCTGCAAGCAGGATAAATTTCAGGGACAAATATCCTAGTAAATGACACTTATAGCATTTTCAGTAAAGAATAACCCCGAATTTCTATCACTAACTCTCTTAATTATTATTTTTCACAAAGAAATACTTAACTCCTGGGCCAGTCTACACTCCAGACCTAATTTTCACATCAAAGTGTCAACCAACTGTCTCATTTACTTAAATTTATTATCAGAATACACTGTAACAATGCTCTAACCACAATAAATAAGTCACACGTCTAAATAAAAATAAAAACCCAAAGCACACTGAATTCAATGATAAAAAGGCAACCTAGCAACCAAAGAAATACTGACCTTAATTTTTCTTTATTCTTCAAAACCAACTATATCTAGTGTGCATCTGCAAGTGCATTTTTTTTAGAGCAGTGAGCTAATTTTTTTCCTGACATTTAGTAATTGAGAAACGTTCAAACACAGAAACAAAGCCCTAAGCTCACTCCTTCAATCCTCTCACAGACAAAAGGAACTGCCTTTTTCCAAAAAGAAAAAGAAATTCTTTTCTTTGAGGGAAAAAGAAGTAGGAAGCCGATGGCTGGAAGCTACCAGACATTGGGGGCCATCTGCAGAGCGGCTGTCCAGAGGGGGCAAACCCAAGAACGTTTCTGCAAAGTCTCACTGAACACGTACATGCAGTTCCCAAGATGTCAGACACTGAAAAGCAGTGGTGGTGGATGAGGAGAAAGGAGATAAATGCAGGTCCATTAAGGGAAGCACTTGAAGGCAAACAACCACTCGTACTCCCATTTCTCAGTTTTTGTGGGTGAACCATTCCCAAATGCTCCTGCTGCTCTGCATGTCAGGGGGGTTTGTGCTGTTTGCAGAACACCCAATGCCACCATGAGCAGCAGGCTGGAAAAACAAGTATTTCTCAAAGCTGGCAGCACCTGCCACCTGAGGAGCTCAGCATGCTGAAATCATGAGGGAACCGGGGAGTGTTGGCTGGGAACACTGCAGCCTGAAGGACAGACTGGAAAGCAACACACGGGGTTCAGAGCCACAGCAGTTCTCTGCAGGCCAGACCCTCTGGTCCTGGGGATGGGGACATGGTCCCAAGCTCACAGAGTGTGTATGCCCACAAACTTCCTTATGGACCACCAACAGCCCTGTGCTGGGAGACAGGAAAGAGTGCAAGAGGCTGTGCAGAGCCTGATCTTGTGCTTCCCACAGCAGCGAGGGGCACCTACAAGGCACGCCAAGCTACTTTCCTGGAAACATCTGTTGGCACAAGATGCTCTTCAGCTGTTTCCCTGCTTTCCATTCCACACATTGAACAGTCACTTTGTGTTCTGTGCACACCATAAGAACAGTCAGGGCCACCAAGCTCATGGTAACATTTACCTGTATTTCATTGCTGGAAGAAAGTCATGAGAGAGGCCATATCCTGTGTGAGACATCTCCCAACACACTTTCTAACAGGCAGACTTTAGTCTCCGTCAGCGGACAGGACATCAGTGCTCATAATCATAGTGACTCCAGTCAACCCACAGATGTCTTAAATTAACCAGTCCTTAAATCTGTACTTAAGCACCTGAATAAACAGCCTGGCTGTTCAGTTGTCCTTATTTTTGCAATCACATGCAGGAGTGCACAACACCAAGAAGCCACGTTCAAATTGGTTTTGACCATGACAGTGGCACAGATTCTCTGACAAGGACTGTAGCTTTGCTCTTCTCAGTATTGAATTAGTTATTTTGACTTTTTGGAGCAGTTTGCACCTCCTTCAGTCAAAACAGGTTGATAAGAAGCTTCATTGCATCATACAAACTAAGTTCTGGCTGGATTTTCCAGCAACTGCACTTTCCAGCAACTGAGGCAAGTTCACAAAAGAAATGTGTCTATTACATATCTGTAGGCCTCCAAGCATCTTTAAACACAGGTCTCTGGAACAAAATCCCAACTGCACTCATGCAAAGGCTGAAGAATAAGTTCTGCTCTGACGAGCAGATCTGACCTTCCCACAGAAGAAGAGACAAAACCTCAGGGCTTTTCCAACGACATCCTTGAAAGTGTCAGAGCCCAGGCGCTCTGCCAAGTTCTCATTACACTGACGCATATAGGTAGCTGAAAAGCCCAAACAACCCATGCGGTATCTCTGGAAGGATTTCATAATAATCTATTCCATTAGTCCTAGGCTTGGCAGGTCAGTATGTTGCCTTGTGGGAAAGGTGACCCACTACAGGCCACTGAAGGGCTTTCTCCAAAATTCTTTCAGATTTACCTAGAACACTTTGTCAAATGACTTTGAGAGTGTTAAAATCTGTTTCTGACCTACTGCTCATTTAAGACAATAAACTTTCCGTTTGCTAGCAGAATTACTGATTTCTGTTTCCAAGGCTGAATGCTGCTATTGGTTTATTCTGTAAAGAAGGGTCAACAAATGGTTTTTCTCTTATGCAGCAGTGAAGATAACATAATTAGTGTACAGAAAATGTCAAAGGAAATATCCAGCCAGCATTTCTGTGATTTGCTTACAATGTGCACAAGACATTGTTCAAGTATTAGATTAATTTACAATGTACTTATATACATCCCGCCACAAACCAGCATGAAATATTTAAATCAGCACCAATGTACGCTATGCAGAGTTGTCTCCTGTACATTCACATTTCCCAGAGAAAGGAATGTGCTTCTCAACCACTGACACTCTTCGAGCAGATATTCTTTATTCCTTACTTTATCACTGAAGAAAAATAATATTCATATTTTACTTTATTTTGTAAGGACACGTGTCTAAGCCCTAAAGCACAGTTTGAGTTTTAATAATGCAGTTGGATAATGAAACATTAATTTTTTTATACAGATGTAAATTTCTGCTTTGAAGTAATTTCTTTCTATAAAAGCAGTGCAAGCAGGAAATCTGAGCTACCAACAGAGGCAGCTTTGTACACGTGCCTTACGCTGATCCATTAAAGCATAGATCTTTATTCTCTCTTGTCACTAGAAAAACATTTCATTTTGCATTTAATCTCTTCACCTGCTTTATAGAAGCAGGAAATTAGTCCATCCCACCCGTGAGGTTCTCCTGTCCTACTGCCCTGAGTAGCTCACCTCGACAAAGGAATTCTCACCTGTGTCCTCCCTAGGGCAAGGGAACAGGTCCCACACCTTCAAGTCTCAAGAGGGGAAGTACAGGATAATCTCAATAAGCCTCAAAGGTAGGTAAGAATTTTTATTACATAAGTTAAACCTGCCTTTCCTTACAAAGGTCCCTTGTTCTGTAAGCTTTTTAATGCCTGAAAACTGATTTTTTTTAAGACATTGAAAAATTTATTCCATTTAACATGCTATTGGAAACCTTTGAGTGACTCTGCAATGAATCCACACCATTCAGCAACCTCCAAAAGGAATTTATTTTGCCTGTAGTAATATTAGTTAGCTCCCTCCTAAAAACGCAGTGAGATCCCCAGCAACCCACACTGTGACAGCCTCCAGCTTTTGTAGGTATTGTCAGTTCTGGCAACAGCTGCCACACTGATTATTCATTAACATGGTATCCACAAAATACTGCAAGGTAGTTCTTTATGCTCCAGAAAAAATTAAATCAAACAGCAGCACGCATTACAGAACTACAGCTCTTTGGCTTTATAATTTCCTCAACTTTGCTGACCCTAATTATCTTTAACAAACATTTCTGGTGAAAAAGTTGACATCATGATTACACCAGTGTAACTCAGTGTGGTGCAAAAAATTCAGCTTCTCATCTCACATGGGCACGTATTTAAGGTACAAACAATCCCTCAAGCAACCAAAACAAATACCTTGCACTGATGCTGTACCATCAAGTCCCCAGGGCAGAGGTGTTTTCCAATAGCTCCATCACTAAATGAAGCCAGTGTCCCAGAAATGGCAACTTTGGAGCTGTGGCAACAGGGAGAGGGACTGTGGCCAGCTGGGATGGAGAACAGCCTTGAGAAGCCCTTCCCAGCAGGAAGGTTGGCAGCAGGGCACAGGTCCAGTGGGGTGTGCCAGCTTGGACTAGAGAGCATTCAGAGCCAAGAAAGGTATGTCCCACTGGAATGAAATACCTCAAGTGCTCCATTGGTGCAAATGCCAGCAAGTTCCACACAGAGCTGTGCTGGACAAGCAGGAGCAGCTCAGGGAGTAAGGAAGGCTGACACAGGACCACACCAGGCACCGCGACAGGGAGACAAAGGGACTGGCTGGCCAGACACTGGGAAATATCTTTGAACATCTGAGCTGTCTGAAGTCCGCGGTGTTCTCCTCATAGCCTGGTCTTATCCCATCTTGTTTGAGGTTTTCCACCCGCATTCTCTCTTCGCAACATACCGTTCCTTGTTATGTAGGCACAGAAAGGAAGGAGACTGCTGGCAGAAAAGAAGTTAAGATCTTTGTCCTGTTCAACATAGACAAAGGATTTTATACCACTGATCCACAGACTGCAGAGATTTTTTTTTCTTTTTTTTATTATTTGTTCTTGTGCTGAGTTTTAAAATATTTCTGTGCAGTCCACATTGCATTTATGCAACCCCATTTCATGTAAAAATTCTTTTTCTTCACCAATTTTAGGTAATTAATGCCTAGAAAAATTAAGCTTTATGAGTAAACATATACATTATACACACACAAATAACAAGGCAGACTGAAGAACAAGTACTTTTTACCACCAAAAAATCCTTTTTATGTCTGCATTGGTCCTTACTTGAGAGATGAAGTTCAAAAGACAGACTGCTTTTCAGGAAAGAGATACAATGAACCCTAATAATCAATTATTACATTATTGTCATGCCTTTCATCATGTCTTTAGCAAAGATCTTAGCTTCACCAGAGCCCTGTAGTGAAGCTGTAAGCTATTCACCAGGGGCAGCAAGAGGCAGCTCCCAGCACGTGCTCAGCCATTAAAAGAGGAAGTTCTGTGTGTTTTGTCTCTCTCAGGCCATCCAGCCATCTGAGGCACATCTAATGGACATGAAGTTCCAGCAGATATGAAATGGTAGAGTATTACATGGAAAACGGTATGTAAAGGATATAAAATATTCATATACACATACATGCAATAAAAAAGAAAAAAGAAAATATATTAGCCCATTTTAAGCACTTAATTCTAGAGAACAACTGAGATTGTGGATCATGGGTAAGTGTCTAGCTAGATTTCTTTGCATATCTGGCACCTAGTATCAGGGAGTAACAGAGAATGGTATTCCCATTCCCTGCAGCAGAGGATGCAGAACAAATCATCAAATTTCAACAAGTTCCCTTACATCATTCAGTGTGATACTGGTAAAAAAGGCAAAAATTATTTTGTAAGTGGCAGAGTACAGCTCATCTTCTGTATAATACTGTCAAAAGATTAGGATGGTGATTCACCTCTTTCTTGTTTCAGTTTGATTGGTTTGGTTTTCAGTTTGGTTGGTTTCCCTTTAAACACAGAACTCTTTACCCACAAATATCTAAGACAGTTACCAACGCAGTGTGACAATCTACTCCCAGTGTGCAAATGACGTATCAAACCCAAATTAAATATGTTATTTTTCCAATAACATCAAACCCCATGGCTCGTCAGAGCATGTGTAATGTTAAATTCTGAAAGCAGTTTGGGTCCCAAATGCATGCAACTGTGTGATGAAATGGGGCCACTGCTGTATCTGCAACACCTTCCAACACACACTACCTTTCAGTATGATCCAAAGAGAACTTAGAAACAAAGGAAGCAAATAAATCTTCAGTGTCATTTGTTAAATTAATTTAAATCACCAGCTATTTAGACGGCTTTAAAAGAATAAAATATTAGAAGAAAAACAAGGTGTTTATTTTCTACACTGAGAAAGATACTTGAAATATTTTGAGGTGTTTTGATTTTTCATTTGTATCCCAATTTCCGGACATTTCCAAGGATCTATGCGACAGGCCTGCACATTAGGTAGATATGGAAGTTTCTAATGTCAGAGTGACCAGAGGTGGATAACAAATTAAAAAAGGGTATTATAAATGAACTGTCATGATTTTTATGTCACTCTGAGGGATCAAAAATTAAGATTAAGGCCAACTCATAATAAACCACTTGCAAACTGGAATAAGAGAGAACATGTGTGCCCAATATAAACACAAATATCCAATTTATATATATATATATAAATGAGTCAGAGAGACTTAGAGGAGTAGCAAGCATTTCCAACATTGCATTAAAATCTGCACTAACAATGTCTGACCTAATGTCAAATCTTCATGATTAGCAGAAAGTTTGATTGTTGAGACAGAAAGATCAAATTTAGATTACTTCTCAGCCTGAGAAAATACAGTATGGACATTCAAGCTGACATTACAAATAGCCATGATTTCACCACAAATACAGGAAAAAATGAAAGCCTACAAGGGAATACGCACAAAACAAGGTACTCACGTCCCTGTTGGATGGCTGAGTGCTCTGTTAAGCATACTCCCTAGCACACATAAAGGAATCCATAATACAGCCATGGGAAAAAATTCAATTGTGAGTTTTATTTCTGTTTTCCTATTTGGATACTCCTGTGCATCACAGTGAATGAGCTGATACTGCAGCCATACATATAACACAATTGCAGAGTCAGTGGGGAAACCAAGTCCACTGGAAGCTGTTTGACTAGATGCACTGCGCATTTAAGCATTTCAGTTTTCCAAGATACAGCATTTTGGTGGTGTCCCAGTCCCTCACTCTGGGGGTTCCACTCTTCTTCCATTCAGTGCCAGCCCCAGGCTGGAGATCTAGAATTCTTTTCTTGGAATAAAAAAGATTAATCACAAAACTAGTAAATGCTTGGATAGCTTGATTATCACAGCTTTTCTCAACAAAGACCTGCTTCTGTGAGTCAGTGAAACACCCAAAGCAAGAGGCCCTCCTGACCCTGCACTGTGATCGGTGTTGTGTTGCAGCAGCACTCACGTCCATCCATCAGGCTCCCACTGCAGGCTCCAGCCACAAAGCCTGGGCACAGCACCCTCATTTGCTGAACACTCAACACCAGAGGAATAAAACCCCTCCTGGGAAAGCAACATTCTACAAGTTATAAAAAAGAATTATGTGGATAAGTGCTAGCCTGAGGAACAAATGTATGGCAAAGAAAAAGCCCCAGCAATGCACTTAAGGATTGTATCACCAGCTTTTAGGAGAAAACTTGACAACTTGACAGGCACCCTGGGAAAGCTCTCCTGAACAAAGCACTGGAGAAACTGTTAGGCTTTTAGTCATGGTAATAGAAACCTTATGTAGACAATTAGAGGAAAACAGGATTGGAAAGGGTGGTGGTATCTGCCCTCCTCATTACAGTGAACTGTACCAGCAGCCTCTTCACCTGGCACCAGGCACACAGGAAAAATGTAGACTCCCAAGTCTAACTCCAAGTGGAAACTCATCTTAGGACACAGAGCAGACCTTTACTAGGAGCTCACAGCTGGCTCACAGGGTTCCTCTCACAGCACATCACGGTGCTGCCAAAGCACAACAAAGCATCAGTAACCACAGCCTATTCCTTCTGCCTGGGGATGGTCAGTGAATGAACACCATGGAGAAAAATGACTCAAGACAGGCAAGACAGTAAGTGGCATTGGCAACTTAATGACAACTACCTGATCAGACATTACAATAGTCAAGTTTCTCAGAATTCTGGTACTAATAGTGGGCCTGTCTCTGAGCAGACCACAGTACCAGGGTGCTGGTATCACCTTTTCTGGCCTCTCCCCTGGCGTGGTGGAACCCTCAGAGCTGCTGTATTTCACAGCATAACAGGAGAGAGGAGACATGGAGGTTACAGCTTCCAGTCTCCACAACATTCATCCCAAGAAAGTCCTGGTCAGCACCATTAGAGAGCACTCATTTTCTAAATTAGTTTTGTTCTCAGCTCAGCAGTTGTCAACTTCACCAGTGCCCATTTCTCTCCACCGACTACAGAGAGGGCACACACAGAGTAATGTTTGAGCAGCTCAGGCACAGACATCTAAACAGAAGCACCTCCTGTGTGTCTGGGAGTTTTAGGAGAATCACTAGAAAATTAGCTATGCTAATGTCAGGGGCCCCATAATTCAAGGAAAAAAATGTAGATCCCTGCACTCCAAACCTGCTTTAAGCTGTGGCCTCTTCTATGGGTGTTCCCTCTGAACAGGTCCCAGACTGATCAGGTCATCTAAAGAGCAGCTGTTCAGCTGAGAGAGAGACACCCTTTCACCCCTGCAGCTGCAGAGATCTCCATTACACCAGAGATCTCCTGACACTTCAAAGCACTGTGACACTTCCTTCAAGGCCATGAAAGATTCAAGGGCTTGTGTCCAGTACCAGGTGGCACACTGAGTTTATCACCTTGTCAGCCCAGGCAGGAAGGTCATGCTGAGCACAGTCTGCAGATACAAGAAGCTGATAAAATCAGCAGGCATCACTCCACCAGAGTGAGTCTTCCCTGCCCTCTGAGACATGCTACCTCCTAACAAATTTAAGCATGGGCACACATTCTTTCTTCAAGTAGGAGTGTCTGTGGCCCTTCCTACATACCTGATTTGTTTACTTAATGCCACCTAATCATTTACAAACCAGGCTGAAGAGCTTCACCTTGCAGCAAAGCAGGGGCATACGGCTCTGCTAAGCCTGCAGGGCAGGGAGATTGCCTCCAAACATCTGTCCTTGATGCTTCCTGAAACCCACCAGCCTTTAGATGGCCACTAGCTCTGCTTAGTGCTTGTTGTCAGTGTTATTTAGCCACTTGAGCCTCTGGCTCTGTTTACACTATAGCAAGTACTGTTTGATACCACTCATCCTTCGCAGAAGATGGTTTGGTGATTGGCCAAAGCACAAACTCAAGCACAAGGACTGGCTCGCCCCCTGTGTTCAGTGGGTTAAGGCTGCCCCTGTGGGCACCACAAGGGCAGAGGCCTGTGAGTCCCTTAAACTGCAGTCAAACAGCACGAGAATAACATATTGTGAAAATCTTTTTAAACAAAACTTCTCAAGAAAATGTACTCCAAAATAAAACACAGACTATTGTGTATTTACCTCACATAAAACAACACACTGGAAACAGTACACCGGATGAATGCAGTCCAGTGTGGCACCTTCTCTGACCTCAACCTTCATATCTCCTTATAAACTGATACAAACAAGATTAACAGGCTTCATTACTTTTGTTGCTAACGATGCTTTTGACTGAAGTTGATACAACACACAACAGAAAGGGAAAAGCAAAGGGTTAGTTACTTGAGTAAGAAAAGGCTGTGTATTATCAAGTGTCCAGCCAGACACACAGATTCCCCTAGCATGGGAATCAGGTCCCAGTGGGAAGTACCACTGTGTTTTAATCATGTGTTTAACATGTCCCTTATTCCAGCGATCTTCCTCATCCCTGTGCAGAGAGAATTAAGACTCTTCTGGAACACCGGGGTTTTTTTAATGAAATAATTAATTCTTATCACTGCAATTATTTTTATACAATATAGTCTATGAAAAGAAATAGTCCACTTGGTTCTACTTTATTCCTGCACTACAGATGGAACTGAAAGCAATACATGTATGAATTTGTATTTCACCAGGAAGCTAATCCTTTGCATACTTTCCATTGTCATTTACTATCTTGAATTAATATCAGTTTAAACACAGTTAGTTAGATAACTGTCACTCAAAGAAACGCCAAAGACTTTTATTTTCCTGTGACATAACATTAAATATTTTAAAAGCCTCCTTGCTGAAACGTCCCTTACGTGTCTTTTGGCAAGGGCCCACCCTGGCTCAGGCAGTGGGCAGACACAATGCTGCGTGTTCACTGTGGAAGCCAGAAAGGACCTGGAATGTCTTACTGCAATAGCCAGTCACAGTTCAGCTCTGCTGCAAAGTGCACCAGAATTACGTGCACTGCTACAGAGCCAGATGTCTCCAGGGCAGGAGCTCTCTAAAGGGGTAATTTCTGGCTAGGAAGTTAGCAAGCTGCAGTTAAAGCACTTTTTTAATCTTAAAATCTTTTAAATTTTTCCTGGGTTTTATTGCTACTAAAATTTAAACCAGAGTGCTTCACTAGTTTAGAACAGACAACTACTGTGTTTTCAGCAGCAAACAAAAAGCAAAACCAGACCAAGCAAAAGCCTACAGGATGAGATGACAACCCTCTTGCAAAACGCTATGGTGAAGCAACCCTCTGAAGATGGTTCAAATAAAGCAATACAGTCACATTCATGGAACTTTATTCAAGCTAAAATCCAAGTTGGATGAAATGGGTATAGCAAGGTAGCTAATTGTTGTACCTACCTGGCCACAGACACGTTCAAATCCCAGCCCTCCACCCAGACCTGCTCCTAACTTGCCCCATGCTTCCTAACCCAGAGCTCTGAGGCACCAGTGTTCACCCCTCCCCTTGGAGAGTACCCAGCCTTTCCCAACACACAGCCAATTCCTTCCTCAAGCCCACAGAAAAATCTCCCCTCTTGTCTGCTTTGCTCCATATCTGTGTTGAGCCTCTGCAAAGTCACCCTCCAGCAGCACAGACTGCAAGGGCGTCCAAGTCCCCGTCCCATCAGGAGCAGCTGGGCTGGGTTATGTATGGTCACATCCACCTGGGTTTTGAATGTCTCCAAGGATGGGGACTCCACAGCCTCCCTGGCAACCTGCTCTGGGGTCTGAACAGTCTAAGAGCAAAGAAATGCTGTATCAGGTTTGGACAAAATTTCTTGTGTGTGAGCACCTGCCTGCTGCCTCTTGTTCTACCACTGCCCCCCCCTGGAAATCCAATCTGTGTATCCAAGTCCATCTCAAAGACTGCAGCCCCTCCTGGCTCAGAATACACCATTCCTTTTGATCTCTCCATCAAAATACCCTTCTGTCTAAACCAGAGATTCCTTGGATCCCTTACTGAAATAAATTATGCACACTGTTGTATCCCTGGATGAAAACAAGGATACGAACAACAATGTGCATAATTTATTTCAATAACGGTACTTAAAACAGATGGATATATAACTGGATTCTTTTTGTCTTTCTTTTTCCTAAAATCTGAATATCAAATTTTCTAATTTTCTGCAGGTCTTTGGAATTAACCTCAAACTGAAACTCAGCCTTAAGAGCTGAATGTTTTTCAGGCTTCTATAATTTGTCCAAGACTATTCACGTCAGAAAAGTATTCTGTCCATCACCGCATTTGAGGCAAAAGGACATATAATAAAGTCAGCAAGTTTATATAATAATATTAACAATAATCATAATAAACATATAATATGTATGCTCTATATTAGATATATTATAACATATAATAATAAAAGGAGCAGGAAACCTCGATCTAAAAGCACAACATTGTGCCTTCTCCTAATGCAGAGCTACTGAAGCAAAAATACACATCTCTGTGAGGAACATTCTACAGTGAAAACTTTAACCAACAATTACTGACTTTTGCCAAATTAAGACTGAAATAATGCTTAGATTGAACTAGTTTTAAGAGTGCACAATAAATAGATTTTAATCCATTAATAAGCACTAGCTGTAAGCCATAGGAAGTGTCTTTCCTTTCCCCCTTTTAGCATCTTTTAAAAATATATGAATTGCATTAGTTACAGGACAGTTTTGCAGATCTAATAGTATAGAAGTAACACTTTCAACTGCAGTCTAAGGAAAAAAACCCACTCAGTGATGGCATGACTAAATATTTCCATGTCATCAAGCCCAATGAAACAGATTGTGTCAAGGAGTTCTGAAGTTTCTGAAGAAAAACGAAGATCATAAGAACCTATGATTTTCCAAACCAAGAACTTTTCCATAATGTACTTTGGGATATTGCACAGTAAATGCGATAGATAATAGTTCAGAAACAAATAATGGTTTATATGGTTTTTTTAAGCTACAGTACTTTTTACTGTTTCTTGAAAATAATCAGACAACGGTTTAAATTGGATATTTACCTTTGTTGTGAAACAACTTGAGTTTCTGAATTCCCTTGATTTAAGGCACTATTGACCACAGAGAAAATATGATCTTAATTACACTTTTGCTATTTTCTTCCAATTGACAGATGAAATAACATGCTGTTGGCAATGAACAAAACTTTTAATCCTCTTAAGATGCAGCATCTAGCTCAGGGTGAATACTAAAACCTCGCCTGTTTTAATTTTCTTTCACAATCAGACAGATCTAGACTTCTGACAATACTGTGGCATCATTTTGTTGCTTCTGCAGCAACAAAATGTATTTTTGTATATCTCCCCATCAAAATTTCACTACACCATGCCTTTAGAAGCTCTACAGAGCTGTTTTATGATCCCCCTCAGTTGCATGCACTGCTGTCTAGCCTTCAGCTGCCACGTGCTCATGAATGGAGCCCAGGCTCCCCAAACCCACCTCCTGGCACTCACTCTCCTGAGCAGCCTGTGGGCAATCAGGTCTGGAATGGACTTGGCTAAACAGAATATGGGGAAGAGTATACAGCAAGGCTGCCCCACACAGCAAACTGCTCAAACCTCTACTGACCCTCAGCCATCTCTGCCACCTTTACACACCTGCGGGGTCAGAGGGTTCCCACTACCCGGGATGTTCTTACTGCAGCAAATGTTGTGGTCATGAGCAAACACAGCCTTGGGTCAGCTTTGTATTCCTACATACCAGGCCACTATGTTGGAGCTAACAGAACTAACATACTGTTCTCCAACCAGGCAGATTCCAGCTTTTGGATAAAACAGTCTTGACACTAACAGAGTGTATGCATAAGCTATTTTTGAAAAGACAGTACAGTTCTTATGGTAAATATAAACCATCCTTTTTCCTTTCAATGATGGTTGAAGTAATTTCTCAATGAAGCTTGAAAAAAATTATCTGGATTTAAAGGTGCTGCTTAAATGTAAAACTGAATACTGCATCTTAAATGACAGCTGCTGGTCTCAAAGCACAAAGGTAGTTAAGGGAAATGAAGCACAGTCCCACAAAGGTGGATCTGGTGCAGCCTCTGAATTCCCACTGCTGACGGAGAATAGGCATCTCAACAGGCATCTTTCACACATTCTATTTTGTTCTTTTGTTTGTTTGCTTGTTTATTTGTTGGATAGAGTTTACTGTCTTCAAGATGCCAGCAGGACCTTAGGAAGGCTTCTGTCCCTTTGAAGTTTCACTACTTCCTCCTGTACTCAAACCATTTCTCTTTCCACTTCCATCCCACAGCTCTCAAGCTGCCTTTCTGTAACTTGCATAACTGATAAGGAAGTGCTGACAGCAGTGTGCAGTGAGCTTCCCAGTGCACCCCCCACCTCCAGACCCTTCCTCTAGGGAACAGTTTCCCAAGAGTTCCAGTACAGTTTCCATTTAAAAGTTTCAGACCCTGCCAGAAGGGTCTGTGCTCTCTACACAGTACTTAGATGTGTTTCTGCAGTAGTAAATGTTAGCTCTCCCTTGTGGCACGGCCCTACCTCTTACACAAGCATGACCAAAGCCTTACACAAGTCTCTTCCTCTCTGTACTCCTATTCCTCACTTCTTGTCCAGACACAGTCTCCTTCTAAGACAAGGAAACAGTGACCACTTGAGGAATGGAGGGACAAGCATCCACCCAGCTGGGGTCCAGAGATCCTCATCAGTCACCATCACTCATTCTACCTCCCAAAAATGCTCATCATGAGCCTCCTTGACGCCTTGGAGCCCACCGTCACCATCCCAGGATGAACCTGTCTATCTAGTTTTTTCAAATCTCTGATTTTGCCTTCACAGAGAGCTAAACCAAGTATCCATACCTTGTTCTTATCAAAACCCAGGGGGTCTTCACAGGACCCAATGGACAGCAAAGGTCTTGCCTGAGAAATAACAGGCTGATGAAAGTACTGTGCAAGTACTGTCTGTAAGACTGTCTAGTGCCATTACAGCAGTGCAATACAGGGCCCTTTCCAGCAAATACTGAAGAACCCAAAGTAACACTGCTGTATTGCTGTGTGGCAGCAATCCACACAGCAGACTGGGTTCATTTCCCAGGTCAGCAAAGGTTTTCCCTGCTATGGGGATGTACTTGGATTTGCAACACCATTTTGTCTAAAATCTTCATGAGACTGCAGTGGAGAGCTTCAGGGAGTAGGCTCTGCTGAAAAGCCAGAGACCTGGCAATCAAAGTGCACTGCAGAGAACAGACAGAGTCAGGGTGGACTGAGGTGTGGGCACAGAAGACTGTCAAGAGATGGCAGAAGGTTAACAGAGTAATATGGCAGGGAGCATCAGCCACCCCTCTGCCTGAGACACATCCTGTGACCAAGGAGAGCATCAACAACAAACCTCCTCTGAACCAGCATGGCTCTCAGAGGAATTTTCCCATAGTAAAGGTCACATTCATTGCTCTGTGTCAGGAACAATATTGCATTTGTAACGTCCCTGGGATTCCACCAGATGGAAGAACACATTCAACCTCAACACAAACAAAGCCTGAGAAGTGGCTAAAATGGTGAGGAGCAATGCTCCTTTGGCTGCACTACAGCACGGCACATTTTATACGTGTTAACCATGTGGCCAGCACAGTGACATGAACTCAAATGAAGAACCGACACGAAACCTTAATAAACCTGAAAAAGGACAGAAACTCCCAAGCATCAGATAAAAACAAGTGTCTGACACTCATGGATGTACATGACCAAAACAAAATTTAAAAAAGAGAAAATAAATAAACATAAGAAAAAGGAGAAAAAAGAAACACTGAAGAAGAACTTGAAGTGCTTTCTTTACCTCTACAATCTCACAGATCTGTCTTTGGGAAGGGAATATGGTGATGGCCATGCAGACAATACTGCAAATGTCACTGCTTAAAAAAAATAAACAAACATTTTCAAATATTTTTAAGGGGTTTTTTTTTTAAGTTTCCCAAACATGTGGCAAAGCTTGTGTCCTCTTAAGAACTAGACTATTTTTCTTATCTGTGATAGTCACTGTTACTTTTCTTCCTACATATTTTTCAAGTCATCTTTCTCAATATTCATATGAGTACAAGATTTTACAGACACTCTTGGGTTTTTTTCAGTCTGGGACCACTCACTGTCTTCTCACAATCTTTACAGCAGGAAAGCTGTAGCCTGCAGAGAGGAAAGCATAAATTACACTCCGACAGGTTTATAAGACTAATTCTAATAAATTCCTCTCAGTAGTGTCCTATTCACTGTCTCCCTAGAAGAGCAAGGAGGGATTCTTCTGCTGGCAGCATTTTCAACTGCATCAACATATTTCACAAAAGTGCATGAACTTCAGCAACACTTTGCCAAGGAAGCCCACACAGGCTCACAAACCAGGAGGCATCAGGAGGACCCCTCAGAGCCCCAGTAGGGCATTAGCCTGGGCTAAGACAGACCAGAGGCTGCACCCTATCTCATGACCAGGTGCACTCAATCCACCTTTTTTTATGTCAGATCACTGCAGGTCAGGCCTTGATCAATGCTTCTGCCCCTACAAGACACTGCTGTCGCCAGTTCAACTGACCAGGAGCCAGGCAAGGCACAGACCATGGATGTGAACCAGAGGTCCATGCCCCAGGATGCTGCCACCAGCACCCGCAAACCAGCCCAGCCTAACTCACTTCCCAAAGGCACCTTGTGTTTTCTTGCATCGTTTCATACTGTTTTGTTTGAGTATTCAGAAAATCCAAAGCACAGCTTAAAGATCTTTTCATTCTTTGTTTCACTCTATCTACTGCCACTAGATTTTTATTGAGGAAAAAAAATCTGCAGACAGAAATTACAGCCTTGAAAGCAGCAGTATCCAATGGTATCAAAACCAGCCACGCCATGTGCATACATTTTGCTTTCAGTCATCCTTTCACGATTGTTAATTGCCCCATTATTACTGTTAAAAAAAATTCACGTCTTACCTACATGTATTTATTTGAATATTGGTTCATCTCTGTCATTGAAATGCTTAGAAACTCAAGCACATTTTTCAAGTAATTTAGGAACTTCTTTATTTAAGTGCCATTGGCTTTTCTTAAAACATCACTTCTGAAAATAGGATTTAGAGGCATGATGATATAGAAGGAAATTGAGAACATTTTCATTTTGGAGACATCAACCAGTCCAACACTGACCCACATGCACATCGTTTGTCACCAGTCTTTTATTCAAGATAATTCAAGAGAATGCTGCAGAGAACAGAGAGGTCTTGTGTTCATGCCTGTTTAAATCACACAAACCATGAAAGTCTGGGATTAAAACCAGAGGCTGAAGGATGATGTCAAAACGCTAGAAGCTTTAAGTACTAAAGCATCTCCTGCAACACTCACAAGAGTTTCTTCCTGTGTTACATTTGACATGGAACATACCAATTACAGCCTTTTACCCTTAGACAAACTCAATTCTCTGTATCACAACTTGAATACACAAAATCAATAAGACTCAAATGAGCAACATTAAAAAAAAAAAGTTAAATGAAAATGAGAATTGATCTGGTGATGGAGTTCTTGCCATTCTATCTGTTGATTCTCCTTTTCTGACTATATTGAGAGTTGCATTGACTTTCAGAAATATGAATAAAGTCTTTTAAGCTTTTCCCTTACGCAAGGCATGCAGCTGGACTTCTTTGGTCTCCACAAAATGCCTGTACCCAATAGCTCTGCTCTTTTCCTTTTCAGCACAAGTAGAGAGTATCTAACCCCACCCCCAATGTTTGTTGTGAAATTGGAACATGCCCAACATTTTTTCCTCAGCAGACAATTTATTTTTAAATCCATGGATAAGAATGTAGCATAATATATTTTAAAACAGATGTTCTTAGTCATCATTTCCATAATATTTCAACCCCTTCACGGGAAGTATTATTCACAACACCAACAGAATAAAAACCAATGAGTTTCTATTAGCAAGTGTCCACAGGTCTTAATTTCAAATTTCAACAATAGTAAAAAACTGCCGTAATAGAAACTTAGATAAAGACTTATTCTTTGCATTAGCACTAGTCAACAGCTGGAGATCTGTCTGAAAGGTACACCCTATTTCAGTGGGACATAATTTATCAACTACTGAAATGAATGGTTAAATTATGTTGTCCATGTTAGGACCATGACAGACCTAGGTCTTCAAATAAGTAAAGTTTAATATTTATTAGGAGGTAATATAGGTCTAAAACTAAATTGCCTTCCTGAAACAAATTCTCATTCATGGCAACTGGCCTGTTATCATAAAGAAGGTTTTTTAATCTCAGATGAGGAGTGGTAGGTCTCCTATACCATCATTTTCTGTTCTTAAAAGCACATTAAACATGCACAGAAAATGACATTAAATGACTGGTGCTTCTAATTTGTTCTCTTTTTTCCACATACCACTGACAAATAAGATATATTTTGTATCAGTGGGAAGGGAGAATATATGTCAGCTCTGAAGTGTCTGGTTCAAATTGTAAGGTTTTGCAAATTAAGTTTTTATAAATGCCAAGGCCATTGACCTACACCATGAATCTGGGCAGGCAATTTCAGTCATCAACAGGAAATATTCCTTGGTTCTCTGACTATTGCATTACAATTTGGTACAAAAGGGGTCCTGCCATATAATATAAAAGCAGATTGAAATCTTCATTACACTTAAGGATTTTGTAGGAAATGAGATACTGTATTGACTAAATGTATCTTACTGTGCACAGTAGGATAAATAAGTGCAAGGAAACTGAGGAAAAAAAGTTCCAAATTACTGCAAATAAAGTTTCAATTAATTGCTGCATTTCTTTAGTTAAAGGATTAGTTTCTTTCATTTAGTTGAATTATTACTTTGACTTTGCTTAATGTCATGACTTTTTTTAATGTTCTTTCTACTAAACAAACTTGGAATAGGCTGTATGTGAAATGTTGCTATTTTTCCTAGAAAATTATTCCAAAAGACACACAGCTTAGGCAGAAACCACAAATTCATGACCAAACACCAACACATATTTTTAATTCAAGATGCTATTGACATCACTGTGAGCAGGTCAGACCATTCAGACAAAAATGTAACAGGATAATGCCCTATGGAATTTAGACTAAGTGGCAGTCAAAACATAAAACTGTCTGACCTGTAATAAGCATTCTCTCTATACCCCATTAAGAGGTTAAAGGCAGTTATAAGCACAGTGTTTTCTTAAATTTGCTTAACAGAGGCAACATAGGCCGAATCATGGAGCGTGTCTGCATCATGGCTTAGAAATGGTATTCTCCAATTTAGTACTCCAGCTAAAACCAAGCTGCCTCTTACTCCCCTCACCTTCAGTTGGAAGAACTAAAGGCACAGATCATGGTTTGAAATAAAAAAAAAAAAAACAATTACTGGGAACAGCAATGGGAGTATTAAACAACAGTAACAGCAACAATATTAGTAACAAAAAGTATAAGACAAAGAAAAATTTTACACCTCCACACCTTTTCTGGACAGAAAGTAACTCCTTCTCTCCTAAAGAACGACAGAGTTCCTTTCTCCTGCCCCTAGCACTCTCATAAGGTGGTGCTCAACAACATTTGGGCCTGGCCATGCCCCATTTCAACTACTGCAAAAAATTAATCCTGTTCCTGGCCAGAACCAGAAGAGTCTGATGTTCAAAAGTACCACTTTTGTTGTCCTGCTAACACCGTGGTTTACTGAGTGGAAAGAACAGGATTAGAAAACACAGCACACGTGACAGTATTTGCAACAAAGAGGATCCATGCCTTTGGGTAGACCTTACACATCCACAGACCAGAGCCTGTTTGAGTACCTGCTGAGAGAAGGACATTCATCTCCATGGCCACAGAGCTCCCAAGGACACCTACATTCCATGGCAGTATTAAATAGATATTAAATAAGAAAAACAAATCTACCTCCACAGTTACTTTTGCAATTAGATTCATTCAGAAAACCTATCTGTCAACACTGATGAACAAGCTCTCATCTCATATTCCTGCCAGAGTCCAGTGGTTTCAGACCCAGAGCTAAAAATCAAGTCTCCTGCAGCCCTGTGTATTTAAGGCAAATGTCTCCCAGAGGAGCATGGATGCACCACCAACCTACTTGTACTTACATGAGGTAATCTATCCAAAGGAACTGGCTAAACAGAACAATGTTCCTACTCACAAATATCCTACCTTGAAAAACAACATAAATCAAACACACCCTACAAGTTGGACCTCATCCCATCCTAGAGCCTTGGGTTCACCCAAAACCCCAAATCTCAGCAGTCCTCTTGCCTCTTGTCGTTTTTGTCTTTTAGGATGAAAGATCTAATTTGTATGGGATCTCCTATTTCTCTTATGGTTCATACAATTCATAGAGCAGAAATCCAGCTTGGCTCATAAGCGTGGCTGGTTTCCACCTAACTGCACAAGGAGACTAAGTTCTAAAGTCATGGGTCTCACTGGTAGAAAACAACTGCTGGCTTGACCTGCCAGAAAATCTCTGGCCCTGGCTGTCCACAAAGTATCACATCTGTGCTGAGACAGAAATGTTGTGAACCAGAACACCACTTACAACTATCAATTGTTTTCATAGGGCAGATGGAATTCATAACTTCATAGGGGGATATATCACACATGAACTTCATAGGGGGATATATCACACAGGAAGCTAAAACCTCCTGAGATCCTCACTTATTTGCAAACAACAAAAAAGTTACAGTGATTCCTTAGGTTTCTGTTTCTGTTTGATGCTGAAGATTAAAAACTGTAAGATCAAGCACAGAAAGAAAGAAAACAAATATCTGGTAAAAACCTGTTAATCTTAAATAAAGCCCTATGTATTAATTTGAGATAGAGAAGCAGGATTTTTCAAACACACCTATTGTTCAAAATCTCTTTCAAGAATATGGACTCTTCTGAGTCTATAAAAGAAGTAGCAAATATTGCATACTTCTTTTATGGCTTTAGAGAAAATGTGTAATGGTAAAATTCATCAAATGTTTGCATCATACAAATTAGTCAAACCACAACACACAGTCAAGACATTGCCATGGGTGAAACATTTCTGTGTATGACTTCACAACATTAAACCTTAAATATCCACAATTATTTGTCATTTCCCAAACTGTAAAACACTTTGGTACCTTGTTTGTAAGGATTTTTCAAGGAGTCCACCACTTTGCCCTGGGCAGAGACCCCTTCCACTAAACCATGTTGCTCTAAAGCCCATCCAACATTGCCTTGAACACTTACAGGGAGGGGGAATCCACAGCTTCTCTGGGCAGCCTTGGTCCAGTACCTCCCACACTCACAGTAAAAATGTCATCCTTACATTCAATCTAAACTTGCCATCTTTCAATTTAAAACCACAACCCCTTCTTCGGTCACTACAGGCCCTGGGAAAAAGTCTGTCCCCATCCTTCTTATAAGCCCTCTTCATGAGGTCCCCCTGGAGACTTCTCCAGATTGAACAACCTCAGCCCTTTCAGCCTTTCCTCACAGGACAGGTGTTTTGGCCCCAGAATGAGACATGAGAAGTGACACCCAAATCCATCATGTTTATCGGCCAGACACTGCCAGGAGTTTCATTTCCATCTCACAGATGTTAAAACTCATGTAACATGCACACAAGCACAGATGACACATGGTACACAGAGGAAAGCAAACAGGCTCTTGGAAGGCAAAGATACAGCCCAGAACATCAAACCACTGGTTTGCTTCTGTTTAGCTACATCAGTAACTTCAGCTCAATGACCTTCCTGTCTGCCACATGCTATCTCCTAATTTCATAAATCTTGACAAAACCACATGAAAAGAAGCAAGATTCTCAAGCAATTTAAGTAACCTGTACAGATACTTGAGTCCATGGAAGTAAATACATTCTGACAGATAAAAAAGCAATGACCAGATTTAGGTTTTTTGCCTGGAAATCTCTCCTTCATAGTTCAAATAACCACCTAGCTACTCATCAAACTCTGTAGCCTTTGCCTAAGAAGTCTGAGCAAGGAAGACATCCTCAGACGCTGCTTTCAATGATTTGAAATTACAGATTCATAGAATATCTTCAGTTGCCCATGGGAAGCCCAAGGATCATCGAAGTCCAGTTCCTGAACTCCTCAAACTGTCTTTGCAACAGCCCATTGTCATCCTCAAGTGTCTGCCAGCTTGGCCTTGGTCTCCTTGTGACAGTGATGTTGGGTTACCTCTTTTGCTTGTCCCAGAGGACACCAATACCTATTCATATCCAGCTTTTAGTGCTCCTAGGTTGCTGAATGAGCTTCAGACAGCAGGGCTTGCCACCTTCCACTACCTACAGACCTCCAAGAGAACCTCCAAAGCCTGACAAACTAAATCTGACAGGATTTTTAGTATATAATGTTTTACATTAGCTAGAGGAGCTATAGAATTAAAGCGTCTGGTCAGTCAAAGCCCTTCTGTTTCCATTTACGGTTAAGAATGCAAAAACTTGATGGTAATTTCTTTCCCAAACTCTCTTCAGCCTGTTCCAATTTTGGGACATAATTCAGTCTAGTCAAAAATATTTTAAACAATGTGGTTTATTTATAATCAGAAAAGGCATCTTAGTAATCATCAAAATTACTAGAAGTTACTAAATTTAAAACACAACGACTGCATTTTCTTCTCTCCTCATACAGAGTAACAGACAGAGCACAAAATCTAAGCACTGCTGTACACAATTCAACAGAATTCTCTCCCTCCATGAACAGCTGCAGCAGAGCCAGGAAAAGAAATCTCTTTAGGTTCGTTAACCAACCAAAATGTGATATTAGGAATGGCAAGGAATATGAAATAAGTAATCCATTTTATGCATCATAGTTCACTTATACCTTATGAGTACTATCACCTATCCAAAAACATGACTATGGAGGGAGATGTAGCCATGTTAATACAAATGTAAGATTAAAAAATCAGTATTGCCTATGCCACATAAGAGTTGAAAGAGAAAGGAAGTGTCTGCAGAATAAAGCAGCAGAACTGCAAAAAAGCAGCCATTCAACAAGATAAGGGACAAACTGAGAACTGTTCAAGAAGACAGATAATCACTAAACACATAATTTACTTGCAGCAGTCAGGATGGTAAGATGCTATTGAAGTCAAAAACTATGAAAACTCAAAACTGGAATTATGGTAAGACTATCCATAAGAGTATAAGAAGGCAAACCAAGTATCAAACTCACATGAGAAAATTAACTAGAATGAAGGAGGGGCAGATCACAACTGTCACCTGCTCACTGAAAGTTATTTTCCATTGTTTCCTGAATCTGCATCTGGTATTACCTATTCTGAAGAAAAAAATACACAACCCCCCTGAAAAACAGGAATCTGCCCACAACTTTCCTCAAGCAACACTAGAAAAGCTGAGTGACTTCACCACAGAGGTTTCTATGTTCTGTGTATTTTCTGGAGCACAGTCTGATTGCACTCACAAATCTTTCTACACTGCTCAGAAATATCAAGAACACAGAAAAACCCCTTGGTTTACAGCATGGTGGTTTGACCCTGGCTGATGCCAGGCACCCACCAAGCCTGCTGAATCACTCCCCTTCCCAGGACAGAGAAAATAAAGGGTTCAGGAGTTAAGGACTGGGAGAGATCACTCACCAAATACCATCACAGACAAAAAAGACTCAACTTGGGGATATTAACTGAATTTATTACAACCAAAATCAGAGCAGGATAATAAGAAGTAAAATAAATCTTAAAAACACCTTCCCCCCACCCCTCGCTCCTTCCCTGCTCTACCTCCTGCCCAGAGCAGCACAGGCAGACATGGAATGGAGGTTAAGGTCAATTCATTACCTGTTGTCTCTGCCACCATTTATGGAGGAGTCGTTCCCCTGCTCTAGTGTGGGGGCCCTGCCAAGGGCAACAGTCCTCCCCAAACTGCTCCACTGTGGTCCAGTCTTCCCCTGGGTGCAGTCCTTCAGGCACAGCCTGCTCCACAGGGTCACAAGTCCCACTAGGAAACCTCCTCCAGCGTGGGCTCCTCTCTCCATGGGTCTGCAGGTCCTGCTCAGAGCCTGGTCCAGCACAGATTTCCCACAGGTTCACATCCTCCTCTCAGGCTTCTACCTGCTCCATGGGGTTTCCTCCATGGGCTGCAGGTGGATCTTAATATCCCCGTGGATCTCCAAGGGCTGCAGGGGCACAGCTGCTTCACCATGGTCTCCACCATGGTCTGCAGAAAAATCTCAGCTTCAGTACCTGAGGCAGCTCCTCCCCCTTCTCCTCCACTGACCTTGGTGTCTGCAGAGTTGCTCCTCTCATGTTATCACCTCACTGTTCACAGGCTACAATTACTTCTGTGCAGTAACTTTTTTTTCCCCTTCTTAAATCTGTTACCACAGCAGTGTTACCTCCACTTCTGATTGATCAGCCTTGGCCAGTGGTGGGTCCACCCTGGAGCTGGCTGGCATTGGCTGCCAGACATACAGGAATCTTCTGGCAGCTTCTCAAAGAAGCCACTCCTGTACCCCTCCTGCTACCAAAACCTGGCCATGCAAACCTAATACATACAGAGAAATACTTGAGAAATTCATCCATGAATCAGGCATTTGCCTTTTCCTCTCATAAGAATTATTTTTAATTAAAAAAACACACAGTAAGCCCCGCTCATTATTTCATGTTCACTTACTGGTTCTCAGCTGCAGCAGTTACAATACAATCGGGCAAATTTAGCTATTGAAGTATTTCCACAGCAAACTATTTCACATTCTAATTCTTCTGACCTAGCCATTGTTGTTCAGCATTAGAAGATGTAGTAAGCTAAGGAAGGGCACAGGGCTTGTCTACCAAGGCAGCTATTCTTGAAAAGTCACTGCGCTCCTAAATATTGATATCATGTTTAGTGCAAGAGGGGACAAGGCTGAAAGATGTAGTATGAAAAGAGACATAGGAGATGACTCACCAGAACAGAATACCTACGCCTATGCCCTTGACATTCAATGTCACTTGCTGGTAATCATACAAATTTGTTTTCTTGTAGTCTGTCTTTCAAATCTCTCTAAAGTTAAGCTGCTGCCTTGACAGATGCAAGCAAATGTTTCCTTCCATTTATGAATATCTGTAGAAAAGCATGTCACAGCTAATACTACTCTCACTGGAACACTTTACAGAGAAAAAAATTAAGTACTTAAATTGCTTCTACCTAGTATGCCTCATTAGAAGTCTCTTTACCTTGTGGTTCATTTACAAGCACAAAAAATCAATCCAGTAAGTGCAGAACAGGTGGGGAGCTGGCACTACAAGCCCTTGAGACCTGTTCAGCACTTGGCAACCTACTCTGAACTCTACCTCCAATGATGCTTTTCATCTTTTATTCACTTAAATTTAACTTTGGACCGTCTGGATGTATGACATAAAGGTGGGAGCTAGCATTTAACACACAGTCATGTAAAGACCAAGAACTTGAGCACCAACCTAGTTGAAACTTCCCAGATAAGCTCATGGACAAAATCCCAATGAAGTAGAAATGCACTATTCCAGAGGCCCCTAATGTTGAAGAGTCTGTTTGAACTAACTGATCAGCTTCCAAAACTCACTTTTTTAACAATGCTGTTGTGCACCCACAAAATAACAATGGCCATCCAGAGAAAGAATATAAAGCAGCTCACGAATAAACTGAATGAGCAGAACTAGAATTTGGTTGATTTAATTTCTAGAAGAACAACCTGGTATACAATCTTTTTAGCAAAGCAGACATAAGCATCAAAGGAAGGCAGTCACTTCTTTCCTGAAAAATCCATGATAAAAGACATCAAATGCTAAAATAAGCAATATACATGTTCTTTTTTATAAGATTTATATTGAAACAAAAGGGACATTTTTTAAAACTTGTATCAGTGTCCATGGTTACAGACGCCTGAATAGATCAGCTGTACTGGGGCACAAGGATATGCAAAAAACAACAAACATCTTTAATTTGTTTCTACATATACAAAACCAACAACAAGTCATGTCTGCATGTATGCATGAATGCTCAGACAGATTAGACATGAGATCTATCTAATAACAGCTGGGGATGAGACAAACCTTCAGGAAACAAAGATAATTTTGCTTTGTACAGAATGTTTGTACAGAGTAAGTCAGCCAGAGTCAAACACACGTTAAACCACAACAATTCGCACAAATCTTCCAGAGCCTTAGAAACTACTTTATGTCTATAAAAACATTTTTTTGCCTTAACAGTTGAGGCAGTGGTGGAGTAAAGGCAGGCAGGCTGGTACGAGTCACCTCCTCAGCACCTCCATGTAAACTATTCTCATTGTCTTAAAGCCTGCAGTCTGCAGGAGCATGGGCACATAAATGCAGCATGTATCACCACAACTGATTTAACTCGCTGTTTAGCTTATTTTGTGGTGGTCACTTCAGGAAAACAAATATGAGATACCTTCAGTCAAAAACCAGTCCTGCATTTTCCATCTTTTGTCCTACTTAAAATAATCCAGCTTTATTATAGTCCCCACAGTTCCTTCAGCTTTCTGTATTCTGAGATCTACACGTCATGAACCTCATCTTCCATCTGACCTTTTAGAAGCCATCTGCAGGACCACCTCCCACGCACACTTACGAAACTCAAGGGTGGGACTTAACTTTGCCATACAACTGCATGGGTTGTGGGATGGCCCCACCACTTTCTCTGTTGCCTATCGTGTGGCTGTGTCCGGGCAGCACTTCCCCTCTGTGGATGACATGCTGCAATGTATGTGACATGCGGGTGACATGCTGCAATACGGTGACAGCTGAGGGTCCCCACTGGCAGGAGGGGCTCCCCACACTCGTTTAACGCGTGGGGCTGTGTCCGTGTCTGCGTGGGCCTGCCTGTGGAACTGGTGACCCCTCACTGGGTCTCTGACACGCAGGCAGACCTGGGTTTGTGTCCCTTCATTTCCCACAGGCCGCTGCTGCCTCTCCTTGTCCCGGCACGGCTCCCGTGGCTTTAGCAGGATGCCCTCTAGTGCGACAACTGCCCACGGCCTTTTCTGCTTCTGCCACATTACTGAGAACCAAATGCAAAATTTACTCACAACAGCTGAGGCAAGACACCGTGGAGGGCTGGCTCAAGGAAAGCACTGGAAGGCAACCACCAAAGACAAGGGAAAAGAAAACTGTACAAACCAACAGCACAGAACAAAAATCTGATCTCACTGCTCCCAGCTGAACAGCAATCACTAGGAAATGGAAATGACTCAAATGCGAGTGCACTGGCTTCTAATTAGTTTCTGCATGGTAAACATCTTGTACATCAAAACTACAACTTCAAATTCAATGAATCCTTTCTACTAAACTTAAAAACTGCAGTATGCCAAACATTAATGTAATTGTGTCTGGAAGTAAATATGCCATTTATTTTGTTCACTATAAATTAAGAACAGTATTCAAACCTCAGACATTTTCCCTCTACAGCCATCGCTTGGCGATCATCAGACCAGAGGGACCCGTATTTTAAGAACAACGTTGAGGACCCAAGTCAGTCGATGTTGCTCTTGCTGAACTACAGCATTCACAGAAAGCAAACACCATAACCAGATTTGTTTGAACTGGCACATATTTTAGGTTTACTATTATTTTACGGTATTCTCACATCTCTCATTAATATTAACTTTTATTCCAAACTGACAGCTTAATTTCCTGCAAAGGCAACGGCTATGATATACAGAATTACACTCACATATGGGTAAAAGAGTACTGTGCCATTACAGATGCAGCTAATACATTGTGTATTGGATATTACATGCTTTTTTTTCAGTTAGAAAATCATTGTTTGGTTTATTACTATGCTTAGTATAAAGAGTACATGAATAACTGCACGTTAATAAGTAAACTAATGGCTGACTGAGGCACAGGTAATTAAACAGGTACTTCTGAAAACATTGCCTTGCAGATATAATTCTAGTCTGTGTGTTTAAAACATATATCCCAAACAAACTAATGTTGCAAACTGGAACAGAAAAGCTTTTAATGAAAATTTGTCTTCACTTTAAAGACCAAAAGCAGATAAAACCTGCCTTCTGTATATAAATAAAACACATCCTGAGAACTGCAGAGCCCACCCTGAACCAGACATGTCTCTACCTACTGCATGAATGCCATGAGTTTTTGATGCTTATACAAGGACAGAGTTTCTGAGGGACTAAGGCCAGGAGCCCATGGCTGTACCCTTGCCCCTAAAACAAAAGCATTTGTGAGAAAAGGCTTTATAAAATTTCATCATTCCCAGCATCCTTTTCCCTTAAATGCTTCTCTGTCACATTAGATTAGAAAAGGAAAACAAACACGAAGGCAAACAACAGAGATTTTGGTTGGCAGGCTTCTCGTTATTCATTTACTGTTTATTATTGATTTTTGTGCCTGTGCAGAAGGATCACGTGTGCACTGGAAAGAGGACGATGGTAATGTACAGAGGGCTGTGTACGCCAGGGAGCTCGTGGCCAGAGCAGCTGTCTGTGGGCTCTCTGTGGCTGGTTTTTGGATTGTTAGTTGTTTATTTTAGACTAAGAAAGTCGCCAGTGTTCAGCCTGGACTAAACCACAAACTCCAGCTCTACTTGTAACTTTGCCAAGATGCAAAGGGGTCGTAATGCAGAGTGGAAGAGCTGAGCTCTTGGGTGATCCCCAGGGTGGGAGCTGCCCTCCCAGTGAACCAAGCTGGGTTGGCATTCACAGCCCCTGAGCCACAACAACCGAGGGGCGACTGCTCTCACTCTCACCAACAGACAGCATGGGCCACCACAGCCCTGCAGCACAGCAAAGAGCACGGCAGCACCCACACCCACACACTGCTGCCATCTGGAACAGGAACTCCACTGCATCCAGGGAAGAACGTACTTGTAAGGAAGATATTGCAGGATATTTATTTCAAGCCTGTATTACTAGCTCAACTAGGAAAAGTAGCAAACAGTGCCAATTAGTCCTGCATATCACTGTCTCTGCACCCTGAATGATAAAGGTGTAGCCTCAAACACAACGGGGACAGCACTGTATTTTATTACATATAAATTACTAACATAAATATTATATATAATGTAATATATATAAATGTATTTTGTATATATCATATAACACATTTTATATATTACTGTATTGTCTTGGGTTATATAACAAAAAAAAAAGTGTATTCTATTTCATCTGTTGAAACCAGTTGGGGAGATGTTTTTTTTCCCTTTAGCTGTTGTAACTCCAGGGGGGAGGGGGGCAGATGCCTTCTGATAATGGGCCAGCTGTTAAAACTGTGTGGGGCAGTGTTTGTTATCTCTTCCATCACTGTCCACCCCCCCAGGGGATATCTTCTGTTAATGGGCCATTAAGGCTCACCAGTGACATGACACATTACACCATCCCATTGTGAGATGCTCCACCCAGTAAGGAGGAGCCAGCCATTCCTACCAAGATAAAAACTGAGATGTAGGAACACCAGACATCCTCTTTTCCACTGGATTTTCAGAAGAAGACCGGACTCATCTCATTGCCACTATGAGATCATCTCTATTCCAACAGAACCCCATCTGTCACTCCAGGGACCAGAAGGCACTTTTATAACAACAGAGCACAACACAGCAGCCTATTCTGAGCAGGCAGATAAATCCAGCAAGTCAAGCACTATAGAGAAGGCACTTCAGGCTTCTCAGATCAGTAATTGTGCATCAGTGCAGCCCTGCACAAGACCTCCTCAGGTCCTTGTCTTCACATGGAGGACTCATCAGCTCAGCTGCAGCATCCTGCTGCTGCACAAAGTTGGCTTCTGCTCAAAAAGTATCTTGAGCCTCACCCCGGGACTCTGTGTCCCCTTGTCCCCTGCACAGGGTGCAGAAGGCCAGCTGCAAGCCTTCTCTGACAGGCTCTGGTTTAACCTTCTCTCTGAAAACTGAGGAAATCACTAGCCTGGGACTCTAAGCCGAGATTTGTGTAAAACATACCAGACGGGTACACTGCTATCAAGTTAACTTCAGTATTAAAAATAGAAAAAGAAATTTCACATGGAAGATTAAGTGCATTAGTGGATCATATAACCTTGCTTCAGACCAAGCCACGCTGTAAACAATTTTCAGCCCTCAGCATAAACATACAGGACATGTCATGAAAACATTTAGTTATGTTAAGTTCAACATCTATGACACTCTCAGGTTACAAGCATATTTTCTGGAGAAATAAATGGCCACCTTACGAAATAAGATGAAGATGATAACAACATTTCTTGTGCTTTAAATCTGATCTCTGAGCGTCTTGCCACTATGCACAAGACCCTGCACTTCAACCTAACAGCCCTGACATTTAATAAGCCAAGTTTATTTGTAGGAAGTGAGCTGGAAATTAGTTCTCATGGTTGCAGTTGGCACACTACACAGAATAGGAATCTTAAAGATGACGGCATTTCATTTTTGCTCTATAGCTTTCATCCTTCTAATTGGTATATTTAAGTGCACTTAATCGCTTAAGCAATGAGTCTACCACAGTGTCAAATCCCTAGTTTAGACTCCACAATAATAAATCTTTGTCTTCTCTCAGCAGCTGGTGAGATTTGATTTGGACTTTGAATTTAGGCCCTTTCCTCAGGCTTAACAGTTACAACTTGTTTGTTCAGTCTGCTGAAAGCGTGACTTCAACTCTTGTCTTTAAATGCGTTATCACTGCTTAAGCTTAGTGCTCTTGGTGTTAAAACTGGTTGCCCTTCTGCAGTGCCCGACTAAGACACATAAAAAAATTCCAATTAGCCTGTGCTGGGATTTCACAAAGCAACTTTTAACTCATTAGTATTTGCACAGCATCACTGATCCACATGACACTTCACAGACATGAGGACAAGCTGGAGTTTATAACACAGTCTTTCAATAGATGCCTTCAGTACCACAAAGAGCTAATTTAAAAACAGGTGGAAGGAGCCTTCAGCCACCCCCTTTAACAGCCAACAGAAGAGTAACATCCCCACAAGCACCTCATAGTCTGTCCACAGGACCAGGATAGGCATTATCCTAAATTCTATGACAGATGGCCTAAGAATGTTCCTGAAACAGCTCTGGTAAATAAAAGGCAAAACTTTGGTGCGATCAACAAACCACAAGAAGATAAACTACTTTCAGGCAGAAACGACTGGGGAGTCATACTGCTACAGGCTCCCTGCAGTACCTCAGTAAAATATTTAGGCCCAAGTCTTTGAGAATTCATGCATATTAATTACCTGTGCACTCAAGCCCTGGGCCTGTGCCCGCAGAACAAACTAAACCACTGAAGGTTTGCAGGATCAAGGTCTCATTTCCCTTTGCCTGAGTTCTCCCTGTACAGTTCAACAGAACTCTCAGTTGTATTCAACATTCTGACAGGTATTTAGAGCAGCACCTGATTTTACTAAATATAAAATACCTTCTTAAATAACTAATCTTGTATTAGAAAAGGTGAATCCTTACTTGTTGTGACAGCCACACAAAAGACTTCATTAGCTTCTGACAGCAATGTTCATTCCTTCAATCCAGAAGAAACTGCTTTGGCCCTCCAACCTAAGTCACCACTTAAGTGGTTTTATTTGCTTTACCACTTGCCAACAAGACAAATAACCCTTAAGCACAGGGCTTGCCAGCAGACTGAACAACGCACAGAAACCTTGGACTCGGTGGGGACTACTCTCTGGGATTGCACATAAGTCCTGGCACATCTGGGACTATCGGAGCCTCTGTGCACAACATACCTGCACACCATCAGCAAGTGTTTTTATCTGGGTGCAGGGCTTTTTAAACCTCAGCATGGCAGTGTTTGAACTAGTCAGCTCTCCTGTTTGCCATTAGATTTCACTCCCAGCTTCCCCACTGAAGAGCCTGGCAATCCTCATTACACCGAGGGTCTTAATACTATGAGAGCCAAAGATGAAGAGGTATAATATCCCTTGCCATATCAGCTGGGTCCAAAAACACATCTTCAAAAATCTCATAAAAAATACTTAGCACGTGCGTTCCTCTGGGTTGCAGCCACCCCTTTTTTAAGATCTATCTTCCCTATATTAAAAGCTACTTTAGTACCTACTGCTTTCGTCCCACCACAGAGTTTACAGCATAAGAAACCACCTCTCTGTTAATGTGAGGACACTGCACGCAGCATGTCTCACACTCAGGCTGCTTCTTCAGACCACTGATGATTTGGCCCAAATTCTGACAAGTTAACATGAATTTTACCTCCAAATATTAGGAAGCTCACTGTATGTTTGTCAACTAGATTAAAGCTCTTACACCTCCTTAGCTATTGACAAGTAGCTTCTCTGTGATCAGATAAATAGCTTGAGCTTCCTTAGGCTAACGGTGGGGTTTTGCTAGACTCTCCACAGCTCCTCTCAGAGAAACCATTTTAAAACACAAGCAGGTAATTTCCTTTAAAATCCCTGTTTTATCAAACATCATCTTCCTAATTCCTGCCAGGTGCTGCTCTCAGGCAGGCATCATGACCTTCTATTTTTCATTTAATGTACAGCCTTGGCACAGAATGATATCCTTTTCTCTCTTTTTCAGTCCATTAGTCACTAACACCAGCTAGCACTTCTTCTGTCTTTCACAAATGCAAATTTATGATCTGGATTTTTCCATTTGCTTTGCAAGATAACCACAAAAAATATCTATTTTAAGTTCTTTCTTTAATTTAGAATGGTGCTATTTTCACAGCTGCTCAGATAATCAGGACCTATGACCCCTGTGATCAATGAGGGGCTTATGTTCTTTTGGGCTAAATTTGTCCAGGCACTCAGTGGATGCTTTGGGAAATCCCAGTACATACATGCAGTTTTAGGAGCATTTACACAGACTTACATCAGCACACAGAGGACATTACACTTCAGTTAGAAGCTGGCAGTACAGCTCCATGGTTGTGTATCAGTCAGTGTTACAGTAAGCTCACTCAAGATGCTATCAAATATTATTTTGAAGCCTCTGGCTTACACATTTCCCCTGAAATACTGACTGCAAATCTTCTAGAGCTTTTGCAGTAAGAAAGTGAATTTCTTAAAACAGTATTTTCCAAAAACCTTGCATCTCCTACAAACTTCACTCCGTTTCCAGCATCTGATGCTGACTGAAAAATTGAGCTCAACTAAGAAGTCAAACTGGTGAAGAAATGTCAAAATTCAAGAAAACAAGTATCATTGTATACCACATCCATTGGGCATTGGTCCAGCAAGTTTTGATATGGCTTTCCCCACAGGAATCCCCAGTTTAATTTACCAACATTTGTCTACTTTTTGTCAAAAGTAACATACTACTTTCATGCACATCCCAATCTCTTCCGTAAATTACAGGAAGTTTCCAAGTGTACCATGATGAAAATACACATGCTTGAAACACTTAAAATCTGTTTTATAATGACCTCCTGAATATTAGCCCACAGCAGCAAAAGCTTATTTTTGCAAAACCCAAAAAGGCAGACCAAAAAAACCTCTAACATCCAAACCCTGTCTGGAGGCTCAGCAGCAATTACAAATGCTTTGTGCTGCTGCAAGTGATATAACTGAAGAGAGGGGTTAACAGTTAAAAAACCACTGTTTACTTTAATTCCACTAAGTAGAAAATAAGATCAGTATTTAGTAAATATTTAATTTACATTCTACGAAATGCAAAAATGAATGCAAGTGATTTTGGGTCAGTGAGCAAACTATCTATCTGTAACTGATTCTGTGAATTTCATACACAGGATTGATGCTGAGCTTGACAGAAGTAGTCATGCATTTGAAATTCTACCTTCAACAGTCAAGTTCTTAAAAATACCCCAAACAAATCTACATGGCCCTTGCAGGGAGTTAAGAATTCTTCCATCTCCTTTAGTGGAGAGTTTTGCTCCAGGTTTTCTGTTGTCTCGCCCACCACCACGCTCACTTCTGCAGCTCACACAGCAGATGCTCACAGGGAAACCCATCACAAGGACAGCAGGTTGCTTTGAAGAAAGACCAAACAACTACTACCACGTCTGCAGAACTAAAACTAACTGTACTTCAGTTCTTCTGAAAAGAAAGTATCTGTTCACTGGTTTTCAAACTATTTGAAACTCCCTGGCCTTTGTCAGGTTAATGTTTTCCAACCCTCATGATTAACTGCACTCGCTTAAATTTATGAAGGGGAACAATACCTCCTGACCGGCTGTCAAGATGCTATCACAGCAAACAAACCTCAAAACGCTCAGAGGCCGAGCAGGCACTGACAGCCCCCTCCCAGCCCAGGGAAGACAAAACTCCCAGGCGTGCAGTCCCCAAAAAACCCCTCTGTCCTAAGGGTGGTTTATTACCCCAGCTTGCACACATGCAGCTCCACACGGCCAAATTAGCAGCAACAGGAAAAAAGTGAAATTAGTTAAAATTTTAATAACAGGAAATGTTTGCTGCTGCTACTTGAATTTGAGACCATGAGAATGAAAAGTTACTTTTTTCTCACACTGCAGCTTATTGGAGCACATTGCACAAAAAGTGCAGTATAGATTTGCAGAGTCAGGAAGCCCAAAAGGGAAGATCTCAAAGATGAGATGAGCTTCACTGACAGCAGCCACCACCCCAGAACAGGCTCCATCTCTCCATCTCCCACAGTATTTCTGCTAATGAAATCACCTTCAGCTTTCTTGCCTGGTTGAACACGAGATAGTTTCATAAGATGGGCCTTTTCCAAATGCTTTGCTTCCTGAAGTCAGTGCAATGCACACACTGACACATCTGAACACATCTGAGACAGGCCACACTGACTAAAAAAACCTCTCCATTTTATGTCTTCTGAGAGATTCTTGGACAAAGAAAAAGTGTTGTTATCCTAGATTTACAGGACTTTGAACATGTTCACTTCACCCCCTGGCCACACAAAGCACAGGGGTGAGTGGGGACCTGGTGATGGCCAGTGCTGCCAGTCCTGCTCCACACCAGCCTCTTCCCTCTCCAAAGGGCCAGCACCATGTGCAGTGTTTCAGGTACTGGGCTTTAAGTAGTCTACTATCTGATCACAAATCCCACACTAATTAAAATTTTAGCTATTTATTTCAGTAGGAATGTCATAATAATAGTTTTTAAAAATTTCTAGTGAAGAAACATACCATGTTCCTCAGATAACTCTGTCCTAGCCACCACAAGGTGATGCAGTCTTGCTCTTCCAGCCATGGTTACCCCGGGCCTCCTGACCTCAGGGGCCTGGCAGGATAACTTTACTTGCTTTCTTCTATTCTGCCGGCTTCTAACACTAACCTCTCTGGTAGCTCAGCTGGTAACACCACAGGCTTGCTCCAGCACAGCAGGATAATAATGCTCCAAAGACACCAATGAAGCCAGACTCAGCCCAGAGCTCATACCCGTGTGTTTAGTTTTCACACTTTTAGGAAATCAGTTTATCTGATTTTTCTACTCTCAGCAAGCCAGAGGTTTCCTCCTGTCTGTCTTGTCACAACCAAGTCACACTTACTGTTCTGGTCATTAAATTTGTCTTACTGTTGCACTTTGAAAGGATAAATAAAACCATCAGAAACTGTAATAACTTCAGTGCCTTTTTCCTTCTTAGGATTTAACTAGAAATCCAAATTCTTATGTCAGGAAAAACAAGCACATTTTTAGAAGAGGTGTGTCTCAGTTCGGATTAGTGTGGCATTCAGAAGTGGTGCAAGTGCCAACATGGGAAGAAAATACAGCATGTTATATAGAATAGGTATGTTTAATTATTTTGGAATAAGATGATAACATCCCCTTCCTCTGCTGCTTATTCTGTACTTAATTTTCTAACCCGGCATATTAAGCGTCCTTTCTCGCTTCCTGGCTAATGATATGGCACAATAGTTCAAACTCTCCTATTCATGATTTTATTATTTGATCTGGACATCAAACTTTAAAACAATGGAAAAAAACCGCAAAAACAAAAACATGAAACATCACAATCAGACTTAACATTAATATTTTTATATGACAGACTAGATTTCCCTTTGATATATCACAGTAATGTACTCCACTGAGGACGCAAATCATGCTTGGCCAAACTGAGGTCATTCAAGCCCGGGAGCTCACTGAAACACATGGGATGGCCAACATGCACTAATGCTTGGGTGTGCACATGTGTACAACACTGAAAGAGGGAAACACGACCCCACACCACTTCTTCCTCAGACTCTCAGATATAAGTGATCAACCACCCATCTATTTGGTGCAACCATCTGCAATGACTCTGACTGCCAGTGGAGCACAGCTTGCTGCCCTGTCCTTGTCAAAAAGCAATCTAAGGCTGCATGAACACTAGTGATTCCTATTTCACCACTGGATCTGAAGACTTGCAGATATGCAAATCCCAAAGGTTCCTTTATCAGCTATTCCAAGTTTGCTAAAAATTAATTCCTGATTATGAAAAAATTGAGTATGCCCTCTCCTTCTGGTCATCAATTCTTGTAATTCTTTTCATTATTAAAAGACCATTTCTTTATGGTCTTTACTCCATGACAGTACCACCTTACTGTAATCTATACTGTAATCGCCTCTCCAGCCCTGGAATCATTTTCCCACTATCTTCTCCAGCTTTTCCACTTCCTTTTAAAAATTCCGACACTAGGCGTGGAAAAACAGAATCATACAGCAGTAGCAAGCAGAAGGTCCTTGTCACAGGTGCCCTCCCATACATGCCACACTAGTCCTTCGTACCACAGCAGCCCACTGTGGACTCTGCTTAAGGTGTTTAAAATCTCTAGAACCTTTCTAAAGCACTATTTCATGAAGAACCAATCATACCTGTGGAACTGCAGGTTTTTAACTGGCTGCCTAAGCCTGCCTCTGCTGGTACTGCAAACCAGTTTGTTTGACCTCAACTCACCAGCAGATCCAGCTTGTTCTGGAAAAATACCCAGCCATTGTTTTTAATCACCCTACTGTTTCTTTATGTCACATGAAGTTTCAGTTGCATCATTTACACATTTATTGCCAAATCACTGAAATAGATGTGGTTGGTATCACATCATCAGTTGCTGTGGTACTTCACGATCAACCTTAAACTCATGGCAGTAGAATCCAACTGTAATCAGCTGGATAGGCTAGGGGAGGAAGACGATCCACAATAAATTAAATCTGTTTTAATTAAGTCTCAAAAACTTTGAAAAACTAATTAAACAAAAAATGATCATATTATTACCAGTACTAATTTTTTAATAAATTCCATTTAGGAACAGATGATGCATTAAGACCATACTGTGCCTATTGTTCTCCCAGGTAACTCATTTTCATCAGGCATTTTGGGACTTATTTCAGCCTTTTTAAACTCCTCGAAGATTTCACACTGTCATTTTACTTGCATTTTGAGACATTTCAGAAAAACCCCAAGATGACTCAGCTGGAGTAACATTTTAAATGAGAAAGTGCATCAAGAATTAGTTTGTTCCAACTCAGGAAGAAATCACAGGGGGTTGATTAGGTCTCAGATGGATGCCTGTGATTTTTTGCAATAGTGAAAATTATAATATAAAGCACTCTGACATTTCTGCTTGACAAGCATGGCCTGTAATGTTTACCTGGGACATACGCATTACATAAATTATTAAGAGTCAAGCAACAAGAATTACTTCCTGTTCTAATCGGTGTGCAGCAATGGCAAAAGAAATAGGATATTGTCCAAAGACATACTGTGATAATTTACCCAAAACTGCATTTAAAGTTATAATTTATAAACTCAATTTATAATTGCATTTCTGCTTGAAGTGAAAGCTGCTGTATGCTGAATCTTCCTTTTTTTTTTTAAATGCCTCTTTGATGCTGGAATTGCCAGAGGCTTATCAAATGACAACAGGCCAGAGGGATGGGTGAAAAACGCTCAGATAACGTTTGACTTCCCAGCAGCAGGGATGTTACATGGGTTACACATCATCTGCTCCGAAAGTAATTTGTCTTCTCCAGCATGGGGTTGAGAGAAAGGAGGGGCCAGAAAATAAACTATCAAAGTAGATGGGTAGGAAAAATAAGGAATTTCAAGATAAAGACATAACTGCCCAATTCAGACCAGCTAACTACGTAAGTTACTGCTGGTTCAGTACAGCACTGGCACACCACCTTAGCGAGTGCAGCACCCAAAGCAAAGTCCACCCAACAGTGACAATCTCCCAGCGAACTTGCACTCTTATTATTTATTACCGTTCAGAAAAAGTAGCTGAGATCTAAATCTCACCAGAAACACAATGCTGGTTAACATAAATGCGTGAGTACAATACGAGCAGTGCAAGCAGCTGCAGACAGTGCTCGAAGCCCCGAGGGGCGGCGCTGGGCGCTCCCCGCGGGCGCCCCCGGCCGAGCCGCCCCCGGGGCAGGGCGAGGGGGCAGACGGCCACAGCCTACCTGTGGTTAAATTGTCATTGATCTTCAGCGGCACCCGCAAGATGTACACCAGGAAGAGCATGATGAAGAACCACAGCGTCCAGAGGTAAGTCCAGGACCAGACGATACAAGACTTGAGCTGTTCCAAAAAGCCCGTCCCAGCTTCAGCCATGTTTTTTGGAGAAAAGAAAAAAAAAAGGGGGGGAGGACGGACGGACGGACGGCGGAGTGTGGGGGGAAAGCAACCCAAACGCTGCTGCTCTCCGCTGCCACGAGCTCCCAGCGTGTGTCTGTGGGAGGGTTCACCCCATCCGCCCGGCCGGGCCGCCTGTCCCCGCCCGCCGCACGCACCGCCCGCCCGCCGGCCGCTGCGGGTGCCCCGGGGCGCTGCCGCCTCTGCCGCCTCTGCCCCCGCCCGCCGCCGCGCCCGCCGCGCCTCGGCGAGGGCTGGCCCGCTAAAATGGACTCCTGCGAGCTCCCCTCGGCCCAGCGGGTGGGGACGTGCTGCGGTGGCAGCGCCGGACCTGCCCCCAGCCGCGCTCGGCCGCGCCCCGCGGCTCGGCCCCTGCGCTCGGCGCCCGGCCCTGCCCGCGCCGCCCCGCCGCGGGCACGGCGGAGCTGCGGGGCTCGGCGGCGGGGCGGCAGCAGAACCGGGCACGGGGGCAGAAAGGCCGAGCAGCTTCCCCCCTGCCCTCCCCCCGTCTGTATGATCTTGAACAATGATTCCTGGCGGCGATTTCACCGCGCAACAGGACTTTAAGCCTAAAAAAGGGCTCGCGCAAGATGTTTTTTTGGTGTTGGCTCGTCTGAGCTTCTTGCTGGGATAACAAAACAGGCATGGAAGTCCCTGCGTGCGTGTGTCGCTGTGCCCAGCGGTCCTGAACTGCAGAACTCCTCCTTGGAAGATAACTTGTGTGGCGCTATGATAAATGGGTGGGAAGGGACCCATATCTAGCTCCAAACCCCTGCCAAGGGCAGGGGAGGCACCCGCTAGGTATGTGTCTCATTCAAGTAGTGTCAGTAAAGCATCAGCTTCAAGTCATTGAATTGTGCTCTTGAGAAATACATTTTGCCTCTTCCATGAATGAGGTATTATTCATGAAACAACGTTTGACAGTAGAATGTGATGAAAATTCAGGTCGGTAAACACGGCTGATCCCTGTTTTTTTTTTTGCTGTCACATAGCTTACGATCATTTAGTAAATACGCACCACATACTGCAGTTTGTTTGGATCTCTCTCCTGTGTTTCCACAGTCTGTATCCAGTGGGATAACACTCTCTAGCATCTTGAAGAGGTGCAATTTATAAAGTATTACCAAAAGAACAAAAACTCCTTGAAATTTTTTCCAACTGGTAATAACCACTCCAACCTGAGATTTGCTAGTCTGCCAGAGAAATAGTCATCACAGAGAAAAGCATAGTAGCTTTCCCAGAATGTTTACAATACCCAAAGGCATTAAACCAAAATAAATCTGGAGCTGTACAAATTGGTACCCTCTCATGGTAGCAGAGGCACAAAATTTGCTCTTCCAGACTGCTGCAGGAGTTGAAGCTGGCTGTGTCTTCTGCATTTGATGGGGATAGAATCTTCTGATTAAGGGACCACGGTCTCCATATAAGAATATTGGTGCTGGACTGACAGACGTTTTTCTTGCCAATAAATCACAAAACTTCTAAAATTAGAATATACAGATTAACTGCGTAAAAGGTCATTTGTAGTTTAATTACATACCAAAGAAAACCACATTTCAAAATATTCAGCTTCCTCTTCCAGTTATAATAGGAAAAAATTCTTAAAACATTAGGTCACATCTGAAAAACGTCAACTTTATTCAGTCATATTTCAATCATGCAGTTATTTATAAATAAAAATATTTCTCTCACATTTTCTCATGTATTAGCAAAAAGACCAAGGCAGTAAGCAACTCTTCACTTTTATAAGTTTTCTTCTACATATTCTAATTTTCAGTATATTAGTTCTTATCTTAAAAAACTATGACCAATTTCTTTCATGTATGAAAGATAGAAAGAGTGTATAGAGCTTTTCCAAAGTTTCTTATTATAAACAACTTTTCATTCTATTGTCTTTTATTGAAAGACAGGAGTGAATTGTGTTGGTTCCTCCAGCTCTGCTCTCTTTTTATTTCTTGTATTACTAGAAGATCAAAACACTATGAACTGTGCCCACTTAAAGCACAGTTGTTAATTTTATGCCTTCCTTCCTCTAAGCACCACTGCTTCTTCTTCCCCTGAAATTACAGAAGTTATTACTGCTTTGCAGTAATGTTAAGCATTTCACTTCCAGATCTTCAGTTTTTTTACAGTGAGCATAAAGTGTTTAAAAAACCAAGGATTTCTCACTGGGTGCTATACAAAGAAAAAACCAACAAAAAACCCAAACAAGCAAACACAATAGCAAAAAACAAACCACAATAGTGGCACAAACCAAACCAGAAAAACAACCAAAAAAATCCAAACAAAACCACCAACATCCCCCTCAAAAAACCCCCAAAACAACCCAACAGAAAACCCAAATAACCCCCCCCCCAAAACAAAGGAAATAAAAAGCATGTGTCCAAATCCAAATGTTTGTGTGAGGTGACAAGCAATCATGTGGATTACATACCTTGACTCATGACTAGCTTTGTGATTCATACGACAAATTACATTTCTGCTGTTCGTATTAAAGGAGCACCTAAGCTGACATTCAAGGCAAGTTCACTGTTCAGGCTCTATTTAACACAAATTATCTCTTGTCTCTCAGTTCTGTTTGAATGAAATTCCGAGTAAATACAAAGCCTTGAAATAAGCATTTCACAAGCCAGAAGCAAACTGTTTGGTACTATGAAGACACCATTTTGAGTTTCATCTGGCTTGAGGCACTCATTTGCTAAGTCAAGAGATGACAGAATACAGCTGAAGTGAATCACTGGACAAAAATAATTTTGAAAATATATTTTACCTTTCTGCTAAGATTTTCCACTCAATTATCTCACTTGTTTGGGGTTTTCTCACAAAAGGTCTCAGTTCCTACCTCAAAATAATACCTGTAAGTGCAAACATGGCTAATTTGTTTGCCATAAACCCAGTTCAGAGTTTATAATTTCTCATATGACTGTTGATGACTTTGCTAAATGAAATCAGGAAGCAGAAGCGATAACAGTTACTAAACATGAGGTACAGTGAAGTTTTGTTTCTTTTCAAAAGAAAGACATTTTCTTGAGCTTAGGCCCTGGCAAATAAGAAAGAATAGATGGGGCCACTGTGCAGCAAGAGTCCAGTTTGAAAATTTTGCCCACCCAATCTTTGTATGGCTCCAAAGTAGTCCAAGTTCCAAAGTAGTGAGGTTTTTAATGTTTGGGTGTTTTAGTAAACCTTTAAATATATTCTGTCTGATAATTTCAGAGATCAGAATGAGAGTCCCATAATGTGCAACCTTCTTGGAACCTGGCTATAAAATAAGATTGCATTGGGGTCTTGGCAGCCAAAATATGGCCAGGCACACTAGTCAAGGACATTCAGCAAGGGCAGAAATGAGACCTACATGAGCGCCACATATATATATATGAGCACTGGGAAACACTGTCAGCTTTGTTCAAAGGAGCCAGTCCATCCCCCTGACCTTCAGCTGTTGTCTCATTAGCAACTGAATCCCATTAAGCAGCATTATGCCCAACACTTTTAAATCTAGTTATATGTTAAACAACAGCGTACGTACCTATGCATGCCTATGTCCAGATGTGAATTTACATCCACATAAATACATATGCATGTAGTGCTCCTATTGAGTGTATCAGGTGCATATTAAATGATATCAGGGTTGAACTGGAGATGGCAGTATAAGCTGGATCCGCAGTGGCTGAGAAGCAGTGTGCCAATGAGAGTGAAAGCACTGGAGGAGAGTTCATGGGATCCCGTACACAGCACTTTTCAGACATACCAAAGTCTGCATAAAATGCCTTAATCACATACCAAAAATTTGTTTTCAATTAAAGTACACACAATCCTTAGTCACAATCCAGAGAACTGAAAATACGCCAAGAAACACTGAAATAAAAATTTGTGCTTAATTTACAATTTAATCTATGTATTTTTATTAAAACAAAGATGTTGCAAAAATATGCAACTACAAACTTCTGAACAGTGTGCTCAGGCTGAAGTTTCTGTTCCCCATTCTAAAAGTGGGATATTACAGTATTACAGGAATAATCTTCAGCTTAAGGACAGTAGTATTTAAAAACATGCCATCAATACTAATGAGGAAAAGTCAAAAATGCCTTGAGCACCACTTGTCAAAAAGCTTAAAAAGATTGTCTCCCTTATTAACAAAATGTTGTCCATGGCTATGGGTACTCTTCCAGAAAACAGAGTGCTGTATAACGTGTCAGGGTAGTTGCATGGGAAGGAGGAAAGCATGCCTGAAAGTTGTTTTAATATCTTTACTGGCAAAATATTCAACCAACCCGCTGCCCTAATTGCAAGACAAGTAAAAAAACGCAGGTTAGAACTGGCTCAGTTAAGAATCAGATGTCAGTGCAAAGAGAGGGCAAAGGAAGGTGTTGGTAAATAGCTAGTGCAACTCAGAGCAGTGTTTCAGTATTTTTGGGTAGTGTTCAAAATAATTCATAACCAGAAAGAAAGCCCCAATCAAATTTGAAAAAAAAAAAACCACCAAAAAAAAACCCAACCAAAAAAACCCAAAAAAACCCAAATCTGTTTTCTTCTGCTGCTTTTTTGCCTAATTTTTTTCCTCTAAAAATGAGATGGGAATTTCACCGACTGTCAGCACACTTAGGCATCAAGGTGGGCAAGTGCCCCACCCCAAATACACACATTTGATAAAACGAATTGTTTGGGGTTATTTTAAATCCATGGAAATATCCCCCAGGAGCACTTAGGATTTTTTTGTGGACATACACATTCATTGAGGCATTTTATTAAGCTCTGTAAAAGGTGGTGGAGCAAGACACGTCAGTATTTGTACAAGATGATACGTGCTCAGGATTCCTAAGGGAATCATGCGAGCTGCGAGGTTGGCCCCTGGTCAGAAGAGCTCCACAAGTCAGGATCTGGCATCTGCATCCACACGTGTTCTGTACGTCACAGGAGGCTGTGGGAGAAGCAGGGAGGCAGAGACAGATGGCCAAAAGCCCGGAGGGAACCAGCACTGATTTCTCTGTCCCTTACTGAGGTCGAGGAAAAGGACAAAAGCTCTGCTCCCCACATCCATGCCTTGGACTGAAGCCAACCTGTACTTTTTTTTAAGGAGATGCATTTGTGGGACATGTAGAAGACATGGCCTCTTTTCACTGATTGGTATCTTGACCTTTTTCTTTTAAGGAAAAATATGTTCAGCATGATCTTCAGTTTAGTGAGTGTTGATATTATATTTAATGAAAAGACATTTTAAAGTGAGAAAAAGGTCTCAGCTCCTCCCATCTGAAATCTGCAATTAGCAAAGTGTAGCTTATTTTTCCTCTAGCATTTGCAACATGACATCTTTACCTGCTATGCATTGGTAGAAGCACAGAAATCCACTGGCAGTTACATTTTAATTAATCTCCAGAAATTCAGAGGAAGGAAACCGAGCAGTCACAGTGCTGGATCATGTATAGGTAATTATTGCTGCTTGAGGCTGGCAATGATTACAGAGGACAAGAACAGCTCTGCCTGTAGGCAGGAAGGCATTGAGCAAGCCATGGAAGTAGGTAGCATTTAAATGGCATGTCATTTACTCATAGCTAGATTTGGCTGCCAAGCCAAATCTTATTAAACCTTTGCAAAATCAAGAACCAAAAGATCGTTTTGCCTTGTCTGATGCAATTCTTTTATCTTTGCTTGCTTGTCTTCTGTCTTCACCCCCATTCAGTATACCACTGCTGAGAAAACCATCCTCATAGAGCCTCTTCTGCTTGCCCTCTCCACAGATGAAGGTCCCTATGAGCTTGTCTGTAAATTTAGGCTACAGAACAGTTGTCTGTCTTACATATTGGCTTCATCATAGCCTACTTTCTTCCCTCCTTTGCTCTTCAGTTTTGCTTGTTCTGTTGTTGCTGGGTCACAGCCTTCTTTCTCCTGCATTCAGCAGTCATTCTTCAGATCCGAATACCTTTCTCACATCCTTAATTCAGTCCATCCTGCCTCCCCTTTTAGTAGTGATGCAATCACTGTACCACATGACATTTAAGAAACCCTTGTCAATGACCCTGATGTTAAGGAGAAAGAGAGTACTGGAAAGGAAAAATCATGATGGCCATTTCTCAAGTAAGAGCCTCCTGGCTGCAAAAGTGACATTTCAGAGCAAGCCCTTGTCTTTAAAATATTCTTGTTCAGTTAGAAGGATGTGACAGACCCTGCAGCTTGTCTCAGGCCCTGTGTGGGCAGGTGATGGGTCCAGAAAAGAGAAAATGAAGCTTGCTACTAGTCCAGAGCCCAGGGTTGTCCAACAACATAAAACAAAGCTTAGTGTTAATTGTTGTTGCCAGTGGCATGTCTTGTATTGAAGTGAGATGCTCATATTCATTACCTGAAAGAATTTCAAGAAGCAATTTCATGGAATATCATATCATAGAATTTGGGTTGGAAGGGTCCTTAAACATAACCTAGTTCCAACCCATTCTACCTTCCACTAGATCAGGATGCTGACAGCACTCTTCAACTTGGCCTTGAACACTGCCAGGAAGGGGGGCATCCACACTTCTTTGGGCAACCTCTTCCAGTGCCTCACCACCCTCACAGTAAAGAATTTCTTCCTAATATCTAATCTAATCACTAATTTTACTGATTTCACAGTAGGCTTTCCTGCCCCTCTTAATCTCAATAGTTTGTATGTCTTTTCTCCTACATTTTTCAAGTAAAATGTGTTTTCTTTGGCCAAACTCAGGCCTAGGTGAAATCTATGCTTTTATGTAACAATTTTGTAGTTCAGCCTCCTTCTGATTGTGAAGAGCACAGAAGGGTAAGGTGATGAAGGCATCTGGTTGAGATGATTTTCTTCCTTCTCACACCTGCTCCTGTTGGTAAGCACAATATAAAAATTACTTTCTCTGTTATAAATTACTGCTGGCTGGTTGCCTACTTATCTCACCATACAGCTCTGAATTTACTGCACAGCCAAGTGTGATTGGACAGCCTCAGCCAAGACTATCACAGATGTAGGAGTGAGGGGGTGCCTGCAGCCCTGGCATTTCTCACATAATCCCACCCCACTTGCTGAGAACAAGATACTCCAAGCAGCAGTGGATACCTGCAGTGCCATTATTCAGTACATATCCCTGGCTCCATTTACTACTTACATTTATTACTGAAATCTGCTATAGATACAGTATTACTCATTCCCTGATAGTTGCTTTCATGACACTTGCCACTACAGTACCATAGACTGTGTATGGACTTTGTCCATATTCTCTTTTGCAATCAGAAGGCTGTGATGGAGAAGGAGGAAGACTAAATATGATCACTAACATGGGATCTTAGGTATCATGGATACTCATAACATCATATTTGTTGAACTCCAGTTTGACATCGGTTTGAAAGAGCAAGTGCTTCTATAAATCTGGGCTTCTCTGGGCTTGCATACAGGTAGTTCTCAGAGTAGCCTTCAATTCCTTCCTTTCTCCATGTACCCGGTCCTTCCCAGACATCATCCCTTAGAAACAAGACTTATTTCATTCCTGCTTCTGCTATTCAGCCGTTTTCAGAAAGGAAGACAATGCTTTCTTTGGCTTCCTCCATTGCTTTTAGTAGAGATACTTTTGTATTTTTCCTGCCCGCTTACCCCCCAGAAAATCAGCTGTTAGGTCTTTTCTATCATGAGATACAGACTATTCCCCAAGTCTTTATCTTTTCTATTTTACACTTTTATCTTCTGCACTTGAGATTGAAAATCCTTAGGAATGCCTCTCCTAAAGGCTATCCCAAGTCTGCTCTGGCTAATTGGTTTTAATGGCATACCTTCCTCTTGGTTGTTCCAACAGAAATGTTTCTGTTCCCATCTTGGTTCCCGACAAACGCCTGATGGATGCTAATTTACATTTGACTCCAGTCTTGGCTCACTTCACTTTCCGTTTAGACACCATTAGTGCAGGTAAAGAAACCAGTTTGTCTTCTTCATGCTGCTGACTGAATCAGTTGCTCTGCATGGCAGCAGGGAAGATGAACAGGATGAAAACCTTGGGCAAGCAGGGAGCTTGACCCATACAGTTCTGTTCTGTTCTGCTCAGCATTTCCTAACCTTGCTGGCAAGGCTCAAATAGCTGTATTGAAGGGGCTTTTCCTTACCACCCTCTGTCAGCAGCTACAACCTGGGTAGCAACTGCACTATGTCCGAATGGACCTTACCAGCTGGGTAAGGTGGCTGGATTTATTCCTTGGGAAATGACAACTGGCACACTCCCCTCACTTCTTCATTTACATTCAGGTGGAGTAACTCTGGCCATGTGAACTGCTGCTAGGACTGCAAGGCACACTGTTTCCAGCTGAAAGAGCTAAGGAGAGGTAGACAAGTTCTTAAAGGGAAGATGATGGCTCACCAAGTTTAGTAATGAACTGGGAAAAGACACATACGAATTACTGATTAACAATTCTGTTGCACCCAGAGAATCAGCCATGTAGAAACCTCTTCCTTGCAGCAAAGCCTTGGAACAGGAGCAGCATTTCAATTCTTCATGAGCATATGGCAATTATTTTCTTAGCAGCATCTCTAAGGTCTAGCTTTTTGCAGTTGAACTGGCTTCTGGCACCAAGGACAGCTAAAGAACCTTTCATACTCACTGCATACCTACAGGAACTTTAAACAGGCTCTTGAATGACTCACACTTTTCTGATACTCTAGAAGTAATTCCGGCTAGCTTGGTGCAGGAGATCTGCCCCTACACACATTGAGACATATGGAAAGTGCTTGCATGGATGTTACACCAGCTATCATCCCGTTTTCAGCAGGTGAGATGCACCTCAGAGCTTCTCAGCTGACTGATCACTAATTCCTTTTCCTTTCCATAGAAAAAAAGGTAGGAAAGCAGTATATCAAGTCTTTCCTAGCACAAAGCAGGGGGGTGAATTTCACCTCCTCAGTTTTAACTGAAATCAGTACCTACTAGAAAAGAAATTGCCTGTTGTTGGCACAATATTCTGCATAACAAGGATTCAGCTCATTGCTCTGGAAAAGTTCACAGCAGCCCATCTTTTCATGCCAAGATGCTCTCAGTTCAGAACCATGTGCTGGCTGGTCCACATTATTAAGATACAGATGGTCTCATTTTTATACACTCCCAGTACCTACTTTGTCAGTAGAGAAGGATAATATCAGGCATGCATACCTAGCAGTGCCTGGTTGGTTTTATCTCCTTAGTTTAGTATGGGTTTTAAAATTCCTATTAGCTGACAAAAATAATACTAGAGAATATTATTCCAATCAAGATCAGATTCCAGCAAAAGGAAATCCAAGTACCAGCTTAACATCATTCTAGCCTGCAGTATGACCAGGGCTGAAATGAACAATACCCAGAGAAAAACTAGCATCTCAAAATGAGCAGAAACCAAAAAGCAGGATGTAAGGAAATTAAAAGTATTGGATTTCATGTAGAAATTGGAGTTGTAGTAGTCAATCTTTAATTAAACAGCTACAGTCTAGAGACAATCTTCAAATACATAAAGTATGTTGCAAAGAGAATGGGAAAAAGCCTTTCTTTGTGCCCACAGCTAAGATAAAAAACGTCAAGATCTGGCAAATGGTAGATTTATCTTTTCCTACTGTCTACCTTAATACTAGTAATACCAAAACCTACAAGAACTTGGGAGAGGAAGGATAATCTTTAGCAATTTATTTCAGAGCAGACAAGTCTGACCTGCCACATACAGTTGAGATGCAGCTGATGGTGTCACAGTCTGGAAAAAAAAAACCCAAGATAAGCTTTTGCATTTCATTCAAGGATTTCTAACACCACTGTTTTTCAGAAACCTTCCAACTGAATATTCAGCTGTGGAATCCATAATCAAAACTGCGTTTAAGCTAATCGTTTTTGCCACCTATTGTTCCTGTTGTTACAGTGAAGTTAAAGGCTTGCAAAGCTTACCAGTTTTACAGCATCTGAAAGCTGGTTTGACAATCACATGTCATGTAAAAGGAAAGAATAAAGCAGATTTTTCTTCCTGCTACTGAGTTTAAAACTGCTAATGGCTCCTGAAAGCTCCAATTTCTACTGCAGTATGCATGCAGATATTAACCTTGTGTCACAGCAAAGTTGAAAATGTATATATTTTTAACTCTGTTCCTATTTTGAATATTGATTTATTTAGTAATTACATTGCTTCATTTCCAAGTCTGTTTCCCTAATTTCCAAATTATGTGGAAGTTATTCCTGCATGGTTAGACCCAGGTCACTGTCCGAATAGCAGGTTACTGACAGAAGGGCCACCAGGGGATTTGGGGCAGCAGCCTTAGCTGTGCCTGGTTAAGACAGACTGTGCCACGACAGGGAGAACAGCTCAGTCAACACTTGCAGCGTGTGCCCAGCCAGGTGCGCAGCAGAGGCTGCAGCTCACAGGCACTGTTCAGTGCAGCCTTGGGCTCTGAGTGCTGTGCCAGCCTCCATCAACCCCGTGGTCCTGGAGTGCAGCTTTAGCTGAAGTGACCCTTTCCTCAGAGCTGCAGCATCAGGCTCTTTGTCACAGGCTGAGCAGGAACTGTGCCTGAATGGAAACACATGGCACTTTTCTTCCTAAAGAAAAATCATAACTGATTGCAGTATTGTACCTTTTATCCTCCTACTGACACGTCTTGTGTTACAACTGGATGTGCTGCCTCACCTGGGAAAGGCAGCATGAGAGCATTCCATGCTAGCAATTCCAAATTCCGGGGCTAATCTGTGGGCCCCTTGCTGTACAGTTTAATCTTCTGGCACCTTCACAGCACAGCATCAATTTAAATGATTTCGCCTTCGGGCCTCTAACTTTTAGTATCCAGGCTCTGCAACAGATGCAACACCACCACCCACCACCCAAGAAAGCTGGTACACTGGCAGGAAGGCTGCTGGAGCAGCCACAAAGAAACACTTTCCATCCACAGCAGCCCAAGAGAATAAAAGGTAAGTATTTTTCCTGCACTCAGGGGCTTGTGGCTGTAATTTTCAATTAGGTTCATAAACACCTGATCTGTAAAAGAGGAGATAGTCTTGTTTTCTTTTAGCCAGTTATAAGAACATTGGCTCCAGGGAAGGTGAATTCCTTCTTTACCTCAGGGGACTTAAAACTCAGTTCTCTGTTAGAAGAAAGTGCCTTAGGTTCCAGCTACACCACGAGCACACTGCTGTACTGTAATAGCCAAGGCCTCTGGGGGACTTCTACTTCCTAAGAAAGAGATGGTGAGCATGTTTTTCTGAATCCCTCTTCCCAATGCTGCTTGTCTTGTATTCACAGCAAAGCTGCAGCTCAGCCTTCTATATTATTAAGTACATTCTGAAATAATCTTGAAGGGTAACTCAAACTGAGATGCATACTGGTAAGCTACTTATTAAAGGAAGTACTTTAATTTCTTTCACTGATGCCTAAAACAATTGTAGTCAGTGTACACTTGACATTGAAAATTATTAAGGACATTCAAAGGCAAAACTGAAATTACTACAAATCATTATAGGCATACGGTGGTATCCTCCCAAACCATCCAATCAACTACAATATACCTACTTTAGCAGGTATATTTACAACCCATAAGCTGGAAGTTGTTTCTGATCTGACATTATGTCAGACTACAGCTAGCCAGGCAAAAAAGTCCCGACCGTGCTCCTCTTGACTGAAGAGGAACAAACCTGACAGATATGCTCCTGCACAACTTTATCGATTTGAAAAGATGCACAGTAAAGTCTAAATGTATCCTTTAAGACAATGATTATCACTCTGACCCTTTTTTCTCATGAGCACGTGGCTAACATGCTAAGGAATACCTGTTACAGATAAGCAAGTCACAGTAACAGAAGAAAATACTGCTAATAAGAGATTCTACCAAGTACTAAACATTCATTTTCACAGAAGGAGTAAAGTGCATATTCACAGTTCCTTTCTTTTAGCTGTAAAAGAAAAAAAATACTTTTTTAGTTAAAATCTGATGCAAATTTTCCCCTTAAAATAAAAGAGTCCAGAGTTGACACTGTCACACAAAAATTGACACTTCAAGGTTATGAACAAACTAAGTTTAATCTAAACCTAGTTTACAATTGCATCAGATGAAGAACAGTTTCAGTCTTTCCAGTCAACAAATGCAGTAGAAGCTATGTCTGTGCCAGCAAGTAATTCAATACGATAAGAGTGAATCCACAGAATCGAACAGTTGATGAAATTTCTATACCTACAGTATTTACAGTCTGGAAATGTAAAGGTCCAGGTTTGTCTGAAGCTCCAGACATGCTCAACACATAGGTATGCATGTAGGTACGTACATAGGTACGTGGCTGCCTGAAAGAAACCACTGCTATGGACTCAGGTCAGCATTCAGAGCTGGAGGGCACCTGGTGCACACCCAGAGCCCAGATCCCACTTCTGAGTTCTCCAAAAGGAAGTGAACTCAAGAGCACCAAAACAGCTTTGACAGCCAAACCATTCTGTGGGACGTGGGCATGAGAGAGGGATTTCCAAACTGCACAAACTAAACTGCTGCCACAGATGTGGCTGGAGACATCCTCTAAAGAGAACATACCTCTTAGGATGTTCAGCCTCACACAATGCTTTTAACCCTGGCTGAATCACCATTTCCTAATGAACTGTGTTGCAGTGTTCCCAGTGGAGCCAGATGGCCAGGGTTGTCATCAGCACGCAGAGCAGTAAGCAGCAGTAGCAATGTAATCAAAATTACAATGATTTTAAAGTTTCATTCTACCCACGGCATGAGTTTTAAGACAGACATACAAAAAGGGGCTGCTCAGGAGAACCTGAAAGCAGAACTGCCACTCCCATTGCAGCTGTTCACAAAGAACAGCTGCGTACTTGCAGAAGTTAAAAATTCCTTCGTATAAAGGGGGCACTAAGATAACTTAGATGTAATACATTTCAAAACCACAAGCATTTTACAAGTCCATTTTACAAGCCATAATGTCTATTACATCAAGATTCAACAATACAAAGCTTGTCTTTATATTTAAAAATAGGATATAAACAAATAGTAGTTCACATTAAGACAAATGCCACAGCAAAATTTCTCAGAGAAAGTGCTTTACCTACAGGAAATACCCTAAAGCCTACCAAGCAAGCTCAAAAATTCTCCAATTTAGAAGTGGTAGGGATAGAAGCAAAAAAACCTTGCTAGAAATCAAGAACTCCAAATGTGCCATGTACCTCAGCTGATAGTCTGGTTAGCTTCATCTGGGGTGTCATTACCCCTAAATATGGTAGAGCACACCATTTTGAAAAAGTAACAGAATAGCTGATTTACTTAAAAATGGCTTTATTGAAGCTATAACTTAAGAAATTTTATATTCAAGGTGTAAAGTTGTCTCTCAGACTAAATATTAACACAAGAAAAAACATAAGTAATATAGATGTACTTATGTTATCCAACTGGTAGAATTAAATCTGAAGGAAGCAATTCTTTCAAGATAAGGAATTAAGACTATCACAGGACTGAATAAACAGAGGGAAATACAGTAATAGAGTACTTCACAGTAAAATACCTCTTTATTAGGAATATATTTAAAACTAGCTCTTTATTTCAGGTAAGAAAAATAGCATTCTGACTTTTAGTCAGTGCTGATTCTGGTATGTGCAACATTCTAAACAGCTAGAAAAAATTATTTGCACCGTTGTTGCCCATTGACAATTCCCCTAACTGTACATTCACTGCCTTTTTTAACCTTGTTCTTAAATATGTTGGAAGAAATTCTTCAGTAGGGTTTGTATTTAGATCTTGTTCAAGACTGACAGACTGACTTGACAGTGACTCAGCATTTGTTATTAGCTCACATGCAGCTTTTATGAGCTAATCTGAAAAGAACAACATGGTTCAGGAGCTGAACTACAAAGAATTGAGAGGGCAACTATCCAGGAAGACTGCGGTAGAACAAATCCCACTCTTCTACTATACAGTTTAATACTGTAAAGTAGCAGCAGTTTCAAGAACTTCTACACCTCTGTATAAGAGAGCACTGAAGAACAGAATATTGGGGTATTGCTATTAAAATTCAAACATCAAACGAACTCATATATAGATTTTAATATTCAGTACAAGTCTATACTCTCTTGCTAAGCTGTAACTTGAAAGTTTAAGGTAATTAGATCATGCTGTAAACAAAGACATAAAACATTTGTGTAAGCTTTACTGCTTTAGGAGTATGTATAAACACCTGCCTTCTAAAAAATAAAAAAGCTGTTTCATTTTCCATCACGAGCGTATAGGTAGGTTATATATTGTAAAACAAGTTTTTATCCAATTAAAAATGAAATCTATGCATTTCATGGAAGTGTTATACAGCATTTATAATGAAGTCTGTTTTTAGATACTTGATATCCATTTTCAAAATTAGATATATCAGACAGGGAAAGAATTCTCTAGACAAATGTATTAATTTTTTGTCTTGGAATTTCTTCTATCCTAGCCAATATGAAGCTAAAAGACACCTGTTTTAAGTAGACTTCCATATGCAATGTTTTTTGAATGCAGATGAAAACAATGATACTACAATCCCTAAATACACAAGTTTGTGGCTGTTTTAAGCAGAATTTTAAAAACATTTAGAAACACCAAAAACAGGCTATAACAGGAAGCAATCTGATACTCAAATAAATAGAAAATTTGCGTTTTAATGTTACACTGAATTTTAGTACATTTCAATCCAAGAAAAAATAAACAGACGTAGTAATGAGTACAGGATGATATATATTACAATATGCCTTATTATAATACATTTACGATAAAAAAACTGGAGGGCAGATGGAGTTTGAGATCATAATTGTCAGAACAAACCATTAAATGCATTTCTGGAGTAAGTAATTTTATTTAATTTCAAAACCTTAAAACAGCATTAGACCTTGGCCTTTTCTTTAAAAAAAATAATTAGCTATCATGGGGCTAGCAAGTACGTGTTCTAGGTTTAAATGATACAGAAAATACTTTTCCCAATTTTACATACAATGAAAGGACAGATGATTTCAAAAACAGTACCTATGGCTAACTCCATGTTGACCTTGATCTAGAAATGCATGTTACTGATCTCCACAAGGAATCCAGCAAATTTTGCAATTTGTCCATTTCACATGAAAGTAAGAGGAAGGGTTATCTTATGCAAAAATATTTTTTCCGACTGTTCTTAATGTGTAATTGAAAACTAAAGGCATGGTCTCTTCATTATAAAAAAATAAAGGTACAACGGAAACTCTAAAGGAAGATATTCAGCTATAGTGAAGTTGCAACCCTCTGAAAGGAAGGAAAAAGAAAAGAAGTCAATTAGCTAAGCTTTGTGCTCTAACCAAACTACTTACAGTGATTTCAATGGCGAAAGCCCATGCTGACTGGGTGATTTGACAGTTCCAAATATTTTTTCGTAATAATTTTTATTAGCATACAAGGACACTAAAACGATCCAGTCATGCAATGTTCACTTTAAGCATTCTGCATCTCTTTTCCAATCTTATAGCTAAGGATCTTGTTCCAGTCAATCTTGGTGCGGGTAACTGGCAGCTGTCGACGTAAGGCCTTGAAGGTAGTGTCCGACATAGTCTGATAGTTCTCACTGATAGCAGTCTGTCAAACACAAAGTCAGACAAACAGACACCTCAAGGACAGAACTAGGATGCCACATAAACATTCAATGGCTCAGCGGCCTGCTATCTCCTCACAGGCTTCACTGAAACATGTTGCATTGAAATAGTATTTAATGAAGGAAAGCTGCTAGATACAGATTGAGACTATGTGAAGAAAATGAGTGAGATATGTAATAAACCTGGCCATAGCCAAGGTGTTCCTGCAAACCACAGTGTAGTTAATTAGCAGCATGAATAAAATGTTTGATCAGAGTTAGCTCATACATCATTAATTCTAGACAGAAAAGCATTCCACTGTTTTGCCAGTGAGGATGCTAAAGTCAGTCCACATCAGTTTGAACTTCAATATAATGCATACTATGGATACTTCAAAGTTTTTATTAAAGAGTATTTCTTCCACACTGACAGAACACAGCGTATGACATTTACCTTATGCTCAAGGTTCTGCAGAGGATATCTAGAACAGTTAGACTTTTCTAACTTTGAAGTGGCTTATTGAAAGAGGTAATGCCTATAGTCATACTTAGCTTTCAGAGTAGCCTCTGAACAGAATCTGTACAACAATTACACTTAGGGAATGCACTAATGCTTTCTGACATCAGAACTGCTGGCATTTAATCATGCAAGGAACTTTCCCGCTCTCAAAAAATTACTTTTGTGGTAATGTTAGGCAGGTGAGCACAATGACCAGGAGGTATGAAAAGGCAAGACAGAGTTAGCAGCATGTGATCTATTTCTATGGAGCTGCATTATCTTGCTAGTTATAGCATATTAGCTTTGGTTACGTATATGGCAATGCTGTAAATATGAGTAAGAATACAGTATTTGTTTCAACATACCTGATACTCGTTTTCTGCAGCCTCTACAATTTTTATAAATTCTTTTGCTGTCTGGGCTTCATTCTAGGAAAAAAAGCACTGGAATCAGGTCTGACATACAGCATAATTCTAGGACCAGTTGGATTATGTTTTTCCTGTAGTTGTGAGTGATGTCAAGTTGACTCGATGAGAACATCTGACCGTTCAGTGGCTAAACCAAAACTGAAATTCATCAAAAAGGCATATCCCATATGATGATGATGATGTTAGAAAAATAAAATCAAATTGTAACAAGCATAAAGAGTAAAGCTCATTAACATATTTTATGATAAGATATGATAAGAAGACATATGGAACAGATCAGCATTTGGAAAAATGACAGTGCCCACCCATGTCTCTAAAAACATGCAAAGTACAGATAACAACATTATCAATGCTATATTTCCAGTACAAATTTGAGAAAACTTCAAGAACTTCAGCTAACCCAGAAGTTATACTAGAATATAACCAAGAAACCAAACCAGATTTTTTTACCACTAAACATTCTGAAACTGGAGACTAAGCTAACGAAAACACTAGACTTTATGTATCTGGTATTCCAAAATTATCCCTAAATACATTTTGCAAAAATGAGGGTGCAAATTTCATCCTGATTGATAAGGATGAGGTCAGAAAAGACACTGTTCAAGGATGCAAGTGGGTGGGGTTTTTTTTAAATAAAATACACCCCATCACTCAATCTGGAGGCATATTTGCTGAAGTGCTTAAAAGAAGTCTCCAGCAGGAAGTCGGAGTTCATGAATTTCCAAACTTCCAATTAGCATTGGAGACATTCAGAGTGCTTTTGCAGAAGCTTCTGAAAGTCAGGAGTGTTCTTGTCCCACGTAATCTCTCATTCCTGTAAAGGCAAAGACTTGGAGAAAAGTCTGACAGCTTCAACTGTAACTGGTTCGAAGTTTCAGTGAAACTGCACCCTAACAGCTGTGAAAGTGCTCTTGGACACTGCAGGAGACTTGAAGGAGGAGGCAGAGAGCAAACAAATGAACAAATGAAAAGGTTTTGACTTTCCAGTGAACTGAGGAGATTCTTTCAAAGGATCTGCTAATGAAAGGAAAAAATCAGAGGTATGACATCTTACTTGTCTCAGAGGAAAACAAGGGATAAGAAAATAACCTTCAGCAAAATTATTCACAGCTCTAGCAACAAGAGAACTCTTCAGTCATTTATTTCTGCTGTGCCTGTTAATGGTTTTAAAATGGGTTCTCCGACAAACAATAAAAAAGAGGAGTCATTGAGGCTCCTTTTCATCTACCTACCATTTCTTCTGTGTGAAATAAGAACTTGTACAGCTTCTGCCCTCTATGAAGCTCACAGCCAAGGTTAAAAACCAGCAGCATACTTGCTTTTGTTTTACCTAAGTTATGTAAAAGATGTTTTCCTACTCATCAGTCTGCTGCTGCTGCTTTACTGAATTGCAAAACAGGATTAAGTTTCTTCCCAACAGTAAGTGAAGCAAAAGCTATTGACAGGAGAACTGCATGCTCATAACCTTCCCTGAAGCAACTCTTATTTGCATGAACGACTAAATAGATCCCTTTGCTCTGGAGAGTCAGAAGTAATTTTACGTCTACAGCTCCAAAGGTGTTATCAGTTGGCACCACATTCCTCCATTTTTTATGGTGCTATTGCAACTAAAAAGCCAACAAGCCTTGCTTTATATTAACAAACAATGTTCCTTATTGATGAATTCAGCTATTGAGCCAAATTGGCCACTGCTAGTCATTATCACTAAAATACTCTGACTGTTCACTTTCACAATTTCTCTTTGCCAGCTTAATCTCACTGTCTTAAATTTTATTAAAAAACACTCCAACAGAAAATCTTGCCATTTATAAATGCTGTTATAGACATTTCAGAAGTAGTAGCTGTTTCTGGTGGAACATTATCAATCCTTAAAAGATACATCTGGTACTATTTCCAACCAATTTTTATTTCTATTCTTTGCTCCTCACTACTATAATAATCCATTCAGCAAGAAGTTGAAGAAAATGATGATTTAAATAAGAAGTGTGTTATGATTCTCAAGTTGAAGCATCTCTGAAAGGGCTTTTTGTACAGAACAAGATACTAAGCACCAGTTAGAGACAGAGAAAATGAAAGAATACCCACTGCTGCTTCTCAGTTGGTACCATTTGTTTACTGTTTCAGCATACTGGTCTTCGTCCAGTTGGCAAAGGAGGCAATCTCCTAGAGACTGTACTACTAAAGTCAGTTGTTTTAACTCAAACCTCCTTTGAAATCAAAAATTAATTATAGGAGTCATTCTGCAGACTGAAGTTTAAATACAACGGAAGTGCAGGAAGACTGACAACAAGCTAATTAAAGCTTTAAAATCAATGTTAATGGTGCTTATATAAGCCACATGCAAGCACACATTAATTTTGGTTTTTATTTTTTTTTAAAAAACTCTAGCTCCATGTTAGGTAGAAGTAGTAAATATTACATATAAAATATCTGTAAATATCTGAACATTAATTCCCATACATGTAGAAGAACAAACTTCTCAAAACTTCTGAGCTTTTTTTAAGCTTGCTTCTATTTTTAAATTAAAAAGTCACTTCAATGTACCCACTAAGGTCTTTAAAGGTCACTTACAGACACTATTAGAGAATCTTGAATGTCTTTATGGCTCACAAGCTGAACGTTACCATCTTCATAATAGTGAACCTACAGAAAATTAAACAAATAACCTTATATTAAGTTTCAGAGATCAACAACATGCAGGAAAATCAAAGTGTTATTTATCATAGTAAGAAACTTATAAAAATCAGTCAAAACCACATACACAATGCTACAGAACAAAAGCAAATAGGAAAACCAAAATAATGCAGGATTCACTATTTTTGAGCAGAAATACTGAAGAGTCTACTCTGGAAACATCATTTGTGTTGATGTGCCTCAAGCAGTATTTCAAGCAAAGAAGTTTAGGTTTTGGTTAACATCATGAAGATGACACCACCTTATTTATGTGACCTCACTAGAAACTCTTGAAATGACTAGACTATACCGTTCTAAGTGGTGAATATATATTTAAAATCAGAATAGTTTTGGGAAGGTTTCAGGATACTGTGAAGCTTTTCTTCAGCAAGTTGTCCCAGTTTTCTAGGGACAGTGCAATGTTAAGCTTCCCTTTCTAGCTCTGTCTGGGTTTGGTATTTTCCTCTATTAGATATGTCTCATAACAAAAGCAGGTATTTCTCTAAACAAAGCAGGTTTGGATAAGGTTAGATAGCAAAGCAGAGTGAAATTATTTATTCTTGAAATGTTGTATCTACAAAACAGCTTCCCTGACTATTTTGCAGGAGAACACTAAAACTCTACCCAAGCTAACTTTAGTACTTTTAAATACACCTGGGACAGACATGAAAATGTTTAGTTTCTAATAAAACTGTTGGAAAACTTAAAAATCAGGAAGCATATATAAAACTACATGTGATCATTAACAGTAATTGATAAAGAAGCTATGCAGGTCATTGACATTAAATAAGCATCTTTGAAGATTTTTTTACAAGTTTTATATAGTCAAGATAGTCAACATAGCTGATGTTATGAGAAAACGAAACATTTGTGTCTCACCCAATTAGACATCATAATTTTGAGATTAATGCAAAATAGTATAATTTCCTATAAATTATGATGAAATGTGCAAAAGACCCTCAACTTTATAAATAACAGAAAAAACATGACGCACAGTAAGACAGACGTAATACCACACAAAGGAAAGGTTTCCTAGATGAGTAAAACATTATTTCCTATGATTCATCTTAAATGATTATTTTGCTTATTGTCAAATTCTTGTTTTGGAATTCATTTCCTAAAAGATGAGAAGTATTTACTCAGTGCACAATTCTAAGAACTCCCAATGAAGCAGCAGAACCCAAAGAAATGAAGTGTTCCCCCTTGTCCATCACGATTCACTGCAGAGAGCCCAAACCTCCCCTGTGCTCTGAGGCCAATACCAGCACAAACATCTGTGTAACTGAGTCACATTCTTGGCAAACACTCAACCTAAAAGCTTAGCACAGATGGAGTCAAATCTAATTCTGGGATGGGTTATATCTAGAACAAAATATGAGAAGTAACTGTTCTGTACTATACCTCACTGCTGACATCCTTCTAGAATGCTAGGTCTGGGTTCAGAAGACTACAAGAAGGAGGATGTTTATGAACAGAACCTCTTGGAAAGGTTAACTAAGGAGGGATGAGAATAACAAATTATCTAAGAGATAAAATTAGTAAGCAGTACACTTATCATTGTTTTCCATGCACAGTTGGAGCATGTTAAATACCACAGGGACTTGGTTTTAGTAAAAGGCTCTGCTGTTGCTTTTCCCCTTACATATAATTAAAAAAAATTAAACAGAAGAGATTGTGACAATTGAAAATCTCCTACATCAGAATCAACAGAATTTAGGAAAAAAGGAAGAAATTGTGCAAATGATCTCAAAAATACTGAAGATACCTGAAGATAGCAGGTGAGGTGATGCTGCAATTTCCCCCATCTTAATAATAAAAGGTCTTATCAGAAACAGAGCAATAGTGTATTGCTGTCAAAGATTTTGCAAACAACACTGAAATTTCAGTACTCTATACTAATGCTGTAGAGACACCGTTTTCTAGAAAAATATTTTGCTCCTTAAAAAAAATTTAAAGTGCTTTTTTGTTTGTTCATTTTGTGAAGAGGGAGCATTCCCACAAACACTGAATAAATTGTACACAATTTCTAAAAATTTAAAACTGAGTTCAAAATTCTTTGGTGAAACAAGTAGTTTCTACACAAGCAAAAAAGTAGAACTTTTCATCACTCTCCAGAACACACACTTCAATGAATAATGACTTCATTAGTTATGTAAAATAGTACTAAATGACAAAATCATCTGGTGCCAAAATGGAAAAGCTGATTAGAATAGTTCAGAGTATTTTTTTGGCTGCTGCCATAACCTTTCCAAGAATTAGGTGGACACCTGCTTCTTTGTCCTGGAAAACCTCTTGAAGACATTTAACCAAAAGCACATGCTGTGGAGAAAATGCCTGCTTTGCTGCAAGTTGGATTTAAGTGACAAAGTCTTGAGTAACTTCTCTAGAAGTTACTTAAGGTGCTGCTTACCATGACTGTTGTGATCTGACAACTCAGTAATGGCTGTTCACATTTTGACTATCATTCCAAATTTTGGCACCAGCATGGGAAAGCAGACTCAGGGTCCCCTTGCTTGGGTGAATCTGAACACAGCTACCACCCAAAATAACATCCTAGCCTCAGGCTAGAAAAACATTGCTTTGCATCTTCCTTCTGCAGTCATCACTGAGCAGTAAGGACAAGCAAAACTCATGGGGGCACAAAAACAGGAAGAAAAAGAAAATTGACACTGTCTTGTAAAAAAACAAACAAACAAACAAAAAGGTACACAGAAAGTCAGACTGCACTAAATTTCTAGTCCCCGATCCCAGAACTGTTTCAATAAACTGCTGCAATGTATGTGTACACATTCCAGGGAACTAATCCAGGAAGTTGAGTCTCCAAGCCTTTTATTCCCTTCCTTTGGTCTCAAGACTTCTGCCTGCTTGGAATTCGTCCTTTCTGAATGCCCTAAAGCCAACAGGAAAGCCAAATTCTGAATGAAGAAGAAACAGATTCAAAAATTTCTGATGGTGGAATTGGTGAAACCAAAGGTTTCTCCCTTTCTGAACAATACAATAACATTTAAAAAAAACCCTATTATCAGTTAAAATGAAAAAAAAAATCTATTTCAGAACAGGCCTACCCTCAGGAAAGGCTTGCCTCGCTGTGAATTCAACAGGAAATCAAAGAGGTATATACCTAGCTGAGGTGAATACACCTTCTCAAGTCCTCTGAATCATACATTAAACACACATTTTATGTTTTAAAGGATTAGATAAATATGCAAATTAAGTCACTAACACTTAAGTCAATGAGCATTGCTGCCTTGCTTATTGAGTCCCCCATTATCCCTTTACATATTTGATACTGGCCTGAGTCTCCCTTGATAATGACTGGAGGATTTATGGACAGGACACAGTTTGAGATAAACATACCTGAATTTTCAAGATGCCAGCCACTTGAGTGGTTGAAGGGGTGATTGTAAACTTCCATTCTGACCTCCAACGGCCATTCCTTAAAAAAACCAGTAAAACAGAAATTGGATATCACCCCACTGGTTATGAAAAAGAATCCCAACATACAACTGATAGTCAAAGGAAACCAGAGAATGAAATTTGCAATGCAACTACATATGCAGAAAATCTTCCCCTAAAGAACCTCATGATCAGTCAAAACCAGAACACAACAGTTTCTGAAATATTTAACCTCAGTTTCCAATGTGGACCAAGGAGATTTGTTATTATGGACCTTTTAATAGGAGAACTTAGCTTCTGACAATACCTAAAGCCTCCAATGTTCTTTCTCTCTTGTAGTATTAGTTAGGCACACACCGTCAATATTTTGTTTGTAGGACCTGGATGACTAGATCAGCCAAAGTCCCACTTCACCTCAGGCTATCTTTCTGCTCTGTTTAACTGTATCTAGGCCTTTCAGCTCTTCTAGCATTTCCTTCCACAAATTCAGAATCCTAGGCAAAATGCCTATAGGGTGTTTAAAACACCGGGAAAACAGCACAGAGGGAGCATGGTGTTGTTTCACCTGATTTCTTTCCTGTGAACTAGACATTTTCTTATTTAGCTATGAGATTAGTGAATTAGAAGGTTAGTATTATAGAGCTGAATAAAGAACACACTGCAGCAGTCCATGATTTGTTTTGTGTTTGCACTTAAAAAAGGACAGAAAGTTGATATATGTTTCAATCCTGCTAATGTTAGGTGTAGATTCTAGTGCATCCAACAAAGGGAGAGAAAGACATAAAATGTTAAACTTAAGAGCTACTAATGAATCTATAAAGTGACACATCTTGGATAGTAGCGATGGTAACTCAGCTATAAAGCCATTGGTTATTATTTCAGACAATATCCAAATTATCAGTGAAAATATAGACTAAGACAATTCAGAAGCTTGTTGGCATTGCTAAGAAAACTGAAGGGGTTGCCCAGCTCAGTGACACTAATACTACTAGTAGCCATATATACTGACCCTCTCTTTATGAGAAAGCTTACGTGCTGGATTATACCTCAGGTACAATTCTAGTTTTTGAATGCCAGGGATTCAGTGGCTAGCTAACAGATTTGTTTGCTTCTCAGCCACTCTCTGGTCCCTTGAAGTTAAGATGACCACAGTGTTCCCAGTCTGGGATATCTTTTTGGTCCTTAAGTTGCTATTAAAAAAATATTGAAGTTCAGAAGGATTTTTCTATGGGAAATGCTCTAAGGTAAAAACACCATCATTTGTTTATTTAGCTTGGCTGACACTAGAATGTTTTGTAAGAGATTAACTTTTCTTTCTTTGATAAGCCATCTATCCTACTATGTTGATAGTATTTCAAATAATCACGAAGTATTTTTCTTTGGTATATATTGGTTTTCTATCACCCAACAAACTTACTCTCATAGTAGGCTGCCAGACTTCCAAACGCCCAAAAAGCTGGAACACCTTGAGAGTAAGTACTGGCTGTGGCTTGGGCTGGATACCCAGCCACACAACTGGATAACTGAGGAATCTGGTTGACTGGGAATCCATTCCTCCATCTCAAAGTCTCCCAAACCAATATGCATTTATTACAACTCGCTAAGAAGAAGAATTAGAGTCTGACTACCCCTGGAAAAACTCTAAAAAACATGGTCAATATTTACCCATAGATGCCCAACCATAACTTTAATAAAGAAAACTTTCAAGAAAGATTTTCTCCATTTATAAAAAGGTAGCTGCATATCTGTTCCTCTTCTTTAAAGACTACAAAATTAATTATTTAGAATATCATAATTCATTCATAGTTCCAAACTAAAAAGAAAACAAGTATTATTTTAAGTTACTTCTAGTATTGATGTAAAACATGCAGACTTAACTAGTCAAGTCTAAGTCAAAAAGAAAAAAATACTTACTAGCTATGCAAATTCAATAAAAATCAGTGTACTGGGCAAGTAATTTAACTGATACACACACATACTAAAATTACTCTGGCTATGTAATATCCACCTTCAGAATCAAAACCTGAAGATTTCCATACTTCCATCCATTACCTGTGGGATTACTAATACAAATTGCAAGCAGATGCAAAATAGCAAACCAAGTAATGAAATACCTTCCTTCTGACAACTGCATATATAAGCTATCTTTAGGATATAACCTCCTTAACCCATTCCTGATACTGTGGTATTTTATGTCAACTCTGGCCAGTTTCCTGTATAGAGCTACCTAAGTTCACTCCAGACTGTAGGAAACATCATTCAACCAAGTTCAGGAAAAAAAGCTGCAGAGTAAGAGTTTATTTCATCCAAAATCACTTTTATCTGTCTAACCCCCAAACTGATCACTTACGTCCCACTGTAAAGTGTTTTTGGTCACCTTCTTTCTCTGAGAAATTCAAACTAGAAGGAGCTGGTTTTATTCTGTCAGTCACAAAGGAAGCAAAACAAGCCAAAGCAACTGTATTAGGGAAGACAGGCACAAGTATTGGTGTCAGTGTGATAAACAGGAAAATTAATCATGTATGTCATATGTATGACAAGGAATTTTACAAAGTTCAGCAAAGGAGATGCAGATACACTGTCAGCCATATTATTTATCACAAAGGAAGAGATTTCTACAGTTTTGGCAGAAAAAGTTGGAGGCAGAAGAAGGGTCCCATACAAGATATGCATCCACCTTCTTCTCTGAACTAAGGATTATCAGTGTAATGGAACTTACTCAGCTTGCTGTGTTTTACTGTCTGTGGATCCATACAGAAACTTACCAAAAATTTTTTGCTTGAAACTGATGGCTCTCTATGCATGCAATAATGGTTTGCTGTCCATCAATTGTTTTACCATACACCTTAATTAGGAAAAAAGAAAAAAAAAAGAAGCAAAAAAAGAACAGAGTCAAAGTTTGAGTGGGCCTTGCTCAAACTGCTTCGATATCCTGTTCTACTGTTGTTACATAAACTATAAAATTTCATTTTATAACCATTATGGTTATACATAACATTCTGTACATGAAACAATAAAGTATTTATTATAATGCAGAAAAAAGTCTTAAGATTAAAAAACCTGAAGGTCAATCATCTTAACTAAATTTTCATATGTTGTGAACTCTTTTTTCTACCACTACAGGAATTCTAAGCTAACAGTGAGACAATATATATTTATTAATAACTTCAAACACCAGTTATTCTACCAACTATATGACAATTGAAACTTGTACAGAGTAACAAAAAGGGTGGATTTGGCCCTCTGTTCTGCTTTATCCCCCCAAATCAAATACTACTAAAAATTTTCTCAGTGAACATCCAATCTGGTTTCTTTTACAGGAACTGAAACTCATCTGACTGCTTGGGAATCCAATTCAACTTGTTAACTCAGCAGCTGATTTACTTTCCCCCCCTTAGTTAATTTTTCTGTCACATCAACATAAATCACAGAACAGCTATCAATAGATCAGTTTGCTGAGATTTAGACAGTCATAGGGCTTGTAACAGCAAACAAAGACTATTTTAGTCTAGACTAAGACTTTTAAGAAGCTATCAGAACCACCAATTCTGGTAATAAGAACAAGCACTTGGATAGATTGGAGATATGATGGGGCAAAACCAGTTTGCTTTACTAAGACAGTTTTGTCAGTAAACCAAGCCAAGGCGGACATTTCTATCTTACAGAATTTTTCTGCCCTTCTAAGGAACCAGCCAGATAGCCAGGATCAGCAGGATCAACCTGCAGTAGTCCAGAAAATGTCTAAATGCATTAAGAAATTAAATAAGAATGCTTACATACAGAGGTAAATCTTCACTATGACCTGCAGTACCACCCACTAATAATCCAATGGCAAAAATATTAAATTTCTGAATCTTCCCTGCATTTCTCATGAACCCCCAACAGGAATAAATTCTTTATAGTCAAAACTACCTGTCTTTCTGGTATACAAATAGCTCCCTTTTAAAATTTATATCTATCTATAGTGGTACAGTGGTTATGTAATTTAGCACTTACTGTGCAGACACCATTTGGATAGTGTTCCTTCACATATGCTTTCATTGCCGTTTCAACTGAATTTCTCCAGGACTCTATGGCATTTTCAACTTCATGGGGTCTAGGATCAGTAGCCTCCTTTCTTAGGTGATCAAATTTAAAAGAAATCTTGTTCTTGGGATCCAGAAATTTTCCATTTCCCAAATCACCATGTTCTGTTATTAAAACCTGTATTATAGAATTTAAGTTAAAAATTATTTCATTTATATATTTATATATTCATATTAAACACAATTTATTAAATCATAAAACCAGTTAATAACATTTGCTGTTCAGTAAAAAAATTAAAAAATGCCACACCAAAACTTACTATATCCTGCATTTAATGGGAGCTTAATCACACCCAGACATACATTTTAAACAAAATATGCAAGCAGCAAGAGAGGAGAATGCGAATATGATACACTGCCTCACAAAAACAGATCTTGAATCTTACCCTCTCACTGCAACAAACAATGCAAGGTGGAAATTCATGTTTTCTGTTACTAAAGATGGAGCAAATTGTTTTTACAGCTACAAAACCTTGAATTCAGCCAACACTGCGGACTAAAATGTCAAGCTCTTTAGATACCCCTGAGTGATTAACTTATGGGACTGGTACTGGTGCTACTGAAGGGGCACAGTCTCTATGTTTTGGTAGGGAAGATGCATTTCTTTTAATTTTCTTGCCAAGAACTGTTCCAATACCAGAACATCTTTAACAGTTTAAGGAAGATTGCAAGTATTTCATTGTATTCATACCTGTTCGTCGTAACCGTCAATTTTTACAGGAGTAAACTGGTCCAAGTTGTACTGTGCAAATGCACTACAAGAGAAAAAAAACAACAAAAGCCTGCATCAAGCACAATCTTTTTCCTTAGTAGCTGTTAAGAGATTTAAATAGTAGCTAATAATCTGGGCAATGATGCATTAAAAATTGTATCAATGCTTTACCTAGCAGGCCAAAATTCTTGGAATCACTTTGGTTCACTCAGTGCTTGTAATACAGATTCCAACCACCATTACACCAAAATTTACATCCAGAAGTAACCTGATATAGACAAACACCTAAGCTTTACAGTAACCCCTAGGAACTGGAGGAACAGATAAAGTTTAAATTCCTTGTTGGATCCCTAGGTTGGATCCCTACTAAGCCACATACCTCCAGTCTTACAGACGAAACTAATTTTGGCAGGAAAGTACAGTAGGCATAATGTTCTGACACAGAAGTAGGGTCTAAGGATGCAGTATCTTACAGATGTTCAAGTAACATCTACCATGAAACAGAAAATAAAGTTGCTCTAGTCATTAGGATACATTACAGATCTCTCCTCTGCCAAGAATTTAATCTTGATCAAAGATGCCCAAAACACACAATAGGGTTTTTCTTGCCAAGCACACATCTTTAAACAAACTGTTTACTGATTATGCAAGTCCTACTGAAAAAACATCTTGCTTTTATGCAACTGAGTATGTGACAGCTGGTACTTACTGGGCTGCTCCTTCCCTGAGAAGATTGTCATTATTAAGCAGCAACCGAACATCTGAAAGGAGGTATTTACAACATATAAGAACAGTTAATGCAGAAACTTGTTTCAGTCACATAACAAATGTCAACAGATTGCACAAAACAAAAAAACAAACTACTCCATACCCACAGAGATCACTAAGTAGGAAATCTATTGCTTCATGGTTTATAATTTTAACTGAATAAAATGAAAATAATAGTATAGAAACGGATCTCTTCCAAAACAATCTCCCAAATAGATATAAGCTGTATTCTGCAGGCTCTAGGAATCTGTCCATCCAGTTTTTAGAGAAGCTCTGAATGAGAACAGCACAGAATTCTACCAAGTTTCCCTTAAAATGTGTACTACCAACTCCCTCACACAGTATTATTGTTACTGTATTCTGATGACACTGATATGGTATACATTGAACTTACTGGTTTTTAAGCTTTACCATTTTTAGTCTCTTTCCTAAATGACACTTACTAGGCAGAGGATTACACACCACAATAGCATTTTTTTCTACCATGATACAAGAAACGGTCAAAAAATATAAAGTCAATACTGTCCTCAAAATTACTTAATATTTATTGTGCAGCAAATTTCTCATTTATGTACTTGACTTTACTAGGCACTGTTTTAATAACAGTTTAATTCACTGCTATTAATTAACCAATCATTAGTCTTGCCACAACATACTAAATGTCTTCTAAATATTTCCAAGGTATCATTCAAGTGAAAAGAAAAAAAAATCTGGAACATATTTAAGGTATTTTTTTCTTTAAAAAACAAACAAGCAAACCCTCCTGATATAATCAAACTCCCCCACCCAAACCAAAACACAAAATACCCCAAAGGAAAAACCACCTCACATCCTCAAACAATGAAACCACATGAAACCAACCAACCCCACAATTTATAGAATTGCAATGAAAAGCTTTCTCTGTCTTTTTAAGAAGGCAGCCTGAATCTCACTGAACACTGGTCAGATATTTGTGATCAAATGTTCGTTATGTTTTTTCAAGCACATTGTACTCTGTTACTGAGCAAGTAGTGCAACTATGAATTAGCATAATAATGAAGTTTATAAGAAGAAATTTTAATAATCTTCACAAAGCTGAGTTAGTAAGCTGCTCATTTCAAAAATGAAGTATTGATTTTAAATAATAACCAGCTGGCCACAGTTTAACTAAGAACACGGTACTTGTAAAAGCATTGCATTCTTTAATAAACTTAAGCTCTCTCCAGTCTGACACTGACTAAATTTACTTTTTTCCTTAAATAGCTTCAGAAACATTTATAAGCCACAAGTACAAAGCCTGCCTTTTTATACTATATGTATGCCCAAATATCTTGATGAACGACAAGCAAAATTTTTTTTAAAAAATAACATCTTAGGTAAATTTCAAACAATAGTTAAAAGAAGCTTATTTTAAGTTTCCTTTCAGTTTACCAATACACTCAGTAAAATGGAGTGTGCCCAGAATTCAAAGGTTAGAAATGTTTGGAGAAGATTAATATTCTTTCCACAACTGGCATTAGGCAGTAGCCTTTTGTGTATTCAAGGTTAAGTATTTGTAATGATATTCCTTCTTAAAAAAGACCATTTTAATTTCAGCTAGTTTAATTTTTGTTGAAAAATATAGTTGTCTATCAAAGATGAAAAATAAGAGTATGTGTCTTCTAAACAGAGACTCTTGTAACTGTTAATTCATGACTCATTGAAAACAGAGACAAAGCTTGTTCTCACATCACAAAGAAAAGTAGTACTTCCCTTGTTTTGCATTTCAACTTCAAGTTGTCTTGTGACTGCAATGCTTATCATGCCCAGCTACAAAACCAGCCCTTACAGCAAGGGAGATGCTACAACATAAGCTACATGAAATTCAGGACAATAATCAGCAATGCAATTTTGGATATAAATGCCTTAAATGAAAAAGGAGAGCAGACAGATACTCACCATTGAAGACCTCATTGAATTCCCCAGGAGGAGCATGAATTATGAATTTTGCTGCTATACGCACCTTAAATACAAAAACAAACGTGATTGTATATACTTGTATTCATTCTTATTCAAAGCAGTTACACATTACATAGTTTTAACAGCCAGACATGAAATTGTATGACTCCCACTGTTTTACATATTTGTTCAAATTATTTTAACTCCTTGGTCTGTATTAAAAACACAGACTATAAAGTTCCACCTCTTCAAACAGAATAGAGATTGTATGTGATGGAAGCAGACAGTGAAATTGAGTCCTTCATGTTTTCTATTACTGGCAAACAGGAAAAGAGGAATATAACAAATAAGATCAATCATATATTCACAATCTATGTCAACCTTCAGCCCATGGATGCCTGGGAATCAATCCAAGAGAGCCAAAAATCACGATGAAGGTGGATTTGATCTTTAAAGCTTCTCTTCCAATTTTACTACCTATAATTTGGTTCTATACTTTCCAAAAGGTCCACACCGACAGATTCAGCTGAAAAACACTGCATAGACACTAAACCTTGTAATTTCACCTGCATCTACTACTAAGACCTCCTACTATCACACTACCAGCAGATAAAGCCTAAAGAAACACTGAGATCTTAATTAGCAATTAATGGCCTTCAGCCACAACTTCCTGCAGAGAAAACAGACCATAAGCTAGTATTTCCACTAAAAGTATGCACATCTGCTCTGGCTTTCTCTCTCCTTCTGCTTACACAAGCCCTTGTACAACAGCACAGTGAGCAAAATCAGGAAAATTACTGCTCTTGTTTTTCAGACCAGGTCCCTGAGCTGGTTCTCTACACAGCTATAGACACATGTGCTTGCAAAAAACCCACAAAAATACTTTCTAACTGTGAAACAACTTTTAAACTTCTCAACTATTACCTTACTTGCAGAATGTCACTTCACAGACATGCTTTCATTCATTCTTTTTCCCCCTTACACTGTTCAAGGTACCCATTATAAAAACTAACTAAATATTGGTTCCCTAATTTAACCTGGCAAAAGTTCCTATCCTTTACAGTTATCCAAGTTCACCAGACACTTAAAGCTCTCTTGCATCCTTGATATGGTGTTGCTATTCAAATACAGGATACTACCTGAATGAGAGCTTTCCTTTCCGATACCTTCTATCATGTATCTATGGAATGAAGAGCTGGAAAATGTGTCAGGGAGCACTTTTTGAAATGAAGGTGTTTGAGAAGCACACATTTCATTAACAATATCTAAAAATAACCAAAGAATGCATTACATCTACATATTTCTTTGTATTTGAAACAACAAAAGAACTGTCTGAGCATGCTAGAGCTCTTGAACTTCTACCTGACAAGAAAACAGCTTTTACAATTAAGAGTAGCAATACAGCCAGTGTTTGGGCCCCTGCTTCTTGACAGGGCCCAAATTTCAGAGAAGGCTCTCCAGGAGAGGTGGTTCAAGTTGAAGTGTCCTGGGAGAGCACTTAGCTGCCTCATTAGCAATGTTCAACCCTCATGAGATCCCGTGTGACCAGCCCAGGCAGCTCTCAGATCACTAAGAGCACATGATCATTCAGAGCTGGATAATGGAAATAGAAAAGTTGTCAGTTCCCAACTTTCTAATCTAAATGCTGCATTTTGGATTGCAGACAGCCTTTGTCTGCTACCTTAAATACCTACCAGCAGAACTCCTCTTTCCATGTAAACATGAATTTGCATTATACTGAGATAAATGCCACAGAGTTCACTCTTCTCAGAAGAGATGCAGAGAGCCAAGAGCATCTTCTTCCTATGGCTACGTATTAAAGCAGTTTGGATTGTCTCCTTTGAATTAAAAGAATGTAAACTTATCTGTTACCAGCATTATCGGAATCACGAATCCGCATGCTCCTCTACCTCTTGCTGAAGTCAAGGCACCCTACTCAGCTCAGTGCTCAAGCCAAAGTAACATAAAGAATGTGAAATAAAGCTAACCTCTGCTATTAGTAAAGCACTTACGAAGGAGAAGAGCAAGGCAGGCTCCAAGGTTCTATCACCAGCACATTTTATCAAATGACCAATTGTGCTGGTTTTGGCTGGGGCAGAACTAATTTTCTTAACAGTTGCTTTTAGGAGACTTTGTTTTGGATTTGTGCTGAGCACAGTGTTGATAATAACTTTTGTTGTTGCTGAGCAGGGTTTACACAGCCAAGGCCTTTCTGCTTTTCCTACTGACACACTGACAAGGACGTTGGGGGTGCCTGGGAGGAGACACAGCCATGATAGGTGACCCCAGTTGACCAAGGGATATTCCACACCATACCAAATCATGCTTAGTGTATAAAGCGGGGGGAAGGAGGAGGAAGGGCTGGAGATTTTGGAGTGATGGCATTTGACTCCCTAAGTCACCATTACAGTATGTGATGGGGCTCTGCTCTCCTGGAGACGGCTGAACAGCTGCTTGCCCACAGGAAGCAGTGAATTAATTCCCTGTTTAGCTTTGCTTGCATGCACACCTTTTGCTTTCCTTATCAAACTGTCTTTATCTCAACCCACGAGTTTTCCCACTTTTACCCTTCTGATTCTCTCCCCAGTCCCACTGGTGGGACAGTGACTGAGTGGCTGTGTGGGGCTTGATGGCTGCCTGGGGTTAAACCATGGCACCAATTAGTAGGATCAGGGATCAGCCCTGAAAAGAAAGTATTTAGTTGTGTGATTTCAGCATGACTATCACCAGGCTGACTTCCAGCTCAAGATGAAGGAACATCATTTCTTGTTTCCTTGACTTCAGGTGAACAGGACTGCTTACCCCTGCCAAGGCCAGGTTAGTGCTGGGCAAGCATAGAAACAAGACTTAGAGACATTTGGAGTTGTGAAATAACAGATTCATCAGTTCTGGGCAGGCAGCAGCTATAGAAGCAAAAATAAGCAAAACGTGGGTGCCCCACTGCACCCTGAATGACCACATGCTTTCAACTGGTAGCATCTGTAAGGTGATACATTAGGTCAATACTAAAACTGGACCACTACTTCATTTTCAGCGGTTTTGGTAATATAAATCTTGTTTTGCTTATTTTTTTCACTATCAGTAAAAACTGTTCTTATCAGTCAGATTAGCTACACTATAAGTAATATTCATTCAAAAGCATTCAGTAGTAACAGATGTCCTGAGGACAGACATCTAGGACAACCTAAACATTACCTTTTACAAACATTTTACAAGTAAATTCAATTTCTCACTGATAGATTTTTCAGTGTGAAAATTCATCACAGATGACACTTTTAATAGAACAGATAAATACAATGATGTAAATTTGCAGTGAATACGTCAACAAGTATAAAGTATATTCGTGTTTACAAAAGCAAAAAATTTAAAGTGTTTTCAGAAATTAAGAGTGTGTCAGCTAAGACACTCTCTGTATTTTGCTAACCTGCCTTTGTGAAGCCAATTTAAAAGTAATCCACTTTCCATCAGCAGTTAAACTGAATTAACTTCTCTGTGATGAGTATCTGATAAAACCATTATTTCCCCAATTCATACATACAGGAAGCCCATATAAAAGAATTAAATCCAGCAGTCTCACTTAACACAATAGAACTGAAAAGCACTTACAGATTTATTGCCTCTGAATTTTTCCAGAAATAAATGCTCTGAAGGGGGCTTCTGTTTTTCAAACCCAGACTGATACTGATGGATAAATGAATATACTTCCATAAGGCTCTACAAGATTAATATCCCTTTTGACAGCAAAAAGCCTCCGGCTCAGCTAACACTTGGGGAAACACAAAACAATGGGACAGTCCATATAAAATATGATGTTCATGGGCAACTAAAAAAAAATAAATTCAAAATGCACATAACTTGTAATACAAAGTGACAGGCAAAAAGTTAAACTGCTCTTTAGTCAAACTGAGATAGGAAGTTGTATCTGCTGAAAACAGTTTTAAGAAAACCAATCAGGTGCATTACAGTTGCAAACAATACTGATTATTAAATGCATTGAGACTTCTATAAACTGATTTGAGCAAGCCAAAACAGCAACATCACAGTATCTTAAGAATCCAAATGACAAAACCTTTTTCTATTCAAGAGAAATGCACCTTCACAAACAAGAAATTTACCCATGTATCAGCAAGTAACAAAAAAATTGTTACAGTTGAGTCTTCCTTTAGAAAACTTAAAAACATAAAGTACCTGAAGTTTCTCCACTTATTACTGTAGTTGCTCCCAAAACACTACCTAAAGTTTAAGACAGTGTTTTATTGATGTAGATTTGATTTACAGACAGTTTTCAGCTTCAAGTCTTCAGAGTGGCAAGAAACTGTAAACTTCAGACTTCACTAATCCAGAACATCTGATCACCAGTGGTTTACAAAAAACCAGCTTTTACCACAAACCTATTTAAGGAACCATGCGTTTTCTATATTAAATTTCTATATACGTTTTTATGAATCATGTCTTTGTGCAGGTTTAACCATTAATTTGGAAAATCATACAGAAGCTGAGAACAAGTTTAAAAAAAGTATAAAAATGACTTCTGAAACACTGAAAAGGGAAGCATTCCCCACTGCAGCCACTCTCTTTATCCAGTTTTCACATTTACACCACTCTCAGTCTTGCTTAAATTGAAGTCTGCTCTCAGTAGGTTAGAGCCAGCAAGATTCACTTTCACAATTCAGGTGAAGCCAAATGCTACCCATCACATCAGTTAAAAGTTTACCAAACCTACGTGCTTATCGATTTTATAAAGTAAACTATTTCAATTAAGGTAAAAATTCATACAGAGAAGCCTAGCAAAAGAGAAGACGACAGGATTATTGTACGTGGTGAACACAATTATTAGGCATTATGCCTAATTCTTTATTCTGCTAGAGATTAAAACAGTTGGTCTATCAACAAATGCTTTTACAATATTTGGAGTTTTCAGACTACACAAGCAAAGAGCAATGTAGTAATGTACAGAGTGGTGGCAGTTATACTAAATCTATATTTTTCCCATACTTCTGCCTTTATTTCACAATTTCATTTTTCTCAGTGCATGATACCCATCACACACATACAGAAACTGTACTTCTCTGTCGTTTCCAGCCTAGGAGATTCTGAAGTTTATTTTATTTTTACGAAGTTGCACACAGCAGCTTCAAACGGCCCGAGCTCAGTGTCTCTTCCTGTTGCTGGCCCCGAGCAGTGACACTGGTTGGAGCAGCCCGCCCTGAGTGCTGTGTGTGCCTATATATGGTCAAGGAGCGCTCGCACTGCGGGCTGCGCAGTGCCACGGCAGCTCCGCCAAGGCAGCTCGCTCCGCGGACTCTGCTAAGGTGCATCTAACAGTAACACAGACTGTAAAATTCTCCCTCTTTAATTTTTATTTCCCCCCTTTTAACTCGACTGAAACACAGTTTCAGTTATTTCACAGTTCTGTTTGCTAGGCACCCGGACAACTCACTCCCTTCATCAACATCTGTGCTGCACAGAAAAAACATACTAATAGGCAGGATGCAGTGAAACCACATCCTCACCTTACTCTTTTCTACACATCCCTTATTTCAAATTCAGAAATTCAGCTGTGAATTCTTTGCAGCAGGGAGACCCACCCCCTCCTCTACACGCAGGTTAAAGTTCACTGCTACACAGCAATAAAAATGAAATAGTGAAATAGATACTAGAAGCCCTTTTTGCCTAAGAAATTGCATGAAAATTTGGGAGAGGGGGGGGAAAGGAGGAAGAGGGAGGGCGTGCAAAAGATTCCCACAATAATTTCCATTCAAAGACAACTTTGTTGCTAATTACAGGGAAAAAAAGAGATTCCCAAAGTTACTTTTATCAGTGTTAGAGCAGGCTCAAAGCATTGTACATCATGGATTTACATTCTGGATTCCTGAGGGTACCCTTGCTATCTTACAACACACAATAAATCTCCCACTCACAGAAACCTGGGTTTGGCAAAAAAGAGATTATGAGGTATCACATCCAGAAAAGAGCCCCAGGAACAGTAGAGTCTGGAGAGCTGTTCTCAGTCATGCCTTCTGTGTAGTTCTTGTTGAAAACCTGTCTGCAGGCAACTAAACAAATGGGTTTGTCTTGACCCACTTAACTCTATTTACAGGTAGCTACAGGGTTTTCTCACAATTAGCTTATAGTCACATAAATATTAACACAGATTCATGTAAATGAGGCAGATTTGAATTCTCTCAGGATCTGTAAATCACACTCAAAATAAGGGATGCTTCTTGTACTCACTGGAGTGATACTGGACTAGTTTTACTTAGTTCCGAGTTTGATTCAAACTTGTGATTTGAGTTCAGCTTGAGCTGTACTGTTATTTTTCGGTATGCAGCTTTGTTGTTCCTTATAAAGCAAAACTGCGCTGACATCTACCACTCAAAATGAATTTTGCATTGACATATATAACACATCAAGGAGCCCGGTTTAAGGTTCAAAAACATGCAAGATACAATGCTTGCTGCTCTATCCAAACACCAGCATTGTTTTTGACTTTGTAAACCCTTCAGTGTTTAAAGAAAATGTAACTGGCTTTCCCTTTGGATAGTTAGGTATTTGGTAGTACTGGCTCCAAATGCTCATTAAATCTTTAGGTTAGATACTTCCCAGGATGTTACACCAGTATCTCTACAAACTCCTATGATCAGTGCTCACGTATTTCTGTGAGTATTCCGACAAGCAAACTGATCTAGCTGAAGAACAGTTTTAGAAGGTGGCAAGAAGATAGCAATCAATTTAGCTAAAAAAGAGCTATTACCCCATGTCAGCAGGAAACTGCCTTCACAGCATCTCATCAAACCTCACCATACCCATGGTATAACCTCAAAGAGTGAAACAGCATCCCAAAACATGCATCATCTCACACAACCATGGAACAAAGGCAGCAACTCTGGTAGAGGGAATGAATATAAAAGTAATGTTGCGACTGCCTTCCTACCAAGCTCAACTGAAAATTCACTGTAGTATCCAATTCACTTCTGCTTCTAGAAGAGCTAAGGAAACAAACCCTGTAAAAATGTGGTTCTGTGGCACAGGAAAGGAGGGGCACATTCCATACCTATGGTTTTGACTGAACAGACATTTCCTTAATTGTAATGCCTAAAGCTGCATTGCATATGGAGAACATGTGTTTTCCTCTATTAATACACAAATATTTAAGAGTATGTAACAATATCAGCACTTACCAGTGGTGCTAAAAGAAAATCTTACACAATGTGTGGTAATTTAGCTGCATTCTTTCTACCTGATGACCTGACTTGAATAATGAGATTTATTTTCACAAAAATAACCACTTTGAAAGGTGGTAGATGCTTCACTGTAGGGCCTTTCAGCAGAAGTGTATCTAAATATCATAAAAGTCTCCATCTTAAAATCACTTTACACATCACATTAAGAAGGATTAAAAAACCCAAATTCAAAACAGGACTCCTGAAAGCCATTGTAGCAGGCACAGATAGCAAAAATGAACATGAAAGCAATGGATGTTACTTGGGTAATACACAAGACTAACCATAAAAAAATTACAGAAGAGAAATGCCCCCCATGTTTTTCTGCAATTACAGTTGTTACTCCTGAGTATATAAAATTGGAAACCTTTTATATCATATATATATTTATATACAGCTATTTATGTGTATAATGTATATATTTATATAAAACTATTTATAATTATATAAAAATATATACAATAGCAGCCGAGCAGCTGCATACTTAGCTTATGGGTTCGATAGACAACATAGAAGCAGCATAAAAAAATTATTTCCTTGCAAAAGTCATTCACTGAAATGAAAACTGGAAAAATAGTAAAATTTTACATGTAATGAAAAGCAAAAGCATTAACTTTTATTTAACTTTTATTTGAGAAGTAAATGGTATAAGAAATAGCTAACTGAGACTTCACAAAGAAAGAAACCAACAGTGTCATCACCCATGTAAAAACCCAAGACGTCCTGTTACAGGGACGTCAATACGCCTGATCCTCACTTGCATCGAGGCCTCTCTTCCTCAGCAGTCTTTACAACCAGGTATCCTCTGTAAGCTAAAAGCACTTAGTTCATATTTGCAAAGTATTCCACTACAAAACCCAAGTTTTTAAAGTGATTTTTCCTCCCACCCCAAGATTATTTGTTATAATGAGATATTCCAAGGACATTAAGCCCGGATTCAACCGCAGTGAGGAGAGAAAAGGAACAACAGAGCTTGCTCTGTGAAAATTGATAGAATAAGGTACCACTCTAACTCTTACGTCTCCCCCTCCCAATTCCAGTGTCTTACGATTCTCTCTCAAAGTTACCTATTCAAGGTTTTAACACCTTCTGTCAAGCTAAGAAAGTATTTGAAGTATTTTACATTTCAGAAGCTTTTTTACTCAAGGATTAAAAAAGTAATTGCCACATGCACAAAAACCTGCCTTCATTCCTCAATGAGCATTTACTTTACATCCCACTTCAGAACCTGAAAGTGAATAGTATACAGGGCTGCCTGCAAAAAATACATGGGTTTGCTAAATAATGCAGCTAAAACCCTTTTCCTACTATTTTTTGACTGCCAAAATTGAAACCAACTGAAAATAGAATTTCACAGCAGAACTGTAGGTTGAAGACTGTATTGCTAGGCAATAGAACTCTATCTATTGTATCATAAATTAATGTCTCCATTTTCATCACTGTATTTGCCAAGAACTTGTTCTATTACTCTATTTTGGCTTCAATTTGTTTCTCTTATGTATTTGAACTATGAGGTTTCCTAGGTAGCAAGCTTCTGCAAGAAGCTTTGAGAGTACAAACACAGCAAGAAGGGGGCTTCTGGTGGTCCTGAGGTGCCACTGCATTGTGAGTACTCATACACAGCAGAAGTCGGAATCCCCAAAGGGTACCTGATTTCTTCAAAATAGTACTAAGGAAACAATGACCCGAAGTTTTAGAAATCACTGATCTTTTATTTATAGATCAGTTTCATTTGTATTCATCTTCAAGCTTCAAGTAATTACTTTTAACTTGTCAAAAAGGCAAACAATTTTGCTTTGCACAGTCACTTACTATGGAGGTACACAGTGAAAGACAAGCAGCACTGTACACAAGCTGCCACAATTATAAATCAGAAAAAGTTTCTGACTGTGGGTTTAGGCAAACATTGCAACATGTCACCCAGAGAGCCAGTACAGTCTCTGTCCCTGGAGATACCCAAAACTCAAAGGGTAAGTCCCTAAGCAAACTTATCTAAGCTGGCCCATTTTGACTAAGCAGCATTTGAGTTACCTTCAGAAATTTCTTCCAGCCAGTATGACTGTAGATGTAAACCAAGTTATTATTTGCAGTTACACATACAGTATATGATCGCTTCTTCAGTGTTTAGCACTTTTCCAAGAAAGTGATTCAAATACCTATTTTGTCTTTCAATCTCAACAGTATTGATGCATTTTTAGTTTAAAAAAAAATAGTAATACCTAACTCAAGACAACATACTATCTGCACACACATTTTCATATATATCCTGAGAAGGACACGGAAATATTAAATCTTGGAAGGCCTCCAATATTTAAAATTACATGTCAGTCTGAAAAGCACTCCTAACTTCCTCATTCTTACTAAAGAATTTCATCAAAATGCTATCAAGGACACTTGCAAGACTTCAAGTTTACTTTATAGATTACAGTGCAATTATACCCAGAAAAGGTTATTCAAATGCAGCTCCTACTCATCTAGTCTCCAAGTCTCATTTGACACAATTGTGAAAGTCAGAATTCTAAGTCCTTTCCAAATGAATGATGTAGAACACAGGAACGGCTTTAACACATGTAAATTAGAAAAGTAACATTTTTTCTGTCAAAAAATCTGCTAATGCTTTCAAAGCAGTTCTAGGAAAAGGTTTATTATTTGCATTGAGAAAAGTAGCTGAGCCTCCCACATAGGTGGGCTTGTACATGTAAGTGCAATCTGCTGCCAATGCATTACTCTTTAAAGACAACATTACAGGTGAGACAGTAATTTTATTGGCCTAGGCTTTTCATTCCAAAGCACTGACATAAGAAATGGGTTTTCCTTAATCTGACAAAACTACACTGCAGTTTAATTTAACTTTATTAGATAAATTAGGTGTCAAACTTTACAAATCTAAGAAGTTACAAAGTTACCCAATGCACCAGGAAATACCTGGAAACCATCCAAGCTCACTCTCACAGACAGGACTACTTCCTCATTATAACACAAGTTTTCTTCTAATCACACTGTTAAACCCCATCTTTTTGAAAAAGTGAAACTATTGAGATATAAGCTTACTGAACAAGATGCAGTTCCCTTTAAAAAAAAAAAGTTTAACAATTCCCATGTTTATTATGTTCAACATTTTAAGAAATGCAAGAGTTAATTTAGTATTTAAAGACTTCATGTGTTATCCTTTCCTCCATGAAGGCATCCTGATTTTCTGAGGCTTTATCTCAAGTCATACACAGCCATTTAGTTCCTGTGCTTTGTAGCTACACGTTAAAAACCAAACCCTCAACCAAACCTACAGAAAACACATCCCTTCCAGTCACCAAAAACGCACTAGAGAACGCTAGTTTTATGATTTAAATAGTTTTTGTGCTGTTTTTCATTTGTGCCATTGTTTGTAAATGAGTATTTGCATTTTTGCAACTTTTACAGTAAAATCAGTACCTTTCATCCTACATTCATGTGGATAAATTGAACTTTTAATATTCCCACTAATATGCTAATTAAAATAATTTTATATATGTTTATTAGTTTGTTAGGTAAGAAAACAAATTTTAGATAAACTGGAATAAAACTGAACTGTAAAAAAATTGTTACTAGACTTCAACAAAACTACTTCAAATATCCTGCATACATAAACAGGTTTTGCATTCAAAACTTGTTAAGTGATGATGCATTATCTATAGGGAGGGTGCAGAAGTGATGACTTTGTTGCTTGGAGTTCAGGGCTTCAAGATTTCCACCTATCACACCCCATTTTTAAATAAATAAACTGAATGAATAAACAAACTTATTCAACATACCTAAAAGCTTCTGAACTTTCAGTGACCTATGTGAATAACACAACTACAAAACACTGTGGTTCACGAAAGCTGTCTCTGGCACTATAAAATTGCTGCTCCTGGATGCTAAAACCAGTAACTTTCACAGGCAATGGTCCAACTTCAGATCTTTGCATCTACACAAATCTTACACACCTTATTTACTACAAATAGTCCTTGTATTGTTTTTTAAAAGCCTGTTCAAATTTATTGTCACACTCACTGCATCATTGAAAGAAAAACAAGGCTTCAAAAATGTGAATCTAAAGAACAAGATTGAGTTCAAAACTATTTATGCAATCTTGAATATTGAAATGCTCTTTCTGGTTCTTCTCCTTCCTTAGTTTAAAAGATTCTTTGCCTTAACTGTAACAATCTGGTTTGCCATTATTCCAATTATGCCCCTTTCTATATTCTCAATTATGCTGAACACTGCAAGTTTTAAACTTGAATTATGCTACAGATAAACACAGTATCTCAAATCTAGCAATAGTAAGGCATATGGAACTGCTTACTGCCTTTGCAACACTCAAATCTTTTGATTAAATATGAAGTAAGATATGAATCAAAGACCTTTCTGAACTTGTCCTATCATTACATCACTCGATCTCCTACTTATTTGTGCTCATACATCATTATTACAAAAAATTGAGAAAAAAAAAAGTTCTGTTACTTGGTTCACCTTCTCTCCTCCTTGAATTTCGGGAGTTTCAGGGTTCTAGTTATGTTTCTGCTGAAATTATCTACAAAACTACATCACCACCATCATCTGCATCAGCCTTCAATACCATCAGTTCTGTATCATGGGAGCGAAGTATTATAAGGAGCAATGTAATTTATTTCTCATGAAAATCAATGTTTGCTTCTTCGCATCTACTCCTGCATTTATTTATAGTCCCAACTGGATGAGTGAGAAGGGTGTGTTTATGAAATGCCGTTCAGCTGATTTTTTGTAAGCTCAGTAAAACTCAATACTTGAAATAACATTTTTATTGGATAACAACGGCACAACTTAACACAACAGAAATAAAATCTTAAGGTATCACATGTATATTACTACATGTATACTTTCCATGAGTTTGCAGTGTTGCCCATCTTTGGTTTCTTAGCCAATAAAATATACTATGGGGCTTGGAAAATTCCACTCATACAGGACAATCAATTTTGCATGGGACTGATAGAGAAATCAATTTAAATTTACAGTGGATGAGTGCTCGTTCTATTCACTTACATCAAGGCAGGAAGAGTCTCTATGAGTCTCTGCACTCATTTTTGGAGAAAAGAAAAAATGAAATTAGTGAGTGGAATAAAGTTCAGAACTTAACTCCATCAGCCACAAAGGCACTGGCAGCGCTTCCAAGATCACACAGGGACAAGATCAAACTGTCATTCTGTCTTGTCTTATTTGACAGGCCAAGAAGCAATGGGCACAAAATGAAACACGGGAGGTGCCGTCTGAACACAAGGAAACATTTTTTCACTGCAAGGGTGACCAAGCACTGCCACAGGTTGCCCAAGGAGGCTGGAGAGTCTGCATCCCTAGAGATCTTCAAAAGTCATCTGCACCTAGTACTGGCAGCTTGCTCTAGATGACTCTACAAAATGATGTCAAGAATCCTTCCAATCTTAACCACTCAGTGATGGCAAGATAACCTGTAGTCAAAGTATTTTCAGCATACCTTCTGGAACAACATACTTGATTAGTGTTACTTGTATTTTCTATAAGGGACTAGAAAAAATGCAATTACCACTTATACCTCTGGGTCACATTACTACTCTGTATCAACAGAGAGATGGCATTGGAATGTGAATTAAGTAAAGGCAGGCAGAGTCTTCAAACTTCTTGGGAAGAGGATAGAAAGATCTTGGTACTATGCACTTCTAGGCATATCAGTGCATCTCTACTTATAAAACAAGGTCAAACAGCAAATCTGCCTTACTGTAACCACTTAGATATTTTAGACATCCTTCTAACTTCGAATAAGTTTGAAACATCATTTATTGATGCCTTCCATGTTTGAGTCATCTCACAGCTTCCACAGACATGAAAATATTCGTGTTTAAAGCGGAAAGTGAACAAGAGCATGCATTACATAAAGGCAGGAGCAGTGCACCAGCACAGTGTGCACGAAACACCACACCCTAGCTAGGAAACAGGCAGCTACCGTGAAGCTGGTTCCCACAGAAGATGACAAGGAGCAGTGATAACTGAGATCGGACAAAACATTCTACTCTTTTTCAGACTTTTCTGGGAAAATCTGCCTTAAATTTGAGTTTCCAACTGCCACAAAAAGGTACATGGTACATCTCGCTCACACAAGTCCCCCTGCTCCTTGACCTCACACTTCCCCAATTACTGCCTCCTAACAGGAAGCAAAACAGCCTTCCTCATCCCCACAGCTCCTTCCTCCCGTAAATCACATGTGTCCCATCTCCTCCCGGAGCCGGCGGGGGTGCCTGGGGACGGCAGGCCGGGTGCTTCGGAGCAGCCGGCTGGCACGGGCACGGTGCCTCGGGAACGGGAAGTGGAGGTGGGGGAAGGGAAAGCCCTTCCGCGTCTCTTCTGCCTCTCCCTGCCGGCCCCGCGCCCCGCACGGCGGGCGGGGGCGGCCGCGGGGACCGGCAGAGCGGCCGCCGGCCCCGCCGGGCCCCGGGCGCCGCCCCCGCCGGGCCCGCACCGTACAAGGCGCGGCGGGAGATGCGGCCGGGCCGGGCCGGCCCTGCCCCGGCCTCCTCCCGACCCTCGGCCCGCCCCTCCTGCGGCCGGGCCGGGCCGCGCGGCCGCGCTGGAAACAGGAGCCCCGCCGGCTCGGAGGGACGGAGAACAAGAGGGCGGCGCGGCTCGGCGCAGCGTATCCACCCATCCCTACCTTCTCCTCGTCGGACAGCTGCTCCTCCAGGTCCGCCATCTTCCCGTCCGCTGCGCCCGCCCCCTCCCGCTCCGCCTTCCCGGCAGGAAGGGCGGGACCCGCGCGCGCCCCGCGCGGGGGCGGTGCCGTGTGCGCGCGCGCGGCGACCCCGGAGCGGAGGGGATGTGGGGAATGGGGAATGGGGAATGGGGGATCCCGGAGCGGAGGGGATGTGGGGAATGGGGAATGGGGAATGGGGGATCCCGGAGCGGAGGGGATGTGGGGAATGGGGAATGGGGAATGGGGGATCCCGGAGCGGAGGGGATGTGGGGAATGGGGGATCCCGGAGCGGAGGGGATGTGGGGAATGGGGAATGGGGAATGGGGGATCCCGGAGCGGAGGGGATGTGGGGAATGGGGAATGGGGGATCCCAGAGCGGAGGGGATATGGGGAATGGGGAATGGGGGATCCCGGAGCGGAGGGGATGTGGGGAATGGGGAATGGGGAATGGGGGATCCCGGAGCGGAGGGGATGTGGGGAATGGGGAATGGGGAATGGGGGATCCCGGAGCGGAGGGGATGTGGGGAATGGGGGATCCCGGAGCGGAGGGGATGTGGGGAATGGGGAATGGGGAATGGGGAATGGGGGATCCCGGAGCGGAGGGGATGTGGGGAATGGGGAATGGGGGATCCCGGAGCGGAGGGGATGTGGGGAATGGGGAAGGGGGATCCCGGAGCGGAGGGGATGTGGGGAATGGGGAATGGGGGATCCCGGAGCGGAGGGGATATGGGGAATGGGGGATCCCGGAGCGGAGGGGATGTGGGGAATGGGGAATGGGGGATCCCGGAGCGGAGGGGATGGGGAATGGGGGATCCCGGAGTGGGGGACGTGTGGGGAACGGAGAATGGGGGATCCCGGAGCGGGGGGCGTGTGGGGAATGGAGAATGGGGGATCCCGGAGCGGAGGGGGATGTGGGGAATGGGGATATGGGGAATGAGGAATGGAGGATCCCAGAGCGGAGGGGTTGTGGGGAATGGAGAATGAGGGGTCCCCGAGCGGAGAGGCGTGTGGGGAGTGGAGAATGGGAGATCCTGGAAGGGTTTGAACAGCAACTGGAATTGTGGGCAGCCAGAAGTAAAACTCACAAGATCAGTTAGGTTGGAAAAAGACCTCTGAGATCATCGAGTCCCACCTATGAGGAGCACCACCTGTTCAAATAGACCATGGCATCAGTGCCACATCCACTTTCTTCTTAAAGAGCTCCAGGGACGGTAACCCCCCCAGCTTCCCTGGGCAGCCCGTTTCCATATCTAATCGCCCTCTCAGTGAAGAAATTCCTCCTAACATCCAAAATAAACCTCGCCTTGCACAGCTTAGGGCTGTGTCCTCGTGTCCTGTCCCTGGTTGCCTGGGAGAAGAGGCTGACCCCAGCTGGCTGCAGCCTGTGTTCAGACAGGAGGGAATGCCCAGGTTTCAGCCCCCGCCACGGCAGGTGCTCGGTGCGGGTCGGTGGATGCTGGGGCTGGGGCTGAGGCCCGGGCACCCCACAGGTGCTTGTGGGAAGCTCAGTCTAATACCAGCGACAGAGAAATGAGTGAAGCGATTTGTATTGTAGAAAATTGGACACGGGATGGGGTCAGTGGGAAAAAAACAAGTAGATATGAAGTTTTTTACCTCCAGAGTGAGAAATTGTGAAGAATGTCATCCAGCAATGTGACATTGCAGGTACACAGGGGTTGGGGATGATGACATGGAAGGATTGCCTCTGGACTAGTGGTTACTCTTTGGTAAGATTTAAAAATTCAATTTCTTAATGTTCAACACAGTGTACTTCACCTCAGTTATGATGAACAAGGAAAAGCTGATCACTGATGGGAAAATCACAAGTGTTGAGCTACACCTATGTCAGTCATGGTTAGTGCTGTGAATGTAGCCAGCTTCAAGCCCAAGGATCTTGTTATGCTATGGAGTTCATCCACATATTTCTTGGAAGAGTATTTCTGCACAAAAGTTGCCAATGTGCAGTAGAGCAAAATATGCCTATATATGTTGAATTTTTCAGGGCTGTTACTCTAGATGCTGTAAGAGGACTGTCACATGAAAATGAAGGAAGGTGAAATTGGACAAAAAGATGTTTAAGCTAGATGTGGGTATTATAATGGCACAAAAAATATATCAGTATATAATGAAAACATGCAAATGAAAATAAGTAAAAATTATTAATGTATAGGTTGGACAACATAGCTGGTTCAGAACAGCTGAAGAAAGATTTAGAATACCTGAAGCCATGGAGGATGAAGATAATGGACAGTAGTGTAGTTATGTCAGGAACAAGATAAATGACAACCAAAGGTAATGTTTGAAAAGACTATTGCTAGATTTAGAGTGAAGTATAAAACAGAAAATGTGCATCTAAGGGATATTTGGATTTTGAACAGTTTACATATATTATTTGTACTCAATAATAAAAGGTAATGGTCTGTAGCAGGGAATAGCATTGTGCAGCATTCAGTGTCATGCAACAGTACTTAATAACTTCCACCCAGGAGTCTTAAGAGTAACTACCTGCGGTCTGTGAAATGCTCCTGTTAATTTTTAACACACCTTGGGATTTGCCAGCTGGGAGATATTGCCATGGGTGTTGCTTTATTTAATATGTATAAGGAAGATAGTTCAAAAAGGTAGATTTTCTCTGATAAATGTGAATAGTTTTCTTATAAGTTAATAAATCTTTCTGTTGGATGTACCATGTTTACACCAGATTTTTCTTGGAAGTTTGCTGAACTAACGTGATGAAGTAAATCATTCAGAGGAGGGGGTGTAGTCATCATAAAAACTGACATGAATTTTCTTAATAGTACCCTCACAGGTACTTAACTGTGACCTTAGGACTTAATGGGAAATGAATAATCATGCAGAAATAAAGTGACTGGGTGACTCTGTGTTTTGTGACTAAAGTATTTTGGAGTGGTTGTGTGTCTTCTCAGGAAGAATATGGAAATTTTAAAGGAGGACTGAGAATTACCCTGGAGATACAGAAAAAAAATCAAGATATGAGGCTTAAGGATGTCAAGATTGAGAAGTGATTTTGGATATAGCAGTGATACACGAGTTAATTTGGAATTTAAACACATCTTCTAGGAAGTCATATATCTCTGCTTGCTGTTTTAAATAGAATACAGCCAGTAAATCTCATATATAAAATTCATATTTTTTCATGTGTCAGTGTCTCTACACATTGATCAAAGGCTAACTTGCACTACAATCACATGCAAAAGAGCAAAATATCCTGTTGCTTACTATCCAGCTCATGTCTTAGTAACTGTCTAGTCCCACTATGTGAAGCTCACTGTGGGCTAGCAGATCTGTCTGATGGGCAGCATGGGGTTTAGTGATGTAGAGAGAGAATAATTAATTAATTAATTATAAAAAGAGCCCACCCATCTCCTAAACAACAGCTATTGAGTTTTATCTGATCAGACATAGCAGTCAAGTACCTTGCTATTTTGCTGTACTGCCTCTGTAATTTTTTTCTGTATTAACTCTGTAGAGCCAGACCGTGGCCCTTGAGTAGCACTGGGAGGGAGAGCACAGAGCTCCTTACTGCAAGGTCTCCCTGCAGGGCTACCAATATGGCTTGAGAGAAGTGCACATTCTGTGCTAAAGCCATCCTGAAGATAGGCAATGAGGTGATAGGGTGTAGTGGTTAGCACAGCACACCTCTGTCCTTCTGCTCTGGCCTCGAACATTTAGATAAACAATGCAGAAAAAAATAAATTACTTTTTCGTTCTTCTTCATCAAGGCAGGTGATTTGACATTTTATCTATTGCATCTGCCCAAAAGACAAAGTCATGAGAGGTGTATTTGGGGCCTACTTGTTTAACCTGGAGGATGTGCTACGTTCTGTTTTCTAGGACAAATGTGGACTCTGGCCAAGCTCTGAGCCTGGCTCAGGTGGTGCTCCTGGCAGTAGGAAAGGAGGAGTGCCCAGAAAGGCATGGCAGCCTGTGTCCCTGATGCCTGCTCCTTTCCATGGGAGGCTCCTTCTTGCATCCTGATACCTGTTGGAATAAATCCCGATGTTCTTGTGAGTTGGTAGGAGACATACTCCATTTCCTGAGATTCCCAAGTATGTATTGGATCTTAGGGCCTTGGGAATATTCTACCAAATTTTGTCTGTATGTTTGGGGGCTTAATATTTGCAAACCTCTCAATTTGTACCTTAGAGATCCTTAGCAGTGAAAGCAAATAGGCTTGTTCTAGAGGAGCTGAATGATAAATCCTTACAACAGTGTTGGAAAGAAAGCTGTGACAGGAAGAAAAACATTAACAAGTGTAACTGTAGAGCAAGCCTGATGAGAGTGAGCTTGCTTCTTAGATAGCACTTGGGATATTTTAGGGCCTAATAGATATTCCAGGGAATGACTCAGAGCCCTTCGTCCACTGTGGAGGTGCTTCTTAGAATCATGGAACAGCCCAGCTTAGAAGGGACCTTGAAAGATCAACTGGTCTAAACTTTTGTGGGAGAGGGAGCATAAATGAGGTTTGTCTAGTGCTCTTTCCAGCTGGACTTTCCAATTGCCCCATTTTGGAGATTGTTGCAGTTAATGTTTGTTCTCACTGTAAAAAATGTCTTTCCTATAGCAAGATTTTTTTGATACCTTAGAATTTACTGTCGTTTGGATTTTTGCTTATCAATTTCATAGTCCTGCTTGCTGTGGCGTTTTTAAAATTGTTACCCTATTCTTTATGCTTTACAAACATAGTACTTTTACAAATTTTGTTAATTTTGCACCATATTTTATGTTTTTCATGGAGACTGTGGATGCAATGACAAACTGGATGGTTAGAGTGTACTGCTTTTATCAGTTGGAGGGGTCTTTGCTAATCTATTTACTTTAAAAGCTCTTTTAAAGTTCCTCACAGGCTTGCATTCAGATCTTATACATGCTTGCTTTGTGACTTCCTATTCTGTTTCTATTCTTGGAAATTTTCAGTTTCTTTATCCACCCCATCCCTGCATGAATAGTCAGTTATATAGCTTGCCTTACATAATTCAAATTTAAAGTCTAGTATTTGCCTTTCTTTTGGCATGTACCCATGTTTTAGGAAGTAGATACTGATGTTCTTACTTAGATTTATCTTGAAATGCAGGCCAGTAGTATACTTTAGTGGTTAAAACAAGATTTAGTTCTCCCATAAATTGAGATGCTTTGAAGCAGAGTAGAATTATTTATTTGTGATACAGAATTTTTATCCAGGGATGGGAAAATACAAAAGGAGGGTGAAAAAAAACAAGTGTTGAGCATTTTAGAGAAGGCCAACCAAAGAAAGGAGATACTCCTAGGTCTTATGGGTGCTACTCTCATTCTAGCAGAGACAAGGAAGTATGAGGGCAATGGTCAATAGCGCAGCAAAATCTGCAAAGAGCTGAAGTCAACAAGAAGATAAGGATGAAGTACTGCATACTGAACCATCTACTTTTGATTCTAGTCAGTCTCAAGCTAGCTTTCTAAGGGAGCAATACTTACATATTTTCACATTTTACAGGTTCTGTACTCTGCATTCTTCAGATATAGGGGAACTGATTGTACCTTTCTCCAAATGTGTTAGTTATCTTTGTTGTCTTAGTATGTTAGCTTTTTAAAAGCCACAGTGTTAGCTACTAAAATGTTGTCTCTAGTGGCCAACTTCTTTTCTTTACCTGTCCTCTGACTCCTTGAATGTATTGTTTGATAAAATTGTCAGACTTGCAAAAGGGCTTAATCCAAAATTCCCTGAAGAAAGAATCCTGATTTCCTGCTGAAATGTAAAAAAGAAGTACTGTCAAGCAAAGAAAATTATTTTCTTATAAAACATCTTTTATTACAGAAAATCTCTCAGTTCAGATGCAGTGTGATAAACAACTAAATAACAAAAGTGTGTTCTAAAAGTGTTCTTGCAGTTAGCAGTGCATTATGGATTGCTAGAACTGAGCAATTTTAGGGGCTTAAATCAAAACACCAAAGTTTGCAGGGAAAACTGCAGAGAAGTTTTCTGTAAGATTGTTTACACTGTCTATGGAGAAGTTGCTAACTAACAATCTGTACTAAAGTGCTAAATATTTTGTTAATAAATTATACCATAGCCATATGCTGTGATAGTGCCTTGGAAAGAAGAGTATTAGCATGTCTATTTTATACCCTGTTTTTAAATGATAAATATATTTGTTATAGACAGGTACAGCTAGAGGCCTTCAAGGAGAACATTTATGCATTACAAAGAATTCAAAGAATAATCAGGGACTAGAAAATGCAAGCAATCCAATCTCTGATTAATTTTGTGAACAAAAAAAACCTTAAATATTTGTAGGTACTTTCTTTGATATCAGAAAGTTGCTAACAGGAAGTTTTTGTGTATTGGAATACAGGATTCATGGCTAGTAGTTAAAACAGGACAAATTCAGGCTAAAAATAAACTTAAGATTGATTGTCAGAACAGTTAACTACTGGAATGGTTTAAGAAAGGCAACATTGGCACTAGCAATTTTAGAGTAAAGACTGACCATTTTTCTAGAAGATGTCTTCTCCAATTCAGCAAGGACTTAGGGAGTCTTGTGGCCTGTGTTGCAGGAGAAGGTAGCAAGGAATATCCTGAAGCAATCCTTCCTGACACTGTATGGCCTGATTCTCTGAACCCTTTTCCTTTTCAGCATCTGATGGAGAGAAACTGAAGTAAGAATGGAAGTGGCTCCATGGAAGAGATGAATTAGAGAGAGGATAGTTTGAATGTAATGAATTGAATCCAGTGAAGATGGAATACAAAAAGGAGTGAAAAAATGTACCAGGGAAATTACTGAGGATAGAGTGGATATTAATGAAATGAGGAATATCATGGTCAGATGAATCACCTGTGAAAAGGCTTAGTTGAATATTTAAAATTGGATTATTGAGGAGTATTTTTGATACTTATCTAATAAACACCTGAATCTCTTTTCATGACCCTCAGTTTCTATCAACAGGGAGAAATAAGCACTCCAAAGGTGAGATTCATCTGACCTAGTTAAGACACCTGTCTTAGGAGAAGATTATTGTCTATATGTGCTCAGACCCAGCTGTCTAAGTACTAGATACCTGTATGATGACAGCCAAATCCCCTTTCACTGTTAGAAGATCAAAAGGAAAGAAGGTGATGGACCAGTGAAGAGGCACAAGGGCTAAGGGAGGAACACAAGGGGCAGCTGAAGTTAAAAAGCTAAGGGAAAGGAGAGAGGACTACACTTGTAGTTGAGCACTGCTCTGTGCTCCCTAGGAAGCTGTACTCAAAGAGCTAAATCACATATTTATGCAGAAAGGACTTTGTTCCAAGAGGGCTGTACTTCAGTGCTGCCTTTATTGCAGCTCCTACTCAGACATCAGGAATGCTGTATCAGTAGCTATTGATCATATGGAGATAGAGCAGGATTAAGATTAACAAAGGGACAGGCTGGGGATTAGGAGACAGACCAGAATCAAAGTGTAAGGGTTCTGCACCCCATAAAGGCTAAAGAGGGCCTTTAAGATAACAGTGTGCCTTACAGCAAGTCCAAAACTTCTCCTGCCTGAGCCAGTCTTGCTCTCTTTTGGTGTACCTATTTGTTTGCCTTTGCACTGTACAGGGATAGATTGAGAAAGCAGGAGAATGTGAAACTGAGGGCAAAGGAGCTGGAGCACTTATTGCCCCAGTCATCAAATTGTTAAAGAAATAGAACAGTAGTTCACAGGTTTCAAGCAGCCACCTGATTTTGAAAGCTCCATGAGAAAACATAAAAATTCCTTTCCTTCCCTCTCACGGAGCTTGGTTTTTGATTGTAGTTTTAGCTATTCCATTCCCCCCCCCCAAAAAAAAAGAAAAAAAAAAAGAAAAAAAAAAGAAAAAAAGGAAGTGGTGTAGTCTTCTAGCTGGATTTATTTTCTTTTGTTCTAAAGGAGACATTGTTTGGCAATTTTATTTTTCAACAGGAAGTGGTAAATGGGCTGATGTGTTTAATGAAGTTGAGATTCACTGTAGGAGTCCAAATTCCTTTTTTGTTTTACTCTCTGTAGAATTGAATATCTTATGTAGATAAAATCTCAATAAAGATAAACCATTCAAGCAGATGTGAGCAAAGAGCTGAGAATTTCTGGGCTAGTGTAGAGAAAAATGCCTCATAGATTCAGTGGTACTTCATGCAACTAAACAGTGGTGTGGGGCCTTAATTTTTGATCTTGTGCACATATTGGAAGAAATAGTAGAAAGAGAAGCTTGGATTTTGAAGTAAAATAATTTAATTTTATTTTTGAATGTTGGGCCTCTGGATGATACTCAGCATAAGCACTTGAGCACACTTAATAAAAGTCCTGAATACTAAATACTTGTGAAAATTAAGACAGTGACCGAATGTTCATGTAGGAAGTTTACTTCTGTTATCTACTTTTGAAGCAGTTGCCCTGTTGTGTATTGATAAAATCACACTGATCTATTGAAACATGCTTGTTTTGTTTGTGGGGTTTTTGGTTTGGGGTTTTGTTTGGTTTTGTTGTTGGTGTTTTGATTTTCTTTTTGTAGTTGTTTTGCAGTGTTCTGTTTAATCAAAGACTGCTTAAAACAGGGTGCAATTTGCCTGTAGCAGTCAGGACTCACCTGTGGCCTTAGAGCCCAAGATCTGCTTCCTTGGGAGATCTGTCATTTCTTAACACTGCACTGGAACACAGTGAAACCCCATTAGATGTAAAAGATACTGAAGAATTTATCTTGCCATTTGACTTTAGCAAAAGTAGTCCTATATATGACTGTAGTAATTGCATTGTTCTCAATTTTCTGTTGTCATAGAAATTTGAGAGTACCAGAGAGCCAAGATTTTACCCACTTGGATTCTGAAGTTGATGATGATTGTGGATCAGGTCAGGTAAATTAAGTGAGCAAGAATCAAGGAAGGTTACAGATATTTGGCAGTGTGTCTGAGGGAATGCTAAGTTTTATATGACTACACATAGATAGCATTCAACTTGTTTAACTTAAACCCCCTACATTTTCTTATTCTGAGGCCTCAATTTTACACTTAATTTGGTTTATAGTGATACAGAGGTCTGTTGCAAAGAGCAAGATTAATATCAGAGGTGTAACAACATTAGTGCAGGAATTATCCATTGTATTATTAATTTAATAAGTTCAAAACAAGCATTATTAGCTTGTTGAAGTGACCAACTTCATAGGCTTCATATTGACAAACCCTTGTTAAGTTGTTTAAAAGGAAGAATTTTCACTCCCTTCCCCAAGTATCTCCACTGTTGATTATTTTGATGGGAATGAGTTTTTTATTAGATTAACAATTCTGTTTCTTCCTGAGAAGTTTGTAAAAAGGGAAGGTACTTTTTGTTGTTGCAATAAATTGGGTTATAGGGATCGTTCTTCCTTAAGTGTCATGAAGACAATTGACAAATGTCTAATGCAAACCCAGAGAAAATACATCCCACCATAACGTTCGCATAACAACCCCCCAAGAAGTCATTTTTTGGTTAAGAAGAGCAACTCAGAAAGAAAGTAACACAAAGATTAAAGGTCTTATTTTACTAATTTCATTTCTCCAAGGTCAAGAAATGCACAGAGGAGTAAATCATTATACTTGCTCCAAAAAAATATTGTCATTTTCCTCTTTGTGGCACTTTAGAAAGCATATTGTATGGACTAACTGGGAATGGAAAACCTTAGAACTGTAACTGTATTTTGGTAGTAATTAATATCTCACTAAGATTTTTTAATACCTAGATGAACTATTTTGAACCAAAGAAAATGCTTTTGATCCTGAAATGGAACAAAGTTTTATTCCACATGTGCTTTAACCAATTTTCCAATTTTTAGAGAATTGCATTTGCTATATACCTGTGCCTGTTTTAACTCCTGTTGCTGTGCTATAATGATATCCCTGACTGATATGGATGAGTATGAGTCTGACAGAAAGCCTTGTGTACATTCTTTCCCAGTGTTAAGCTCAGGCTTTTGCAATCTGTGGAAAGTTAGTGCAAATACTGTGCTCCACTTCCTTCCTCACAGTAAGATTTTGAAGTTCTGGTTTTAGTCTCTCATGTCAGATCAGGATATGCAGCAAAAAAAGAAGTCTCAAATCTCTGTTGTGATGTGTAGGATGAAGTGATGAAGAGCTCCAAGAAGAAGTGGGATATCTAGATATGTAAAGTAACACCATCTAGTGTGATGAAGAGAGTTCTCTAGTCTATTATTTGTTTTTTAAATTTTTGTGGCCCTCAAACGTAATTTTTAGGGAAAGGGGGAAAGAAGAGCAACAAGGTGTCTTTATAGATGTTTCAGGTGCAACACAGGACAGGAGTTTTCTTGGACTTTATTGGTAGCAGAAGATGAGAGTTTGATAACCTATGAAAGACATGGAAGGAAAGATGGTGGAGGTGGTAAGAGGCAGGTGGACCACTGCCCTCCTGTGCTGCTTGCTTGAATGATGACATGAAGAGCTGTTTCTAAACCTGCTTGAGCTTACTTACAGACCTGCTGTACCTTAGTCCAGCTTCCTCATACAACTTTTGTCATCACACATTGTTTTCTGGCCACCCCCTTGTGTAGTACATCACGGTTGGACCTGTATGTGTTGATTTCTGGTAGTTTTAGCTCTTCATTGCCACTTGTTTCTGGGTTTGGCTTTACATTCCTTTTAGTCTTTGCTCTGAGACGCGTCAGACTACTGATTCCACCATTGCTCGCTGCCTTGTCTGCTGGGAATTCTCCTGGGAGCCAGGGAAGAAAAGACCTAGGAAAGGAGTGGGGAAATGGCAACGTGGGGACAAAAGAGAAGCAGATCTCATGACATTTTTTTCCTTACAGCACATGGCCCTTCACGGTTTCCATGCAATATAGCCTGTCTTTTGTTGGCTGTATGCCAGGGGAGGATTTTCAAATGGTCTGTTAATAAACCCTGATTGAGTCACGAAAGGCTGTTCCAGCTCTCTAAACCTGGCAAAATTGGGGTTTTGTTGTGTGGTGGACAGCCTGGTGGGGTCACATGCTGGTGACCAGCCCTGCTCATGGCAGAGGCTAGGAAGGACAGTGGTGAGGGCCTGATCCTGCCCATGGCACAAGGTGGAGAGGAATAGACTCAAATGGGCCAGGGCTATGTCAGACGAAGGGTTTTATGTTTTAATATTTACAGGGATTTCTCTTAGCCAAAACAACACAAAAGGGAAAGCAAAACAAATAGTGAATTGTTTTCAGTGGATATCAATGGCCTAATTCTCCTGATGTCAGGGAGAAGCTGATGAATAAAGCTGCAAAGTCTGAAGGATGTGTCCTTGACTTCTGTGCATGCTGCACGCATCTGTGTGCCCAATGTCAACTGAGACGTGCCTGACACTGTATTTTCTGGATTAAAGATTAGTGATACCAAGCTATAGGTACAAAAAACCCCCAGTGAAATATGAGTCCTTAGGGTAGAAGGGAACCTGAGGCAATTGGCATAGAGATTGTAATCTTTCTTGTCCTGCTGCAGGATATACAGCCTTAATTTTAGGGTCTCTTTTGTAGTTTGAGGCAATCTATATAAAAAGCTGACAATGAATGTACTTTAATCTAGTGCAGAGGCCCAAGTATGATGCTTGATACAGTGGGAGGGCTGTACAGGATTTTGGGAAAAAGGAGCCGAATCTGTATTCTGTTTATCTGAAAGGAAGCCCTGGACATAGGTTCAGACTGAGGAATGAGATGCTGGAAAGCAGTGCTGCAGAAAGAGACCTGGGGGTCCTGGTTGATGGCAAGTTGAATTTGAGTCAGTGCCCTGGCAGCCAGGAGGACAACCTGTGTCCTGGGGGGCACAGCTCGGGGAGGGAGGTGATTGTCCCACTCTGCTCTGCACTGAAGCAGCCTCACCTTGAATATTCTGGGCAGTTTTGGGTGCCACAGTAGAAGAAAGTTATAAAGCTATATCATTCTTTTTCTTTTCACTCTCTAAAGAGAGTGTCCCAAGGAGGGCCACAAAGAAGGTGAAGAGCCTTGAGGTGAAGCTGTGTGAGGAGTGGCTGAGGTCACTTGGTCTGTTCAGCCTGGAGGAGACTGAGGGGAGACCTCACTGCAGTTACAGCTTCCTCATGAGGGGAAGAGGAGGGGCAGGCACTGATCTCTTCTCTCTGGTGACCAGTGACAGGACTTGAGGAAACAGCATGAAGCTGAGTCAGGGAAGGTTTAGGTTGGATATTAGGAAAAGATTTTTCACCCAGAAGGTGTTTGGGCATTGGAACAGGCTCTCCAGGGAAGTGGTCACAGCACCAGCCTGACAGAGTTCGAGAAGCATTTGGACAGCACTCTCAGGCACATGGTGTGACTCTTGGGGTTGTCCTATGCAGAGCCAGGAGTTTGACTTTGATGATCCTTGTGAGTCCCTTCCAACTCAGAATATTCTGTGATTCTAATGAAAGGATTTGATACATGTGCAGAATTTTAATTTTTATTTTAGTGTGTATTATGAAGATTATAACTTGGGTTGGAAAAGACCTTAAATATCACCTAGTTGCACTCCTCCCCCCACTGCTTTGCCTACCCCTGCAGTGGTCAGGGATACTTTCCACTGGAGCAGGTTGTTCAAAGTGCCATCCAGCCTGGCCTTTGGCACTTGTAGGGGTGGGCTATCCACAGCTTCTCTGGATAATCTGTTCCATTGTCTCACGGCTCTCACAGTAAAGAATTTCTTCCTGGTATCTAACCTAAACCTACCCTCTTTGAGTTTAAAGCCATTCTCTCTTTTACTGTCACTCCATACCCTTGTAAGAAGTCCCTCTCCAGCTTTCTTGTAGGCCCATTCAGATACTGGAAGGATGCTGTAAACTCTGCTCGGAGTCTTCAGGCTAAACAACTCCTCTCTCAGCCTAGATAACTATTTAAAAAACCAGAAATGTTTCAGTGCAGCTGTTTTGAAAAAAAATATTTAGAAACTGAGGAATAATGTCAATCTACAGCTTTATTTATTTCAGTTAATTCACAGTCAGTAGTTAAATCTACTAAGTAGATTTGGTAATTGTAGTAATTTAGTAATTTTATTAATAAAACTGTGAGGTTTTATTAATAATAGAAATGTAAATATTATGTAACACTATCTTTGCCTGAAAGTTATATATTCCCCCCGGTAAGCCTCGGGACCTCAGGCATGTAGAGTGTAGCATTTATTTATCAGTCCTTTTCCATTAGCATTAGGAAATAGTGAAATAAAGCATAATGGGATTCTGTGCGAGGCTGTGACCACAGCAATGCACTAGATGGCACTGTTGGTTTTAGTTTAATGCTGCCTCTTCTCGGGAACTTGTCTTAATTAGCTCCTTTTGAAAACAAACATGCTGTTTCAACAGAGGGTCAGTGTACATTGTTCTGGGCTGCTGCTTTTATATTTATAGTCATGTAATCAATATGTTGGAAGGGTAATTAATTTTTAACTTCAAGCCAATTGTAGATCAAATGCCACAAGAGTTACTGGGTGGAGACAGTTTAATTTCCTTTGAAGCAATGATACTGATTAGCTGTAAGGGGTTTGCAGTGAGTTGCTAGAGATCCAGAAGACCTTTTGCTTTGAAATACTGGTGTTAACTTTAAAGTAACACCATTACTGTGATACAGATTAATGAGTTGTGGCGTAATTCTGATAAAGTTCTACTCATTTACTATATTTTGTCATGTCAATTCCTATTTCAAAGCAGCTTTATTTGCTTTGACTATTCTGTTCCTATCAAAGGAATGGTACAAAGTAAGCATTAGGTTGATCAAACTGACTTTCTGCTTTTTATCCCTGTTCTCTCATTATCTGTCTTTGGGGACTCTAGAGGCCTATGGTAAGGATGAGATGTGATCATCTGTACTACAGCGTACAGGAAGGATGGCATGAGAAGCTGGGGTACCTTTTGAAATCTCTCCAGCCCATGCTTGTCAGACAGGCTGGTGTCCTGGCCTCCTGTCCCTTTCTCCTATTGTCTAGGGCAGCTCTGTTTGTCTCTCAGGTTCCTTACTTGGAGATACTTGCTAGCTTTCAGTGCTCCTCCAGTGCTTTCAGCCCATCCCCTTGATGCATCCTTGTCCTCTGAGCTAACCTTCCTTGATCATATTTTCATCTGTTCACTCATTCATCTTCTTCTTTGTTCTTCAACATTCAAGCAAACTGGAATCACAGTGCTCAGCTTTCTATCCCTGTCTTACAACTTTAACACCTTCCTTCTCCTTTTTGTGATCAATATATGAGCCATTTTCATGGATAGGCTATTGATCACTTCTCTGGCTGTTTGGATTCTTTCTGATCTTGTGTCTTTGCTTTCCATTACATAAAAATTTCACTACAGGCTCTAACTATCCACTCTTGAGCAAGTCTCAGAGCCTCTCTCTTCTGTCCTCATCTTTGTTGATCTCTTGGCTGACTTTTGATACTTTCTTCGTTTAATTGGATTTCACGCTGAGTAAAACCATGGGCACTGGTTTAATCTGAAATTAAATTTTTGTTTAGTCTAACATGTAAAAAATAAGGTCAATTTCAAAATAAAAAAATATTTCCGTTTTTCTTAAAAAAGCCAGCCTCTTGTATTTTTATGTTTAAACTATTAATTTAATTCAGTCTGCCCTGAGCAAATATTTCTGTCCTTTCAGGTCATACTTTTGAGTAAATCTTCTCAATTAATGGAACTATGTTACTGAGCTGTGCTGCAAATGTCTCTGATTTCTGCTGGAACCAAGAACAGCTCTCAGTACAGATGGACACAGCCATCAGATATTGAGACTTGTCAGAATTTTAACCTTTTCAGGAAGACAAAACATCATAATTGGGAAAAAGATCAGCAGAGGTTAGGGTCCATGCCATTACATTTTCTGTCAGAAATTAATATTTTGACTAATAAAAGCAGGACTGCAGTTACTGCAGCAGACTGTTCTGTAGACTGTAGCCTACAGTTGTTTGTAAGATATTAGATTAAGATCATGAAATTTATTCTAGTTTTGAGACAAACTAGAGATGGATATATGCAGCATACAAGAAGACTGAAAACTCAATTATCATAACCACAAGAACTGAAAAGAAAAATCTGGGCTGTCTTCCTGTCTGCCAGTTCTACTGGATCCATTTTTCCAGTGATCTTAGTCACAGTGCTCCAGAGCAGTACTTTTGTCAAATCTGACCATTTTAGGGGGTGGTGGGGTGGCAGAAGAACATATCCCAATGTATTTATACAATAGAGAGAGCTGACGTTCAGTGTATGTGCCTGTGAGTTTTAACTGCTGTGCCTGTCTTTGTACAGAACATGCCATTAACAGTGTGCATGTAAGCACTGCTGAAGAAACACCTTCTCTCAGGAGTTTGAGACAACTTCATCCCTTGCCCACTGGCTGCAGTATCACAGAGCTCTCTGTCAGGGTCAGTGGCCTCAGAGAGCGTTTGTTAGAGGGAGACACCTCCCAAGGCTTTGGGCATTTTTTCCATGCACTAGGTTTGACATGAGGGAGTGAGTGGCAGGAGTTGTTGGTACAATATTGCAAACGTGGAGCATCAGTGCGTCTCCTCCCTCACCTACCCAAGTCTAATGTTTCCATCTTTCCAAATATCATAACTTCCTATTATACCGGGAACAATATCTCTATTGTGCTCTTAGCTTTGCTCTGCTTCCTGAATCTGGCCTGTTTTCTGCCTGACCCATCCATGAATAAGTGCTCAAGGAATTCCTTTTAGTACAGCTCCATTTTTAGAAGCCAGAGAACTCTCATTCTTTGCTATTGCCTGGCTGCATTATGCAAGTTATTCAAAGTTAATGGATCAAAGTTAGTTAAAATAGAGACAAAGGAAGTGTGAAACCACTAAATACATAAGTATTCAAAAATATGTATTATGTGAAATGAATGTAATATTCTTTTAATGCAGGCTAAAGGATGAAGGATTAGGGTTCCAACTAACTTGAGTTCCTGCTCCTGGCTTTGCTGTAGCTCCTTGGTTAAAAGTTGTCCTCTGGAGGCAGCTTTCCTGACTGCAGTGGTTCAACTAAGGGAATCACAACAGAATGAGTTAGGGGAGGGACACCATCTCAAGACAAAAGTAGGATACAGACTTATAAAAAAGAGTACTGAGTGTATTGCAGACCCATCTAACTTGTATGATCAGAAAGATCCTCAAGCAAGATTTTATTTGCCTCGTTCACACCTAGAGCCACATTTCTCAATGTGTTTGTGGAAAAAACCTCTAAGCATGTAATGTGCTGTAGTAGGTTGTTTGTCCAGGAAACTTGAGTTATATTATTGGTGACTTAATTTAGCCATGAGCAACACAACCACTGACCTAATCACTCTATGAAGTGGTACATTTCAAGAGTACCAAGTCTATCTTTGGGACCGCACTTTAGAAGTAAAGAAATAAAGATAGACTGGGAAGAACTAGCAAGAAGAAACTTAATATGTTAAGAAAATAAAGGCTATGACTAAGGGATGAAAAGAAGTTTTTAATCTGAGAAGAAAAGAGATTAAGATGGGGCATCTTTGCTTAAATATTTTCTATAGATAACCTGACAGTTGTTTGTTGGCTATGTAGCCAGTGTTGGGGCAAAAAGAAGGATATGGGTTTCATACTGAGTGCGAAAGATTTAGAAAAGAAATCCAGGAACACTTTTTACAGTATACAGATAATGAAACCTTGAAATCCTTGTATCTTGTACAAGTGGATTTATATATAAAAAAAAAAAAATAGACAAATGTTTGCCAGGGCAGCTTAAGTGTGTTCACCCTATCTTAGTGACATGGGTTGAACTAAATAATCTCTGGACACATCTTCCAGCCCTGTATTTCTGTGCAGGTGCTTTGAAATATATTTATGAAAAGCACTCTCTTCAAATAGGAAGTAGTATTCATTATAATAAAGGAAAACTCATATCTCCAAAGTTGTTTCTTTCTGCTAATTCTCTGGTCAGCTTTCCTCCTCAGGCCTTGGCACTAGGCATTATCATAGCAGGCTGAAATTTTCATTAGCTGTTTAATAAGAGGGGTATTTGATTAGAAACATCATGAAAAGAAACAAGGAGGCTTTTATGATGACATTTCTACAATTTTCAGTATTTCCTAATCACAAATAATTTTGCTTATAATTTCCTTAACAAGCCTTCCTAAGGGTGATTGATTTTTGAGCTGCATGCCGTGATCTGTATTACTGGTTAATATCTTCATGTTGAACAGTGTACTGATGTTAGCTGATCATAGAGGTAGGATGGATTTGATGCTTTTTAACAGCTTTTTATCAGTTTTCCCTTCTCCTGAGTTAAAAATGATTGTAGGCTGAGGAACATCTCTCATTCTCTGAGCGTAGCTTGGCTCTGTGGAAGATGTGATATATATGCAGTCTGTACCTAACGAAAACCCACTGCACAATCTAAGTGTCTGCATTTGTGGATACCTTTCACATGCACGAAAAACACAACACTGGCATTGCAAAATATAGATAAGCCAAAGCAGCAGCCCTCTATTCAGATCCCCTGTATCTGACAGCTTACTGCTCAGTTCTGCTTTGCTACTGAACAGAAGTTCCCTTGCAACTGTGCAAATCTGTCACTTTATGCTCAAATATTTGGAACTTGCAGTACATCTGGAAAGTGAAAAGATGCTGGGAAGTGTTTCAGATTTTGCAGTTGAGCACTTCAAACAGATGGCTTTTTTCCAGAGAGCTCTTCCAGCTTTTAAAATTACTCCTCATAAAATTTGACCTAACTATTTAGGGGTATTAGTAAGAGTGGTGGGGAGGAGTGGCATTAAACTTGTAGAAAATAGTGTTGGGTACCTTGAGCAGTAAAATCCTTTGATCTTCTTGCAGTCTCTAACTTCCTGATTGTGGCCAAATGTAGGAATGATGGACAAAGTTTCTATATTCTCATTCAGGTGATAAAGGAAGTTTGATGGGTTGGTTTTTGCTGGGGTTTTTTCCACTGAAATGAGACCTTGTTGATTTGAATTCAGGTTGAAAATACCAGAGTGTTGATCCTGTATGTTGTACTTTATGAATGAGTCACGAGTCTGTTTTAGACTGTCTGCTTGGCAGACTAGTGCAGAAGCACAATATGACAAAATATGATCTAAACCAAGCATTTCATTAAGCAAAGACATTTGTTATTGGCTTTTCAATAAGGGCCATTAACCTTAATGGACAATACTTTCCCTGCAATGAAGTTACTATTTTAACACCATTCACTATTTTATGCAGTAAAATATATAACTACAAAAATTTTATGGTAAGTACTATAAGGACTTTGGAAGGGGAGTCTTGGGAGAAGTGCTGTGTCAATAATGATTTTTTCATCACAGTAGTAATAATATAAACATATTGTTCATCGCCATCCAGACTTATCTTCCTATTTAGAATTATCTACAGAGAATAATATTGGGTAATTATTTGTACACAGAACCTCCATGTGATTATACCTTCTTGGTGGTGTGAAGATACTAGGGGCAGGAACCAGAACAAAGTATTTGGTAAAACAGTTTTGGCAGACTGATGAACCCTCAAGTACTGCAGAGAAATGTAGTTTCTGCCAAATAACCCAAAAATCAATTTCCCTTGAATCAAACTCAGCTTTCAGAAGACACAAAACCTATTTCAAGGTGCCCAGAATGGCTAATAGAAACTAATTCTCTTCATTTATCCAAATGAATTGGCAGATACATTTTGAAGCTCTTAGATATATGGAATAGATTTAAACATATTTTAAAAGAATTAACTTTTTATTTTTGTGATGGTCTTAAGAACACCCTGCTGATACAAATTAATAATAATATATTCCTAGCAAATGTATTTTATTACTGTTATTGCAGACGTACTGGCATTTTTCAGAATATTTTGGAGTAAACTTAATATTCATAAAAAGGAGTAGAAATAGTTCTTACATAGACAGCCTTTGTTTACCTGCATTTCATACAGCAGCCCAGGTCACACCTTTCAATGAGGTGAGTTTGTTTTCATCACTTCAGTGACATGATTCATGGGAACTGCGTGGCCCTGACAATTTTTTACCCTCTGCCCATCTGATTGAGAGCTACTGTTCAAAAATTCTGACTGTAGCTGCAACAATCTGGTGCTCAAAGTATGTGGAGGACACAGCAGGGCTGGAGCATTTTCACAATTATTGAGCTATTGACCTTAGAGGGAAATGTTTCAATGCTGTTGCAGTTCTTGTGGCCAGGTGGCAGATACATCACACAGACACAGCTAATGATTTAATAGACCAGGCAATTTCAAGAGATACATTTCCAGTAACTGACAATGTATGAAGAAGCTATTAATTTAATTACATTTCTCTGCAAAATGCAAAAGTCACATGGTGAAAGTGTTTTTAACTTCTGATGATGGTTGTCGTTCCTGTAGCAGTCTTTTCTTCTAAGGTTTGCTTAAAGGAATGTGCAATTGGAGTTGGATGTGACTCACTCCTTGTTATGTTCCACGTGCTGACGAGGCTGTATGTATTGTCACATCTTCCCATGTGTTTGCCATCAATTCCCTGCCATGAGCTCCAACAGGCTGCAGCCCCGCTGTCTTTCTTAAATTGCCTTTATTTTATATTGAGCAACACAAGATAGAGAATATACTAATGTCTTCTGGAGGCTTTTTTTCCTTCCTAATTGAATTTCAAACTCTATTTTTAGCAGTTGCGTTCAGTTTTGTCACACTTGCAAAGCATGCCAACTGCCCCAGTGAGCCACAGCCTCCTGGCAGCTGAGGTGTCCATGTTTGGTCATGCACCCTAAAGTTTTTGGCAATAACATTTTTCACATCCTAAGGGAAGATATTCAACTAATTTGTGCCACACAGGGTCTCAATGTGTGCTTGACAGTTAGAATCTGGCAAGTGTTAATGCATGGTGTTTGTAGAAATGCACAGAGCCTCAGAGGCCTGAGCAAGGCTGACTTCCCTGCTAAATTTTAATGAATGTAACAAAACGCTTGGCAGATAGTGATGAACCTCCAAACAGTACCGGGCTGCATCAAAGTACTTACTACGGAAACAGAAAAGAACACAGAAACCAGAGGGTCTCCCTGGGCTGAATGTGGCAAGGATAGGGCTGAATATGGCAAAGATGTACCTTCTGCTGAGGGTCTCTCCCCAGGCATTGTGTGTAGGGAGGAGGCTGCTGGCTCTTGGAAGAAAAGCATCAAAATTATTAGTAACAGCAGCCAGGGAAGCAGATTTTCTTACAAAACAGAAATCTTTTCTCTTCTGTCCCTCAGGAGGTCATGGAGTGGCTACAAGTGCTTAACCTTAATCAGAAAGACTCTTTTGGTATCCTCATGGGAAGTGCACCCGTAGTGTTAGCAGGTGGATGGGGATTGCAAAAGGAAAATTCAGGTTTAGTGTCAGAGCACAGCTCTGGGATGAGAAACTGATTTCCACTGGGCTGGTGTCTGTTGAGTCAATAAAGTTGTTCTGAGTTCTCCCTGCTGCCTGTGAGATCACAATTTCTTGTAAATGTTTTTACTAATCAGTTTGGCACAATCCTAAGATTTCCTGTGTCTTTCTTTCATGCTCGGAATACTCAGTTCATGACCTGTTTGTTAAAAAGAATGAAAATTGGAATTTTCAGGAATAGATGTTTTGCTTAGTGAGTAAAAAACCCATTATGATTTCTATTTCATTTATCTGCTCTGACCTTTTCCTCTGATATAGTATTATGGGTATAATATTATGATATAGTATTATGGCCGAATCCCAGAAATGAAATTTCTGAAGGAAGAGTTTCATCTTTAGGTATAAAATTATTTTGAGGCCCTTTTGCAGTTTCTCACCTGTGCTGGTTTTGCCACTGCAACCTCATAATTTATTTACCTAAAGCATGTAGGTCTCTTCTTCATGACTGATTCTAAGACCAGAGACAGAAAATTAGCAATATGCTAAGCCTTAGCAACCCAGTGGTACTGTGTACCATTTTCCTTTGTTTTGGAAACCTTTAATATTGTTGGATGTATTAAAAATCTTCCTTAATAGAGGCAAGTTAGTCTCGATGGATTAAAAGTCTTCCTAAATACAGGCAAATGACTCTCAGTGGTTGAGTTAATAGTGCATTCAAAAAGCTGGTGTGAAATCAACAGGAAAATTTCTGTGGGGTGAGGATATCCCTCCCTATTTTTCAACCTCTTGGCTTTTGTGTAGGGTATCTGTTATGCAATGTTTTGACCATGAGACCCATCCACTGTTAATATTCCTGCGGTGGGAAGCCTGCCAGTGTAAGTCAGCTGCAGATCTGCTGCAGTGTGTACCTGGTATAATCAAAATTACTAGGATGAAAAACGGAGCATGGGAAGCTTGTGATTCTGTTGACCCTTTCAAAAATGCAATATATAGCATCCCAGAGAAGTCATGAGGAGTAATCAGAGGAATGTGTTACAAATCTGGTATTTAAGTTCAGATCATCATTTGACTGTGTGTTACACTGGTTTAGATTGAAGAGTCTGGTATTAACAGCAGATTGTGTTAAAACCTTGGAGGTTTTTTACCAACTTTTCAGGGAAATCCTGAAAATGTATTGGAAAGTAAATGAAATATAAATAATTAGAATAAAAATATTGATCGGTCTTGTGACCTAGCAGAATATTTTCATTCTTAGTTACTATTTTCAATGCCTTTTTCACAGAATAAAAGAATATCTAGGGTTGGAAGGGACCCCTAGCAATCATTAAGTCTGAACTTCTCCCTGAAATGTACTTTGAGGTGAAACTGAGATACATATTTTTTGTTAAGAAGTAAACGCATCTGGAGAAAATGTGTTTTGGTGTTTGGTTTTCCTGCTATTTTGAAATGGCAAGAGCATATAAATGCTATTTTTAATCAGTTGAGATCACAGAATTAACTAGGTTTGAGATCTTTGAGATCATCAAGTCTAACCTATGACCTACCACCACTTTGCCAACTAGACCATGGCACTGAGTGTCACATCCAGTCTTTTCTAAAAACACCTCCAGGGACAGTGACTCCACCACTTTCCTGGGCAGCCCATTCCGATTCTCAGTCACTCTTTCTGTGAAGAACTTCTTGCAGCCTAAACCTGCTGTGGCCTAGCTTAAGACTGTGTCCTCTTGTCCTGTCTCTGGTTCCCTGGGAGAAGAGGCCAACCCGCACCTGGCTAAAGCCTCCTTTCAGGTGGCTGTGGAGAGCAATAAGGTCTCCCCTGAGCCTTCTCTTCTCCAGGCTAAACAACCCCAGCTCCCACAGCTGCTCCTCACAGGACTTGTGTTCCAGACCCTTCACCAGCCTTGTTGCCCTTTTCTGAACATGTTCCAGCATCTCAACATCCTTCCTAAATTGGGGGGTCCAGAGCTGGACACAGCACTCAAGGTGTGGCCTCACCAGTGCCAAGTGCAGGAAAGGAATCACTTTCCTAGTCCTGCTAGCCACACCATTCCTGATCCAACACAAGATGCCACTGGGCTTCTTGGCCACCTGGGCACATACTGCCTCATGTTCAGTCTGCTATCAATGAGATGATGTGCACTGAAATATTTTTGAGTTAGGTAAGTACAAAATGAGATAAGACACTGGATAAGTAAGCTTGTAGGGTCCGACTTAAGAGTGGCACGGGACAGTGTGTACTGCAGTGTTTGTGGGGTACCCACTTAAAATACTCTTCACAGAAGGAAACCTGTGAATTCAGTGGGAGACATCTCATGTAACTGGGAGGACATGTGTGGAAGAAGGGTGGGGCTGGCTCATCTTGCTTCAGAAGAACCAAGAGCCCTGCAGATTTTTCCCTTCAGATGTCACAGATACAAAACACCTTGCAGACATTAAACGTAGGGTGGATGACCCTGAGGGACACAGATTCAGGTATTTGAAATTTCTTGTGGATCACGACTGATTAGGGACTTGGATACCAAACACAAGTGCTGGCATCTTTGTTGGGTCACGCAGGTGCTCCTTATGATAATTAAATTCCAAGCTTCAAATGCCACCCCAACTTTAAGTGCATCAAGAATTGTATAGGTACAGCCTGTGGTTAGGCAAGAGGCTTCCTAGTCAAACAAACTATGCCACAGTTGTTGATGACAAATATTCAGGATCTTTCTCTGACGTATTAATGGCCAGGAGGCTGATGAACTGTGTTAGATTTATTGGTGCGCTCTGTATTTTCAGGTTTCTGAGTTTTTTCCCCTCTCTCCTACAGCTCCACAGGTTGTTCTTCCCATGTTACTCAGAAAAAATATGGACAGATTGTCAGTTTAAAAGTCAATGTGAACAGTAATAATAGCAATTGGAGCTTGAAGTATTACAATAATTCATTTTAATAACATGTTTATTTGGTCATAACGACAACTATAAACGTAAGTACCATCCAGCTCTTTGAAGATATATGAACTTACTAACATCAAATCTTTACCAGAATCACATATTCTTACAGGTGTCCCAGACACAACATTAACTTTATTAATCAAAAGTTCATAAATAGTAAAAAATGTCCTCTGTTTCACATTGCAGCGTTCCTCAAGCATGTACGTACAAGTTTGGAGTAACTTCTCCAAATCTATGTGTCATAAACTTCCTTAGCTGTTTTAACAACCATAGAGATGATTATTTTTGCCTGCAGCAAAGCCTTTTGTCCTTGAGCAATCTACAATTAGTATCACTCTCAGCAGACATGAAAGTTCATTTCTGAAATGAAAGTGGTGATGAAACACAATACAATATTATCTGCTCATAGCTTGCCTACACACTCTGCCCTCATTATAAATCTTTCAGTTATAACAGTCTCCTGTGAACAATATATCTCCCCTATATCAGTTCTTTATCTGTATTACCTCCCTTTGAAGATCTTAAAATGGTTTGCCTGCAGCAATGGAGATATTAGACTTACAGTGGAGTGTGTTTACAGTCAGTTCTTTTCCTTTTTAATATTTACACAGTATTCCTTAAGGTTGCTACAGTTTATGAATCATGTACATTGACATACGTTTTCTGAAATGTTCACAGTGCAGTATTTTGTGGCCTAACCAAACTTCGTAAATGTCATTAAAAATAAACTTTTTTTAATATAAAAATAGAATACTTTATGTGTTTACACCAGCAAACCCAGTTCTATCCTATTCTAAACAAACTATACAGTAGTATGCACAGAATTCCACAGGAACAGAAATGACATATGATGTTTGCCCTAAAGTTATAGTACTCTTCCCTAATGAACAGAAGTTTTATTTACTATCTCTTTTCAAAATTGTTTCTCTGGTCATAACTGCGCATTAAAAGTAGATAATTCACTGGGTTGTGTGATCCAAAAAGAGAGTAAATAGGGCCTAAAGCCATTCCTTCTTTTGATCAGTCTCCTCTGCTCCTCAGGGCTGGTATGAAGAAGTTACTGATATGCCTGCTACGGTGGTGTCTTTTTAGGTCAGGGCTGCCTGAACCACCTCTGCTCCTTACATCACTAGTTCCGCCCAAGGGTAGGTGGCAGAGCTTCAGCTGCTCCAAGTGACTCACCAGATAGCAGCCTTCAAGTTTTAATTCTGAGTGATTAATTGCTTATTGAAAGAAATGGAGGCTTTTCATTTTTCAGCAAGAGATCTGTTGCTATAGACTGTTGGACTCAAAGAAATGGTTGCACGTTGGAATAATGTTAACACTAGGAATGGTTTAAGCTAGTTGATTTTCCTTTTAATTTTTGTACCGTCTGACTATACCAGAGAACTAGTAAGACATAAAATCATAGAATGGCCCAGATAGGAAGGGACCTTGAAGATCATAAAGTTCCAGCCACTCTGCTGTGGGTACATTGATAAATGTTGAAAATTCCAGGGATGGGGCATCCATGGCTTCCCTGGACAACCTGTTCCAGTGTCACCACCCTCACACTAAAGAATTTTTCCCCAATATCTAATTTAAACCTACTTTAAATCTAATTTAAACCTTTCAGTTTAAACTCATTCCCCCTTGTTCTGTCACTTCATGCCTTTATAAATAGTCCTATTCCATCTTTCCTGCAAGTTCCCTTCAGGTACTGGAAAGCTGCAATTAGATCACCCCAAAGCCTTCTCTCTTCCAGGCTGAACAATCCAAATTCTCCCAGCCTTTCCCCACTGGAGAGGTGCTCCAACTCTCTAATCATCATGGTTGATGTCCTTCCTGTGACGGGGCCCCAGAGCTGGATGCAGCACTCCAGGTGGGGTCTCACCAGAGTGGAGCAGTGGGGCAGAATCCCCTCCCTTGAGCAGCTGCCACACTGCTCTTGATGCAGCCCAGGATACAATTGGCTTTCTGGGCTGGGAGGGCACGTTGCCTGCTCATGTCCAGCCTCTCATGCACCCCAGGTCCTTCTTGGCAGGGCTGCTCTGGATCTGTTCCTCCTCCAGCCTTCTGTTGATGCAGGGATTGCCCTGACCCAGTTGCAGCACCTTGCACTTGGCATGAGTTAAAACTCGTGGCATTTCCACCAGCCCACTTCCTGAGCTTGTCCAGTTCCTCTGGGTGGCATCCCATCCTGCAGGTGTGTCACTGCACCTCTCAGCTTGGTGTCATCTGCAAATCTGCTGAGGGTGCACTTGCACCCTTTGTCTATGTCATTAATGAGGATATTCAGTAACACTGGTCCCAGTGCTGACCCTTGAGGGACACCACTCATCACAGATGGCCATTGGGACTCTGTGCCACTGGCCACTCTCCTATGGATGTGACTGTCCAAAGAACTTCTTATCCATCTAAAACTCCACCCATCAAATCCATCTCTCTCCAGTTTAGAGAGGATGTTGTGGGGGGCCATGGCAAAAGCTTTAGGGAAGCCCAAATAAATGATAGCTGGTAGCCCTTCCCTTGTTCACTGGCGTAGTCACTCCATCACAGAAGGCCACTAGGCTAGTCAGGCAGGGCTTGCCCTTGGAGAAGCTGTGCTGGTGTCTTGAATTCTGGTGAAGGGCCACCTTGTCCTTCATGTGCCTTCTAGGAGGATCTATTCCATGACCTTCCCTGGCACAGAGCTGAGGATGGCAGGTTGGTGGTTCCCAGGGTTGATCTTTGTTCTCTTCTTAAAGATAGGTACACGGTTCCCGTTTTTCCAGTCACCTGGGACTTTCCCTGACTGGCATGACTTTTTGAATATCATGGAGAGCAGCTTGGCAACTGCATCAGCCAGTTCCTTCAGAACTCTGGGATACATTTCATCAGGTCTCATAGACTTGTGCACATTCAGGTTCCATGGGTGGTCATGAACCTGGTGTTCGCTTACAGTGGGAGAGGCTTTGCTCTCCCAGTCGTTATCCTGTTGTCCATCCATTCAAGAGGTGTGGGAAGAGATATTGCCATTGAAGACTGAGGAAAGAAAGTTAAGTACCTCAGACTTCTCCTCGTCCATCAGCATTGTTTAACAGAGAGGGAACACCTTCTTTGGCCTTACTTTTCCAATTAATGTACCTCTAGAAGCCCTTTCTGTTATTCTTTGCATCCTTTGCCAGGTTCAGTTCCAGTTTTCTCTTGGCCTTCTTCACCCACTCCTTACTCAATCATACTTTTCTATACTTATTTTACTGCATGCCGTTTCTTGATTTTGATTTCTGTTAAGACACCATGAGGCCAGATATCTTGGCTGCCCACGTTCTTAGAAGCCTTGTTGATGTAGTTCAAAAATCCAGAGTTTGCCCCATGTGGAATGAAAATACATTTTAAACTCGTGTAATTCGCATTGCATTTCTTGGCCTTTTGTGTGAAAATAATTTCTGCACTGCTCATTATCCTAAAGTACATGCACAGTACCAGTCCTTCCAGCTGTACTGATTGATATTCTGCTTTCATGGCATTAATGAGGAATCTTTGTTCTTGGGTCTGAGCACACATGAATGACAGTTTGTGGGAACTAGCTCTGGATGGTAGAACACCATATTTCCATTTGGTAAATCGATGACGTTCTCCAAATACTTGGAAATTACTGTGATGGTTTATGGAATCCTGTATCCTTAAACAATATAATATTGTGTCCTTTTACTAGTGCAACTTGGGCAACAACATAAACATGTGCAACAGTGTTCTCACAAAGACCGGGTAGTAAAAACTAGTGGACAAAATGTTTTGCTTTTTGTTCATACAACTAAGAATGGATTTTCCTTAATTTCAGACAAACCCGTCATGTGTCAACATCCATGTCTGTGTTGTCTTGTGATGATAGAAGAGAAGGATAGGGAGCAATGCACTTCACATTGACATAAGTAGCATTGACATGAACATAGTGTTCCCCAATAAAAGTGGAGAAGATTGTTGATATTTTTGAAACAAGTTCAGAAAATGCTGGACGCATCTCAGGTTTTGGATGCCAGCACTTCAGCATGACTTCATACCTGCCATTAAAATAAAAGAAGTGTTCAGTCATGAAACCACATAAAAAGAAAAAAAACCCAACTTTCTCTTTCCTCCCACAGTTTCAATTACTATAGTGCCAGAATCATCAGCATTTGCAGAAGCCTTTGCGAACTATTTACTTACAGTGGATCAGGGCAGTATTCAGGTTGCAGCAGCCTTCTTCCTTGTAGTAAGTAAACAGTTATATCAAAAGAATTTACATCAGGATAAGGTGGTGCCCCTCGTGTCATAAGTTCCCATAACAATACACCAAAGGACCACTAAGAAAACAAAGAAATAAATAAAAAGTTAAAGGGTTGGAGGGCTTTACATTCCTGTTTTAGAAGACAGTTTAACAGATTTAAGCATTCAACTGCATGGATTTTCCCTTTCAAAAGTTGTTTTACTGCATTCAGCTTTCTTTTAAGTGGGCTAATAAGTGCTGTAGGGACTTGAGGCGGCACTTAAATAAGAGCCAGAGAATCTCGTCTAAGTAAATGAAAGAAAATAAAAGCCTATATGTCTGCTACTTTGCTGGTATAAATTGGCAAACCTCTTTTGAGGTTAATGGAGCTCTGCCAGTTTACATGAACTGATGATCTGACTAACTCTGTGTAAATACGTGCTGGAGACAATATATATGGTGAAAGTTCTATGCATAACAGGTCACTCTGAATCTGGATTGAATGGAGAGATAAAATACAAAGCAATCCAGCCTTCACACTTCATTGTAACAATTTTTTCTTCATAAATGGCCAGGTAATACTTGAGATTGCTGTAGGCAGCCAGTAAGTATTTATGAAGCAAATAAAGTATTTTGGAGAACTTTTACAAGTCTCCAAGTTAACCTGTTCTGTCAAGTTTTCCAGAGCCGCTCCTATAGCAGGGTTCAGCTCCAACCTGACTTCTTGGAATGTCCTTAATTTCCCTTGGAACACGGTTAATTCCTAATTCCTTCCTGAGCAGCAAGATATAATCAGGTCAACAACTTCTTGCTTTGTGATTGAGACAAACACACTTTCTGGATTTAGAAAGACTTTTTTATTCTTATGTGTTCCAGACCCTTCACCAGCCTTACTGCCCTTCTCTGGGCAGAATTCAACATCTCACCATCCTTCCTAAATTGAGGGGCCCAGAACTGGACACAGCACTCAAGGTGTGTGAACAAAAGCTGGATTGAAATAGAAGTATTGATTTGGAATTGTTCCATTAATTAAATAGAAAGATGCCTCAGGCAATGTAAAAGAAATATATATGTGATACAAATATGCTTGTACATTACCACATCTGACTTTGTTGTGAACTTCTGAGTTTGTAAACTTTCTAAAGCCATCCATTTCACTGGCAGTTTAGCTCCTGTTTTGTTGTGCACACTGTAGTATTCTTTATCATAGACATCTCTAGCAAGACCAAAATCAGCAACCTTGACCGTGAATTTTTCATCCAACCTAGAGAAATGACAAAAGGTATATTTGCAACTGAGCAGGCAAGATTTACCATGTTGGTGAATTATAATGACTGACTTGCATTTTTGAGACTGTGACTTTGGATGGCAGTACTTTATTTGGGATCTATGAACTAATGTAATACTGAAACAAAAGTGCAGCAAAGTATATTTGACACCCATTTAACACAGTGAATGAACTCAGGAAATGACTGATATTGTTTTGATAATACAATTTGAATTACAGTTATTTTAAAACAATTGCTATGTATAAAAAGATTTTTGCTAATAGCCTGCATATCCTGATTGAGTTCTACATCATTTCTTCCACAGCTGTTCTTTCTTCTGTACCCTTAAAACCTGCTCATTTTTATTTCCAAGTCAATGCATCACCTTTCCTATGTAGTCTCAGTTTTGATAAGGAGGGTTCCGTCATTATCTCAGTGACTGCCTTTATGTAATAATGTAGTCCTGTAATGAAGCATGAGTTTGGTGTCTGCTGCGGGGGAAAATGATGGCATAACAGAAGTTCTGATGGGGTTACAGCTCAGCCATACCAGAAGGCCTTAGCTTTGCTTCTCCTAAGTTTGGTATTTGTCCTGGTAAGTGTATCATTGTCATGAACAGACAGAGTGTGGGTGTTGCCATTTTCAAGCCTATCCTTCTTTACATGTGCAGACCTAGTCACAGCAAGCACTTCCCTTTGGGCTTCTTTACAGCATCACAGTCACAGAATGGGTGTGGCTGGAAGGGGCCCCTGAAGATCATTTAGTTCACCACGATCTCCCCTGCTCAAAGCAGGTTCCACTACTACAGGTTGCACAGAACCATGACCAGGTGGGTTTTGAATATCTGCAAGGATAAGGACTCCACTACCTCTCTGGCAGCCTGGGCCAGTGTTCAGACATCCGTACAATAAAAGCATTAGTATGTTTAAATGCATTTTTCTCTATTTCAGTTTGTGCCTGCTGCCTCTTGGCCTGTCCTTGGGCACCACTTAGAAGAATCTGGCTTCCTCTTCTTTAATCCACCATATCAGGTATTTATACATATGGATAAGATCCCCTTGAACCTTCTCTAGGCTAAATGATCTTGTCTCTCTCAGTGTCTACACATGGCATTTCCCTTGAATTTATGAGGTTTCTGTCTGTACAACTCTGGTCTGTTGAAGTCCCAGTGCATGGGACAGAACCATCTGCTGTATTTACTGATGTTGTAACTTAATCTGATGAAGGGAGTAGGAGGGAACTTTGATGGGTCAACAGGAAACAGTTTATGCCATTGCAGGTTCCTGCACCTCTTCCAGGGTAGTGGAATAGAGTTAAGAGTCCCTGAGGAATACATTTGCATGCTGGCTTCCTTTCTGATAGACATCACTACTGTAGCAGGGCCTGTACTGAGTGTTGGATTGCACATGGCCACTGGGGAAAGTGGTGTTGTGGCAGAAGCTCTCCAGGCTCTGAAGTGCTGATCCCTATAGAAGTACAAAAGCAGTCATTCAGTGGTTATGTGAGACACCCTGAGAGCTGCTCCTTCCTCACCCAAGGAACAGACAGTAGGGCAAGAATGTCCTGTTGCCACTATTTGGACTTTGATTAGATAAACTAGGTCTTTCATTCAGTAACCCAATACATTTCTTCTTAAGGAATCTGAAAATCTGCTTGTGCTTTTTTCATCCCTTAAAAAACCAATACTTGTAAGAAAATGTTCTTTTTCAGAGGCTGTTCAGCTGCACAGGTGTGAGAAAAGAATAAGACAACTGATGTCACAGGTAAATGACCTTTTTGCAGCCAGAGTTCCAGTCTATGATGTGCTAAAAATAAACTTTAATGTTTAAGGCTGTGCCTCATTAATTCACGACATCCGTGATAAATCAGCATAATCATATTGGCAACTCCTGTATCAGTTCGTCTTTGTGGGAACTGAACTGTCTGGCTTCCCAGACACTAGTAAGATTCTTTGAATGTTAATTTGTGTGCCTAGCTGAGCCAAAGTAAAGTGCTCATACTCATGTAATGAAAGACTACTGTCAAGAGGTCTCACTGGTGTTTCTTTGTGTTCCTGTTTTTCTCACAAAGTTCCCCTGTTCTCCTCCCTCCTGGTTAGGTGTGGCAGCAGAGACATTCTGCTTCTGAAGAGGCTGGGTGGAAGCACAGCAAGTTGAGGCAACAGCAGTTTAACTTCCCTTAGGAGATGCCTTTTAAACTCTAACCAATGATTTTGAGAGGCTACACTTTCACCTCACCTTTCTTATTTCTCACACTCGAAAAAAACTTGTGTAAGAAATGAGCCCTTAGCAAGATGAGTAGCTCATCAGTATTCAAGACAAACATCAGTATAATTGCAGAGCAATGAAAAAACACCATTTTTTGACTAAAAAACTGCAGAATCCTGGACACTTCAGTTTATTTTATCTCACTGTTATACACAGAAGAGTGTGGCAATGTAGCTGAAAGTAGATGTTTGTACTTACATACAGTTTCTTGCTGCTAAATCTCTATGGACAAACTTTTTACTTGCAAGGTATTTCATTCCTTTTGCGACCTGAAGGCCAAATCCAATTAAATCTTTTACTGTTGGATTCTGTAAAATACAAACATTTATCATAAAATGAATGCAGAAACTTTCATAAAGCAAGCATCAGACTAGTTTATGCTGTGACTCTTTAGGTTTTACACAGCTTTCCTGCCACCAGAATGATCAAGAAAGGTTGGTGCTTGTAGTGAAACTGGTTTAAGTTTAGGTCAATGTCTTAAAGAGCTGACAGTCTCCAGAAGAGTAGAGTTTGCAGCATAAGCAGTGTAACCTGGCCTGGGAAGTGGAAGAATATGCTGAAACCTCAGCATCACAGATGATACACAAAATTCACTTATGTGGACTTAAGAGTGATAGCATGTAACTCAGTAGAAGGTACTAACTATGAACTTGGAGCTCAAAAATGGAGATGACCAAGAAAAGAGAAATTCCTATTTAGGACAAAATTTGTGCAACAGTATGTTGTCATGAAAAAGGCAAATGAGACCTTAGCAGTTAACAGAGGAAGATTTTTGGCAATGATTGTTAACTTTCTGCTTGCCTACATGGTGAGATGATACTCAAAATGTTAAATATCAAAATAAGTATGAACATAAACATGTAAATCTTTTATGACTAATCATATGACTTGTAATAGTAAGGATACTACAGATTTTTGTGGTTTTGATATTGCTCGTTATAATTTTCTTCTGTGGAACAATCTGATTCAACTGTGGTCATTATTCTATTTATTTCAGCAAGGACTGTGGCACTATTTACAGACAAGGGCTCTGCTGCTTGTAGAATGAAAGAAGCTCAAATGGGAGCAGGTCCCAGCCCCCTCCAAAAATTTGTCGAAATGCACTTTTTTTAAATTGTACTGGCTATTGCTGATTGCCTTAAAAGCACGGACGAAATCATATTGGTTCTACCACTGTGAAATAGGTGAAATACTACAGTGTAAAGTGGGCTTACACTGCCTGAGGTAAGATCTGTGACCTCCTACTTGAGAGAAAGGAGTGAGCCACCTTTGAGGAATCTACAGTCTTTCAACAGAAATGGGGAAGACTGCTGACAGTTTCTGTTTTTCTTTCTTAAGAAGAAAACATATTGATAATAAATGGACTGTGAGACTTGCTGGACATGGGGTTCCCTTACCTGGGAGTTGGAAGAGCAGATGTTGATGACTGGCACAGCTGTGCTAAAGTCAACAGAGATGTGTCATTTTAATCAGCAGATTATTGGGCCCCTGGATGTAGATCTCATAAACACTTTGTTTATAAAGAGGCTTATGGATGGGAAATGAGAAATACTTATTGCTGATAATTTCTGGGAAACATTCTAGAGAGGAATCTGAGGGGGAGGGGAAGGAGTGGCAGTGCTGTGGCTGGGCTCAATGCCAGACTAAGCAAGTGTTAAAGGTCAAGTTGTAGTAACAGCAGTAAGTTGCAGACATAATGTAATTATGAGAGCTGGTAAGGTGTGGTGTTGGAGCAGGGCGTGGCCAGACTTGCATTACCATTTACACCTCACCAGGTACTTACGTGAGTCTCATTCCTAATGAAGTTTCGAAGATCTCCATGTTTCATGTATGGAAGAACGACCAATGGGGATCCTTCATTGGGCAAACAGATTCCCAGGAGCGACAGAACATTGGGATGAGTGAAATCTTTCATGATTATTCCTTCTTTCAGAAACTGAGCTACTTCTTCAAGGTCTGTAATCCCTGAGAAATCCAGTAATAAAAGGAGTTAATGAAAAGAAACAGAAAACAAACCAGGGTTCATTTCTCTATAGCATGTCATTGCACAACAAAGTGATAATGAGAGACTACAAACATGCTCTTCACCTCCCACATGACAACCAGGTCGTATACATGGGTTTTCCTACAATAACCACATACAGGCTGTTGGTGATTTTAATTCTGTTTATCCATTTCTTATTTTGAATGATTTAAAATTGAATAACAACACTTGAGTAAAGTCCCTAATAAACGCTGTTATAGTATCTTCCTGTTTTTCCAGCAGCTTTGCCCGCTCTTCAGCAATTTAACTTCCAAACCCAAATCTTCAGTACTCAGTAGTATAAAAAAATGATGCTACCTTTCCCTTATTTTCCAGTATTCTTTTCTTTGTAGAGTAAATATATGGACATTTCATTTGATGTAAAAATATATGCCAATGTTTTGTGGTAATGTGAAGTACTTGGAATTGTTCCAAAGATAAATCTGATTCTGCTGATAAAGCTGCAACTAAGAATCTTTGTTTGTGAACACATACTTCACTGGAATTTATTGGTTCACCTCAGTTATCTTTGGAATAAATAGTAGTACCTCACTATGAAACATATAACTCACTATTCAGTGACTTCACAGCACAATGAATTTTCCGGCTATCGTTATCCAGCAATGTCCCATGGTACACACAGCCAAAATGTCCTGTGTAAAAAAAGTGAGCAATATTAGCTTTAAGAAGAAAATTTGCCTTCTGGTATTTTCCGTAACTGGGTAGCAATTATACTGTAAGAAAGTGATCACACTCCATTTCTGTCCAATTCCCAACACTTTTAATATGTACTTCCTAACTAACATATTAAAATAAATGGAATAGGACCATTATATAAAACCACCATTCATAAAACCACCATTATATAAAACCACCATTACATAAAATGAAAACTCTCTTTGCAGCATAATTGGTATTTCTTGACTAAATGAAGAGTATAAATAATGACAAAGCTGGTGCCACAAATATTTCATGTTCTTGTAATGACTATGCACACAAGACCCATGTCAGCCCACTCCCATCATCTTCTCCTGTGACCTAGGTGTGAAAGGAGGACACCTGGAAGGCACAGGGAGCAGTTAGGAGCCAGCAGTGGACTGGTGGTTCCCACTGATCTGCAAGCCCATGCTAAGTGATCCACTGGACTGTACAAACTCGATGTGCCTACTGGAAAGGACAGCCACTCTGGGGTTACAGTCGCTCAGGTCTTGCTATTCCATGGAAAATGCTGAATGTTAAAAGTGATGTGTTGGCCATGGATGGTGTGGGAGTTGCTCTACTGATCACAGACTGATGACACCACTTGGCAATTTTTTCTGTGGCTTAGTTCCAAGTATAAAATATCACTAAAGGATGATGAACAAAATTTGCTTTCTTTCTCATGGTCTAAGCAGTGAAATGAACTGCCAGGGACACACTGTGCTTTCCTGCCAAGCAAATGATGTTGTCTACCAAAATTTACTATGAGAAGTCAGGTTTACCAGTCTGGGGAACAGTGAAGTGTGAGCTACAGGCTCACGCATTAATTTCTCCAAATCAAATTATGTATGTACAGTTGTGGCTTTCTTTCACAGATGATCTACTTATTGGACACTTTTAAAATACTAATATTTGCAGTTAGAAAGCAATTTTTTTTTCTTAAGTGTGAGTTCTACAGAGAACAAGACTATCTGATTAATTTTACTATGTTTCAGTCATAAGCTCTGGTCAGAGCTCAGCTGGCTTTGCTTTTGGCTTGAGGTAAAATTAATCCAAAGTTTGTTTTACAAAAGCAACTAAAATCCCATCAGACCACAGATTACTTGTAGCCTGGGCACAAATCCTAAAGTTTGGATTGGGTGTGTCTAAAATATTTTGGGGTTTGGCCCATTTGTGGTTAGAAAGGAGAAAATTTAAAACGGTTAATTATCTTGGTGTCATTCCAGAATTTTTTCAACATTTAAAAAATGGGAAATTGCTTGGAGTTTTCCAAAACAAAAAAGAAAAGAAAAAGGCCCACCCTTGCTTTGGGGATGATGAAGTGTAATACAGAGAAGTGAAACACATTGACTGTTTGTTTGATTTGTGGCTCTTATCCTGCAGAAGAGGCATTAAAAATATAATTTATAGCAAATTTTTTATCAGTATTCTGATACTCAAAAAGAGACCTCTCATGCATGATCTGCAAAAATACTAAAAATCCGGTTTGTACTTGGGTTCCTAAGAGGTACTCAATCATACAGGGTTTAAAAATGTCCCTCACAGAAATACTGACTTGGGCTATGAAAGGTGAAGGGAACTTGCTTATGAAGATGTAGAGGAAAAGGAGTGATGAGAGAAATTTAGAAGAATAGGAGACTTGCTAAACCAAGGACAGAACTAAGGGGAAGTGAATCAGGAGCTACATACTTCTGCAGCTGGCATGAGAGGAATGAGGTGATATGAAGAGCATTTGCTGGGAGGGAACAAGCAGCAAATTCCTCAGAGCTTGTGGAAACTTGAGGAGGGAAAAGGGGTGTGGGCATTTCACCTGGGCCATGGGGCTCTTACGGTGTACACTGACTGCAGGAGTGTCCCGTGTCATGTGGCTATCCTGACAGATAATAGGCTCCGAGTTTAAGGTAACTTGTGTTCCTCCTGCCTTGGCATCCCCTGCCATTTAGGTGTGTGCCTTAGGTTTCACATAATGTCCTGCAACAGGTTCACTCCCATACCACAGCCTCATGGATCAGAAGCCCTGGCTGAGTTTTCTGTAGCCTGGAAAAGGGTGAGAGTGAGGCAGTTGGAGGGGGACCAGCAAGTCCATGAGTTCAAAAGAGCCTCATTAGTTGAGAGATTACTTCCTCCTGATGGTGTCTTCTCCAACTGATCAAATGCACTAACTTCAAAGGAAAGCCCCTTCATTTCCCCTTGATTCACTGCAAGGCATGCAATGCTACAAGAGCTAAAAAGCTTGAAAAAAAATCTCAGTATAGACACCTTATTCAGAATGGTTTATAATGAATGGGTGTGCAAACAGAGAAGCAGTTTGCAACATAAGAGTTGCAGTACCTACCTCTTCCTATTACTTCGCTGAAGTGCACGATCAGACTGTCTGCACCGATAACCACATGCTGCACTTCTTTGACCAGGTCGGGATTTAAGGCACTGATGTCAATGTGGACATTAGTTTGGAGCAGTGGACTGGCTAAATCTGAGTCTCCACTAGACAGAATCGGGGAGAGGTCAGAGTGAGGATACTGGGTGGGTCTGCACGATCCATTCTGAGACATGCTTGGAAACTGATCTGTAAAATGAACAGATACTGTCATAATCCTTTCAAACATCTCCTTGAAAAATGAAGAGTTTTATTGCATTGGTAAGCAAGGTTTGATTTTATCAGTTTGGAAGCGGCTTGGCTTTACAGAAGTTTTGGTCACAAAGGGAAAATGAAAATATGCATTGGTAATCTGCCAACCTTCAGAAAAACCATGTCACTAAAAACTTATGCTTGTCTCAGCTCTACTTTTATGAAGTAAATGGCAAAAATTCCACTTTTCTGAGGGGATGGGATGAAGCCTTGTCACTTCTTGCCAAATAGTGGTTATAGCATTTCTAGCAATTGGGAGTAACAATAAAAGAAAAATTATAGCAATATCTGAGGAGGAGGTAGCAGACAATTAAAAACATGAAGCTTTTTATTATTGTCATGTTCTAATTTGGTAGGGAACTTTACACTTCATGAAGGTTTCCAAAGTGCTGGTGACTAGGAATATTTATCCAATGGTAAATATTCAACCAGGGAAAGGCCTAGAGGTGATTCATTTCCTGTAACTGCTGAAGATAATACAGTTGGTGCTACTCATGAAAATAACATGAGCTATCTGATATAGCAGAAACTAAAATATTTCAGTAAATCCAGGAGTATCTATCTGAGATTCTTTTTTTTACCAACAGCAAGTTGTTCAGGTATTTCAAATTTGTTTTGTTTAAAACCTTTTTCCTAGCACTTTGTGTGACTGAATGAAAGAACTATGTTTAGTTTATACCAATTTCAGTCTGGAATGTTTTCAGTGAGTCTATGAGCTGAATTTAGTGCAGGGTCAAAAACAAAAAAAAGGGAGTAAATTTACCAACAGAAATTATTAGGTATTACAAAAAGTAAAAAACATTGTACAGACATGCTCTATTTATTTCTGCATAAAACTTGTGAAATTTTTATAAAGTGCTTTTGTCCCTCTGGGTGCTGAGAAATACTCTGTTATTTTATCTAGGAGCAATAATACCAACTCCTACAATTTACAAATGAGTTTATTTGTAACTAAGGGCAAATATCTATTTAATAAATACAGTAAAATAATCTAGCCATGGCTGCAAAATTTTTGCAGCTGCTAAATGTAAACCTGCATGTTTTCTAATATTTGTTTTATTTTATTCTTTCATAATATTGACATTGACGTTGTTACAGGAACATCAGATGAACACATGCCCTTCTTGGATGCACTCTCCACAGTGCTTTGCCAGTACACACTGGCTGCAGGACCACTGTGGACTGACCTTCCACCAAGGATCTTTGTCTAGTTTTGTCTCCTGTACCACTTTCCCTCTGAACCTGTGGCACGGGCTTTCCTTTCCCTTTGGAAATTTTTCAATCAAGAAACTTCCTGTACGAGCTGGTGGCATCAATTAAAGAACAATAGGGGAAGCTGGGAAGAGGTTTCAGATATCTCTGTGACTGGGGCTTGCAAAGGTGGAATAAAGATTTGGAGTTCTTTCTGTTGTGTTGTCTACAGCAGCACCTGAAATAGTACAATAGTACTCTATCTATATCAAGAGTAATCAGTATCTGTGATATCTCACACACCACAATGTAGTAACTCCTAATAGATAAAGGCTCTTTAATGCTAATCACAGAACAAGGTCTCTGCACGTGTTAAAGGAGCCTAGCATGGTATGATAAGTGTAGCAGACTCCTCCTCTGAAGAATACCTACTTTAAAATCAGATTGTACAGCACAAAAATGTATTTGGCATAGGATTATTTTCCCCTGAGATTGGCATGACAGTGCACATGGACCTCCATTCAATTTGTCACAGTTTTCATATCCTTTTAGCTTAATGTTTAAAATTAACATTTCTGCATTATACAATGTCCCATTTTACAGGAGGGGCACTAACAGACAAAAGAGTGTCAGTTTACAAAACGCCCTGTCCCATGTTGGGCCAACAGAACTGTAATAATGACTGTAGGAGGTCACTGAGACACACTAAACCTCTGTCCACTTGACGTTATCGTTAAGATCAGTATTTTCAGAGTGGATTTGCACATGGTGTGATGGATCTTATGACAACACAGAATCACTATATACACTAGCTCCTAAAAAGTTGTGGAGCATACTTATAGAGTTTTTTACTAATTATATTTTATTTATTCCTTCAGCCAGAATAAAAGTAAAAATCCTTTGCACCTTACTCTTGGGAAGCACCTGAGAAGCTCAGTTAAAATAGCGAGCCTGTAAACACATGAAAGTCCCAAAAATGCAGACACAGACAAATCAGATGAGAAACTGAAATTAGGATACTGATCAAAATAGCTATCATCTGAAGACACACGAAAATCAAGATGTGTAAAATATCCTCCATACCAATTCCTAATAGCGGCGTACCTTCTAGAAAAGTTGATCTGTAGTCTACAGATTCGCTTGAAACCATTTCTGTTGTTGGACTTACACTCCTTGCACTCACCAGCCTGTCCAGGTGAGGAGTGTGCACTCTGCCATCATAACGAACCAGGTCGCTTCCCAGATCTGAAGGGGGAGGAGAACGCAGTATTAGAAAACCCTCATGTTTACAGTATGCCAATATTGATTTATCTATTTATTTAAATTTAGATGTTCTGCTCTGCTGGGAAGAGGGTCAGGTTGTTGCTGTGGGAGATAGGCAGGACCTGAACTTGAGCTATTTTTACAGTGCAAGATTTTCTGCATAAAAATCTTGTGTTGAAGACCCATTCTTAGCTATACTGGAACATAAAGACAGCTTCAAAGACTCTAAGGCCAGCTTCATGATCTGACTGTGACAGTGCATCAGGACAAGACTTGGTTATACACTAGCTTCCCTCCTCCTCTCACCTTACACAGTGTGGCAGCTCCCACTGGAAGGGAACACAGACACAGGGGTCAGAGAAGAACCAGAGTCTAACCAAATCAGTTCCTGATTTGGGGTAAGAAGAGACCAGGAGACCGCAGCGCTCTGTGTCTTGCACAACTCAGGCATAGCCTGGAGGAATGAATGCAAGGCAACTGGATGCAGCTGAAGTACTCATGGTTCCATGCATGTCATTTACTTATCCTCTCTTCCAAAGCTGATCAGGGAAAAGAAGTTACTCAGTTTTCCTAATAGCTCAGAGTTCCTCAGAAATCCTTCTGCTTAAGGCATAATATGGCCCTTCACCCAGCTCAGGCTCTTGCCAAGCCCTGAAATGCAACTAAACATTGGGATGTGATTGTGAAACCTCTGCTGACAGGTTACAACAGGGCAATGCATGGCAGTTAAGCAAAGCATAAAATTATGTCTAAACTAAAATTTAGTTTTAAAAATCTAAGATAATAATGGAATTATTGGATCGGATCGACTACGATGAACCTTTTATTTGTTTCTTCTTCCTTCTCCAGAAGAAAACCACCAAAAAGATAAAAATTAAGATTGATGTTGAAAGAATTCCAGCAATTAGTCCCGTGAAGTTCTGATCTCGCCGGATCAGCACTTTTCCAATAACTGTTGACAAAACTTCTTGCTTCCACTGAAATAACAAAGAAAAAAAAATAGTGTAATGATTTCCAAAGACAAGTAAGAACTAGATTATTAGTACTAAAGTATGAGCTGATATGTCCCATATGTATGATTTTGTGACGCTGTACTAAGACACTGTGAGTGGAGAAATTGTTATATTGCTGTACATAAAAACAGATCTACATGTTTATGGCTCATTTCTCACCTTCAAGAGCTCTGCTGGTGACGCAGCTCTGTAACTAATATACCACACACAAAGCATGCACTCAGATGCACTCTGGACAACAGGGTTCCACTGTTACCAGATGCTAATTCAAAATGTTGAATTCACACTTTTAACTCATATGGTGTACAGAATGGGCCTATGGCTATACAGGCTGAGATGTACATTAAAAAAAATAGCCCAACTGTCTTTAATGTGTGTCCTTCTGGCATAAATATGCTGTAACATCAAACTCACTCTCTTGTTGACAATGTGCTTGTATTTTAGTTCCCAAGGTCACGTGAGCCTGTCCCTTGCCAGCTTCGAGCTTGCTGACAGTTTAAAGAAACAAAACAAAACAAAAAAACAACCCCCAAAACCAATAACCAAACAAACATCAAGCCAACTAACAGGGAAAAACTGTTTTAGGTCACATAGCACTAGCTCAGTTAGTTGGAATGCATTTGGCCATCTTTTCCTCCTGTGGAATTCATCCCTCTGGGTACTGTAATGATGGATTTGCCCGTCAAAAGAGCAAATTTTCTTCTTCGCTGGGCAGACTACAATTTCTGAGTCTCCTTGCCAGTAAACAAGTAGAAACCTCATTTAACCCCTTCATATTTTGTTCTTTTCTGTGCATGAAGCGTGTCACACATATCTGTTTCTTAGAGGTTAAGAAAACTTCACATAGTAGAACCTATTGAATACTTTAGTCCTAGTTGCATGTGTAAAAATACAACATATTAACTGAATGCAACCTGTGCACAAGTATTGTATGAAACTAGGGGCTTAGAAGTCTGGGAGACCTGCACCAAGAGGAGAGCTGCATCTAATTTTATAGTTTGCCTGATGTATCCAAGAAAATGAATACTTAATTAAAAAAAGAAATTAATATTAAAATAAATTACTAGTTACCATATTAATAAATCTTATTAGTTATTACTGTTTACTTAGATTGCAGTAGCACACAGGAATATCATTCACAGCCCAGGATCCTGAGAGATGAATGCCATAAAGACATAGAAAAAATAGATGTCCCTGCTTCAAAGAGCTTACATAGACTTTGATCCCAACCACACTTACATGACCAGCAGTCTTCACTGTTTTCAATGAATCAGAGTGCAGTTTCATAATTTAAAGGTAATCCCATTCCAATGTCCTTTTTTTATATATTTAAAAAAATACAAATGTATTGAAAGATTTATGTCTTATTCTATAAATCAGTATGTTTACAATTTAAATTTGTAGTAGCACACTGAATGACTCTAATGAGACCCCCTTTAAAGCAATGACTCAATCATTTGTCCTAAGTGTCTTCTTCTTACAAAAAGAACTGAAATGAAATTATAAAGTGCAGACAAAAAAAAATCTTTCAGGAAAGATTTGATCATCTTGACTGCAGCAGAATGTTTTGTTAAAAAACGGGCTTCTGAGTTCCAAACTAAAACTACTCCATTATAGTTTCTCATTCTTCCCAACGTTTCCTCTTGTGTTTGGATTAATAACTGTAAAATTTATTTCTGTGCTTAGATCGGGTCCTACTTTGTGCCTAAGGCTCCAGAAAGTCTTTGCATAAACAGGTAATAACAACAATGACGATCATATTTATTTTTAAATAGCAGATATTATTTGAATTTCCATCCCAAACAAACAGAGATAGAGATATCTCTGTAAACACAGGCTTAGGCTTAAATTTTATTTAGGCTTAAAGCTTATTGGTTCAACAGTGACACTGTGAATAATAATAAAAATGGCATTAATATCTCATGTGTGGTGTAGTTGCCTCACCTCTATATTTAGCTCACTGTTGGATTTCAGGAGATCGCTGGGAACCGTGCACAGAATTGATTCTGACTGCAGCAGAAGGTTTTCGCAGCTTTTATTTCCAACTTTTAGCACCTCGCCTTTAACAGCTTCTGAATCAATATAATTTCCCTTGGGAAAAAAAAAAATCAATTTCATATTACATAACCATCTCATAAAAGTTAAGTAGCTACAAGCTTGGAAAATATTTTTAATGAAAAATAAATTGTGAAATTAAAGACTAATGAGAATTTACACTGTCCTGTCAATATGCATGTATAGGCTTATTTCATATAAATGTGAATTTGACAGACAAGTCACTGTAGGATGGTAAAGTGTATAGATAAAATCAGCTGTTACTAACACTCATACAGCTCATACAGACTTTTGAAATTGTAAATGTCTGAGGGATTAATCCTGTTGGTCCTGTTTAGATTTTGGCATAATTTGTACATGAAAGGACACATTATGTAACACTGTTGTTTACACAAAACTGGCATTATATTATCCACAAGCTAAAGGCATCTCAAACATTTTGTTTTGCAAGTGGTTCTGGTAGCAGAAGTGAAGCTTTCAAAAAGAAATAATTAATTATAATAATACACAAGTCTGTTAAAATCAAGTTCCACAGACCAAAAAGGAAAAAACCTGGGGAAAGACGAGGCATGAAAAGTACACTTCTTACCCAGAAAACCTGCTCTCACATCCCAGGCTTAGACGAAAAATTATTCTTTCTGATATTGTGACAGTAGAATCCAAAGGCCAAGTTTAGCATCTTTTGTGCTCAGGAGTGCATCTCTGTTTAAGAAGATGCCCCAGCCCATGTACTGCCCAGCTCAAGATGAAAGAAGAGGCATGTTAAGTGGGATTTGAAGGGGAGAAGGGAGTATGGGACTAATACAGGCTATTTATATGGGCTGGATCTGGGAGTTTTCCATGAGAAGGGAGCTGACACCACTGCAAAGGCTTGTATATTGGAAAGGAAACAAGAATCCCATTCTGAGGGGCAAAAAATCATCTTACTTTGGCATATGTTTTAGATCTGCTTCAGAATGAGACTGAACCCTGAGAAAATTGTAATAAACATATAGGAGAGCTATTTTAATGTCCTATTTTGATGGCAAAGCCATACCCCAGGTAAATGCTTTTTAACTGCTGACCATAAAAGTCCATTTTTCAATCTATCTTCTGTCTAGTCGAAGACATTCTGTTTGGTGTTAAGTAAGAAAATATTCTTGGGCCAGGGAGCATATGAATGCTTATTGCTTATTAGTATGGAGACTTGTGGGAGATTGTGAGCCATTCATGTTCAAATCTTTCCTCTGAATGATGTACCTCAAAAGACTTGAATTTAATTCTTCCATCTTCAGAATAAATATATGATCCTGGAGAGTGTGGTTGAGTGGTCTATTCTTCTACACCACAGCCTAGAATTTATTCTCCACCAAAAGTGATGGAAAAAAAAATCATACTGATATTTCCTAAGGTGGTCTTTAGCCAGTTGTAAAGATGGTAGCTTTTACTTATAGTATGACCATTATGTTACCATTAATATATTATTGTTTCAAATATATTCACTATCATATCTAAATACATTAAGAGTTTCAAATGGCTTTCAGCAGTGATTTTGCTCTTCTCGGGACAACAGAATTTACCTACAATTTTAAGAAAAGGAGGAAACTAGTTCCTGTAAGAACTGGAAAAAAAATTTCCTCTTTTCAAATGTGTATTATCCCCTTCTTGCTGAGCAATGCCTTTGAATGCAAGCTGAAGAAATTATTCTTCAAGCTGTACTGGGTAGCTGTTGCAGCCCAATCTGATAACACAACCATCTCACAGCTTTAGAGATGGGAGTAACTTGGATAGAAGTCTAAAAACAGCAGAAGAATAAACCAGCTAAGGTGTGGAAATTCTGACACTGGTGTCAGAAGCACTTTTGAGGCTCCTAAATAGAGTGAGCCTGCTTGGGTCACTGAGGTTGACTTGGGAAGAATGAGGAATTACTTCAGCTGCAGAGGTTCCTATTCCGCTTGCTCAAAAATACAACAGTTTCCATATTGCTCTCTTTTGGACCAGATTTTACGACTAACAATTTCCTATGCAATGTGAAAGAAGGTTGACCATAGAGTGACCTATAAAGAGGTGAGAAGATTTTCTTAAAACAGTCTCATAAAGAATGTGTTGCACTGGCTTAAGAATAGAGTAGGCAATTTCGTAAATCTTGTCCTACGCTGAGTTTTAAGACATAAGTGCCAGAACACAGCCAAGATCTCAGGTGTGCTGTGTAGCATGCCAGTTGTTACACATTGAATTACAACTGTGCTATGTATCTCGCTAGTGGAAGATTTATATTTGTAAATATTCTTTAGTTTCTGGTAGCCCATACCTAGGCCTCCTCTAGAATAATGCACAGTGTTCCCGCACCAGCTTAGTGAACAATCACAGCCCCAGCACAGACCAAGCCTCTGGGCTAACTGAAGAAAGATGCTTTTCTTTTTTATATGTTGCTTCGGTATTGTTTGTTTGTTTGTCTGTTTCGTTTGTTTTTGTGGATTTGCTTTTTTTTTTCCCCCCACAGCTAAATGCTCTGGGCTGTCAGCAGCCCAGTTTGCAAGTCTGGATCAACGACTTCTGGTGGAGGCAGCAAGTGGACTTTTCAGCAGACTCAGGAGTGAAACACCAGAATTTCTCCTGCCCTGACAGCTTTCCATGTTGGCAGGAGATGGGAGCCCTTCTGAAGTAGTGTCTTCATGGTGTTGAAGCAGAGAGTTGTCTGGTACCACTCTATCATGACCCCTCTGACTGGGGCACCAAGAGCCTTGAAAGAGCCACGTACTCGTCAGAGGAAGACAGTGATGATGTGGGATGTTGAGAGGCTGGCACTGAAGCAAGGACTGGCATTTGTGGCACACAGCGCCCTGTGTTTTAAATAGAAAACCTAATGTTTTCTTGTGTATAACATTTTCTTACAAAAACATCTTGTGGTCATCAGGGGAAACCAAATAGAACATTTCAATCGGTACCCACTGTCATTTGATGGAAGCCAAATATGTCACACTAGATTAGTCAGATTGAAAAACTTGTGATAAAAGCTCCCTCCACCCCTCTGAAACTAATTAAGAAAGAGATAAAAGAACTTTGGTTTGGTAGAACAGACTGTTCACTGAAGCAAGCTGCCATTTAATTTCATGCTGAGCTTGCTTAATTACTGCACAAAATATGATCATGAGGCATGTAAACTTGTGTGTGTGTATTTTTGAATGTGGGTATGGGGTGAGGGAAAAGTGTTGCCAATATAGCTTGTAATGCTCTTTTGGCTCCTGACTATAATTTATGAAAGTTGTCTCACTGTTTTGATAGAAGCACCCCACTATAACTAATTCCATTTAGAAGAAGATGTTAAATTGGTGCCTTCATTCTAGGAGACCAGCTTTGACTAATGCTGTTCTCCAGCTGGTTGTCAGGAAATAACCAGGACATTAGCCTTAGGGACCAAGGCATTAGGCCTTGGGTGCCATCACTACAGGTCAATACTACAAAATTGTGACTTTGGTCACCTGCCACTATGACAATCCTCAGCCAGCCTTTCTTATCTAAATGTTTTTTTTCCCAGCAATAAACAGCACCAGAGAGTTCTTCAGGGGGAATAAAAGAGTAAACAAATGAGACAGTTAAAAAACCAACTAATTTCTGACCCTCAGTGTCTGTGAAGGTTATAGAGCAAGTCCTTGTGGATGCACTTCCAGGCAGAGGGAGGACAAGAACACCACTGGGAACAGCCAGCACAGGTTTCCCAAGAGTGCATTTTGCCTGGCCAACCTTCTATGCAGACAGGACTGGCTCTCTAGATAAAAGGGGAGCATTGGACAAGTGGACCTCAGTTTTAGCAAGTTTTGTAACACAATCTCTCCTAACAATGAGAAAAACTTAGGATGGTATGGACTGGGTGGATAGTATATAAAATGAGTGAAAAACATATTGGACAGAGATAAAATCTTCATTTGTCAATGGCTGATACTGGGACCAATACAGCTCAAAATCTTTTTTGATAACTTGTACAAAGGGATAGGATGCACTGTCTTTGAGCTTTCAAATGATATCAGACTTAGGAAAATGACTGATATGCTGGACCATAATGTGAAATTAGGCAGCAGTATGTCACTTTAGTGATGAAGTCTCAGCATTTTATACTGCATTTTAGTAGCAGCAAAGCTAGTAGACTGAAGGTGATTGTTCTCCTCTGGTCAGCACCTGTGGAGCCATACTTTGAGAATTGTGTCAAGTTTTGAACTCCACAGAAAACGAGAGGTACTGACAAACTGGACAAAGTACAGAAGAGGGTCACTGAGCTAGGAGGGGAGCTTAAGCATAAGTACAAGCCTAAGTACAAGGTCAAGACTCACACAATGCAGGGCTAGTGGAGCTAAGTGTTTTAAAGCTAGAATCTCCATTCTTGGAGATTTTCAAAACTCATTTGCACAAAGCCATAGGCAGCCTGACCTAATTTTTAATTTAGCCCTGTTTTGAGCAATGAGGTTAGACTATGAAGACCTCCAGAGGTTCCTTCCAATCTACATTATTCTGAATTTTTTCCCAAATTAGTCCTCTTTCCAACTGGTTGATATGCATGACCTGGAAAATACTGGAAAACACTGCTGTCATTGCACAGAGGCACTGAGCCATGCAGCAGCTATATATTCCCAGCTCTCTGTTGACCCACACTCTTTCTAGCATTTCTCCATAACTGAACAAGAGATTTGCTCTGCATTGAGGAAGAAGTGATTGTATGGCTAAGAGCTCCAAGCAGAAAAAACAGTGTAGAAAGTAAAAATCAGACCATTTATCCTTTGGTATTTGCCCAAAACACTTTGCAGAGAGGGATTGATATTCAGAGTTTGACTGGAACCCAGCATGGCTGACAGGAACTCTGAAATAATCCTTCTGATGTCTTGCAACCCACAGGTTGGGCCACTGGACCATCTTGGAGTCAAAGACCTTAGGCTTCAAGATTTCCTCATTGTGGTGAGGGAGATATTTTTGGCTTACAGAGTTTTGCAGGAGTGACACAAAGAGATGACCCAAGCATTAAGACTGATTGTCTTCCATAAAACATTTTTATCAATTATATTTTATGTAAATTATAGGTATCTATCTAAATAACATATAAATACCAATAAATTTTCATAAGCTTTCACTGTAAACTAGGAATACCCATATTTATACCTTTTCTATTTAATACTCAGAAAAAGCTATACCTCAAGAAATTGGACTCTTGCAAAATGGATAAACTTTCTCCACAGCACTGTAGTAGAGTGACCTGTGCTATCGAGGGCCCCAAATTCCTAAGAGATGCTTCTCAGTGCTATGTAGGCTACTCTCAGTGCACTTTGAGGAGGCATTCAGCATCAACTTTGCATTTTTCATGGATCCATAAATATTTAGGCTACAGCAGTGACTGATCCTCATGAGTGGCTTTGTGCACAGGCCAGAGTTTCCCTCAGCTCAAGAGAATCAAAGAAGCCAGACCACATTTTGTGAGGAAGAACACACAACCATGTGACAGTAAGAGCCAGGGCTTGTGCTCCGACCACATACTTCAGGTTCTGGGCTGCTGGCCATGTTTAATCCTGAGCTGGTGGCACAGCTTATTGCAATCAGAAGCTGATGCAGCGTGGTCCTCCCATGAGGACAAGGAAAGCCCCTCTCCCACGTCACCTGATGGCAACAACCACCCTGAATATCTTTGTTCTCAGCTCGGTGTCTTTTAAATTGTGACAACTGGGCTCGGGTGAATGCAGTACTGAACACAGTGATCCCTCTGCCCTTGCTTCCTTGGGGCTTCCTTTATTTCATCAAAACGTCTCTTCCACGCTGTGCTGCTGATGTGCACTTGCGAATAATTGAAAAACTTATTTCAGCATTTCTTACCTTAATTTCCAGAACATTTTGGTTGCCTCTTGAGATGAACACTGTCTTTTCAAAATGCTTAAATACAGGATTATTTACGTAATCAAAGTCAAAGTACATGGAGCTGACACCATCAAAAATAAAGAACACTTTGGTTACAAAGGGTGGTTGGAGATTGAAAGCTTTCAGGGAAGGTGTTGTGCAGCAGATTATCTCTGAGCTAGAGCGATGCCTACATGCCTGTAAGAAAAAAAAGAGGTAATTGCAGTATGTACACGCATAGGAAGTCACTGATTAATGCAACTTTCTTTAACAATACACATATATTGAAAAAATAAACAGCAAGGGTCTTGTTCTTCTTTAGCCAAAGCAAAATCCTGATCAGTGCTACACAACGTTTATGTAGAGCTGGGAGAAAAGCATAAAAACTTTATGTCAATGGTGTTTGTACTCTTGTTGAGGAAATGTTCAAGTAAACAAGCTTCCTGGCCTGATTGTTCACAGCACTTTTAAAGTAAATATTTTGCAGATAATTAATGGAAAATGATTTTCAAAGCCAAGGATCATCAGGAAGCTAGCCTAGTGTACTGAGCAGTCATAGTTCAGCTTACCCAGCCTATCACAGTGACTGCAGCACTTTTCACTACCAAAGCAATAGTAATGGACCAGAGGACAAGGTAAAAGCCAACAATGCTAACTGGAACAGTGGTAAACAGAAGTAAAGCACTTTTACCCACAGTGCAGCTAAGGTGCTATGTTTCCAGAAAGGCACTGTGGACCGGTGAGAAAGGGCTTTAGAGCCAAAGCCACTGTGGATTCTGGGCCACAAAAGCTCAGCACAAGTGTATCTAATTTCTAAAAATGTATATTTAAGGCCCCAGAAGTGTGGCACTTGGTGCCTGGGTACACATTCGTGCAAGCTCCTGCTGAGAGTGCTGACTGTGGGACACGCTTTGCACTGTATTTCAGACCAGGAGGGATAAGGTGTTTGCCCCTCACTGCAGTGCAGGAGCTGCCTGACAACAGGCATGAAGCCACACTTGCCCCTCACTCTGCCACTATTCCTCGTGACAGCCTGCACTGGGGGGAAGCTGCTGGTGCACCCCATGATCAGAAGACCTCCCAGAGGATGCTGTGTGCAATGGGGGTGTGCAGTACAAAATGCAGGACTTGTCTGAAGTGCCTTTGCAGCTTACAGTGGGACAACAGCTCATCTGGCATGGGTTTCACCTGATCCACTTTAGACAACAATCTAATCTTTAGTTAGAGAAATGGTGCTCTAGAAGAGTCAACTTTGTCTGGACTATGAAGGTTTCTACAGGAGTACTTTGCATACAGTGCCAGCAGCACATCTACAATCAGCAGTGGGAGGCACAGTGCGTGCTGGGCTGCAGCACACAAACTGCACAGGGGTTGTCTGTCACTGTTTCGTGTACTCCCTGCCCTGTGCCTGCCTTTCCTGCTCCTACCAACGATACGGTTGAAGGACTTCTGGCACAAACAGAGTTGCTTCAGCTCCACAGAAATCCTTCTCTTCCTACTCTACAAACCTTCTGTAAGTAGTCCCTTGTGCACTGTGCCCTGAAAGCAGATCAGACCTTTTCTTTTTTTAAAAAATATAAAAAAGCGTATCTGATATGTGTCCCAGAAAGAATGGGGCTAAGCTCCTCATCATCGTAAATCTTACATTTGTTCTACAAGAGATTTCCTTGGAAGATCAACAATGCTCTTGAATAACTTTGTGCATTTAGATAAGGCCAAAATATATATTTTTCTGTTTTGTTTTTCAAAATTAATTTGTTCTCATTATCAAATGCTGCCTGAAGGAGCTTTGAAATTAGTTTAAATTAATGCAGTGTAATTTTGCTGTTTCAAATCAGTGACATAACCACTCAGGCTGTATCAGCCATACACTCACATTAGTTTGAAAAGTTGCATTAAATTAGCTATCTGCAAATCAGGGCTTTTTGTTATCACCACAGCAATTCATGTTTCTGTGAATAATATTGTGAAATCTAGAATCTGCCAAGGGAAACATTTGCAACATTCTGAACATTACAGTTTTAGAGCTCCTACATGTCTGTGAGTTCAGCACTCAGCCAGATAACTTGGTGGAGCTCTCTGTGATGCTAATGGGACTTGCACCTGTGTATCTAACAGCCCATTTATATTCCTAGCAGAAATTCAGAAATAGTTTTGTAAACCCCATGTCAACAAGGTAAACTGTGGGACACAAAACAAGGCAGATTTTTGCTCCATTTTCTTACAGTATCAGACTGTTCTTTTGAATACCTTGTTATACACCAGTGACCATATCTCAGGCTTTGTTCTATCACATAGATCTAGAAATTAGTTTGAATTAGTATGGAAATAATAAGATGCATCATTAGTATAATGGATGATCAAGCCATACTTTTCCATGATATGACTATTCGTTAAGATATCTATCATATTGTGTCAATTCTTAAAAAGGGTTACTAAAATATATATAATTATAAACCCAAGTATGTCCCAATTAATCAGTATATTTATTTGATTAATGTAAATTCATTAGACTCTTTATCTACTGTAGAGTAGTGATGTCCATTAAATGAATAGCAGTGGTATTCATAACTTTGTTTGTGGCTATCTATTAGAATCAGATACTTTACTTTATCAGGCTGGTCTCTGAAGCAGAAGCTTTCAGAAAATGATAAAAATCTAATAATACTCTTTGGAGGGGATGCAATGTGACTGATTGGTAAGGTCAAGAAAAATCTTATTTGCAATGCCCTTATTGGTACATGATTTGACATGACATTTTTACCTTGAAATTGGTTTTAGCAATTGAAGAATATGATGGTTTAGTTTTCAAGAAATATTGGATTGAGGATCTCCAAGAAAACCCCCCTAATTCAATCTATTGCCTTCTCAATTAAGATACTGCCTATCACCCAGCACCTTTAACTTTTATTTAATTAAACTTTAAAGTACATTCACTTAAAAAGCTAAGCCTACATTTTTCTTGTGACTACAATCTACATCTGAAGACAAAGAGGAAGAAAAAAATATAAAAATTATGGAGCATTTCACAAGCATAAGTAAATGCTGTACCCCAAAGGGAATAATAATCCATTGCACAATGCATATGACTCATCACTTAAGGTATGTATTCTTGTTCCATTTGTAAAATATGACCCTTGAGGCAATTAATTCAAACCTGACCTACAGAACCTGAACTTCAGTGCCCAATTCAATTTTTTTTCATCTGCTAGAACAACAGGAAAAGTATGAGGGAGGATCTCCGAGTTCCAGAGGTCTCCCAGCAGCTGACACACATTAGAGAGGGGCAGTTGGATGTGTATTACAGGATCTGCAGCTGTCAGAAAGGAGAAAAGGGCCAATTTGTTCTTTCATAAAAAGTAAACTTTTGGAGTTCCAGTGAAGAATGAAAAATGAATGAAGTTAAAGACAGACCTGGAGACTCTCCAACTGTCTTTGCCAAAGGATGATTTCTTAATAGACAGAGAAGAAAATACAGGTCCAACATGAAGAGAAGCCCATTCAGAAGACTTTTCTGTGTGAAGCAGTGACACTCAAGCAGCATATCCTGAGGGTTTTTCAGAGAATTCATTGCATTTTTCTGCCATTTCAGGTGGTACAATGAATGATCTTGATGGATTAGTAGGCTTTTTATTTTAGTTTTCCTCTTGGATGAAGGCATGGGAGATGATACTTCTAGTCTATCAGATCATCAGACCAGAAGGTAGAGTAAAACCTCTCTTGTTCTTGGGTCTGAGAGCCAGCCCTTTGCACAACATGATCAATACTGACTGGGAGTCCAAATTCCTCCCTGGCCTTGGGATGGTCAATGGACCTTGCAGCACTGCATTCCCAGCACCCTGGTGATTTCACACAGTGGCTTTTCCCTGACAACCCCTGCTGTACCCTTCCCTTGGCAGGAGATGTGCGTGAGACACAGATCTGGCACAGACAGAAAGATGAACTTTCCCCTTTGTAGGGGAACTTTTCACTGGGCTTCTGTGGCAGTTTTGTGCCATGGAGTCAAGACAGATAGAGGATCCAAGCTTAGGTGTCTTTGGATAGGGAATCATGAATATCTTCAATAAGCACACTCACTACCCACACTTTACAGGGAATTTTAAAAATCATTATTTAATACATCTAAGGTAGACACTGTTGAATTCTAGGCATCTTAATGAATATGAGTATGGATTGCTGACAGACTCGAAAACATTGAACATACTTTAGAGTATTTTAAAATTCTCCTGTAAAACAGCAGGAAATGGCACCTGGCAGGGAGAAATTATGAAATGCTGAAGAACATTCAAAGGTCTACTTACTGAAGAGATAATTAAAAATCTGTGGAAAAAGAAGATCTTGCATATCTACAGGGTCAGCTGTTGAAGGTAATGTATTAAAATTGCTTCTCCTTAGTTTTGCAGCCTTGCATATCTTGGGACATTCATTGTTAGAAGAGATTAGGCAGTGGGAATATATATCCAAATGAGTTAATAGATGGAATATTAAAAATGTTTCAAGAGAGGATCCCCAAATGACCACTTCTTCACTTTAGAGGAATCAATGCAAACTACAGGCTTTCAAAGAAAAAAAACATTATTCCCAAGTGCTTCAGAAGCAGAAGAATCATCTACCATAATTTACAGCACAGGTTCGTGATCAAACACCATTCCAAACTGTGCCTAGGGTTTTTTTACAGGCACAATGAAAGGAGTGAATGAGCTGCTTCCCTCCTTGTGTACCTCACACAGGAACTGGATACGTGAACAGAAGTGAGAAGGTTTCTGTATTCCTATGCATTCTCTAGATCTCTCTGGAATTTATGCAGCATTGCCTAAATTCCTACTCTTTCTCCAGTCAGAACAAATGATAAAAAGAATTCATGAAATAAAAATTAAGAAGAAACACATTGCAATTATTGAAACATATGGTTCAATACATTTTTTTCACTCATTGAAATAAATTCAAAGAAGGCAAAATGTATTATTTTGACAGTGTTAACATAGAATGTAATATAAACACAACTAGTGTGAACATAGTACTGAACAATTTTAAGGAAATTTAAATAAACATGAAAAGAATACTGTAAAATGGAAACAAGGCATTTTTTGCTCTATAGAGGAAAAATTTTCAGAGATGCCAAACTCCAAACATGAAAGCTGAAAAGCTCAATCTAAATGTTTCTTCTACAGGGGTTGGCATATTGCACCCCAAACTTTTCAGTCTCAGTGAAACTGCACTTCTTATAGGAAGCTCTCCCAGAAAAACCTTTCTATCAGTTGTACAACTCACCTCTACCACCGGGGTGGAAAGAGGCAGAGAAAAGCAACTGCCCCAGGGCGCCTGCTGGCTCTGCTCCCTGAGATTTTGGGATGCAGAGCATCCCCAGCAGCTCCTGCTGTTTACAGAAATGACCCTCCACTTACATTGTGACTCCATCAGGACTGCAGGCCACAATTAAACCTGAGGACAGAGAGCTGACAGGGGAAGGTGAGACCTGTTTTAAATCGGGCACTGCCAGTTTTAGGAAAATGGAGAAGGGTCCGGGAGGCGGGGGAAAGAATGAGAAGAGTTCTAGGAACCAACATTTATCAGGAGAGCTTGGAGTAGTTTTGTTGTTTTAACTGGAAAAGAGAAAGGTTTAATCATAATTTAGTACAAATATGTAAAATTAGCAGGAGAGACTGATAATCTGTTGCTTGTATACCCAAAGGGTTAAACAAGAAGATAGGTAATTAGCTACAGGATTTGGGTCAATTATTAGAAAGAAGTCTTTCCAAACCACTAGGTAAGCAGGTAGAGCAGCTCTCTCTAAAGCTTGTTTAAGCAAGATTGTGAAATTTCTTTCACAAGGAGCTTTAATAACAGCCTAAACAAGTATCTGTTAGGCAGTGGTCTGGGTACATTTGCTCCTGGCACAGGGCAGTGGGCCATGCTAGGCCGCTGTGGTCCCTCCCAGCTGTACTTTACTTTGATGCTTTGGGATGTGTTTCAGGCTGGCTTTGGTTTTCCCAAGAGCCAGAGTTTCTGAATGCTGACAAAAGCAGCTTCTTGAGGAGGCTAGTGAGAGAAAACTGAAAAGAAAAAGGACTTGAATAACAATTAAAAGAAATGACTTGTTTAGCTATCCTCTCTCAAACTAAGGAAGCAAAAAGACATATAACCTCAGCTATTGCACTTCTTGAGCACTTCTTTGGTCTGTTCAGAACAACAACCTGTTTTCTCCCTTCTAAATGGGATAGTTAGTCTGAATTTCTGCTAGAAATAGTTCTTCATTGTTGTTTATTTTTGTAATGAATGAAATGTTGGGGTTTTTTGGTACATCCCTCATGCAGAGGGCCCAGAACTTCCAATGCAGGATGGGTAAGACTACAGCCATGGGCATCCTCCACCAGCAATTTCCTCAATTACTCATCACAGTCTTGTTTTGACACTTATAAATCTTCCCTTTTTACCTGAGAATTAATACTCTTCCTTTAGAAACATGCTTGAGGTAGAGAATAGTGGCAGAATAAATGGCTGCCATAGAGGCAAGGAAGGTGACTGAGTGCCAGAAGCCTTTAATTTCCATAGAGCAAAAATATATTGCTTGGGCAATGTCAAAGTATTACACACTCTGGATTATAATCCACTTGAGGTTATATTCCACCTTTTGTGCAGGGAGAATGAACTAGTGTACAGTTACTCACACATTGGGACAATTTCTTAGAGATCTGCAGTGGCAGGAGATTTGTTTGTTGGCAAATGTGAAACACACTGCAAGGTATGTAAAGAAAAAGAATAAAGGAGATAATTCTGACTGACTAAGTCTTTTTTCAACAGGAAGTTAGATGCAGGATGAAAGCAAAACATTGCTCAAAGGCAAGGTTGCTCCCCAATATTTGGGAGAGAGAGTAAATTCTGTGGTGTTTATTGCCTGGAGTTGCCAGTCATTTTTGGACAGTGGATTTTCTTTAAAACTTCGGATCTTTCAAATCTGATCAGATTCTGAGAAGTCCTAAATATTTGACAAGGTATGCAGTATCAGGGCCTGAAGAGAAGCAATACTGCATATTCCCACAGGGGAACAGAAAAAGCAAACGAATGATTTTTACATAAAGCAAAATCTCAAGACCTAATTTCAGCAATGATCTTTCTCCTTCAAAATCCTTTGTGCTTAGAAATAATTATGCTCACATGACTCAAAATCTAATAAATTTTGAGTTTAGTAGATTTCACTGAAAGGTTTTATTTTCTGACTGATGGGTAAAGTGACTTTTTGATAACACTTAACACTGTGTTTCATTGGAAAGGAACTGATCTTTAGATTAAAATCTGAACCCATTAAATTACAAGCCACGACTACATGCTGCAGAAATTCAGGTCCTGACACTCATAATATTATACAAATTAGGATCATGAAGAATATGATGACCTTGAAGCTATAAAAGATTGCAGACATATCATTTAAAATGCATTGAGCAAACCTAAGTCTAATAGTTAGAATTCAATTCAGGAAACAGTGTATGATGATCATTAGAAATAAGCAGAGACTATGAGCAGTAAGTAGCATGTCATAAAGAGTGTAGATCAATTTAGCTTCAGACTAAACAAACCTTACAGGATAAGAAAATGTTGGAGGTACAGCACAAATGTGTAGACAAAAGCTTACTGAAGGCAGTTTCAGTAAAACTAGATGACAAATGTCATCTTTGCCTGATGAGAATTAAAGCAGATCACAGGGTCATATCTGTGTTTAGATTTGGACACTGTGTAGTGTCAACTCAGGAACAAAAAAAAGAAGATTTACATCTCTGACTGACTTAACTGACCAATTGCAGGAGCTCAAACCCATTTTAAAACTTAGTTGCTGAACTTATCAAAGTTAGGACAGATTTCCCCAACAGGGATTTTGGCAATCAGAAATTCTTAAAAACAATACTTACTTTTGATTTTATATATTTACTCTTCCTCTTCCTTTGATATATGTCCACCATCACCACTTGAGTATCACAGTTGTGCTTGAACTTGTCATATAATCTGACATATCAATATTGCATTGCTCTGTGTTTAGTCATTGAATTTGCATTGTTAAATTGAAATATAAAAATCTTCCTATCAGATACTGTACTAGCCTTATTTCTTTGGAAAAGGTTTCTTGGAAACAGTTGTTTTATCCTCAACCTAATTTCAAATTTGTTTTGAATTTTGCCTATACAGTGATAACAGTCTTTGCAGAAAACATCACAATATCTGTAGAAGCCTCAAAATTTCAAGGCAAAAGTCAAAGTATCTTGACTGAAAATTCACAACCATTCACCACACCAAGATGAAAAGATAAGAGATTGTCTTCTCTAAGACTGACTCACCACAGAGAAGTTCATTCCTAGTTTAGGTACAGTAATCACCATCTGAGGAAAGCACACTGAGTTCAAGTTGATTCCCTGAGCTGTGATTGTACTTCCACCACTAGGAAAATTTACCAAAAGAGGAAAAAAAAAAAAGGAAGGAAAAGGAAAAGAGATGATAAGTAGGATAAATAACTGCTGTGATAATGTAATGTTATTTACAAATTATATTTTAGAGTAAATGAAAAGATAAAACCAGAATTAGGGATATATTGGGTAAATGCAAATATATAGCTTTGAGCATCAAGATAATTTTTCTGGGAAACAGATTTTACATTTACGATAACAACTAATCAAAAGAAGGAAAGAAAAATATTTTTAAAACTGTGATAAGCCAGGCTATAAAACAAATGTGTACATTTTAAAAGAGGTTGATTTTTTTATACTCAGCATTTGCTAACTAACTTACTTCACCTACATCTTTCAGTGGTGCTGAAAAAGGGGTCTGTTTTATTGCTGATATTTTTTTGGCAAAGGCAGATATCTTGGATTAGAGCTACTGATACCATGAATACATCACTCGAAAACACACACATACCACCATACACATATATCCATAATATTTATATAGCACTGGATTTAGACTATTTAAAAATCCATTTGCTCTCCTGAGTCGGCTGACTTGTCACATTAAATGATTTTCCTCAGCAATCAGTGTAATGTCCAGACACAGCACAGGAGACACACTGAGCTGTGCAGTGGGTATCTCAGCAGGACATCACAGGTAGCCTCAGCAGCAGCTAGGAGTGAAATCACAAAGAGAGGCACCCTTCCCCCCTCTCCTTCACCTCTGAAAGGAAATGATTTGCCCTCTGCAACTGCACCATAATAGAAACAATTGCCACGGAAGATAGAGATAAAAATGCAATTTCTTTTGATAGATTGCTGAGCAGCATAGCCATTCTTTGTTCATTTGTTGCTTTTTTATTTCTATAAGAAAATTTTACTCACCTAAGAAAAGATTTGGCTGGATGAATTTTAAAAACAACTGGATCCTCTCTGTATGTGAAATGTCTGCTTGTGTCTCGAATGGCTTCATCGATTTCCATTCTCACACGATATTCCTGGGGAATTTGCTGTGCTGGAGTGTAGCACTCCACGGCACTCGCCGATATGCTGGGAGGACTGAAAACAGATTGCTTGTCACCATTACAAAACATGTACTTGGCTTAAAACACTGTCCTTTACTGAGCCCCAACATTGCCTAAAGATCTTTTTGTAAAAAACTCATTGATTTTCTTGCAGGATAATCAAATTGCAGGTATGTATGACATAAGGTAGAAATTGGAACAGCATGGCTTAGGCTCAAGATTCATCTTAGTTCAGTTGACTTGCACCTTGCCTGATGGAAGGTGTACTGGTGACAACCCCATGAGCCCTTGAACCCTGCAAAGTCAGCTTCCAGCCTGGAAAACAAGAACACACTCCAGGTTTAAGGAGAATGACTTGATCTGCTATAACCAAACGACAACGCCTCTTTCAAATCCACAGGACTTTGTGTTAAAAGCCTCAAGTAAAGGTGCTCGTGTGGGATGTACCAGATGCTGAGGGGCAGGCAGAGACCAAGGAGAAAGAAGACAGAGAAAATTCAAGAAGAGCTGGCTGAATTCAGCACATCAGCAGAGTCTCTGGGATAGTCACCTTTCCCTTGCTATCATGCTTGGCCATGGAAGTCTTCCTCCTACACTGAGCTCAGTGGGTGGGTGGGCAGCAGGAGGATCCTGAAGTTTGAAGCACATGAAATGTGGCCACAGGGAGCATGGCATATCAGAGACAAGGGTGGCAACTGACTGGAGAAGTAAACTTCTCTCTACCAGCTGGTTTCAGTGATTTGGGCCCAAGCACAGCTATGGGCCATCTGAGTGACGTTGTTCTCATAGAATGTAAGAGATGGTCTCCAAATTAGACAAAAAGGGACATTTCCTACAACTTACGAAGCTGTCCAGGAAAGCGAGGTTCACCATAAGGGATAGTGATTCATTCAGCTGTATCTGGAAGCTTTTTAACATCTCTTAAAGGAATAAAAACAAATCTTGCTCTAGCTGCCCTCAGAACTGGGGAAAGCTGCCTGTTTAGCCTAGAGAAACATCTGCCAAGAGAGATTGGTTAAGACTTGCATAGAAGTCTGCAGATTCTGTCCTTGTCTGCAGAGGTGACAATTCTGGAATCACCCTGCTGTACCTAAGCAAAAAATCAAGTGGGATTTGTGCCATGGCAGTATGGTTACCAAATTCAGAACTCTTGTCTGCCCATAGCAGAGAATCTGTGCTTGCTGTTTAAAATTTATATACAGCTGTGGTTGAAGGCATTTCCACACACAACACATCAAAGATTTGTGACTGAGCTCCTGCTGGATCCACTACAGAGCCACCAGAAATTCTGCCTTAAACCTCCAAAACAATTATCTAGATACCAGGAAAAGTCCCAAACTGATGCTGCCTCTGTTCTGTAGGCTGTTCACTGATAGCAGTGCAGAAATAGCTGTCCTCTGCATGGGATAGATATTGTCACACTGGTCAGGCTTCCACCCAACAAGGCACTAGGAAATGGTAACTTGGGCCCACTGGTTGTTCACTGGCAGCTGCTGCATGAAGAGCAGCTCTTGCTAACTCAGGAGAGAGGGCTGAGTGTGTGGGAATCAGGGTGACAAAATGATGGGAAATAAGCAGTTTCCTGTCCATTAGAAGCTAATTTGACACTTCTCTATGCAACCTTTTAATGAGGTTAATGAAGACATTACAGAAGAAACAAGACTTCCAGAGAACTGTAGTCCCTTCTAGAAAACATTTAGGTATCCTAAACTCAGGATAGATACTGCTGACTGTATAAATTCCCCAATAAGTGACACAAGGAGAGAAAAGCAAATGTTTGAGTTTGGTTTTTTAACTCCAAGGCTTTTAATGAAGACAGTTCAGTATTAAAGGCATTGTGTTTTAGTTAGTACATTACCTTTTCAAAGTGCATGGTTGCTCACCAACAAAAATCCTCATGGATTTCCCACTGTCTAGGTATTTTCCAGCTACAGTCAGCAACGTTCCTCCAGACTTGGGGCCATACGTGGGAGATATACTTGTTATTACAGGATTCTGAGGAGAGGTAAAAATAAAACCAGTGGATTATGAAATTATTTCCAAAATGTAAAGAGGAGGACTTAAAACATTTATTAGCATTTCCATGAAGTAGCAATAAAGCCAACATGAATACAGAATTTACCATGCTGCATTGGACTCATGAGGAGTCCCTATCAGTTAATAGTGAAGCTAATTTTGACAATAAAGGTTTAATCATAGTGCTTACCACATACGAAAATGTGTTGAACAGTGTTTTGCCGTGTCCAGCAGAAACACTACAGGATATATTAAAACCTGGACTTTTTGCAGCAGGAACTGTGCATTCCAGCCTTCAGAAAACAAGGGAAAAAATGGAATTACTTTTTTTCCTGATTGATTTTTTTTGTATTAATATAGAACCACTTCAAACTCATAATAATGGGGAATCCATACTAAACAGATCATCAATCTATGTGCATCACAGACATTTCAGAAATAACAGCTAAAAGAACTGTGGCCCTCTTCCTTAAAAAGAAACACAAATGCTGTGGTCTTTATAATACTTGGCCACAGAAAATAATTTTAGTATATCATACATATTTCAGAAAAAAAGAAGTATGATAGAAAAAAAAACCCCTCTACTCAATGGCTATGGATTTTTTTTGAATTTTCCTTCAGTGTCAAATTTTGGCAGACAATAGCATTACAAAAAAATGAATTGTATACACACGTTTGTTGTAAAAAATTAAATATTACCAAAAATTAAATTTGAACTTCTACAGCAGCATGTGTCAAGGTATCCTGTTACATTCACATAGTCTCATATATAATCTAGTCTCCTTAAATTGTCTTGTTTCCATTAAGGCTGTTCAGAAAAGCAGTTAGGAGAGTGCTCTACACTTCTGGAGCACCTGCTGGGGTCTCCTCACTGCTGTGTATGTGAATAGGAAAGCTGTGCCACGATTTGCACAATGCTCTGGTGGCAGAGAGGGGATATTCACTGAACTTGCACTTCTGCAAGATAACAACCACAGTAACCACTGTTTTAAACTTAAACCATTATCCCAGTGTCTCAAATACATATTTCTGAGGAGGAGAGGTGCAGTTGAGGGTCATAAGCTTCTGGATGACGAAATACCTGCATCTTCTCACAGTTCTCTCCAGCAGCTTTACAGATCAGGAAAAGGTGACATAACTGAGCCCAGCAGGATCCTGGCAAAAGGAACCCGCCCCCTTTTCAAACCTTTGAATAGATTCATTCTTGCCAGCTTCCACAGATGATGAATAGCATTTCACAGACAATTCAGAAAAACTGCTGCAGGAGCTATTGCCATAAACTAGATTTATTTCATCTCCATTTTGAGCATTGTTTTTCTTGGGGTGTTTATTAAACCATGGGATTTTTTCAAATTTGAAATTTCAGAATCAGAGGTAATACTTATAGGCTGAATGTTTGTATTTGCAAAAAAAAAAAAAAAAAAAAAAATCCATACCGCATAAAGAACATCTGTATAAATGGAAATTAAAATTTTAGGTTTCTTACCTATTTTTGTTGCTAGATTTTGCTTCCAGAGGACAGATTTGTCCGCCAATATGGACTACTGTATTTTTTAATTCAAATCTATTATTTTTGCTGAATCCAAAGTCCCATCCACACAGTGTTAATTTTGTCCCGCCTTCTATGGGAGCGCTGCTTGGGAGAATCTGTTAAAAAATACTGTGTCAGTTGAATCAGGTTTTCTTGAACTTCACTTGGAGCTAAAGAATGGGCAAAGGAATAATTTTAGAAAAGCATTTCTTTTGGTGGACTATGTCCTAGCATTCATCTTAATTGTTCTTCACCTTTCATTTGTCACATTATGAGCTTTCTATGACAGTAGCAATAAATAACAAAACCTGTACTAGAAGGCTTTGAAAGATAATGTTTAGGGGCACTGAACAAGCTGTGCATTGTAATGGTCTTTTAAATCCTGCCGTTCTTGTCTTTCACATCTTATTTCTGGTGTGTTAAACATACAATATACTTATTTTGTTAGAAGCTGAATGCTGAACACAAAAGAGCCCCCAAATGACCGTTTTTTGTCAGCTTGATGAAAGTTTGGTTCAGAGTGAAGTAGCTTCAAAGACACCATAATCCAATATCGTGTTGACTGTGATAAAGTTAACACGACTTCTGCTATTCTTTCCTTAAACATTTTACATTTGGTCACTTCTAATTCCAAGTTAAAAATAAACTGCCCCTCAGAAACACAGAGACAATCTACAGAGGAAATACTTTTTTTTTTTGTGTGTGTGTGTATATTGTAAATTGTCCTGTAAAATATAACAATGGTGGGAAAAACGTAGGAACACTATAGAAGTCTTACAAAGCTCAGTAAAAGTACTGGTTAGTACTGTCAGTAAAAAAGCCCACCAAAAAATCAACCAAAAAGAAAATACATTAGATCAGGAATTATGAGGACTTTCAACAATACTGCACAATTTTGCAAACATATCAGTACCACTAGACAAACAAAAAAGAATGAAAGGAATGAGAGACTGAATTTATACTTGTGATTATAGTGCCCAGGTATCTTAAACTTAATTCTTTAGTGATAATAATTTTGCCCCTAAAATGCAATACAGCTGTGTCCTTCAAAGGACTCAGCTTAATTTTCAAGCTGAAAGGAAAGTGTTTGAGTGATGCTTGGCTATTATTTCATCTGGAAATCCAGTAAGACAGCACATTTCTTTTCAACTCTCTTGTAGCTATACTTCAAGACTCTCACAAATGAACTATTGTAGATAGAAAGGCAGCTGAAGAATACTTCAAAAGAATTATACCATATATTATATAGGGGGAAATTTACTACCCTCATTAGAAACCAGACAAAGAGTCTGATATAAAATGCACTGAAGACAGGAGGAACCTTTCCTGTTTTAAAGAGCTTTGAATCAGCTCTCAATGAGCAAAGAGAAAACCTATGCAGGAACAGCACTTTTGTACAAATCCATAAAAAAGGAGTGATACTCACACAGCCCCCTGACACACAACTGCAGCTATGAGCTTGGAGCCATACTGTGCCCACAAAATCTGTGCTATTCCCAAGTTTAACTTTTCCTTATTTCTTTGGAGTTTTCTTCCTCAAAATCTGGATTTGACTTTAGATTCTAGTTTTCCACTCTGCTCAGTATCTCAGCGCATTATCTATTTTTGAAGTAACAAAACTCTAGCAGAAACTAAAATTGCTCTGTGGGAGTAGAGGATGTCCTGATGTTCTGTACAATACACTGATATGTGGCATTTGAAGAGTTTGAAATGTAATCCACAAGTTAGCAAAATAAGGGCTTCACAATAAAAACTGAAGGTACCAAACACATTTTTAGTGATCTTACGTGGCAAAAGAGATCTGTGAGAGCAACCTGTGCACCTTAATTGAGTGAGGGGCAGCAAGTATTTACTACATTCTGTCAACAAATTTAGGAGGCAAGACCTCTAGGTAGATAGCAAAAAATAAATAAACAAAATCTTAAAGTTTTGTTTTTAAGTTCTGCAGAACTCCCCCATTTTTATTCAAGATTTATTTTTGTTCCATTTGTTCTGTATGATGAAAAGGCTGAAAATCAAATGTGGTTTTCCAGATTTTTTCTTGGGAGAGTTGACAAGAATGGATAGGGAACCTCCTGGTCTTTGAAGTGAGGTATATGTAGGCCTTGTCTGTGTACTTACATTGCACTGGTAGTAACAGAAAACAATCAAAATGCAAACCAGTTATAACTGTTATGAAATGCAGGATTAAGAAGAATACTGTCTTATCTCCACTGATAACATGGAGCAAGTCCACTGCAAGGCCTGTCATTCTGCTGTTCTCTGCACATTTGGTTCAAGAAGAAAGTTAACTTTCTGTTTTAGGAAAAATTTAAAGTATTGTGTTTTCCTTTTATTTATGTTGACAGCTAATATCCACTTATATACTTCCTACATTTTTGGAAGAAAATACCTATTTATTGAAGTTTCATTAGCCCATTCATTTTGATTCAAATACAAGAACACATACAACCACATGTGAAATTTCCAGCAAAGCCTCCAACCTAAACAAACAGCAGAAGGCCTGATGTTCTTGATACGCCTGATACAAAAGCCAGCTAAAATGACTCACTTTAAAAACAACAACAAACCATGTCAGATTTTCAACCACAACAAAGAATCAGAAGGGAGACTAATTTATGTCTTCTTTTACACCCTTCACCTTTCAGCGTGACCTGAACGCCACGCGCAGATGCCGGCAATTTGTTCCAGCACCAAGTGATCCCCGAGGAGACTCCTGCCCTGGCTTCCCTCTGGAACTGCTCATCCAGGCTGAGGAAACTCTTCATTGTTGGCAGAGGCAGGGGACGGAGCAGACTGGGAGCTAGGCTGTGGAGGGGATGTATCCCAGAGTCTGCCCTACTATGCTGTCTATGTTTCAGCAGACTTGACTGCTCCTCTCCAACCCACAGCTCCAAGGGAAAGTGCTTAAACGAGGGAAAAGAGACCAAGGATCTGCAATACTCCATGGGAAAATACTGGGCTTCTTCTCTACCATCCCTCCTGAGAGGAAAAAATGTATTTTTTTTCCCATTGTACACCACTTTGTGTAATAACCTGGGAAAATGTCATTAAAGACTTAGTTAGCTAACATCCACAGGACCAGACCCGCACAGAGCAATCTGTTCCCTCAGGTTAAAGTGATCATATGACATATCTCAAGCAATCTGCCCCTGTGAAAGCTGCAAAATATTAGGGAGAGGTTTGGACTGAATTTCAGATACTATGCAAAGCAGGTCATCCTCTGTTTGTTAGGAACAAAACTAGCTTGTTTCTTACATTTTATGCTTGTGAGTTTAAAGACAGATCAGAAGATGATGAATAATCTGTTTTATATTTTTTTCAGTAATCATGTTAAATGTCATGGTCCAGTAGAGCATGAAATTTGTCTTTACAGCTAGCAATCCAATGGATTTAAGTAGCCAGCTGCATTTTTTTACCTTATAAACCTTCTGGAAGCAACTTCTACCAACACTGGCATGCAGTAATGTGAGATTCACTTTAAGATCCATCAGTGTCACAGATCCATATTCTTTACAGGGGTGGACTGGGCTTGGCTGGGCAGGCTGGGCTGAGCCACATGGGGAAGGGGAGCACCTCGCCAGCCTCAACCTGTTCCCACTGCCCCAGACCCAAGGTGTGCTCCCCTCCCAGCAACTTCACAGGGACTGCAGAGCTGCCTGTGGGGGATACACCTCTTGGTCTAAGCGCCTGTGCATGGGCTCCAGGCTCTTGGTTCTTAAAACTGCTGAGTGAACACATTCAACATTGAAATTAAAGAGGGATACATGTGTTCAGCCCCTCTGAGAATCAGAAACTAAGCAGTTCAGAGCCTGAGAAATATTTTTTGTGTTATGGAAATATACAGCACTGCTGGAAAGTTTGTAAATTAAAAAACATTAAGAGTGCTTGAGCTCTACAAAAGATGAAACAAACTGTGCAGGATAGGAGAGTACCTTGGGCCTGCAGACATACAGAAAAATGTGAAAGAGCTAATTCTCACTGTATACCTTTGAATTGGTGATTTGGTTTCATATACACTAAGGCTGGAAAGGATTAGTTCATTATTTAATATAACCCTTTTGAAATAAATGTGATTTTTGGATAAAGGGAAAGTAAACTATTCACATTCTGCATTAGCAAGTTTGTGCATCTCTTTTGCCCTAAGTAAATGGCCACAGAAGGTGAGGCAAACCACCCCTCCCCCTTCCATTTTCCATCCATTTTGGATTTGATTCCTATAACTCTTCATTGTTTTTTCACTGAATTTTGCCTGTGTTATTCCTAAATGTTGTGTCTGAAAGATGAACATGGAAGAAACCAAACCTGTAAACATGTGTTTCTATATTTTCTAGATTAATTGTAGTTTTGCCTAAAACTTTAAAACTTAAAAATATTGTACATGAAATCATATGCCTGGATGAAAGAAATAAATTATTTTTTTAAAACCCATTTTTTTTCTCCCTTTCTCTCCAAGCATATCAAACTTACATCTCTGTTTATAAGTTGTATTCTAATAATGGAAAATGTATTTTTAATTACACAATGTAGTTTAAAGGCACTAACCCAAGTGAACGGGTATAAATGCTACCAGAAAGTTTTATGCTTGTCCCTCCCTTAGGTTTCCAGTCCATCAAGTGCCCTGCAAACCTCTGCCTCCACAGTTATGTCACACTCGACAGGGGAAGATTTGGTCCCACGTACAGTACAAATCCTGCATTAACCACAGCTAAATCCAAACTGCACCGTGCCAGTGCAGCTCTCTGCTCCTCTGTGCCTCTTTGTTCTCGCATGCCCTGGACGAGCTTTTGGCCGGCTGGCAGCAGCCCCTGGCTGCCCCTGGCCTGGGGGGCAGCTACAGGCCTGCTCCTCTTCAGTGCCAAGCAGACCCATGGGAACAAGGAGCCAGGGAGGGACATTATGGAAAAACAACTTCCCCAGGAGCTTGGGCAGGGAGAGAAGGAGAGAGGGGTTTTTTCTCACAAAGAAACACCATGCTTTCCTCCAACGCTGGAGCCAGCACAGGGATGGATAAGGAGTGGGAGCCAGAGACCTCCTGTGCTGGGTCAGGCTATGGTGGCCCTGGGCAGGAAATGCTTTCCTCCACTTTGGTCTCTGAGAGAGGTCTAAGAAGGGGGATGCTCCTTTCTGTGACTTTCCTGTCAGACCCCTGCCAGGCTGGCTCAGACCCATCTTGTTTCCCCATCAGAAGTGCTTTCTAGGGCCAGGGATCTCCCAAGGATAAGTAATCTCCCATCTTGGTACGGATGATCAGACAAACCTGTCCCTCCATGAGCATCTCAGCCCACAGTTCTCAGGGAGACCATCTGCATCCAGTCAGAGGATTTATGGCCATCAGGGCTGAGAGGAAGTTGAGGAAAGCTGACAATTTATCATAATTCCTGAATAGAAAATGTCTACAGAGTGCAGACTGTTCGCCCTTCAAGAGATAAACTTGAGAAATCCACCACTTTACCTCATAAACCCTAGGCAGGCAGGTGTCCTGGGTCCAGGTGTTGCTGGGGCACTCAGAAGACCTGAGGCACTGCTGGCTGCACCAGCCACACTGCATGAAGGCTGGTGCCAGCAGGCACTGGCTGCAGGACCTGAAGTGACGGCAGCCTGGCCCCTTCAGCGGGATCCTGGTTATCTGTCGATGGAGAGACATGATGCACACATCCTTTTAATACATGCACGCAGTGCCAAGGAGAATCTCTATTTATGCATAGCATGCTGGTGCTACTCAGATTTCAGATGTGCAAGCCACAGTTCGACTTCTCTTTAGCTCAGTAATTATAGGATCTTATAAGTAATTTAACTGACATGATTTTAAATTCGCTTGGGAGAAACCCTAAAGGCATCTTAATGTTATATACAGTTACTACCAGCATCTGGTGTTTACAGCAAGACAGCATTTTTTGCTGATGGAGAAAGAAAACAGCAGCGTGCTCCTCCCAGTTCTGTATCTCAGTATGCCTTAGTTTATACATTTGTAAAAATAGGCATGATGGCTATTTCATCTTTGGTGAGGCTGTATTAATATCTGTGGCACACTTACAGCATGTGAGTGCCCATGTACTTGTTTTTTAACACCTATCATCAAAAAACCTATACCTAAAATACAAGTTAAAATTTATATTACTTAAAATATCAGGATAGTTATTAAACAGTCACTCTAAACATGTAAGAATTATTTTTGGTCAAAATATTAAAATCAACGTATAATTGCATTACTATATAAGTGCTTCATATTTCTTTTTACTTCAGGACGTTCCTTAAATTTATTTTGTACATTTTCAGAAGATCACTCTTATAAATATCTCATACATTTCTAGTAAATGATTAATAACAATCTTTACGGCTGATGTATTTCTGTAAGTCCTTATAGAACTCAGGGGGTCAAATTATTGCTTACGATTATGGTTTAGGATTATCTGTAATATTATCTGCTGATGTTTTAAGCCTATTCTTCAATGCATATCTACTTATGACAATAGCATATTTATGATAGCTCTTCATCTTTTATTAACTCTTTGTAGACTACATGCGAAAGTCATTTTCAAGCCTTACTGACTTACAGTTTTAAAGACACCCATGTAGTTCTTGCATACACCACCCTCCTTAAAAAGTTACAATGCTATGACACAAACCAACAAAAGCCAGGAAACTGAGCACCATTCTTTCCTTAAGCCATTGTGTGTTTTGTCTTTGCAAGCACTTGAATTAGGGACAGGTTATTAAAATTTGCATTTCCTGGCTTTTGTTGGTTAGTATCACCAGTTCTTACATTATTTAAAAATTTCTCAATGATAGGCTGCCAGTTTGTTTAGTAGGGGAAAAAATATATCTTGGAGGAAACTTTCACCCCTGGCATTCTGAGGGAATGGCAGGGCTATGAGGATGCAGTGCACAAAGCAGCAGTGTGAACAGCTGCTCTTACTGATAGCTGCTGCTCTGAGGGCAGGTTTACACAGTGCAAGGAGGATTAGATTATGAACCACTCACCTTTTTCCCAGTCACTACCAGGGTATAGCCATCATCTGCTAATGAATTCTTGACAACAACCTGGGGAGAGATGGGGTGGGAGTCTAGCTGAAAGCTGACATGTGGAGCTGTGGGTTCTGAACGGGAAACCACTATCTAAGAAAGAAAGAAATTTTGAAAATCAGCAGGCAGTATGTAACACAAATGCATGCTGCTCAGCTGTCTCATGTTCTCTGCTTGCATTAATTACTTTGCATTACATTGCATAATATTTTGCATAATGTTCCATCATGATCTGATTGAAGCACTATGAAATCTACTTTATTTAATACAGCAAAATCATGGCTGTTGGAGGATCCTCAAAATACATCATATTTATTAAAATACGCAGGAGCCACTGCATGTTTCCTAGTCCTTCAATTTCAGGTATTTATAAATCACCATAAAAAATGAAGATAGGTCATTTAGTCAGTCCTACATATCTAAGAATGAAGAATTTTATCTACAATGTCTATTTAAAAGAATCTTAAAACTCCAGGTCTTCAGAAACGAAAAACATCTTTTATTTTCACTTTGGTCCTCCAGCCTGAAAAGCACACTTTACCCTGTGTCAAGTGTCTCTGGTCCCTGCTGCACGTGGGGCAATCAGACTGCAAAGCCATGTCAGGCACTGCGCGTGGCTGCCGTGGGACCCCTCGGAGCCAGGGGCACGGAGCTCAACACCCAGGGCTTCCCAGGGGCTGCTGCTCTGACAAAGCTCCTTGCAAGGTTTGGCTGGGCACCCTGAGCCCTGGCTTCTGTTGATTTCTGTGTGAGCTGGGTGTCCAGGACCGAGCACTCAAAGCACTTCTAAAATTACAGGTAGAGGTGAAGGCTCCTTTAGGAGATGCTCCAAAACAGGAGCCTAATTTAGTCGCCCCGAAGCCCCTTTGCAAAAACCTTCTCCCTCTCCCTCTCTCTCTCGATTTTAGGAGATCTTAGGGAGATTAGTCACACCAGTATGAAATTCCCCCACTACTCATCTCTCTGCATCTTGAGTTACCTAAATCCTTCTGAGAATCTGGGCCTATTCCTGCAAACACACGCCTAACTTTACTACGGTAACTTTGTTGACTTTAACGGGATGAGTCATGGCTGTTAAGCAGAGGCATAAAGCATCTGCAGATCGGGGTGGATATTTGATAGCAAGATTTTATAGGCTTGGGCCTGCAATCCAGAAGGATGTGCACCCAAATGCGATAGCATCAGGCAACAAAGGCAGAGCATTGTTTACATGAGGGAAGATCATGTTCATGTTTCAAAAGCTGTATCACGTGTAGTTTACTTAAGGAATTTAGATAATCAACATTTGCTGAGAAGTTAGGATTCAATGGGGTTCATTATTTAAAAAGATTGAAGCCATTCTGGAAATAACTTGTATGTCAAATGCTTCATTTTTTACTATAATGAAGCTTTTCTTCTGACTTCGAAGGCAGAATCAGAACAGCCAGGACATTGACTTACACAATTTCGCTGGCTTTCCACACTGCCAAGGTCTTTCAACAAGATGGCTGACTCCAAAACTAGACTAGAGATGCTGTAATTATAGCTGATGTTTTGATGTAATTCAAGACTTTAGTAAAATATATGAGCAGTTAATTCATGCCGATAACTGCTTCACATCCCAGAGGTATTTCTAGTTTGGGGTTGCAAGAGGCTTTTTTTTTCTTTAAAAATGAAACTGGCTTTGTTACAGACTTTGCTATGGATTTATTTCTCAGCACAGAAAGTACGGATTTTAGAAATCAATAAGGTATGATCGTTTTTGGTGACACAGAAGTATGGTCTCTGACTCAGTGTAATAGGGCATGAGCTCTGTTTTTCTATTCAGGACAATGAAAAATAGAATGGACTGGAAAGCTGCATGAAAAAGCTTGATTAATGTTGGCATTATGGGGAGAGGTAGCACCACAGCTGCAAATACCTTTTTAGTTGATCATTAGCCGTGTCTCATCTCGAATACCCACTGCTATAAAATGCTAAGAATTCTTTTCCATCATTAATCCAGGCTTCCTCTTATTGCCAAGCATTCTTTCTGATTGAGCCACAGTGTTAACTCTTTAAACACATCTGCATTCCACCCTCAGAGCAATACGTGAAAATTTGGATTCCATCTCTACAATCTTGGAAAAATTATTTGGTACTTTAAACACTGACTGACCTTTATGTTACTGAGGTTGATAGTCAAATCACCTGCTCAAAGCCCAAGTGACTAGACTTTGACCTCCTGACATACAGGGAGCTCGGATTACACTTCCTAGCTCATGGAATAAAAGTTTGGATTTTGCTTAGAACTAATGTACTAGCCTACAGTGCTGCTATAATAGATACTAGATGCAAAAATGTTCTTTTTGGTCTCTACAACTCTGTGATTTTTGCACACATCAGCCCAGTCCTTGAAATTCTATCTTACTCTTATCCGACATAATCCTGGAAAAAAATGCAATTTGAAGACAGCTTCTACAGCAGGAGGAAGAGGCTACTTAGGACTCCAGTGTCGTTCTCATAAAGCTCTGATTTTTATGGCTTGGGACTGAGCTAGTATGTGTGCAGCATAAATTTCATCTGCCATGGACACACCAACATACAGGGACCACTACCATGAAAATGGTACAGAGTATTACAGGAGGATTTCCCTCTGCAAAGACTATAAAATCCTGGGGGTCTTGGGGGTGTGTTTTTCAGCAGGGGGTGAATGAGTGTTGGATATTTTTTTTTTGTTTTATTTACATTTTAGTAATTAATTTATTAACCAAACATTTCTCCAGAGCATAAGAGAAATGAAAGCTTATTTTCATGCCTGCACTCAAGCAATTAGGAGTGAGAGAGGGTCTAGCACAGATAATTAACCAAAGGAGAACAAACAGACATTAGTAGTAAATGGTCAGTAGCTGCAATAGTAAGAAGTCACCAGAGGTGTTCTATAAGCTGTATGTGCTGTTCAGTACACCCATAAACGAGTAAGAAAAGTGGCTGAACAGTCCAGTGATAAAATTTTGTGATGATCTGAAGATGTTCAAGATGGTTAGGATGAGGACAGGCTATGAAGGATGGCAGAAGGACTTGACAAGACACTCTATCAAGGCAATAACATGCAACGTGAACTACAACAAAGAAAATTATTTTAAAACAGTGTATGATATATAGTTATCTAACTGCTTAGCAGCAGCCAAAACCAACCTAATAAAAACTTAGAAATTATTAAAAAAGGATTCAAGAACAAACTAGAAAAAACCCTGATATCATATAAATTCATGGCTTGCCTGAAACTTAAAATCTCAGTGTAGTTCTACTTGCCCCCTGGCAAAAAGAGCATGTTAAAAAGGGGAAAAACTCAGAGAAGGGGAACAAAGATGATCAAAATGCTGTAACAATGATTGAGGATGGTACATGTGGAATGTCTATGAAAGAGGAACAGAGAAGCATGAGTGGGTAGAGACCAACCACATACTCTCTTCTTCAGTACCTGAAAGGGGGTTGTAGCCAGCTTGGGGTTGGTCTCTTCTTCCAAGTAACCAAGTGACAGGAAAAAAAGAAATGGCTTCAAGTTGCACCAGAGGAGGTTTAGATTATATTTTAGGGAACATTTCTTCACCAAAAGGGCTGTCAAGCAGTGGAACAGGCTGCCCAGGGAAGTGGCTGAGTCACCACCCCTGGAGGTATCTAAAAGACGTGTAGAAGTGGCACTTAAGGGCATTGTTTAGTCCTGGACTTGGCAGTGTTACATTAATGGCTGGAGTCAACGATACTACACATGTTTTCAGTCCTAAATTATTCTATTATTCCATGATTTAATGCTAACAAAAATTCCAAACACCACCAAAAGACAAAAACAAGACTTGAGTTCAAGGCAAACAAAAGAATATGACATCCTAGTCATATGAGATGACCTATGGTACTCCCTGCCAAAGGATGTGAAAGTGAGAGAAATGTACATTCAAAGGGAATCTCCAGAGGTACATGGAAAGAGCTAAACAGACAAAAATCAATAGCTTAGGAAATCTCCAGAAAGGAAAATAGTTGGAGACTTGAAGCAGAAGGTAGTACCTATGTGTGTCTGAGTCACTAGGCATCCCCTTGTCAATACCACTGGAGACAGAGCACTGAACTAGATGGACCCTTCATTTAAATCTGTGTGGCTCTTCTAGTATCTTTTGAGAATAATGGTCAATATCAGCAACTATGACAAAGACAATATTTATGTCTCTCTATTTAGAGAGAAACAAACAATTTTCTTCCAGCATAGCTCAGACTAATTCCGTGAAGTACTTCCATGGAGATAACAGCCAACAGTTAATTAATTAAAGAATATATTAATGTAGTCTTTATATTGGAAGTCAGCAATCACTTAGGTACATGAACAGCAAAAATATTAATTTAAATATTATTTATTAATATTAATATTTTAATACTAGCCATCAGCTAGTATTAATGTTAAATATGAAGACTTGAGTCTAGGTTTGTCTGTGTTATATGGCAAATTAAGACTGTAATAACTTAAGTTGAAAACCAGCATGCAACAGCTTATTTTAAAAATCATTCTGATGCTCAGTTCTGCTAGTCAGCAGGATTGAATTACAAATGTTACTGTCTACATGTTGAAATATCTTCTGCAAAAATGAGAGGCCTTCTAAAAGGAATCCAATCTAAGTATCATATTGTTATTTTTTCCCAAGTTGTCTGGCAGGTGTATGCCATTATCCAGCAGAGATAGGCTCAGGGTTAACTTTATTGTGCAATGCCTCAAATGCCCTGGGATATGCAGCATAGCCTTGCAAAGGGCACACATGTAGCTCTCTAAATGCTGTATATCACTCTAATCCATGAAGAATATAATGGATCTCTTCTGAAGGGTGTAAGCTTTTCTACTCAAACTGAATATTAAAACATATGTGCTCTCAAGCCAGTTACTCAGCACCAGGTGTTAATTTTAATTTGGCTATATGGATTTTGCATTATGCAGTGTTTGATACCTTTTTTTCCCTGGGAGAATCAAGATACATTCTTTACCACAGAAAGAACTGCTATCATAAAAGTCAAAAGTTGGGCTACCGATATGAAAATGCTACTTATCAAGAGTTTGCCACAGTTTTCTGTTGGTCTAAAACCAAAAGATCGAAAGATTGCATCTATTCACATTCCTAGAAAGTCTTGTGTGCACAGTTTGCATTTAACCTTAAATAGGTCAGACTTCCAGTTTGAAAAGCCAGATGAATTGCTGGGCCACTGAGACAGGACAGCAGTGGGCACTGAGGACAACCTCTGCAATGGCTCCAGGGGCATCCCATAACTCTTTCCTCCTCCAGGCTCTGTAGGGTTTAAACTCCATGCTCATATATTGCTTGACCTTCTTGACTTGCTTCATATATGGCTTGCCACTTGCATGGTGGTTTTTATCACAACTACATTTGTCTAGAGGGACAGAAAGTGGATCAAGAGAAGTTTGATAAATTCAAATGGATGCGTATGGCTTCTAATACACTACAGTATAAACTGGATTTGACTGAGCACAGTGAAAGATTCAATGCTCTGTATTTCTTTGTTCTGTGTCAACTCATTTTGCTGACAGGCACCATGGCTCTGAGTCTTGATTCCTGGAGTGGTGAGGTCTTGATGCTTTGCTGTTTGCAAGAGGAGAGCAATGTTGAAGACTTGGCTCTCTTGCTGAATTCTTGGACAAATTTTCCCAAACCTTGAATGCAGTTACAAATAAAAAGCAGATGTGATGGTTTTTTCACTGATTTCTGCAGCATGCATTATGTTCCCTGGCATGTAGTCTATGAAAGCAGCTACAACACATGCTAAGTTCTCTCTTTTTGGGGAAATGAGATGTGTGTTAAAGTTTGGTTGTGGTGTTTGTTTTCAATCATAAGCATTGCTGGGAAATGAGTGTGATAATCAAGTATTCTGTCTACTTGGATGTGAAAGACAACAGATTTGTGCTCAGTGTATGGGAATTTCCCAAACCATTGATTTGTGCGTGTCCCATTCCTATTCCTGATCAGACAGAATGGCAACAAAAGAAATTATATGGCAGCAGGTTAAGGAAACCCCAAGAAACTCTTTATCATTCAGAGCAGAATGAAATTATGAAAGTCATTGTCAGAGCATACCACAGAGGAGAAAACAAAAATAAATTTAAAAACAGTAAGCAAAACTGAGGAGAAAGGAGTCCATAAATGATTATTAAGAGCCAAATATGGGTGCAATTTACAGCTCAGAGTATCCCTGGGTCAGTAAATTGAAGGCCAGAAGCTGGAGGACACTGAGAAAGATATGACTGTGTGCTTTTACTTGCCTCATACCTCTCCCTTATCCATCTTAGTCTCTGCCAGAACTTTGCGCCTTGAACCTGTATCATAACCCCATGCAACCTTTCTTAGGAAAAAGTATGGTTAAAAATACTGGGATATAATGGTTGTCTAGAATAAGACTTTCATTAATCACTACTGCTGCACATCTAAGAAGTGCAGAGAGCCCCCTGGGAGGATGAGTGGCCTGTTGCCTGACGGGCAGTACTCCAGCAAGGCCTATCTGCACCATCACGCTTTGGTTTTTGTGCCCAAAGCCATTCTCTGTCCAGAATCTGTTCAGACATGACAGTGCATTACCATGTTTTGCTAATACTTGGCTTTTCAGCAAGAGCTGGCTCGCATTCAGCCAGATGGGACAGGACTGCAGCCAGCATGTGGCTGATGGCACCTCAGAGTCTACGTATGCCCCTGGGAAGACCCTTTCCTCACGTCCAGAGGCAGCAGGATGGATGTCCCACTGAACCATGAAGATGAGAGGGCCCACGGTGGGGTCCCTCACTCCGCACTGCTGCTGCCCTGCTGTGCACTGAGTTTCACTGGCACAGTCACAAGGATGAGGTGGCCCTGCTGCCAAAATTGCATCTATAGAGAACGGTTGCCCATTGTAGCTGTAAAACATACACTGAAAACTTCTCTAGTCCCTCTTCCTCAACAAGGTCACCAACAAGCAGTTGTGGTGCTTTTGCTGGGATGCTAAGTCACTAAGGCCAGCTTCAAGTGTAGGGGCACACGCACTATTCTGCATCCAAACACAATCTTAGGCTGAAATCCAGCCTCTGCTATATCACAGGCATTGATCTCTTGTTCATTGTTATGGCCAGACCAAATGTGAGCTTTTAAGAATAAATCTTGTTAGACGTTCCCATATCCCACGCGTCCCAGAGCTACCGAAAAGATTTCCCTTTCCTGAAGACTCATTTCATCATCACTCTAAAACACTCTCTGAAAGAATGCCAGCTTCAGGAGGAAAAAAACCCAAAACGCCTTGACACAAATTAAAAAAAAAGATATTTTATCTCAATATATCATGGAGTGGGGTTTTCTTGACAAACTGTAATTTCCCCAAATTGTGGCTGGTAATACAAGTGCCTTTTCCAGTTGTGAGTTGTATTCTCAGTGTAGCTTGGTTTGAGCAGAATAAGGCTGTTTTACACCAGCTGAAAATCTGATTCCTCAGCTGTAGCAGTGTGACTGGGTGCTGTTTTCTAATCAAATAACCACTGTGAAATACCTGATTCACTTTGCACCCAACAGCTGTAGTTACAGTCTCTGTTCCCACTCACAGCCTGAAAACAAGCACAATAAAAAAGGCTGAAACAGCTGCAACTTCTCAGCAGAAAAAAAAAAAGAAGGGGAAAAAAAAGTTTGTTGTCAGGCTCTAGCTTAGGAAGGAAGTAAAACCATTTTTCTTTTCTGTCTCATGCATGTCAGCTGTCTTAGAAAAATTATTACTGCTCTGTTTTGTAACAGAAACTCCACAATATTCAGTAAACTACAAACTCCAATCTATTAATGGCCAAATACAGATTTGACATTTCTGAGGGAGCCAAAACATGCTCAGTATGTGAATGGGCTGCAGTACTTTTCAGGAGAGGTCTGGAATTCACCTCATGGCCCTAATTATCCTCCTTAGAAGAACACATGCATCTTCTGTATTTGGACCATCCAGATTGATTTCATTTTAGTTCCAGATTTTGGCTGAAAAAAATTAAACATGTAGTGAAGGAGGCTATATTTACTTTCTAGTATTAGTGCTTTCCAAAGCTGTTCAAGTGAATAAGTCTATCACACTAAAAGCAGAAAACAACAGGTAATTATTCCTTGGTTAGATAAAACATACCTGCTTTTGCATTCTAATTATTACTGGTTCTTTGGAAAGCTTTTTTAAAATAAGTAAAATGTGGGCTATGTTTTGAGTTGGGTCATTCACAATACTGATGGGTAATGCTATAAGCTTTGGGGGAATCACTTGTAAAATGATACATCCCTAAATATATCAAAACCCCAGAACCTGGTAGCTATCACCTACAGAAGGAAGAAGGTACATGTTAAATCTGTTGAATTTTGCAGCAGTGCTGTGTTATAGCCATGAGATAAAGAGAGAAAAATGGAGACAGAAATAGAGTTGGAGACAAGAGGAATGTAAGAAGGTAGAAGTGATGAGCGGAAGAAAAGCAAATGGAGATGGAAAGATGACAAGAAAGAGGAAAGAAAAAAAGACAGAAACAAATGGTTTGCTGCTGATCAAGTATAAGCAAGCATAATGGAGGTATATGAGAAACATTTTCAAGTAAATTTCTCTCAGGTTCAATAGCTTGCTGCTGCCACAGCACAGGCTTCGAGCTTCAACTCAGTTTAGATGACAAGATCATGAAGTTTTAAAGAGGTGCCCCCCCAAATGTCTCATAACAACTAAAAGAAACTCTAAATTACTACAGCAAAAAAATGATTCAAATGTTCATTGCTTTCACCCAGCTGCTGCATATCTGGACACTTCAGGGTGCTGTTGTCCAAGACAGATACTGTACTACTACTTTTAATCTCAGGGACAGCTGAAATTTATGTCAGAAATTGAATTGTCTAAACATAGTAAGGTTTGGTATTTCAAAGAAGACACAAGATGAACTGGATGCATTTGAAGGGCTGAGCTGATTTTCTAAATATAGAAAGCTATACATGAATATTCTTTTTCTTTTGAATAGTTGGCATGATAATATGTTCTTAAAATATTAACACAATGCAACCAGTTTTAAAACAGGTTTCCCAATAGGTAGAATTTTGTAACTAATTTTCTCTGAAAGCATGCCTGTGTCTGAAGTCAGCTTTGAACAGCTACAAGTTACATGGAGACTGCACATGAAAATTCAGTATTTGCTTGTACAAAGACCTAAAAATATCTGTGCAAATGACTGTGCAAAAGTGAGATGCGTAAGTGAAGAGCTGAGGATTCTTTGTGGTACGTTCCAACAGATTTGTGAATGAAACAAAAAAAACCCCATTATATTTCTTTGCTAAAAATGTGTGGAACTCTTTGGGGATATTTTTTTGATGAATTAAGCCATTGTTAGATTATCCTGATTTTTTTAAACTATTTTACTTCAGTAATGGTCATATAATAGCTTAATTTTTAATGATCTAAATCTTATTGCAGTTAATAGCTGTATTTCCATAGAAACACTAAAAATCTGCTTTAGTTGGGCATTTCCTAATGAACATGTTTGACAGCACTTCCTAGATTACTATTAGAGAAAAAAAAAAGTAAGAGAACATTAAATTCTTCAAAAATCTGTGTCTGCTGTATCCTACAGATCTGTATCCCTTCCAAAATAATTTAAAGACAAAGCAAATACTAACCTTTTATTTGGAGGTACTATCATTAAAGGTATGTAAGTATGCTTATTCTCCTGCTAGTTGCACCCAGCCCTCAAAGAAAGAGCTCCCATTTAATACAATATGAGCCCAATGCTGACTTCCCCCTGTAGCTGAAGCCAGCCTGATTCAATGATGAGAATATTTCTGCTAATGGCCATGTGCAGTTTACACAATAGCCTTTTCTTTTGATCTGTAACTGAACCTGGAATGGGAAATGTATTCTGGAAATATTTAATTGTTCCTTGAATTGGGCAAACATCTGAATGAAGCGTGTACTGCAGGATTTGAATGAATAATTTAAAGAACATTATAAATAAAAATAATGCTCCCTTGTGCTTTCTACCAAACCTTCCTAAAAGCTTTGTGACAGCCCAGAAGTAATGCTGGGAGTAAGAGTAGCTGTTATTAATTGTATTTTGCAGATAGGAAATTACTTCAGAAAGGTTAAACAAATTGCTCATTTCGCTGTGTGAATCAGTATCTGCTTTCAAGAACAGAGTGCAGTTTGGGCCCATGCTCAGTGTGCAGCTCTTAGCATTTGCCTTTCCTGCACAGCTAAGGGAAGCTAAGGCAAAACTGGCAGTGTTGTCATTGAAAGTTTTGTTAAATTTGTTTGGGGGAGGAAAAGAGAAACGCGGTTTTCCCTACTTTTTCATCTGTCCTTTGTGGCTAATCACTTTCAACTCCTTGCCTGTAGAAGCATTACAGAATTTTCACTATGCAGCTGGTTCTGTGTCCAGTCTGTGCTGAAGAGTGGAGGTATAGGATTCCCTTTATCCACACAGGATGCATATACTGAGGACAGTATATACCCCTATGCACTGCACGCAGCAAGAAAATGCAGGGAAGGGACAGAAGAAAGGAAAGGCTTATTTCCAATAAAGGCTACATGTGCCCAAGTATCTTCTGATGGAAGGTTATGGGAAATGGGAAAACTGTAATGGCAAAGCAACTGATGATATTCTCATTAACTTCGATGACTCTCTATAGCCTACAGAACAAGAAGGCTAGAAGACTGTCAATATTTCAGGAAGTTTTGACAAATAGTATGGGCAAATTGAAGTAACACAGGTCCTTGGGTGCAAGATGGATCCAGGCTGAGATGCACATCCAGGCTGGACTCTGTGGCAGCTGGAGAAGCCAAGCTCTCCAAGGAAGTTACTACAGGATGATAGTGTTTGAAATAAGATGGGTGAACTCAAGGTATTTTGTCTTTGTCTTCTCGTGTTTGATTTTGACTGCCAAGATTTTAAAAGACTGCTGTTTGTATGTGTTATATTTATTTCATTAGTCACCTACAAAGGAGTCATGTAGTATGATCTACCTGTCTAGATTAGTTATGTACTTCGTGGAGGGAAACAGACTACTCAGGAGGGTGATTTATCACTTTTTAATGAAAAACTTGTTTTAGGACAGGAAGAACTGTAATCCAAAAGAACACAGTGAGATAGGAGTGAGCAAGAGCCTGAAAATCTAATACACATTTAGAGAAACTTGAAAGTAGGTGGAGAAGGAGCTAATCTCAATTCTACAGCTGTGAGTCATAGGCTATGGGTACACTAGCAAGGAATTTGGTGCCAGAGGAGCAGATCAGTATATAGAAACAACTAATGCTAAGGCTTTTGCTTCTACATTATAAACTGTCTTGGCATTTTACATTGAATAGATTTAATTTGATCCTCTAGAGTAAATGGCCATACAAAGTGTATTTTTGAAGCTATTTGAATAATCAGTCACTGTTTTAGATCTTTCTGCCCCAGCTGGGGTTGAGGCATATTTGATGTCTAACCAAGACAGTGCTTTCAGTTTAGTCTTTGAAAGAACTCTTGTTTGTATGGACCAAAATTGTTCTGTGAACTAAGACAGCTGGAGATCATGGTAGAATTTGCTCCCCAACCACTGTTTCAAACTACAGACTCCAGGTAAACATTTAAAATACTGAATGCTCTATTAGACACTTTATTTATATTCCAGAAGCTGTATTTTATTTGGTAATTTCAATTTTCTAATGCCCTTTTAAACTGGGGTAATAATGCACCTCCCTTTTCACCACCCTGCTAAACACAAGTATGCTTTTTTATTGTGAAGTTCTTGTAGCAATATGGTAACATTTACCTGCATGAAGCGGCCCTCTGAAGTTCCCAGATTAGCAATGGTAAGGTTCCCTTTGGTGAAGATGGATATTGAAGTTAACAGGACACTGTTGAACTGGCCCATGAACAAGTCAACCCTCTGCAGAGGAGTCGTAACTTCTAAGCGATATTCATCATCTTGTGCTCTGCAGTACGAAGCGTTTCTTGAAAAAGCCTGTTTGAAAATGAAGTACAGATGAGTACTTTCTTTATGAATAGCACTAGATCTTTGTCAGAATGAAGTCATTTAGCACAAATGCATTCGACCAAAAGTATTTTAAGATGTTTCAAACTTAATTGCTTCATCAGTTATGATGTTCCATGAGGAAGGCAAAAACTTCTTAATGTTATGGGAACGTTTCTATTAACTTTTAAAATCCCATCTGCAGGAATAAGACATAGGGTCTTTATTTATCTAGATGATAGGTGTATGAGCACATATATCAAGGTATCCTTTCTCATAGTGACTTCCTTAATGCTGCTTCTCCAATAGTCTGAGAATTCTTGTACTGCAGAGCCTGCCCAGTGACACACTTCTAAAACAATTTCCTAGAAAACTATTCTCTAACAACATGATTTTTCACATTAAAATAACAATTTCTAATATTCTTATCCCTCTGTTTTCACCACCTTTTTCAGAGATAAGACACTGAAGTGGAGAAGAAGCCAGAGGAAGAAAAGGGAGGTAAGTTAGGAAAAACAGATTTCTAATTGTATGTTTAAATGAAACCATGGGTAAGACAGACTTTTAATTACTCAGATTATTGTATTGATCATCTATGGTTCATGCACTATTTCATCTGATTTCTATTGTCTTGAATGTACTAAAAAAAATAGCAAAATTTGCAGGATTTTCTCTTTCATTTTGGGAACAGAGATTGCATGTTTTTAATTTTCATTGGAAAAAGTCTTGAACAATACACTTTAAGTTATCTCTGAAGAAGAATATAACCTCCTAAGAATTCAATAGCAATACATTAGCTGATAATTTAATTATTATTGATATTACATAATCTGTTCTGGGGATACTGTATAAAGATAATAACCAGGAATCCCTTAAAGGATCTTTAACCAGTTTAAATTTGGAAGACTTGTAGCATGTTCCCACTGTGACATACTTTATGAATAAACATTTAAGAAGATTGTAAAGGATCTTATGGTGGTTTCCTCTGTTGAAATCAACAGTGAGCCTAATTTCCTCTATTTTTTAATTGATTCATTTTTTGTCACAAACATGTTTTAAAAAATCTTTTAAGAAGCTTGAACGAAACCTTTTCAAGACAGTTGAGTCTTTTTACCAAGTCAAACAGATCTGCATCATACCCTTAAAGAACATGTAGAACTAAAATTTTATTGTCTTCTTTTCTAGATTCAGGCGTTTTTCCTCAAAGTATGAAAAACAAAGCAATGAATGAAGAATTTCTTGTTGGCCTGACTCTGGTGAATTCTGCACTGAAACCCAAGGCATTGAAAATACCATCAACAAAATGTTCAGCCTAGTAGCTCAGCCCTTTGCTATTGCATTGTGATATTTCTAAGCTGAGTCCAGCAACAGCACTGGCAGATGAGGTTTTCTGTTGTCCCTTGGAGCTGCAGTCGGCACTGGTGACAGTTTTTCTGAAGGTGCACTGTCAATTTACTGTATTATCTAGATGAAAGCCTACATCAGACCAAACGAGCTGTTGAACTCTCCGTGCAGTGTCTTAATGATACAGAAGAAGGGCTTCTAAATTAAATCTGGTACAGCAGTGACTTAACAGTTTGGTTATCCACATATTAAAGGTTTTACTGTATTAGTTTTCTTATTAACTGTTAATATACAATGTATTTGGTTCAGCAGGAACTGAACTAATACTTCGAACTAGGAACACTGAACACACTTAAAGTATGTTTTAACCCAATGTTTGACTGGGTTAAATCATCAATGGGCAAGTTTAGCTTTTCTTTGTTTTGGCCACCAAACAAGCTAAAAGCTGTATTATTTTGCACTCATATCCTACCCAGTCTAAAAGTATTTCTGAAACATCTGTGCAGATTAGTCATACAATGAGTATGAAAAGTTCAAGTGCAGAAAGATGTACAGTTTTCATGCTTTTTGAAACAAGGCAGATTTCTGATTTTACCCTCCCCCAACATGGGATCTTTGCTCTTTCCTGTAACTGCTTTTTTCCATACGCAAAGACTTTGGAGAGAGATGTTTCTGTGCTGAGCTTGAAGTACTTCCTCCTACATAGTCATTTCAGCACAATTCAAACATCCTGACATGCTGCCTCATGAAACCCTGTTCAAGCTCTTTGGAAAAAGTGGCTAGATTTTCCTGCTTGCCCTGACACCTTTCTCAGCTTCTCCAAAGTCAGCTCAGCCGCAAAGTCAGCTCAGCCTTCCTCAGGAATGCCATCATTTTGGTTTCTCTGCTGAAGAACCTGCAGATTGTTACACATATGGTTCTTACAAAACCTGGTGCTTCATGGATTAACCATAATGTAGGGTTGGCTGTTCAAGAAATAGGAAGTCTTTGATCTTTGAGTAGAAATGCAGAGATTAAAAGGCTACTCAGAAAACTAAAGGAAGATTGATAACAGGGAAAACTTTGTCAAAGATGCTGCTTTAAATCAACACTTTTAAGCCTGGTTCTCTCTCTCTCTCTCTCCCTCCCTCCTTCCCTCCCAGTATACACATAACTATCCATTTGGCTGTCAATGTGGAAAATAACTGATGTCAGATGATGCACTCTGGATACGATGCCAAGTTCCACTGAGAAATCACACAGCCATTGAAACGGACGATTAGAGCACGGGTAGGTGCTTGGGCTCAGCTATATTGCTTCTCTTGTAGGACAAGAGGTGCCAATGGTGTGTGTGATTCAGAGAGAGGGCTTTGTTCCTGCTAAGCTGGCACAGGTGTGCTGCTGGAATGCACTGAGGTGTGAGCAAGCCCTGCCTTACAGCTGTGTCCAGAAGGCTAGAAGATAATTAATTGTTATCTTATTTGTTCATACGGGAAGCTGTGGTGTTCTGGAATTTAGCCTTGATTTGGTCCACAGAAGACAAACATACCAAAAAAGTCTCTGGACATTGCTGAGCTGAGCTATCACGAGCTGTCACTGTTTTGCAGCTAACTGATGGATTATGTGTCATATTCAGTGAGCATAAAGATAAAATATTTCAGATGGAGTTACACATTTGAAGCCAAAAGTGCAAAGCGGGGAAGGAATTCTTACAGAAACTAATGAAAATCTCAGAAAAATACCCAGTTAGGTCGGTGTCAGAAAAATGATCCTAAAGTCTGGTCTCTAGTCTGAATACTATACCCATGAAAAAAAATCCAAATATATCTTTGTGAGCTTTTCTCTAATATGCAGTAACTCCAAATTGGAGAAATACTCCTCAGGCTCATTCTTCTAGAGCTGGTCAAAACATGCTCTTAGTTAAGTGCAGTGCTCATATAGAAAGTGATATTATGTATAATATCTTGATATTATGTTTAATGTCTTGAATAAAGTGGAAATCAATGACTTAATCACTGCAGAACATTTCATACTGTCTTGTGAGCCACTTGAAGGACATCATTAAAATTAAAATTTAATTTGACAAATTGGAGAAATGGTCTGAAAGTAACTAGGTGATATTTCCTAGTGTCACCCATAAAATACTAAAAATACATAAAATACAGCTATGATATAAAGCTCAAATGAAAGTAGGAATATGCATGAGTTTTATTTCCTGCTGGTTTGTTTATATGACTTTTAACTTCTTGGCTGTCAAAAATCAAAATTCTAAGTATCAGCTTTTTTTTCTGCTATGAACTCTGGGATTCTCTCAAGAGAAGTGGTCACCTGCAAGAGCCAACAGCATTTCTGCTTTCATAGAATCAAAGAATCCCTTAGGTTGGGAAAGACCCTTAAGATCCATGGCATAACATGGAGTAGGGAGAAATAACCTATTGTTAAATGACCTAGATCCAGATGTCAACAAATGGCAAAAGTCTTTTTCCAAAGAAACTGCTGTAGAGTTTCTGAATGAATTGGTGATTCTGCATAATGAATTGGTCACCAAGACCATTAAAACCTAAGAGAGTGTATAAGTTCCTTATCTCTTCTTTTGTGGAAGTCAGTGAATTAAGATGAATAATCAAATTACAATTTTCAGAGTGGGTCCTATTGGAATCAAACACATAAGGGGGAAGAATTTACATGTACAGCAGCCTCTGAGCAGGTACAAACCATGAGGATCACAGAACTTTATCATATTTTCCTCTCAAAATATTTCCATGTATTTTCAGCCAGTATAGCTTTCCTGCTCGATACACCTTAATTTTCTGGGTAGTCTGCATTATTTCTCTTCAGGTGAGAAGTGCATTTGATCACTGCTCCTCTCCACTGAAAATACAAGAATGTAATTCTGGCACAAATTCAGTGAAGCCAGGTAGTTCCCTGAGGATGAGAGTGACTTGATCATCATCACGATAATGATGATTCTTGTAATCCTAAGGAAGGGAAAAATGAATCATATTGAAGGGCTCAATTTTGTCAGTGGAAGCCAATTAATGTGCTAAACAGTTCCCATAGAAGCAGAGCCACAGTGCTTCTGGTTTCTTCTTGACTGGTGAACAACACCTTGAGGGTGTGTGGGTGCTGTGAACTCAGTCCAGTGCTCATGCAGGACAGAACATGTCTGCGACAGGGGACTGTGTTCTTTTTCTAAGAACTTCTGCTGAGGCCATCAAGCTTTACTCTAAAAGGTAGAAGAGTTTATTCCTCTTTTTGTTTTAAACAAAGAATTGTTACCCTCTTCTTCCTTCCTCCTCCTTCCAATACTCCTCATGTGTTTGAAAGCAATTCAAAGATTTTTATATGGAATACAGAGAAAGCATGTTCCTTTCTGAGAATAAAATTTTTACAAGAACTCCATCAGTGCACAATTTTACACACTATCATCTCAGTAATACTTGTTGCTTTGATCTGCTCCTAAAATGAGATGCGGGAAGGAAGTCACTGTACTGATGCTCCACTTAAAGTAATAGGCAAAACCCCATCCATGTTAAATGTAATTAGTTAATACAAATTAAGATGATTTCATGTTCTTTTGTCAAGATCATTCAAAGAATTATTTGCTTTTGTCATTGAACAGTACTGCATTAGTTCTCATAATCTGGTTAGTGCATTAGCACTAAGTAAATCCTATTGATTTGGCAGACAAAATGCACCTAAGTAATCTTTGTATTTTGCTGATTTCCTTTATATTAATTTAGCATTTAACTCAGTATACAGATTATCAAAGAAGAGGTGTTGACTAATTACACATTTTTAAGAAATACAGTAATGTATTGGAGATACTGTGCTGATGAAAGCAGTTTTGCTCTACATTTGTAGTGTCTATTAGGTGCATTTTTCTTAGAAGTCCTTATTAACATGGAAGCTGTGGTAAAATAGAAAAGCTGAAAATTCCATCTAGACTGGTTATCCAAAGATAATGCTGAGTGTGGAGACCCTTATTCCAACAAAACATTGCACAACAACTGCATGTCTAGCCAAAACAGTGGTGCAAGACGTGTGTGGGACAGAAAGAAGTCAAGAAACCAGAAGAAAATGATGCAATCTGCCCTAATTTCCACTGGATGTGTATAGAAGCAGGTGACATCTGCTTTAAGAAAATTAAGCTGCCATTATCACTTCCTGTAAGATCACTTCTCTAGCATTTCTTTGTTTTCACACACCCTGTAGACAGTGCAAATAATAATTTCATATGACTTACACTTGCTTTCTGAACCATTTATGCCATAGATCTTTTTCCTCAGCATTATTATTCTTTTTTTAATTTACTGTGGGATTTGATTCTGGTTTTACTTGTATGTTTGGAAATGAGGAGTAATTCCACTCTGATGCAAAAGCTGTCTGAGATCAGAAACCCACATGCCACCTAGAAAGTTTGAGTAACACGGCTCTCTCCTGGATAGTAATTACCTACTGTTGCTTTAGTGAGCAATAATGATGGCCAGATGTGGTCCTGAGTCAGAATAAGTAGAGTAAGTGGAAAACTGCTGAGGTAAGGTGGGTGCTGAGTGAGCTGAAAGGCAGATGTCTGCTTTGTCAGGACTTATGTGTCTCTCCATTGTTTGGCAGCAGAACACGAGGAAAATTCATTGCTTGCTTAGATGTGTCAACCACCTACCAAGGCCAGGTGGGATGAATCCAGGACTTAGATCTGCACACAGCACACTGTATAATAAACTTCTCTTTCTCTAGAACTTGGAATTGTGCTTAAAGAAATCCAGGCAGATCTTTCAGAAGGGGCTGAGATGGTCCCATTGCAGAACAGTCATCAGCAGACTTCATGTGAACTTAATCTGGGATTAGGGAGTCTTAGAACTTGGTCTGAACCCAGGAAAAGAGGCTCAGATCTGAATATTATGCATCTTCAGGGAGTGTCCTTAGTATTATATAACTACTAGTATACATTTTGGACTGTAAAACTTTTCTACTTTGCAAGACTACACAGGAAAAGAAAATTATACCTTGTCCAGTTCTAGTCTTTAGATTTAAGGGCCTTCAGAAACTGAGGCATAAAACCCACACAAGTAGATACCCATTTTAACAAAATAAAAATTACTTTCTGCCTGAAATGATTTCTGTGCAATTCCAGAGAAAGGCAGCAAAGTCACTTTTTCACAGTAATAACCAATAGGGAACCCTGCCTTCAGTGGAAGAATTTGATTTAAAAGTCTGGAAATGGAACATTATTAGTAACTCTGGCTGATAAAGCTGTGTCCTTTGCAGAAAATGGTAGTTTAAAGGATACTACTTTTTCACAGATAGATCCAGCTTTCATCAAGAAGATGATAAAATGCCAAGCAGCAGCACTGGGAAGCAAGGAAAGATAAGTCCCCAGCTGGACACCAAGAGAAGGAAAACTGCAGGTTTTGCAGCCGTCGGTGTCTAAGAGGTTAGCCCCCAAACTCCATAGGTCCTGGGGCTTGGAAGAGTCAGCAAAGATATCTACCACTAGGAGTTGCGTGGTACTTTCCACAAAAACTCCCTGACCTGCCTTTTTCCTTGTCCTTTTCTCAGGAACTCCCTCATGAAGGTGTCCATGTGGCCAGTCCTAGAGATGGAACAGCCCTTATCCCTGTAGCCAAGTGTTTGCTAGATCTGGTTCAGCCTAGATAACCTTACCCAGACCCACACCATGCTCATACCTCACCCTGTCACACTCACACCTGTGTCCCTCCCCTGCAGTTTAGCCGGAGCCCAGACTCTCCCTGCAATCCCTTGTGCCAGGCTCTTTGCCCCAGTCAGGTCTTCCCCGGCCAGGTGGGTGGGTGGGTGCCCATGTGGTGGGGGGAGCTGGCTGGGGAGCACACCCTGCCTGCATCCTCTGGTACAGGCACAGCAGAGACCCTCGGGCTGCCAGGACCTAGGGCAGAGAGGGCAGAGAGGAACGTGGATGCAGCCCATCTCATTATTATTAGGGTTTAAGCATGTCTTAAAGGGTGCCAGTGCGCTCTGCCCATCATTCTGCCATCCTCATTTATTGTTCTGAGACATCAGAACCCCAGAGAGGAGCTCCCATACGACTGGGAACAGATTTTGTGCCCAGGCAGAGTGCTGTATGCCATCTGATATAGCATTTCCAGAGGAATAAATGACTGAACCCATCTAATGGATTCTGGTGCCTGACTTTCAGGGAAAATACTCAGTCACATTCTACTCAAAATATAAAAACCTCTCCATGCTGTGAGATTATCTAAGTAATTTACAACAACCCATTTTAATCAGAGATATGTGGTGTTATTTTTAAACCTGCCAAAATTTAATGCCAAATGATGTGGGATATTACAGTTACAGGGCCTAAAAGAGTTATTTGTCTCTGTTTATTTTATTAAATATTCTTAGACACAGCCTTAAGATGACAGATCAATAAGTGCCTTTGTGGTTTCCTGACAGAAGGCAGCAATTATTTTCTTCCATTACAATATAAGCATAACCTAATTTTACTAATCTATCATGTGTCTAATGGTAATAAAGAAGCATCGCCATGTGTATATTTTACACTCACTTTATATTTTGTTTTGGTGATCTTCTGTTTTCCTTTCATGTTTTCCAACTGTTTATGGCTTTCATTTAACAGGAACTGTGACCAGTTCATCTTGCTTTATAACACTTCCTGGGAGCATTGAGGCAAAAGCCTGTCTGTGGTTTCTCTTTTCCTGTAAGGTCTAAGTATTTTAGGCCTTCACCTGAACTTATGTGTAGAAAAAATGAAGACATAAGATCTTTACAGAGCTGAATTTGGATTTCATTTTTAGAGGTGTTTTATCATCTAAGTCCACAATTATTAAAGTCAGGTAATTTGGCTTACAATTGTTTACCACATGAGAGATGCAGAAAGGATAAAACAAGCCTGTAAGATCTTGATCTATCTAATGACAACTGAAATGTATAGTTGAGATTGTCAAGGCTAAATCTACTCATCTTCCTCACTTGAAAAATCCCATTTAATCCATGCTAAAATGCACGCTACTGGACTATGTCTGCAAATGAAGTAAGCAGCATTTTTCTCCTCATCTAAGCACACCTCTGCTTTGAGAATACCACACTAGGGTTGATAATGACTAACTGACCAAATAAACTCTGCGTAAAGACTACATCCAGTTTTCTCTTTGTGGGAGAGATTGTGTTGTGGGAGATTCCTGAACAGTGATTCAAAACCCCCACAGCAGCTACCTCTCAGATATCTTTGTCCTGACTCAAGCAATAAAATCTCCTTATTACTACTCCAGATTTTTCTTTTAATTCAAAGCCAGTTCTGTTTCCATCTTGCTGTCATTTAAGTGTCAGCCTGAAGTAAATTATTATGCAGTACTAACTGGTCACAGCTCTGCTGAAGTGCATCTGACATCAATCAGATGCTCCATCAGATTCACTTTTCCTAACTTCAGTGAGCCCAGGTTTTGGCTTAATGTGTATTACACTTAAACACAACTGGAAATGTTTTATTTTGATTTTATGAAGTTTTCCATGAGCACTGGAGTAAGTGAAGCACAGTTGTTTCTGGATTTATATCTTGTGGTTGGTTGACTTTGCTCTTCAACTAAGCTCTAAGGGAGACTTTTCCCGTGGGTGAGCAATACCTTCTTCAGTCCTTGTGAGTCCTTCTCAGGTTTAGAAAGGTACTCCTAAAATTTCATCAGTTTCCATAGTCTGAGCCTTTGGATTCACACTTGAATTCACATCTTTAAGATTTCTTATTGCTAAGGCTGTAAGGATAACTAACAGAAAGACCAAAATAGCACAACCACATAAACTTCATTCCTTTAGAAAACAAGGCCAAAACAAAACAAATTTTGCCAATTGCATAAAAATGAGTGGAAGTTTTTCTTATTTTTGCTTTATATATGAGAAGAACAAGTTGAGGAAGTGTTTTGGATGTATCACTCAGGTTTATTTTGGTCTAATTCTACCCTTAGAAGCCTCAGATTAAACAGTCCTGAGGGGCAGCCACTTAAAAAGATGGACTACCCCGAGTCGAACAAAATTATGTACAATTGTCTTATGGGACTTTTTTTGATAACATTAAATGGCTTTCATCAATCAGACTCTAACTGTACATTATCAGAGAGCATTTCCTTGCAAAGAGTGCTAGAGGCTCATTTTTCTTTTTAATGTTGAAGTTAGTGGTATACCATATTCACTGCTGGAGTGTTTTCACTGTCCTAGGACTTAATTTTGCAGTGGTCAGTGCCTTTCACTTGCATGAGTGGTCTGTGGTTTTATTCTCTCGACATCAGAGAGAAAGATCATCTTGTCTACCTTACAAAAACAAGTTTTGAACTTTGCAAAAATATACTGTGACAAAATCTCAGATTTTATAAAAGCTTTCTTTTATGTTGATGGCGACTTACAAAAAGGGGAAAAATGTTTTATGCCCTCATGTACACTTTTACAATGTACAAAGAAGGGCCTAAGAAGAGTTGAGGTATTTGAGACTTTTAAAATTAATTATTATTTAATCTCCAGTAAAATCAGGAAAGACCAGATTTGACATTTTTGGGACAAGCATAAAAAATAATGTGCTTTCCTTCTTCTGCTTGCTCCTTCTCTTCCTTCACATTCCAGCCCTTCAGGTCTACTTTACACACCAGAGAAAAACAGGTGTATAAAAGATGGCTGGCAAATTCTTGCCAATCTTTTTGGCTAGCTGAAACCTAAAAAACCTCAAAGGACACTTTTTACTGCAGCTTTAATGAGTCCTCCAGAATAAGGCAAAGGATGTAATGGCAAAGCTTGACAGCCTTGATATTTCAGTGTTAAGCAAACAATCAGGACAAAAATTTCTGACTGCCTTTATGCCATTTAAAAAAACCACAAGAAATCATAGAAACATTCTTCCCTTTATCAATTTAATGTAGCAAAAATCAGAGCTCTGATGACATTTCTTGAAAATAGGCAACTATAATAAACATGTTGGCAGTACAAGACATTCATTCTGATATGCAAAGCAGCAGCAGACTCTGGAAAAGCTTTTGAAACACGAAAGTACTTCCCAGCATGTGAAAAGCAGCAAATTATTCTGTCAATATTTTAATGGTATACTTTGCTTTGAAGAGATCACCTTATGAAATGGGTGTATAGGCAAGTGCAGAATGAGATAAGTTAAAGGCCACGAGCTTTAAAGAGAGTCATTCACAAATCATATACCCCAGGAATACAGAATAAAGTACTTTCAGAGTAGGACAATGGTTCTTGTTAAAAATGAACTGAAAAAAAAAAAAAAAGAAAGAAAAGAGGATATTACTACCTGAAATGAAAAATTAGGACAGCAATAACACAGTGAAGAGAGATAAGCTACTGTGCTGAATGTTTGCTAACTTGTTTTTAGTTCCTGAAAATTGCCTGTCCTCCTCCCACAAAAAAGGGAATGAAATGCTATGTCTGTTGGGGCTGCTGTATCAGCATCCACTGGCAATGCCAACATCTGTGTTGAACACCTGGAGCCTGCTACAAGCAGTCATCCCTCAAATGCCAAGGCTGCTGTGGTTATGCTCAGACATCTTCAGACCCCCTCTGAGCACATTCCTGCTACTGGGGAGAAGCTGCAGGGTCTCTGTAATGGATTCTTCTGCCCAGACTGCCCTGTCTCACCTCTGGCAGTGGGGAGCAGCCCTTCTCTTTAACAAGACAGACCCCCACCTCCAACCAGGGCATTGTGTCAACATCCTAACCTGATGCCCTGTGCTGAGCAGCTGTGCTCAAGAGGACACTGGTGATACTTGGGGTGAAGGAGGCCTGTGGCTCCCACTTTCACTTTGAGCTGCTCCAAATGGGATATGACAGACACCATCCACTTCTAAATGCAGGTTGAGCTGTTGATCTGTCCTGACACAGGCCTCACACTGGCTGAGCAGAGCCTCACCACAGAGTTCTGGCCCTTTTCTAGAAGACAGCATGCCACCTCTAAGCTCTAAATTTCTGGTATTGCAGAAAAGAAAGTTGCCCAGATAGGATATTTAAGGGCCTGCCTCATAAGCAGGTGATTGAAAGTTCTAATGTTTCATGTTCCAAAGTAACTGTTCCAAGTACCCGATTTCCAGATTTTGTATTTCTTTTACAAAACCTGAAACCAGCCCAGACACTGTCCAGAAGGGAAGGGAAAAATTTCTGTGCTTCCTCTGCTCACAGAATTTCATATGGTTGGATAGCAGCAACCTACTGAAGTGATGGTGTACAGAAAGGCAACCCTCCCACCTGAGACCACCTGAACCCTCATTCAGATTCAGATTTCTCTGACACTTCTTTCATGCAGAAAACTGGTGTCAGCCGGACTGTTTCTGTACCAAGCATGAGTAACTACATTACAATCTGGCTCTTCATGGCATATTCCAAACCAGCTCTTTCATTTTGTTCTGAGAAGGGCAGTGATTCAGCATTAACATACTTTTAAGTATGTGATCTTTCTCAGGGACTCTTCAGTGCACGTGAATAGGAATGTTTATGAATACTTTTTTTAAATATTAAAATAAATAACTGCTAAAATGTTCAATTTATCTGCATCATAGTTTCTAAGAAAAAACTACATTTTTTAGCCCCATAAAGACCCCAGCAATTTTTATACTCAGTTTACAGGAACTAATCATTTTAGAGATAATCAACAGCAATGCTAAGCAATCTGCAATGATCAGGGACTTACATGTTGTAACTGAAACTTGAAGGGATGGATACCTGGCAATGGAATAGGCAAAGACGGAACAAAAGTCCCCAAATGTAACAAATCAATTACCACTTACCCTGTTCAAGCAGTATTTGCTCTCTTTCCCGTAGAAGTGTTGGAGACATTTCATGTTCTGCTTGTCAACAATCTTGTTGAAGAACTCGTTGATGGTTCGCACAGAGACGGCGCAGACAGCAGAGCGGTTGGTTGGCTCAGAAGAGTCTGGTTTGCTTTGTGCAAAAACACCATAGAGGATATCATCGTTGAGCCCAAGGCCCATTTCGTGTGCTAGAGCTGCACCAGGCTTGCTCACGTAGGCAGCTTGCAGAATGTTGAACACCTCCTTTCGGATGGACCTCTTTCTTCGCTTTTCAGTAAAAATGCACTCAAGAGGCATTTCCATGTAGGAACGCATCTCTGAGTCTAAAGTGCAGAAGCGGATAATTCTAGTGTGAAAAGACTGTGAGTCAAGGGTTTCTCTCTGTACAGTCAAAAAATAGACAAAGTGATCATTTTCAAAGGCATGGACATACTTAATGGGATACGAGTCACGGAACTGAGGGAGGATATCTATGTAAGATTGATCTGTGAGAAACTCAAAACCGTCCTGTGTTTCTTTTAATCTTCTAACTGATATTGAATGCACCACACGGGGAGGTTTAAATGCAGATGTCACAGTATTCCCAACAAAGAAGTTGACAAACCTGTCCTTTTCGGTCACCAAAACTTTGGTTCCTAAAGTGCTAACAACACAGTCAGGACAGTTATCTGGTTCTCCATCCACCTGGGGTGAGTACATGCAGTGCACCTCGCTTTCAATGTCAGCAGGGTTGTCAGGGTGAATGATGTGACGGTGGCAGATGCCTCCGGACACGCTACCACAGCTAATGAGCTGATCATCATAGTAAGTTTCTAAAAGCAGTGCCATGTTGATGTTATCCTTCCATACGCTGTTAGATAAATTGGCTTTATCTCGGCAGTCTTCACATGGTGCACAGTCAGGGTTCTCCAAAACAGGCCCAGTCTTGTACACAGAAATGTTCTGGAGAGTTTCATTTAGTACGTAAATCTTATTGACTGCTCCAATATAAACATGATGATTGTATAAAACCACATTCTGAATTGGCGTGTCTGCAATGAAGTTGGGAAGATCATATTTTACACCAAGATTCATCTCTGATTTTTTAGCTGCTTCTTTGCATTGTCCATGGCTCCTCTGCAGCAAGGCAAACAGGAATACGATAAACCCAGAAGGATATGCAGTAAAAGGCTTCATTGTCAGAGATCTAATCTGTCAAAATATATTTAATGGAAAAATTGGTTATATTTCATACACTATACTGTCAGTTTATCAGACAACAGCAATCCGTTTCTAGGCTGCATGTTGCAGCTGAACTATTACAGTTTAAGAACTGTTGCAATCTTGCTTAATGTCATAACAGTTGTGCTAGAAATGGCTACAATCCCTGTTCTTTGCAGGTACCCATTTCACTGCCTTTAGAAGAATTCACAGAAGGATTCTCTTATAATTAATTTCTCAAGATGCCTCAGCACGTTGTAGGGCAGCAGAAGAGAGCGGACTACTTCCACAATGGCATTAACCCAGCTGACTGATATGTTTTGGAACAGGATGCTGTACACATAGCTGAAAGCAAAACTGCCCAGGACACTTAGGACACAACAGCACACAAAGCAGTTGGAGCACTTCAATGTGTGGATAATAAGATATTTGTCAAGTTCTCAAGGGGCTAAACGGGTTCCTAGCACAGCTGATCAAAAGTAAGAACTAGAAAAGACATTAAATAATGTGAAGATTTGAGCTGGAGTGGACTTATATTCTGTTGATATTTTTGATTAACCAAGGTAGAGACACTTCACCAGACCAAAGGAAGAAACCCCTCTCTGTCTCTCTCCCTCCAGCTCCCCAAATCACTGTCTTTCATAAAGGCCTAGTTTGGAAAAAAAAAAAGTCTTTTTTCAGCCAGCCCTACTTCTTGGAATAGTCATTCTCCCTAGTGTTGACAAGGCTTTGTAATGTATTATTAGAATATTTTATGCATCATGTGGTGCTTGGCATGTGCAAGCTTTATTTTAGGCCCTGTACCACAGCAGTAAGTCACTCTGGTGAGCCTTACAAAATACAGGCGTATCGCTGTATTGTAAACAAAGGGCTATCAAGTGACCTACAGCCATTAACTGATGAAATCAAACCACCTAGCACTTCTCTCTTTTTTTTACATCTCCACACAGTTGTTTGATGTGGCTTGAAAAACCAAAGGCAGATGACTTGTGTGATATTTCACTCCCTTGAAAGATCAATGGAATGAACTGTGGTTATGAGCGTTTCAGTGCAGTATCCACACTGTGCCCTGTCACACCAGATATTTTCTATCAACATCATGACACGGTTCCTAAGCCAAATTTAGCTTCTTCATGGAGAAAACAATTATGCATTCTAACAGCAATATGATCACATACTTTGGGAAAATCTCTCTAGTTTGACTATAGCTAGGCAATTGTTTCTAATCAAGAAATGCTTGTGACCACTGAGAGAATTTAAAATAGAAAATTAAAAATTGAATAATAGGAATCTGTATCAATTTTTTATTTCATTAGGACTTTATGCAAAATGAAAATATAACTATAGACCAGAGCTGTTTCAGCTGTGTATAAATCTAGTGTTTTCACTAGATTGGTTAAAACAGTCCACCAATAATTTTTGTGGTGCTTTATTTCCACTGAATTCCTTCTGTGGTTTACCTCTTTAATTACAGAAAATAATGGGTTTTGGAAACTAATTGTTCTTCCTCCCTGTTATCTGATAAGAATCATGATTGAGAGTTGGAGATAAAAATCAAACACGGGCTATTTGCAAGTATTAGCTGGTAAAAGTCACAAGTCACACTTCTAGTATTAAGACACAAAGATCTTCCTTCAAATCAGTAACATTTTTTTGATATTAATTAGTGATAACAGATTCCTGGAAACAAATCTAGCCTGGATTTACATTTGAAAGAAAAAGAAAAAGAAAAAAGAACAAGGATATTGCTGTAATTAAAAAATAGTCCCAGTACACAGACTGCTGACCTCCATATTGTATGGGGCAGGAAATGGACTTCTCATCCTCTGTAAAATACTGCTATCATGAATTTTTTTCTGCTCTGTGCTGAGATGAAACCAAGAGCTTTCAAAGTTTGTGTAAAACACTCAGAAGTCCCACATGATGCAAGAACAATCGTGTTTACATCCCGCCTGGCCAGTGCCAAGTGACAGTCCCAGCACCTGGAGAAGTGGGAGCCTGGTCTCTGCCTCTTTTCAACCAGCACTTCCACCCAAGAAAGTGCTGAAACTGATGCATTCCTGCAGATTCACTTCTGATGAGTGAACATGTTCTGACTAATATGAGATTAAGCAGAAAATTCCACAAGTGCTCTATTTGTGACACCAGGCAGAGGTAGGTGTATTGTTTACTGCAATAAGTTTAAACCCGCTTAATAGAGGCGACCCTGCAGTGGAGAGAGAAAGCCATGGCCAGGACAAGAGTTGTGTGAGGATGAGGCTGATTAACCACCAACACAGGAAATAAGGATGGAAGGAAGGTTACTTAACAGGCATCTTATTTTTTGCAGTATACTCTGTGCTATGTTCTTGTAATATTCCCAAATAGATTTCCCATCCAATATGTCCCTCAGTCTTCAGTTTGCAATCCTCTCAATTCTTCCAGTGTCTGAAAAAGAGGATCTCTACTTGTCCAAGAACCAATACCAGTGTGCACTGCAGGGGTATTTAGAGCCATAAATACTATCTGACATATTCTTTCACTCCAACCATATTTTGGGATGTGAGGCCAGTATGCTCAGATAGTCTGCTCTGCCTACACTCTGTAAAATACCACTGATTTCAATCTGTGCTCTTGGAGACCAAAAATGCCACCTTTGACTCCTTTAGCAAGTGAGTCTGGAATGGGAAATTTAACAGTAGGAACAAACGTGGGATTCAGTGTGATGTAAAGGATGCTAGGAATAATAGGTACTTTATTTTATCACTACAGGAAGGAAAATACGAGCAATAGATGAAAACCAAGTCATCTTTTCTCTTCTATTTGAGTTTCCTCATAGTGCTTTCCTTAGTAGACTTTTGAGGTGTTTCATGCATCCTCACAGACAGAAATCTGCTGATTCCAACTATGGGAAGCTCCAGCTCAGATTTATGGGCAGCTCTCTAGGAAACATGGTTCTCCACAGTCCATGTCTACAGCATACTGTGAATCTTCCCTTAAGCTGCCTGATGTCAGAAGGAACATGCCCTACAGTGAGACATTTATAGCTTAGGGAGAACACAGGGATCATGTGAAGAATACTATGTACTTCACACTCCTCACATCTTATAAACTCTGCTGCTTCTTACTCAGAGTCCCATGACATTTGGTGCCTCTTTTCATCTGCATCTGATCCAGATTCTTTCTCTATTCCAACACTGCAACCTCCAGCACAGAGCTGCTCCTCTGTAACCTCCAGACCAGGTCATTGCAAATACAATTCACCTCACTACATCCTGAAAAAACAGATAAATTTTGGTGAATTAAAAATTCAGTCTTTACTCTCTTCAAAGGTCCAACAGCTCTCCTTAGCATACACTCAAATGTAATTTGTTAAACTTTAAAAGTTTTGATGAACTAAAAGCAAGTAGTACTACAGATACAGGTCAAAGAACTAGCTGTTGTTTACCTGATGCAGAAGGAAAATAAGGAAACCTTTTGTTTCACTACTTGGTTTGAATGATGGATGCTGTTCAATCTTTTGTGACCTTCCTGTGACATGTGTGTGAGTCCTTCATTTGTCTACAGATGACTTGTAAGCTTTGGCCTGTGATAGCTATCAGTGAGCAATAGCTATGCATGGATTATTCCTTTTGTAAGAGATATTTTCAAAGCCAGTGTCATGATGGGCTCATTTTTCCATCCCTCATCAGATAGTAGCCAGTAAAACTGATGAGAAAATAGATTTTGGTTAACCATTGCAAGTGGTTGGTAGTGATGTGTCATATTAGTGTGATTGGCAACCTCAAGTGCTATGGCTGGTGCTTTGAGTGTTTTTGTACCATTAATGGTTTCCCAATGGCAATCTTCTTCCTGCAAGTTTCATTCCCTCTAATTAAGATTTGGGTGATAAGTTGTAAATATTGAACATTACGTCTCTCTCGCACTGTTTGCGACTGTACTGACAAGTCAGGCCTGGCCTGACTGTGGAATAATGTTCAAGCCGGCATATGCAAGGAAGCCAGAAAACACAGCCATGCTTGTTCTCCTTTCCCTCATTTCAGAAACTTGGGTCCCATTTAGGTCTAATCACAAGCACTCCATGGATCTGCACAAGCTCAGACAACATGCTGACATGAAAGCATTTTGTAGGTTGTTTGGTGCATTTCATTTTTCCTTGCTTTATTACAGAAAAGGAAATGACAGGGTCCTCTATCCCACAGAGAGCGTGTTTGTACAAGAACATATTTAGTCCTCAGATAGGTCATTTCAGGTTAGGTAACAGCAGAGCCATGTTAATTCATGTTTCAAGAACTCTACTCTCGGCAAATGGCAGCCTTTCCCCCTCTTTAAGGTTGATAGTATGGTTTTACACTTTTTCCAGTGGGATAGTACATCTTGTTACTTTGGTCTCTGACAGAGTTGAGGTGGCAAATTTATATAGAATAACTGTAGTGACTACTCCTCCTGAGACTTCTGTTTGCTTTGCTATTTTGGACTAAAACCTGTGCCAGTGCAGGACTTGATTCCCTGTGGTTCAGAGGCTGTGCCATGGAGAAAGCATCATCACTCAAGAGGACAGGGAAAACGAGAGGGGGTGATGATAACAGCTCCATCCATGCAACTTTAATCGGTGCAAATCTGTCACAGCACGGGCATCAGCTTCAACAGATTAAGCTCACAATGGATGTGCCTTCATCAGACTTTTCAATTAACCAATTGCATCTGTACACAAGGTTGATTATATGTAAAACATTTCGTAAGGATAACCCGTTTTCTAAGTTCAGAGGAAAAAAAAAAGTTTTTCAATCTGAACTTAGTTACCTTAAGACAACAGAGAGAACAAGGAAATTGAGTAAATCAGCAGCAAACATACAAAATATCCCTGAGTTGAATTCAAACGGCTAATCTGAGTTAAAATTCATGTTCCCTTGTCTTCAGCACTATATCAGCTCTAGGTTAGGTCACTCATCCTGACTAGGGTGGCAACATAATTTTTCCTACAGCACAGTACGCACTCTAGCACAATGCAGTTTTCTAGTGTACAAGGAACTTATTAGCAGTGATTTAGGTCATAAATTCATTCATAGCAGAGCTGGGAGGTTTCTATGCTATTCCAAGAGGTGTGTGTGCATGTAGATGGCTGATGGGGAAGAACTGTTGGGTAGGGCACAGTCCAGGCAATTGCTGGAGGATCTATCATTAACTAAATCTGCTACATGCACAGTGCAGTCGTGTGTCAGAAGAAATTGCTTTCATTAGCAGGTTCAACTGATATGTAAGCCTTTCCTTACAATATTCAAACACATAAAAAAAGAATTAAAATTATCCCTGTGTAAAACACACTCTTTAATATACATAGCCCATTACCGGGTCCAATATACCATTATAATTCACAGCAGCTATCGAAAGAAGTATTTTTATTGTCTAGCACATTTATTTTTAACAGGCTTTAAACCACAAGAACACTAATCTAGCCTTTGCAGTGGAGAAAATGCTATTCTTACACTCATTTGGCTTTTTTTTTGGAGGTGTCCTGCAGTGCAGTAGACTATTTTATTTGAAACTTGCTTCAGAACTTAATGTCCTAAAGCCAACTCATATCATGGGTCTTTAGCACAACTGGATTTATTTAATCATTTTTTGTTGTGATGGGCTACAATGACACTACTGGTTCTTTTGTAATGAACCTCAGCAAACACTCACTGATATATTACAAATGAGTGGAACAGATCAAGAGCTATACATTGCTCAAAAAGATTAATTTAATAGATGGAATACAGCACTTCTTGCAATTGAGAGAAATTTCTCATGTGAGGAAGTAGTACTCATTTTAAGTGCTGAGGAATCAATTCCACAAAGAACATGGACTAGAAGTTCAAAATATACATAGAATAACGGAAAACCAGGGAGGAAATACCCAAAATAAGATAGAACCTTCTCTGTTTCTTCATGCTTATATTTGCAGATGGATTTGGATCTTTAAATAGAAGAGGACAGCTTTCCACATCTGGATGATAAGGATGGAATGATTTTTTTAAAAAAACTATTTATTGTTTGGCAATAATAGAATATAAAAAGCAAACTTTAAACAACACAATTGTTCCATCCTGTTCTTCTGAAACGCAAGTCAGCCTTTATGGAACTTCAGTGAGAAAATAACTGTGATGTTATTGTGGCTCTTTACCACTACAACTGAAGTAAAATAAAACCAGTGCTAGCACAGACTTGGGCTTGCAGCAAATAATTCAGCCTGACGACTGACATACGAACATCTTACTCAGTCCAAGGGTTCAGTACAAGTAGAAAAAGAGCTATGTGTGTGTAAGGAGAATAACATGCTATGCTTGATATAGTACACGTCATGACTAATAACACAAGGCAATGTTGGTCTTCTGGTTCAGGTTAGTGCATATGGAGATATATGGGGGTGACTTCAAACTTTTCATAGTTGAAAGACTAATTCATCTCTTATCTATTTTCACCATATATGCAAAGCAAAGGTCTTTATCAACTTCTAGTGAGCTGAGATAAATGCAGACATGGTCTAGTGGACTGAGGAAATCACACAAGCTTGGGTGATCCAAACCTTTGTTTCTGGTGTGATAAAAACACCTTAGTAGGAGAAAGCTATTTAATTGCATTTCTGAGTTGATCCTGTTGATCAACTTTTCTGCATGAGTCTGAGCATTTTGTGGTTGTCTGTACTGAATGGGGACAGTGTAATTTCCTTGGAATGTAGTTCCTCCTTTTGTAAAGAGCCAAGTTGGCAAACCTGGCTGCAAGCACAGTTTTAGCTCAATTCCCTCACCTAGTCTCAGCACTTAGATTTGATACTTTATGTTTTATGGCTATAACATCTATCTACCTGAATTCTTGTATTGAAATGCAAAGCATATTTTGGAAGCCTTTCTTGTCTTGTAAAGTTAACAGCCTTCCATACTGTGATAATTAAAGGAACGGCATGGGTCATAAAAATGAAAAAGATTAAAAGGCAGATAGTCATGAGTAACCAAGGCAGCATACAGATTTGATCTAAATGTTTTAACAGCAATTATGAATGATCTTGATGCAGGACATTTCCTGCAGTTTAATTGTCATTTGCTGCTAATGGTTCTCAGGAGTCCCTGAGATAATAACTCTTCACAGCCAAATATTAATCTCTTAAAAAAAAAGAAGTTCTATATGTCAATAGATACAGATGATAAAGTATATTGTATGATATGTGACAATTGTACCAAAATAGTGATGATAAGATATATTTTACTAGAATGGTACCAATGGATCTACGAGCCCACCAAATTACCAAGTTTCCTTTTAACGTCATAGTAAATATAATATTATCAGCAACTAAAACCCAAGAAGTCTCTGAATTCTTCCAAGGTGTGGTACAAATACCTAGGATACTAAGCTAAAGAAATTGTTCTAGTTCCGTTCTTTCCTCTGAAAGAGCTGCCAGGACCGTGTCAGGCAGCAGCTTTCTGCTTGGTGGGCACACATAAAGCATGCCACTGTGTGCCATGACTTCATCCTTCTTAGTTAATGTGTCTCCAAGAGCCACAAGGCAAACTTGCAACAAAACTCAGGGTCAAGGATTTCCAAAAGGTTGCTGATGCCTTGCTTGATACACAGCTTGTCAAGCTGGGATGTCATGGTCAAACTGTGCAGGGTCCCAGCAAGATCAGCACATCTGTATGAGTGAGCAGGGCTCATAGATTTGGAGAACTGGTCCAAAGGCTGGAATGAGACCCTCAGATTTCCTTTACTCAGCCTGCTGGTGGTGGCTCATCCAGGGAAAGGAAAAACCAAGAAAAAGTTCTGCTTGTGGACCTGTGTCAGCACTGTACAGAGGACTTTAAGTTGCCTCCAAGTAATCTCCTTGCATCAAGGAACTTTTGTGGGGCTGCTGAACTAGTCTGGCCTGGCACAGTCCATTGGGCTGATATTGTGCTTTGTCTGCATGTATACTTAGTGCAGGAAAGCAGACTGCACTCCTTCCATGCTAAAGCTGGCTCCACCACATATAACCTTGATTGTGTAATGCTGTGTTTGAATAATCAGCCCCGCCAAACACAAACCACCTCTATGCAAAGCTTTGGTGGTCTTTGCCCCAAGCAAAAATGTGGTGCAAATACTCAAAACAGCTACAAACAAAACTGAATTGGCTGTGTTTGTAAATTTGCTAGTGAAAGCAATGGGGTCTTTATTTATGCTTCAGCTTCATACATTATCTGATACCAAAGTTAATAACCTGATGGTCTATTTAGCTTCATACCAGCTTTTTGATAATCAAACAGGAACGATGTCAAGGATAGTGTTCATTTCCCATCTGTTTGGTTAGGGGGTTATGACCTTTTCTTTTTAATGCTGACCTCGGTTTTGTCACTGTAAGTTTATGTTATTGCAGTGCACTTTAACTGATGCCCTACTTTCACTCAGTTTAGAGACGGAGTTAATGACGACTCATTGCCATGACTGCTGCCTTGCTGCGAACCTGTGATTCATGATTGCCTCCCAAGGACTTTACAGTATTGGTGTTCATAAATCCCCAAATGGCCTGGGACCAGCCCATCTGACATCCTGGCTCTCACCAGAGGCAACAGTGTCACAGCTGCAATCAGGAGAGTGGCTGAGCTGTAGCAGCCTCAGCTCTCCTTTTTTTGGCAGATGTCCCTCAGCAAGGGTCCGTCAGCCACAGTTTTTATTTTGAAATATTGTGTTGACCTTCAGAAGATGCTGAAAAGCTCAATAGTTTTAAGGAGTTCAGGGATGGCTGAGCAGTCTGAGTTTTTTCATGCTAATGGGATCTTTTTTGTGTGTTTGTTTCTGAAAGGATTTTTCAGCTGGTTCATTTACTTTCTTTCAGCCTGTCCTCTCCCCTCATTTGGAGAGACCTGGGAAGTTTAAATGCGCAACTGTTGCTCTTCAGAGGTTCTCATTTATACTCGGCCCAGAACCAGGTTTTGGACTTGTTCAGACCCTGGAATGCTTCCTTTGGAAATCTGGAGCCAGATTCAAGGAGTCTGTGAGATAAGCAAAGAGGCTGTTTCCAAACTTCAGAGGGTATTTACCTTTCTCGTAGGGGTGAAATGAGGATAATGAATCCACTCTTACAAAACACCTCCAAAACACAAAAGGCTTAGTGCTGGTGTTTACTAACAGGCATAACACAGAGGCTGAGCTCTAGGATGATGCCTGCATAAAGGGGCTGATTTAAAACCATGGTCCTCATCCCTGCGTGAACAGGCTGGCCAAAGGTCTAAATCTGGGACTAAGGCTTGGCTCTGCTGCTTTTGCCCCCTGCCCTCTGTCTGCAGCCCCTGCCTGCACTTTCCTGCCCTTTTGCCATGAGATCTAGAAATCCACCACCCCATGGCCATTCCTCACTCTCCTCCTCCTCCTCCTGTCCTGGTGGGAAGATGCAGACAGTGGAATGTGAGTCCTCCCAGGCAAAGCTGTCCTGATGCTTTGGAGCCAAGCCAGCAGGGAGGAAGAGTGGGGATGGAGTGTGGTGCTGGAGGCTGCCTGTCAGCAGCAGGACCCGTGCCTGGCTCCGTCCTGTCTGGGCACTGCAAAGGAGTTTGGCTGGCAGCTGTAACCCAGCCAGGACGGAGAGCCTGTTACTGCTCTGTCTTCTGTTCCAGAACTCCAGCTCAGGTGAGATCCAGGGAATACTCAGCACAAAGTGCGGACACTGGTTAATCTAAGCACCCGAGCTTTGTAGCCAGTGAGGGTTAGCTTTTTAGATCCCTTTGTTGACTTGTGCCCTCAACTCACTCTAAACCCCATTTTAGATGCCAAAGCAGCATCTCTGGATCTTCCCCATAATATTAAGTATGGTCTGTTTATCCAAAAGGAAAATAAAAAGGCAGTGGTAAAATTGGAAATTAGTCAGTTAATGTATGTTTTAAATTTAGGACTTAATAGTGAAAAATTGCTCCTGAGCATGACGTTTTACTAAACAGTTGATGTTTAATTCAATATTTTGGGCACTGAACAACAGTCACTGTCATTTAGAAGGAACATTTTCTTTTACATCTCTGTTCCTACTACAAATATTCAAATTATATTGTATTACTTATTAGCACCATGTATGTTGTGTTCAGACAAAAATTATGGACTACTGGTGATTCATAGAACTCACTTAAGCATTTTACATTTGAACAAGATACAGATGTTTGGGGTGAGGATGGACAGATCTCAGCTCTTACACACCTGGCTTTCACACAAAAGCCTGGTTTTGGACCTAAGCTAGGTCAAGATAAGCTCCATTCCTTCACTGTGAAGCTATCCTCTTTTCCAAGACTTGACTCCACAGTCTCTATGCAAACATTACTCTCATTGATTCCTGTGATAGCTGAGCTGACTAAGGACTAGAGAACAGGGTGCTTAAAACAGGCTGAAAGACAGAAGATCTGTGGCAATGACAGAATCTCAATACTACTTCATTTAAAATGAGCAATAGATGATACATCATAAATACTGAGATGCAGAAGACCTAACAGGAATGATAGGTGCAGAAGTGCAAATCTTTAAAATCTTATATATTGTTAATGAAGATAATAATTACTCTTTACAGAAAGGCTGAATTAACCAATGCTGCATTTCTAAGTAACTAGCTAATGGACACAGGCATTATCTTTCCATAAGTCTTTGAAATCCCTATAAACCATGAGTAGTCAAATATTTGACTGATGGGCTTTTACCCCTGTTAATAGCATGTGATGGTGGTCTCGGTAAATAACAACTTGAGAGTTCCCTCTTCCAGCTGGGGAAGGGGTATGTTTTTATTTTTATGCCACCTCTTATTGCTCCTTGCTGCTTCCTGAAAGGCTTTTTGTACTGTGAAAACAATTCACTGGTTGTTACCTTATTTTTGTGCCCTGCAGGGGATTTTGGGCACACATACTCTGCTCAGATAAGCAGAAACCTCTCTCACTGCAGCCAGGGGAACTTTTAAGTCATTCCTGCTTACCTGCAGACAGAGGTTGGCCCAGCTTGTGTTTCACTTACATGAGAATTGTGGCACTATTTGCATAAAAGAAGTTCTTTCAAAGCATGTTATATGAAAACTTCTCATTTTGAAAACAAACAAACAAAAACACAACTCAGCCATCTTCAGGAAGCAGCAAAGTTGTCTCTGAGCTCTACCCTAGATAATTTTATCATGGCAGCTTACATCTGAAGGAGAACAAATACATACTTATTTTTGTAAACGTGTTTTCAGAAGGAAGGAAAGAAAACTCCACAGAACTGGAAAACAGGCCTTCTAACTGACAGTGACCACACGAGGTGTTTTCTCTATTTTTAGCCCTGCATGAAAATCATGAGCTTCAGTTTTGCAATTAGAAGGTCATTAATGATTTTTGTGATTTCATGTATGCTTGTGCTGGCTTTACTTACTTTCTGGCTGGCTCTCATCTCACCACTTCTGTTAGCATGTCCTGCATTCAGAACACCTCCTCCCATGTAGCCTTCCATAGTCAACCAGGAAAAAAAAAAAAAGTGATTGCTGTGGGCTAGGTCTTTTTGAATATAACCAGGAGAAGGAGGGAATCATCCCTTTCTCACAAATGGACATGCCTTGCAATCCCTCTCTTACGTATACATGAGTTCAGGATAAAAAGGACAAAAATCAAAAGGAATCTGATAGAAATAATAAATGAATTCTATGGGTTTTAATGGAAGATAAAATGTAATGAGATTTTAACATGCAGTTCTGAAGCACAAACTGATTGAATATGAAATTTCATAGGATAATTCAGAAAGTTATAGTAAGGTTCCTATGCTAGATTCAATAGGATTTTCCCATTCTGGAAATTTATGGTGGAGAGCTGACAAGATCTTGAAAATGTCACAGGAAAGAACATTCCCAGAAAAGCAGCTATTTAATCCTCTCAGAAGGGAAAAGGACACAGTGAAATGTTGCCACCATGTCATGTACTCTGGTAATTTGTTTGTAAGGCCAGTATTTGTAATACCAGGAAAAACAGACGTTTGGGAATTTCAGATTCTGACTACAATAGGCTTAATAAACACTAAATACTAGGAAATGAAGAAATCAAAGTAAAGCATAAAGACACAGTTCACATCTGGGTCCTCTCTTTTCAACTCTTGCACAGTTTCCACGGAAGGTGATAGAACTGAGTTTAATTAAAGGCACCTTCATCCTGGCTGGGGAAACACTCCCCTTTATTATTTGGAAGTGCTGCAAACACACACAGTGATAAAACTCGTTATCAAGCAACACTCCATCCTTCAGCATGTATAGGAAGGCAAAAGCAAAGTGTTCAAAGTTTTCCTTCATCAAAGTTTTCTTTTCCTTCATCAGAAGAGTTAACTAACAGTTAAGACAGTTTTCAATCATCTGTGGCAACCTAAATTGCATCTTCAAACATGAACAACATTTCCCACTCATCTAAATGGATGGTAAATACATTTTTTAGGGTGAAATTTGGATTATTTTCTCTGATGCAGAAGTGCTTTATCACAGAGGGAGTTCCACATTGGCTCACTGCTTACTGGAGCCCATTACTGTTTGCATTCTACCTACTTTTTAAAAGATTATTAATATTGCAATTGTATTTTTTTTTTACTTCAGCTTTGGGCATTTGTAAGAATGATATGGAATACTGAGTATTAACAAGAAACATTTTCCCTCAGTAAAAATATTGGCCTTTAATCCAAAGAGCAAAAGCAATAAACCTAAAGAGTTTAAGGAAAGGTTTTACAGGACAGTAATATATAACATGTAAAATTAATACCCCCTCTCTAAAAGTAGACAGGAAAACTGAATATAACTAAAGTAATTTATTTAACATTTTCAATTACATCAGGAGACGGTAATTAATCAACTTTTAAGATTAATTCAACTACTAACACCTTTCTTTGTCTTCAGTAAAGCTGCCTTGCTCTCTTTTATCCTTTCTCAGACCTAACAGAATCTGATAAATTTGGATGAGAACACCCATGAAAGCATACATAATAATACCGATATAATAACACCCATTACTGATATCCAGATATATAATAGCAACAGATAAAAGGATATGTAATTCCCATAACAGAAATCCTAATATAATTTTGAATGTAGAACAGTCCCAAAGATAGAGAGTAATCCAAACCAGAGTTATCCCAGCATATATCTCAGACAAATGAAGTTTGTGGAGCTATTTCAGTTTGTTCTTTTCTAGTTATGCTTTGGGACAATCCACAGATTTGGGACTTTTCTCTGGGCCTACTTGGAACCTTGTTATGTTTATCCTCACAGATCATCCACGACGCAGGCGTGTAGGGGGGGAGAAGCAAACCCCAACATCTTAATAAATATCTCTGATGGTCCTAAAATTCTGATGATTAAGTTTGGGTCAACCAATCCAAAATGCACTCTTATTTATGATACAGCTAAAGACAAAACAATAAAAAGTCATGTATGTCTCTAGGAATTCACATGGCACAACAGACCTCTATCAGGCTTGAAATCTCTCTAGCAACATTAGTTTCAAAAAAAAGTAAAAGAAAGGTAAGGTTCAGCATCCTGCTCAAACAAACCAAAAAATAAACAAAGAAACAAAAGAAACATTAACTTGAGAAATATTAAATGGATATGCTTGGAATCTGTAGATGATAATTATTTTCATCTAACTCATTAAACATGCTCAGAAAGGATTTGTTTCCACAAAATTTAGGTGAAAATAGATAGTTGCTGCAGGACTTAACAATTTGCACAACTATTAATGAGCAAAAATTTATGTCAAAGAAGATACATAAACCTTCTATTAAAGTCAAAGAAGAGGAAACTCCTTTTTCAAATATGGTGCAGACACACACGAAAGCAGAGCTAAATCCAGTGTCCATGAAGAGTCAGTGGCAAAGCTCCCAGGGACAACCACGAGGCCAGTCTTGCTCAGGGTTCTTATCAGAGAAGTAGCACAACCACAAAAACAGGTACAAAAAGCCAGTTTCCTAAGACCCACGTGTGTTGTTGTAGGTTGGAGTGTTTGGGTGGGTGATAAAGGGACTGGAATTCGGCTGAGGGCATGTTCTGCCAGATGTGGGCAGCCAGCAAAGCTGGGGCTGGGTGTGCACATCTCACACCAGGGCCATGTGGCTCTCAGCCCTAACAAATGCTCAGTGTAATCAGTCCATTAGTCCAGGTTTCTCCCAGCCCCAGACAGTTGTTTAAAATGAGCATTATTTGAAGCAAACCAGAAGCCTTAACACTGTATTTCATAAATAACTGTAATTTTACTGCCTAAATTCATGGTGGTCCAGCCTTGTTACTATAGTAGGCAAAATACCTTTCTGAGTCTCATTACCTCTCCCCTCTGAAGGAGGTTCAGCTATGGCAGGTAGGGTGTGAGGGCACACCACAAGGTCACAAATCTACACACCCCAGATACCAAGAGGAAAGAGTATTATATATATGCCATATTTTTTAGTCACCTGCCTATATCTAAACAGCTGAAAACCCTTCAGGTACTACATGCCATCCTCCTGCAGTAGGGCTACCACCTGGAGGCCACCTGCTGGCCTGCTCTCTCTTAAGACAAGCAGAAAATTTTACATGACTTCAGCCACAACCAAAGCTACAATTTTAGCTATTTCATAAAGTAAGTTATACATTCAGGAAATTTCATATCCTTATGCTGAAAGAAAATCTGGCTGCAGTAAACTCTTCCTGTGTGGGAAGTGAACAACTTACATTGTATAAAATTGTCAATAAAAATAATTACTAATTGCTCAAATCTAGGTGTCTCTATAAGTGTGCCTCCTCAATTAACTGAGTCTGCCTGTAGTAGTGTAACTGAGAGGTCTCTGTGCTTCATCATCAACTGCAGAGGCATGCTATTTTGAAAAGAAAAGACCTGTATCCTGTCCAAAAAATAAACTCTGGAGGTGACTTGCCATATTGCCATTTTGGATTATAAAAAAATACTCAGCCAACACACAGGGGAAGGCTTAATTCCAGCAAACACACACATAAACAGGAAACCTCTCTCCAGTCAGAAGGTATTTTTCCTTTGTACAATGGGGTTCAAAGATGTGTCATCATATAGTTTAAAACAATTACTAAGGAACCTTACCATTTCCAATAGCTTAGGAATAGAGTTGGCTTCCACAGTTGAAAGCCTGTCTGAACTTGCATGGGAAGCACACAAACAGTAACAAATTTATGCTGGCTTAGGCCAGTGCAGAATTTTTAATCAATAAGCATGTCAAGCTGGGGGACAGGGAGGGGAGGGAATCAATTTTCAGAAGGCAAATGGTAACAACTGTAGATTTAATCAAATTGCAGATGCAATTTCTTACTATTCTCAATATTTTTGAAAGAAAGTAGCTCCATGGAAAAGAATGAATTTCAATAAATGTCACATATTTAGGTTTATGGCTGAACTTTTAAATTTATCAAGCTAGGTCACTGATCCTTTACAGAAATGATAACCATACATGTCAAAAAGATTCTGCTACTGTTTAGGTGCATAAACATCAAAATCGAGGAACTGCAGTAAAGGAAAGCAACTTACATTAAAAAATTCTTATTTCTTTATGACTACAGGAAAAGAAGATATGCCAGTGTGACCCTTCAATGTGAGGCTGCAAGGTACACAACAAAGTGGATAGCTATCAAATACCATGGTGATGGCCATGGTGTGAACACTTGAGCAAAATGAAAATCTTCTGAAAGCATTTGGCAATTTTCATTCCACATGCATTTGCAACCAAATTTATCATGAATTCAAACAAGAACCTTTTGCTGCCTTCCATACAAAAGGACAATTCCATGTTCATTTTCTTGGGACAAGCAGAAGAAACTATCAGAGCTGTAGGACACACACACACACAAAAAAGCATTTTGTTTAAGATTTTTGAGCTTATTAAACTCCTCAGCATTGCAGAAACTCTTCTGTTATTGACAACTACTTGAAGAATTAAATGTTCTGGAGCACTTGCGTCCCTGGAGACTGGCATGCTGGGAGGAGAGGCAGAGGAGAGGTTTCAGACCATTTACTGCTTCTGTTGCACCACACACACCCTTGTGCCTGGCTTATGTACACAGCCTCTCCTTAAAATACAAGCATTATAAAATTCTTAAAATTTGAAGGTTACAAGCCTCTCAAATTATTTATCTCCGCTTCTATTTTTCACTCTCATATTCGGTATACTCAAATGCAACTAATTTAATGAAAGTCCATCTGAGCTAAGGGGACTCAGTCACCATCCAGACACATCAACTGACTGAAAAAGATCACAGCGTGACTAAAAGGTCCCAGAACAGATCAAAACCCGTGGCAATCTACTTGGGAACACTGTTCGCTTCAAAGGAGTTATATCCTGGATTAATGTGGTCTGATAACTTTACCTCTCTTTTCTTTTTCTAGTGTTTAAAATTGGAAGAAAAAATACTTTATCTTCTTGTACAACATCATAGTTTTCCTGAAGGCAAATAGCTTGGCAATTTGCTAGATTTGTTAATGCTAGAGGAAACAAGTTAGCACACATACCATGTGTTTGAATGCCTTTGGAAATTAGATTGAAACACTGATTTGATTTCCTAAAAGGTATCTTAAACAAGGCAAGGTTAGAGATTTGGAGAGTAATGAGAATTTGTGTGACTTCAAACAGCTCTACATAAAACAGACCTGATATTATAGGGGGAAAAAGGTCACCTAATTATTCGTTTCCTGAAGGCCCTGTCTATACTACATTTCCCCTGGGTAAGGAAACTGATTTAAAAATGGCTTCTGCTAACATGTTTGCATCAGTCGCTATGTATGAGACAGATTTTTAAAGCCACTGCTGAGAAAAACACAACATTTTTGTAAGAGAACAACAGAAACCCCCTCATCTTGGCTATGGCAAAAAGATGCCATCCTCAGAGTCCTGCATGGAGCTGTGGCCCTGCCTCCTTGGTGATGGCACGCTGCTTGGGGCAATGTGGCGTGACCAGCAGCGGTGCGCTGCACAGGTTTAATTACCAAATACAACCTCTGCATAGAAAACAAAATCACCAACTGTGGCCATAGCAGACAAGATGCACAGGTCGATGGCTCATCTTAGGCTAAGAGCCTAATGAAACACGAAGTTGTGCCACTGGCTCAAAGGACAGCCAGCAAGGTAGCAACAGGGAGGTAGAAAGCCTGGACGTAAGGGCTTCACAGGAACCCACCACAAAGGTGGTGTTGCCACCCAAACTCTTGGGAAGGTGTGTTTGGAGTTTCACACAATGCACACATTCCTTCTGCTTTGCACCAAACAGAGCCTTGTAACCCCCCAGTGAATTTTGTGTTTCTGTAGTTTTAGAGAATGCTGTCCAGCTACCCTATCCCTTTCTTGTTCAAGAAATGATGTGTAGTGCTAGGGGAGCCCAAGCAGGATTTCCCTTACACTAGATATTTCACAAACACAGATGGAGATGCAGGACCTCTCCTTGCTTTCTGCCTGAAGCAAATAAAGTCTAGACACATCCCCACCACGAAGCAATCGTGGCACAAAGCAGCTCACCCAGAGCTCTGAGACTCCCACTGCTGCAGCTCTGGCTCTCTGGCTACCCCAGCCCAGCATGCTGCCGGCATCAGGTTCCCTTTGTGGCTGCAAAGGCAAGACTGCTGCTCTTGCACTGCAGCCAGCTGTGCCAGTTAGTCTCTGGAGTTCTGGAAGCCAGATTTGGGAGGCAGCAGGCTTTGAATTTCTCATCTGAGTTGAAAAATACAGAGCAGGCATTTGCAGATCATAGAAGAATAAGAGTAGGGGGGTTGCCCCCTTTGATTGCATTAGACAAGCAAGAAGAGGTTACAGGTCATCAGCTAAGGTACCGAAAACCATAAATGCAGGAGAACCAGGGTGGGAAAGGCAGTCCTGGGAAGACAACACTTGCTACTTAGTTTTGCATTCATGAGCTTTTCATTGAACCTCTGCTGAATTTTGGCTTTCTGGCCACCTTGCCCTGACTCAGTGAGCTCCCATCCATCTATGGCTGCACTGTCATCTACACTTCAGCAAATAACACGTCCATGAATCCCTCTCCAGCCACAACATGTGCACTTTAGCTTACCAATAAAGAACTGCTATGCAGTGGTTAACCTCTAAAGAGAAGGGGGGAAAAAAGGAAAAAAGAAAAAATAGAAGGAGTGAATAAATAAGAAAATCCTTTCAGGATAATAAACACAATTCATTCCCTCCCCACCAAAAAGGCACAGAAGTTGACTCTCTCTTCTGTAAATAGCGAGATGAATGTTTTACAAAATATCCCAGTTTCCAAATGATTCAGTTTGTATTAGAAGATATAAAAAGAATCATACAGTGCTGAAGAAGGATCAGGACACAAAGAACAAGCAATACAGTCATTCTCCAAGTTACTTTGTTTTCAACATGCAGCTCCTGCCAAAGGCTAGCTTTTTGCTCTTGCAGTGTATGATCTGTAAACATTTAACCAGCTCTCTGAGAAACATGTGAGACACTTTATCTTGCCTGATTATGAATCCAAACCTCTTAGATCTAAAATAAAAAGACAAGAAAAAAGAGGCACCGTCCTCTTTTTGCAGCTGGACAATGAAAAAAGCACCTGTGGGATGAAAGCAAATGAACTACCACACAGGGCATAGGTTCTTCGGGAAAACCATGCACTGCAGCTTGAATAAACCTCCTACAGGTTACAAACGCACAGTTTGTTAAACAACACCGGTACTTGATTATTAATCCCTATTGATGTATGTGCTAAACTTCCAATTTCTAAGGAGTGCATTCAGTATTTATAAAGCCCAAGACGACATAATTTAATGCTGACATGGAAACAGTAGTGGAATGTCATTATATGAGCCCTTTGCGATTTGTTTACCGTTCGAAGTAAATTCTGCTTTTAAAAATGGAAAAAACCCCAAATCCCAACAACAAAAAAAGAGCCATACCGCAAGGAAAACTGTGAACGCCGCGCAACCATAAAGTACACATCCCCAACTTGGGGAATCCCGCAGGCTCACCCTGCGCCGCACGAAGGGCGGTCGGACCGGCCACCACGAACGCGGAGCCCCCGTCTCCGAGTTGGAACTTCCAGGCTGCACTGCCGGGCACTGCCCCGCGGCCGCTCCTGCCGCGCCCGCAGAGCGGGAAGGGGCGGGCGGGGCAGCGGCTCGGGCTGCGGCCAGGGGGCCGCTGCCCACAGCATCCCGGCCAGCGCTGCCCGCCCTGCGCTGCCCCGCCCGCGGCGGCGGCGGGGCCGCCCGCGGGTCCCGGCGCCCCGCCGAGCCGGGCCGGGGCAGCGGCGAGCCGGCAGCCCCGCACCGCTATCACCTGCCCGCGGCGCCCGGCCCGCCCCGCCCCGGGAGAGCGGCGGCGGCCGCGGGCGCTGCCGCGCTCCCACGAAGTTCCCGGGCGGGGCACGGCGCGGCACCGTGCCGCTGGCCGTCCTCCCCGCTCCCGGCTCACCTCGCTCCCCGCGTCCCCCCGGGGTGCCGGTCCTTACCGGAGCGGAGCGGGCTGCGCGCCGGCACCACCGCCGGAGGGGCGAGCGCTGCGCGCCGGCGGGCTGGGCTGGCTCCGCGGTCCCGGCCCGGCGGCCGGCCCAGCCCGGGCGGGCGGGGCGGAGCGGGGCGCAGCCCCACGCACCTCCGCGGCCCCGCGCCGCTCCGCCGCTCCCCTCCGCCCCGCGGCTCCGGCTGCCCCCGGCCCCGCGGTGCTGTCCCTACCTGGGGGCGGCAGGGGCTGCGCGCCCCGCGGGCAGGGGCGTCCCTCCCGCACGGCACCTGGGCTGCGGGGCGGCTCTCCGCGCCCTTCCCTCAGGCGCCTCCGCCGCGCTGGTGGCGGCTCCCAGCGGTAAATCAGCCGGTCCCCGCGCTCCCTCCGCCCCTCCGGCGCGGTCCTGACCTGCCTGTGACTCACCACATCGCAGGAGCTCGGGTGCGCGGTGGGGGGAAGGAGGGAGGGGAGCCCTCCTTCTCTCGCTCGCCCTCTCCTCCTTTCTTCCCCTCGTCCCTCCCGGCCAGGTGCCCCCAGCCCGGGGGTAGGAGGGATGGCTGGCCCTCCCCACATGGGGAAAACCAAGAGGGGGACCCTTGGTGGACCTTATCCTGCACCTCGGCGTTTTGAGGCCAAGTGAGTACCGGTGGTGTGCAGGCACAGCCCTCCTCCTCACTCCCAACAGCTGGGCACCCACCATCAGCCTGACTGATGCTAAAGCCTAACCCTGAGAGGTCAAGATATGGGCACCCCTGGGCTTGTCCCGAGACCCCCCCAGGTTGTGCAGCAGTGAAAAAATGTAGCACATATTGCTCGATCACGGTGTCAGTGCTGACTGTGCTTTAAATGTCTATCCACATGTAATTCAAGTAAATGACCTCAGTTTATATAGACTGTCAAGTAACTCTCTCCCCATATGTGCTTCCTGCAGGGTACTAAACGGCACAGGTTGGGGTTTCTCCCTCGCAGAGTTCGCAAAGGAGATTATGACCTCATCTTTCAGAGGTGCTGAGAAACTGAGTCACTCAGCAATACTGCCTGTGCAGTGTACACTTGTGGAGCTGCTGGGAGACTGTGAGTCTCAACACTGGGGCATGCAGCAAAGGATCCATCTTTTTCTCTGGTAACAAGTTTCAGCAGCTACTGATTTAAACCAGATTTTAAGTGAAAGGCTCCGTATTCCAATAAAAGTTACTGGAGACATCTATTTTCCCTTTGCTTGCTTCCTTTTTTGGCCCCAATTCTGCTCCCCTTAATCATACCATTTAAACCAATGAATGTTTTTCATGAGTGAAGTACAAGGAATTGTAAGAAACACTGCCCGGTTTCATGATTAACCATGGGAAAAATGTCAGACCTTACATCAAAACATTCTGTAAGGAAAATTCAATATTGTGTGTATTTGTTATAGGTCTTGGATGTCACCATGATGTGTACAAAGACAAAGCTGTACATCAGAACAAAATGTTTTTAAAAAGCAGTTAGCCAGCCTTCTGCTAGTCTTCACCACTTTCACAATTTATCTGTCTTCTCTTTCCTATGGACTTGGTGACACTAGTGATAAAGACATCCAACTTAGCTATATGCTGATTCTGTGTAAAGAACAGATGTGGGATTGAGGGCAGCCTGCCCCCCAGCTTCCCCTCATGAGGAAGCTGTAACTGCAGTGAGGTCTCCCCTCAGTCTCCTCCAGGCTGAACAGACCAACTGACCTCAGTCACTCCTCTTACGGCTTCCCCTCATAAGGCCCTTCATAAGAGCTTCTCATAAGGCCCTTCACCATCTTCAATGCCCTTCTTTAGATGATCTCTAGCAGCTTTATATTTTCCTTACATTATGGCATTCAAAATTGCCTCCGGCACTCAAAGTGAGGCTGTCCCAGTGCAGAGCAGAGTGGGACAATCCCCTCCCTGCCCAGGTGACCATGCTGTCCCGGATGTCCCCCAGAACAGGGGGGATCCTCCTGGCTACAGGGGCATTGCTGACTGGAATTCAGTTTGCCATCAATCAGGACCCCCAGGTCTCTTTCCACAGTACTGGTCTCCAATTTCTTGCTCTCCATACATCCAGTGTTGTCCCATCCCAGGTGCAGAATTCAGCACTTGTGATTGATGTGATCTCACTTCTTTGAAGTCTCTGGAAATCTGTCCATTTACTTCAATAACCTTTATTTCAATTAATACTCAGCAATAGTTAGGAAAGAAAGACACAGCCAGCTCCCCCTCCCCCCTCCCCCCCAGGGAAAAGCGTGGCTGCAATTAGACTGTACTTCTCACTGGGCTCCAGTTAGTGATCAGTCAGTCACTGCGCACCCATACAGCCACACCAGATTTGGAAGAATCTGTCTGAAGTGTTTTGAAAGAAAGTGATAAAGAAAAAGATTTAAATCTGGAGTTCATCCTAAGGACAGCCCCTCATGTTATCTGTTTTTAGTCTGCTCCTGAGTTTGCTGTGCACCTGCCTGGGCTGCACAGCCATCGCCCAGGCTGTTATCAGTGGGACAGCCTGTGCCATTCCAAAGCTAACAAATGGATTGTCACTAACATAAAAAGGAGAAACAGATGTTTCCTTTCCATTTTGACCATGCTGATGCCATGTTATTTTAAGTTAGTTTCATGAGACAGTGACACTGCACTGAGACTTTGATAATGGTCTGATACTCCTTTCATCATGTCTGCAATGATATGTGTGCACCATGAACAACTTTTCAGAGGCTTGAAGCACCTTTAAGGTGCAGTTATGGGTGAAAAAGAAACTGTGACCTTCTTACTCATCATCCTGGTGTCTTTATAGGCTTTCCTAACTTCTCTCTCCTGAGTCCAAATGGAGCTGGTCCTCTTCAGTCTGGCATAAGATGGTGTGACACATTTTAGAAAGCTGACGGCACTGGAAAAAACAATTCAAACTGGTGAAGGAGAGTCTGTGAGGGTGATCTGTTCAGTAAGAGAACTGGAACGCACTGGGGAGTGTATTGGCACATGCTTTCCAGCCCTGACGTGTTTTGAGATAGGAAGCTGATGAGAAAACCCTATCACATTTCCAAGAATACAAACAGAGAGTTAGAAAAATGAATGACAAGGCTATGTTGAAGTTAAACTTTCAAGTGTAAACATGAGGAATGAAAACACAGGATGATTTATATTTCTGTGCATTGGCAGTAGTGCATCTCAACACACTAAGGTGTCCAGTTTTATGGGTTTCATTGTGACTTCTGTTCAGAACCCAAAAAGTTATTTATCATAACTACAGGTAGCAAAATGAAGTCCATAGACTTAGGTATCCAATTTATACCTAATTTCAATAAGAAAAACATATATTTAAATACCTCTGCAAATATGGATCTAACCACATTTTCTAAAAGTGCAGAATCAAACACGAATCTGCTGTGCATTGCTGCAGAACCAAACTCTACTATACAGCACCACAGCTATATGGTACCACCAGAGAATTTACTCTTTGTCTGCTGCAGTCGTTCACACCTCTGGGAGCAGATATAAAATGCAAATATCATTGTGAGACTCCAGAGACTTTTGACTTAGCAGAGCTTACTCATGAGTAAATGATTTCAGAAGGAGCAAGACAGCGGAAAGGAATTAATTTAATGCTTAAGAACACACAAGACAAAGATCTCTAGAGCTGAGCGCCATAGTGGTGGGTATCAGGTACCCTCCCTACAACAGGGGCTCAGAATAGCTGGGTCTGAGTTTGATAAACAAGAGTCTTAGGTGAACCCACCCAGCTGCCTCATAAACCAGTGATCCAAGGGGAAAATTATAGTGCAATTATAGCCTGTTGGGGTAATGTGTAGCTGTATTTCCTGCAGACCCTTATTCACTGGAAGGCAGCCTGGCTGCAAATGCCGGGGGCAGCTCAGGGAAGGGGTTGTGCCTGAGGCATATTTTCCTGTGACTACTTTGTCCCTTCAAGTCACTCTGACACAATCTGTCTTTCCTGGGCTCAAAAAGCACACAGTGGGCAGGGAGACAGTGTTGACTGGAGATTGGGCTTTGGAGGAAAAATGTCCATGGTGTTGTATGCCTCTCTGGAAGCCAGGCTTAATATCAGAATTGCTACTTAGATCTCTAGATTCCAAAGATTTGATCATCACTGCATTTTACTATCTAGCCATTTACTAACCAAGCCGATAGATTCTGATAACTAAATAAATACTTTCTGTTTGTTTGTAAGAGGGTCAACAATGTCACTGGAAGAAATTTCAGCCTGTGACTGGTGGTTGCAAAAGTCCCTTGCAAAGCCAGGAATAGAAGTCTGCAGTTGGAAGTCCTAATCTCTACCCACTAAGCTGCCCTGGGCAGTTCTCCATTTGTATGGAAACACAGATCATAACCAAAGGTGTTTCTACCTATTGCACTGTGGATGATAGGTGACTTCTGAGCAAAGGGAAGTCTTTTGTTTAACTTGATGATGTTTTCCTCCTTGTTTGTCTTTGTGCTTGTAAATGAACACCACAACTGGGCCATTCTAAAAGCCAAATGGTGAATACATGAAGTGTAATTCTTGAACACTGAGGAAAATGTTTATGGGGTTAGTGCATCTAAAGTCTGGATTGCCATGGCTGTGTCCTTTTTGTACCCATCCCAGAGCCTTGGTGATCACATGGGAAACTGGTACATGAAGTTTAGGAATCCAGCAAAAATAAATCACTCAAAAGAACAAAGATTAGTTTACAGATAGATTAGCCCTTCAAATCCATCTGCTATGCAGTAATGTGAGTGCTAGTGCTGCAAAAGGACGAGGTCAGAAACCAAGGAGGAGGGTGGGCTCATAGCAGCCAAGATTTACATCAGCTTAACTGGAGGGGGCACCTCACCCTCCAGAAGGCAGGGGAGGAGATGGTATGGATCTCACTGCTCCCCACCTGAACCTTGCCTCCTTTCCTAGTGGTGTTGAAATACATTCAGTCTCTGAATGAGTACTTCTGAACATACAAACCCAAGAAATTATTTAAGGGATAGAAAGCTGAATAGTCTTTGTGTTCACGTCCCTGAAAACGACAGAAGTGCAGTAGTCCCTGGTGCATTCACTGAGCTCATGCTGCAGCAGCAAAGGCTTTCCAGCACATGCTGTAGAGAACTTTTCTAGCATAGCTCAGCATGAACTGCTTCAGGCAAAGCACAGTGACAAAATCCAAACCCACTATCATATATATATATGCTAATTTGGAACAGTAGGTTTGTTTGCATAACTGAAAAAAAACCTGATGATACTCAAAATTAAAATATTTACAAAGTGAAGAAATCACTATGTATAATATTCGTATGTTCACTGTTGTTGCACACTTAGTTAAAATGCATAACTGTTTCTTGACATTGTTTTTAGTACATTTTAAATGAATTCCAAGACCATCACCCCTTCATTTCAACTGCAGACATGTTGCTTTTGTTTAGTAGCGAAATCACTAAGATTTTTATATTTCCAGGATTATTTTTGGCCTAGCTGCTAGAAAGTTTCTTAAAGTCGCTTTTAAGTTTGATTTCTGACATGCAGGTGCAGTGTTATTTTTTACCCCGCAGTTTGCTGTTTGTATTTACAAAGGGCATTGCATCCAGATCATTGAAAACATAAAATCTGTCTATTTAAAAGCACAGGAACAAATCCTGCCTCCAGCTATGTGTGCACCTGGTGAGCAGGGGAAGGGTGTGACTGTGCTAACACGCGTGTGAGCATGCATGAGCAAACACAGTTCTCATTCAGCCTACTTTTGGAGGACATAAGCTTCACTAGAGATAATCAGATGCCTAAAATTAAACAATTGCCTAAGTTAGGTGATGCTGAGGGCCATTTGCAGCCTGGCTTTTGCAGTTGTGCTCATCCTAGCAGGTCGAGACACAGCTCTGCAGGTGCCACTTGCACAAGTAATACTGTTGGTGAACTCTTGTGCACTGAAAGAGAGCCATCACCTTCAGATTTCTCCTTTGTCTGAAAGCATCTCAGAATGCTACTGCTTAAGGTAATGCTGCTGTAAGGACTACCTCCAGGGAGTGGAACAGCAGTTTTGAGGAGAAAAAGGCCCTTTCTTTTCTGCTTACTTACTTCTTGCATTTATAGCACTTTGTCTGTTTTCAAATTAACTCAAAGATTTTTCCTCAATTAATTCTTTTTCAACATGTGTGAGAGAGGAAAGCACTTTAAAACCATAAACCATCTTCGTAAAACTTCCATAAAATGCCAGAGAATACAGAAAAATATGAGATCCTGTATCAATCCATATTTTCTTGGCATAACATTAACCATGTGTCAAGAGAAAGAAAGGAGAGGCGTTTCAGAATGGTTTACTAATGAAATCAGTTGCATACACAAGTGTTTGCAGATTTGGGAGCTTGTGTCCTAGCTCTCTGTAACTACCAAAGTGGAGGTCTTTGGCAAAACCTCTGACTGATGTCGTTTATAGTGGCAATTTGCCTGACATGCTTAGTCTTGAAGAGCTGTGTCTAGATGTCATCATCATATTTTCCCCACATCTAGGGGTTTAAACACAGAAATATTTGTCAGTTTGGAAAACCTGCTCACTTTACCTTGAGTGTGTAAAATCTGTCTTCTACATCTCCTTGAAGAATTAGTGCACAGTTCTAAAACCTCACTGTGGCTTTCCAATTAATGTCATTAAATATGAGATGTTTCTCAGATGTGGTTTAGATTGTGTTGCATTTTTATGTACAATACCTATTCTGATATATTTTTAAAGATAAAGAAATGTATTCTGTTACCCAGCCAGATTATTGTAAGTCAGGCTTGGATTTGGTTCATTATCATTAAAGAATCTGCATTTTAAAGTTAGCTTTAGAATAACATAGTCAATTTTGTAATGATGTAAGCATATGGTATTTGCCAAAAGCTCTATTTCATAAGGCTGGTTTAGGATACAGCCCAGCTCATGAGGATCTTGATAGGAGATTATTCCTTTCAATAACTTTCATTATTTAATTAGACACATGTGCTGATTATGAATGGAGAATGAAGTCAATGTTAAAATCCCATAATTTTAAATTAGGCAGGAGCACACCCATAATGTGTAGCCAGGAAATATTTGTGCCCTTAACAACATCTATACTGATAGCAGTACATTTCTTACAAAAAAAAAAATCAGTACTATTATTACATTTTTATTGTTTGTACTCCTTTGGGAGCTAATAGCACTGTTGTGTAATATACAGAGAAAGCATGTTTAAACATACCAGCAAGTACTCAGGTGAGCTTAAAGTTTAACTTTGAGTTTGGGAACATTTTCAAATCAAATGAAACAAGGAATTTAGAGGAAATACTGAGCCAAACCAAAAGGGATTACTTCAGCTTGGTAATTTTATGTTTCACTTCCCTCTATCTGCTGAGAGATTTTTAACAAAGGTAAAATTCAAAGTTAAAATGTGGGTTTTGTAAGAACACCTTACTGATTTTGGTCACTTTCATAGATTTAATTTTATCTCTGAGAAGGAACAAAAGCACCCCACCAAGAAGTGGGCAGCAGGAAAGAGGGGACCAGTAGGACAAAACCTATCCAGTTCAGGAAATTTAGCTGTATAATGAGTACATCAGAAGTGAGAGAGTGGAAGTTGATTCTTTTTTTCAAATTAAATCACGGCACTCACTCTGAATACCTGCCCAGCCTGCTGTGCAGGGCTGCGGAAGGCTCAGGCATTGTGCTCTGGTGTTCACCGGGCCCAGTGGTAGCTGTGAATCTGTGCCAGTCCCTCATAGATATGGTGACAGTGTCTGCCCTCACTTTGGCAGGGGTGTTTTTAATAGCATGTTCATTATACAGAAATATTTTCATTTGACAGACAATTTAAATGATCGTATAAAAGCTGCAATTACCATCAGGACAAATCCAGCTCTGATTGACTCCCACGTTTGCTCCCAAAGTTTGACTCTGAACTAAGAAAGTAGAAAGATTTTTACCCTTCTTTTCTTCATTTTTGCATGGGCTCTTCCCTTTTATTGCTGTCTCCCATGCTAACACACTGAAGAACATCTCAAACTCCTGCTGTCTTAGTCTTCCCCAAAAGTCACTATTGGGAAGTACCATTTGCTTCATTTTATTGATGGAAGGTTGAGGAACAGAGAAAACCACTGCCTTGACTAAGTTAAGACAGGAAGGAATCCTCTAGAGAAGCTGAGAGATGAAAGTAGGTATAATGTAGAATTATCTTTTGGAATGTCCAAAAATCCCAAAGGAATTTTTTTTTTTTAATGCCTAAATATGTCAGAGAGGTAAGCCTCATGTGAAAATAAAATTAAAATCGCAGCTTTGAAATTGGGACCCTGAGCTGTGATACTAATTCTGAAAATATTCCTTTTGCCAATGTAGTGTTGTTAATATATACATTAGTAACTTACTTGTTTATCTGTCTGTGCACATAGCTGCTTGTTTGTGAAATCCAGTGATTTTTGTCTGCAACCATTTCATGAGGAACAGGGCAGAAGATCATCTGCCTTGAGCATCCTGGTCACCATGGGAAGGTCACCCGGGTCACCTTGGTCAAGCTAGCTTGTGAGGTCAGCGGGCTGCTTCGAAGCATCCAGGTCACTTCAGCCTGTCCTCTCAGTCCCCAGAGAAACAGAGGGACAGAACTCTCAGAGCCTGCACTGAGGGCAGGGAGGGAATGGTTGTTTCTTGGGGGTTTTCCATTTCCTCTGAATGTTCAAGCTAGACAGAGCTTTTACATCTTAAAGTAGCTTTTAATGCTTTTGTAAGAGCTAAAATGTATTGCAAACATTTTGCTGGTATGTGTTAGTGCTCTTTAATGGCAATTATGATGTAATAACTGTTAACATTATCTTAGAAGGCTGCGATGTGTCTCATTGCACACATCCTATTGGCATTAATCAGGAGACAAGCTTAATCTCAACCCAAACATGTCAGGGGAGTGGCTGGGGTGGAGGTGTGACTGGAGATAAAAAGGAAAGGCTGTTGCTTTCTAGGAAGGAAAGGAAGATCTCCAGCCCCATCACCCCACTGTGGGGTGGCCTCTGTGTCAGAGGTGGGCTCTCAGCCATCCTCTCACCCAGGCAAGACCCAGATCACTTCACGTGCCTTGTGAGATGCCCAAGGATCTTGGGTCTGATCTCCTTTTATAGTAAACAGCAACAGAGAGAAAAACCTCTGAGAATTTAAATCAATGCATTTAAAATATGAATCACTTTTTTTTTTTTCTTCATACACTTGATTCAAAATGTAGGACATCTTTCTATCTGGTCTCAGTTATAGACAGGTAGTCAGAAAAGGAGAACCTAAATTTTTTTGCCTTAGGTGCTATGAGGGAAGTACCTAGAAAAATGCAAAACATGGAATTTTCAAAACCAATTAATTTAGATCAACTCTCAACAGAAATATCTTTGCTGAGTTATATCCAGTGTTGTCCAAGAGATTTTGGAGCAGGCCATTTTGCTTTGGAGAAAGAAGGGAAACAAAGTCCACAGATAAAAACATAAAACCCAACACTTACACAGCCCCTAAATTTATCCTCAATTTCTTGACTTTAGACTTCTGGGTTTTTTTCTCATTATGAAAGGAAGTGTTAGACCACACACACAGTTGAATTCTGTCTTTTTGTTAAGTTTAAAAGTGCAGCAAAATACACAGGGAAAATTTCACTAGTTGTCATAATTAACAGTTTCATTAAAATTTCATTTAATATATGGCTAGTGAGATACCAGATCTAACTGACTGGATCTACTTCTGTCACAGTAGTTTTGAAGATAGTTCTTAAATGGACACAAAGAGATTGCAGACATTTTGGATCATTGAACACTGTTTCTCTTCTACTGTTCATAGTCATATCATGGTAATTCCAATAGCCTATAAACTTCTACTTTGTGAAGAGAAAGAAGGGTGCTATTTAAATCTGAAAGTTTCCAGTAAGGAGGTTCCTAATCAAACCTTGATGTATTTTTCACCAGTTGAGTGTAAACCTTGCATGCCTCTGTTGTGGATGGGAAGCTGCCTCCATGCCTTTTGAAGGGATTCAGAGCTGTTCTGCCTGATCCCCCTGCCCAGTATCAGAGCTGAGTGCCACTGCTGTGGATGGCTACAGATGGGTTTGAAAGGCTGCAGAGATCTCCCTCAGACAGAATCTGTGATTTAGAGACTGGCCAGGTGTGGGCATCTGCAGGTAAGTCTGAGGTGGCAGTGTGGCTTGGGCTTGCAGCAGGACACAGGTGACAAAGTTTTGAGGAAGGCTGAAAGCTCTGACTTGGCCAGGTTTAGCCTGAGCTGGTGGAGATAGATGAAAGACTGACTCAGGTAGAAGGGCAAGGTGTGTCTCATGTATACTGGGACTCACCATAGATATCTGCCTATTTCCTGAGCTGGCTGCTGGTATAAATTACACCTCCACACAGAGTGACCTGAGTAGCCAGCTCACACGTGGACACCTATAAGTGGGCACCTCCAGGTAGTTGTCTTCATCATGCAACTTGATATGGAATGACAAAAGAGCTGGGACCATAGCTGAGATGTTATGCGTGGGCAAGATTAAAGCAGGAGGGAGAACAATGAGAGGGAGAAAGAGTCAGAGCCATGTGGAGAGTTGGAGAAGAAGAGGTGAAGATCCCTCAGAGGAGTGGTCAGGAGGGACGAAGTACAGTCACAGACATAAATTTTTAAGAAGAGCACTATAGTTGCCACAGAGCCACCAGTTGTTTTGAAAGGTGGTGACAGGTTGAGTTAGCCAACTGTGCAGCTCTTGCTCTGTGAGGCAGCTAGGAAATCCCAGCAGCTAGGATATCCCAGCAGCTAGGAAATCCCAGCAGCTAGGAAATGCCAGCACCAGCTCTGCTGATAACAGCTCTGTGTATTCACGGCCCCACACGGCCTGGTGTTTATTGAAGGGCTCACCAGAATAAGGGAGGAAAGCTCATGCTGGATGTAGAAAAGATTGAAATTGACATACTGAGTTTAAATAAGATTACACTAATTAATCCTCCTCCTGGGAACCTGGCGGATCCTGACGGATGTGATCTGTCCCACCACATTAATCTTCTCACAGTGACGGCCACCCCGCGCGGGCCACGGGCTCCCCTGGGCGCAGAGCCAGCACTGGGAGATGGCCACAGCCCCTGGGACCGGGCAAACCAGCCTGCACACAGCCCCACAGCGCCTGGCAGCCAGGGAACTCAAAGGAAACAACTTGCTAAATTCTTCAGGACCTTTTCCTTCTTTTACAATAGGGATGTGGTGTTTCCTGGGGAAGAGTAGAACAGGACAAGGGTATTTCTCCCTTTAGATATTCTTTGTAGTTCTGCAGTCTTATTATTTTAAAAGACATAGTGCAGATATATTTACATGTACATAGGGACATATTTTGTGTTTTCCAGATAAGGAGCTTTTTGTTAAAGACATCTGACATGAGCAAAAATAGGCCTAACATATACTATTTTTGCTAAATAACAAAATCAGTGTTTTTGAAATAAAAATGAAACAGGGAGAAATTGCCCTTTTTTTTCCACTATACTTATACCACTGTAAATGAAAGTTGATTTGGAGCACTGGCTGATTTTTTAATGTGATGTTCTGGTTGCAGGATATGATCACGTCTGAATTCAGAATTCACAAACTTCTGTAGACACCTCAGCACTCAAGCACTCAACACCCAAGACCATGACAGATGCCTCACAGGAAGCCAGCTCCATATCTTTATACAACAGTTTCTGCCTTTTCTTAGGAAAATAACTTTTCCTTGACAGGTTTTAGAAATGAAGGAAATGTGTCAATTCTCCAAATTTTTCAATCAGAGGTGATAAATATTATAATGATATGTGATATCATGAAATATAATTTTTAAAAGATTTTTTTAGCATGCAATACTAAGAAAACTATGACACTGCCACCTCGTGGATTCTGAGATAATATCTAGATCATATTTTATCATCCTTATTTACATAGTGGCATAAGTGTGTGTTGCACTTCATGGCCAAAAAATAGCTCATTTCTTACCACAGAATTTATGTTAACATTTAAACTTCTGTTGATATAGACATGATCTTACTATGATTTATATAAGCCACTCCATAAGTTCCTAAGACTTCCTTTCTGTTTAAAAGTTAGGAGACATTCTCTCATAAGCCATGTAGTAGTTTAACTTGACAATTCTTCCCTCTATAGCATCCACAAAAGCCAATGCTGAACTGAGATGTAGTGATACTTGCAAATTATGCCTGGAATTCAGTTCTTCTTAAATTGTTGGAGGCTGCTATTACAAGGAATGAAAAACTTCTCCATATGTAATTGTTAATTGTGATATGAACTGAATTTCATAATTCACCTCTGAGAAAGTCTAGGTATGTGCATCAAGGGAATCTTTTAATTTGTGTCTTTCTGAATGTGGGCTCTGAAGTGCTTTATTCTACTGGACCCAATGAATCAAGAAGTGAAAAAAAAACAAAGACTTTCTTTTTTCCTGAAGGATCTGAATCATTCCTTCAGCACATAATCAGTGACTCCCTAATGAGTCAAGGCATGAGAAAAAACCCCAAACATATTACGGCAACTTCAGAGATGTCTTTGCTTTTTGAGTTACCAAGAACAGCACCAAAATGCCAAATCCCACATGTGGGAACCAATATTTGAAGCAGAATTCCAGTAAAACACTGCTGCAGCTTGATGTGCAGCATGGATCCATTTTGAGACCAAACTGTTGGCAGCTGTATTGATCAGTGATATCAATATTTGTGTCAAGGCAGCTCTTCCCCTTATGAGAATGAAAATAGCACTTCTGCCTATTTAAACTCAGGTATGAACACATTTGTGAAAGACAAGTTATTGTGCTGTACAGAAGCTAGAGAAAGGGCCTTAAACCCCCAAAATAACAATGCCTGAGGACTTTTGTAATAGAAAAATCAGAAGAAAGACCCCATTACTGAAATAAACTCCATTATGGTTCATATTTAAGGCTAGACAGTGATTCATACTGTTTCACTAAACTCAGCATGCTGCAAAAGGCACTTGAAATAATTAACACTTAGAATTAAACTACTTAGATTTCACATCATCAAACATTTAACTTTCTGTAATTCCCTCTGCAGCTGTGATTTATTTGCATTTATTATTTTCTCCATTTACCAGTTCTCAGTTTCTTCTTAAGTTGCTCATACATCCTTCATCTGTAAGTCTGAACATTGACTTATTGTTCTGGCTTTAGCTCTTGCATCTTTCTCATTCTCACACTTCTGGCTAGTTAAAAAAACACATTCCATCAAATATGGTTTTAAAATTGCTAAAATGAGTTTTCTGATTAATTTTAATAATTGCTTTCACCGTGCGTGATATTCACAAAATGCATGCTCATTACTGGAGTTTGATTGTTTGATATTGGAAGAATGTCACTAGAAACATATTTGTATTTGTTAAAAAAATATTTTGTTTTGATAGGTTTAAGAAAAAGGCATATGAAGGGGAAGTCTCCTTATATTCAAAGCTTGTATCAAGAAATATAGATCAGACTTGTCAATATGACCAAGTTGGAGAATTTGTGGAGACAAAGACATGATAGATAACTTGAGAAGAATGGACCTGGGACATATTATAAAATTCACCAGCTCTGACAAAATGCACTGGGAAGCTATGGTTTCACTGGGAAATTTCAGAAGGTGTTTGTAGTCATAGGAATGAAGGAGATCCAGGGAGAGACACTGACTATATAAGTGTGTAAAAATTGCTACACTGGACCAGGAGAGAATCAACTCCATCAAACTTCTGAGTCACCCACAACATATGTTTGGGGGGAAAGCACAAGAACGAGGCAAACATACAAAGACATTTTTCCCTGTTTTCCTAATCAATTTGCAACAGTCTGTACTTAGAAGTCTTCCTGAGCCAGTTCCTGATTCCTCAGAGTTTTGTTTCATTGCTCTTGATAGACATTTCTTCCATCTGCCTCTCCTGTCATCTTTTGTACTTGCATGTACATTCGGCCTTCAGTGTCCTCTGCCAATGAGTTCCACTATTTAACTAAAATCTGAGTGGAAAAAAACTCTTCAGCACTTCCTCGTGTACATTTTAAACTCTCTGCTTTGTCATTGCGTTTCTTTTCTTCTCCTGTATTTTAAGAAATATTGAAAAGTCTTTTCCCTATATTTTTTTTCTCTGTAATAGTTTGATTTCTTTGCAAGCCTTTCTTTGTAAGCCTTGTTTTCCCCTGGCTGTCAATTTTCAAGCTGGCAAATCCTAATCAGTTTAGTCTCTTGTGAACACCATCCTTGCTAGTGTATTCAAAACATCTGTGTAGTTCCACCATGTCTTAATGTCAGTCCCAGAAGCCCATAACAACAAATGTTTTCAAAACAAATTGATTTTTCTTTGATATAATATTTCAGATTTTGAGAATGTACAAATTTCTTTTGGTGTTTGTTTTTGTTCAAAGCTAGCCTGAGAGTTGGTCATTCAGGTCTTAGAAGCCAAATTAATTCAAGCTGGTTGTGAACTGCACACCCACATGCACACAGCGGTTTCTTCATTGTTTTTAAAATTTATTGCATGTATTTGACTGTGAAGGTCCTAACTCTTGTGTTTTCCCAGTCAATTTGGGAAAAAAATCTGTTTATCCCTCAAGGGAAATTATGGGAAAATAGTAGCAGACCATCAGATTTTGACCGAGTTAGTCAGCATCCTCACTGTAAATACCAGGTTAAGAAAAACAAAACAGGTCTAACTGCAGCCCTCAGTTGGATAATTTACTTGCTCTCAAGGTACTTCCAAGGGAGGGTAATTTTTTTTGTTGGTTTGTGTAGGTGGACTTGAGGGTTAAAATTTGAATAAGAGCTTTGCTTTATACCACAGTGGTTTCACAGGATAATCTGGTAAGCATTTTTACTAACCTTCTGAAAATTCTGCTATTATTACCCCTTATATGCTTAGTATTTGTTGAAATAGTTATTAGTGAGAAGATTGCCCACTTAGATTAAAACCTGGAATAATGACAGAAGCTGCTGGTCAACGCCTCTGAAAAGAACAGGGGGCTCAGAAGAAACTAAGAACTTGGATCTGCCTCCTGTTGGTACCCACCAAAGTTTTTAAGCTGACATAAGCCCCCAAATTTTATTGATAAGCTGCTTTTCATAGAGCTCATCGCCTCAGAATGCAAAACATATAGCTCAAGCTCCTGTAATTGATGAAAATGAAATTTACCTCACCTAATTCCAAGAGTGCAAAAGCCTGGTGTGTAATATAAACTAGCCCAATCCTCTCTGTAGTCAATGAAGAGAGATGGGGCTTTTTGGAGAGCAACCATTCTGCCTTCTTCAGACTCTACTTTTTAGCATGTTCTCAGCAGAAATTTAGCATTCTTGCTAGGTGAATCCCATCCTGAGAGCCACATGGACTGATACTCAAACGGAAAACAAACTTGCATATAAAAGGAACAGCAAATAAGGAACCCAAGGGGAAACCTGCCAGATAACTTGACTGGTCCCATTATTTTCCTCAAGGCAGCTGGAATCAGCTTGTGGCTGCACTTCTTGCTCAGAGCACAAGGTCTAGGAGTGGAAGGATGGTCATTACTCAAAGTCCTAAAAAAGGTACCTCCCACAAAGGTGTTCATTGAAGAGATTAAGCCAGCAATAATCCTCTGAGAGCAGATATCAAACATTGCTCATATCACTGTTGTCTTGCAGCTTCAGCTTTCCCCTGGCATTTTTCAGAACTGGCATGTATTTACTTCCCAGCAGCTCTGTGGGTGGATGCATGGTGCTCTGGAGTGGATGATTTCATAGGCAGGGTGAGGTGAGGTGCCAGTAACAGCACCCTCAGAGGGTTCCACTGTTTTCATTACCCTCCCCTGGAGCACACCTTACCTGTCAAGGAGCAGGTTTGGTCCAAGGCACTCAGAGGCTGTGTGGCAGTGCTGCAAGGCGAGGTGTCACACATGGGAAATGGTCTGTGTGGGGCCGGCTTCTCTTTTGGCCCTGCATGCCAAGGCGGGCTGCTCCCAGCACTGTAAAACATAAACACAGTGGTTAATGCAATGCTCAAATAAGCTGAAGAAACTACCACAATACTTTGTTTGACAGAGAGTGTTATAAACCACAGTGTGGGACTAGGGGATTGTCATCAGCCCATTAACAAGACAGTATTTTGTTTGAAATTACCTTTATGCTTAGTTCTCCAAACACTCACATGCACATATATACATACACAATTTTCCCTGATGAAGGGAAGGGATTCTGCTAGATGCCTGCTTAACTAGTCTTACTTTGAATGTGAAGACTAGAGAACCTCTTATGTTATGTAGGTACATAATCTACCCCTGCCACCATTATTTCTTGGCTTTTCGTACAGCTAAAATTCTGATTAAGTTTCAGCTGCAACGATGCATTTAAGTTCATGGATGAGACTCTTTCTGGTTATTCTATCTTGCTTTTTACAGAAGCATTTTTCTTTTTACTTCAAGAAAGATGGGATGTGAAACATGAATTATTTCAGACAGTCATAGCAAAAGAAGTTTAGAAATTTTAGTTATTTGTAATCTTCATTTAGGGAGGGGTTGTTTTAAATTTTTCTCCCTGAAGCAGCATCACTTTAAGTATGAACTTATCTTAATGAGGAATTACGTTCTCCCTAACACTGTTGCACCAATAAACTGAGGTGCTCTGACAGAGAAATTTATCCTAGCAAAAGGATGACCTTTCTGGAACTGGCCAAGGGAGATATGAGAAGGTACAAGGTGTGATAGTGTTCCTGTGGTCTGAACACGTTCAATGGAAACTGGGCTAAGACTCTTGAAATGGTTTCAGAAGACAGCAGTTGATGAATTGTTCCAGTACTGAACATCTTCATGTTTTCCATCAAAACAGTTAATTATCAGTGTTCTTGGCAATAAGGAACTGCCCTTCTTGTAATAAAGTTCATTATGAATTTAAGATTGCCAGGAACATTAAGTATTTTGACCTGTTACAGTCCACGCCTCCTTAGCTCTGTTGTCAGTACTCAGCATAACTAAGCTAAATCTAGCTGGAAACACCTCTCAGGACTGGAAACACTCACAGGATTATAGCATTCCCAAGACATTCAGAATTCAAATAGTCTTCTTTCTCAGGATGTTTTTTTTTAGCTTGATCAAATGCATATACAAAGAGTTTTAGGAGGACAATAAAATTTTGTCCTGTATTGTGACAGTTAAAACATTCATTTCTGTGCCATAGAATCAGAGAATCATTGATGTTGGAAAAGACCTTCAAGATCATTGAGTCCAATGCTGGATCAGCAACCCAGCAGCACCAAGTACACCACTAAGCCACATCACTTTCCTAGGATCATATCCATCATAATGGAATCCTGGTTTTTTTTTTTTTCCTGGTTACAGCTCTGCTTTATATAATTCTCAAGAAAAAGGGTAAGGAAACAATCAATTGTATCATCAAGAGGAGACAGTCTGCAGAGAATCCTCCAGACCCATGGCACAGTATTTGACAAAGACCTAGCCAGTACTCTGCGGACATTCGCAGATTGTCCCATCCCTGGCTGCCAGGCATCTCACTTTCTCCTTTGAACCCCTACAATGCACTCAAGACTGAGTTACAAACCATGTACACTCACTGCTTCCCTTTCTGGGAGCAGGGAATGGTGTGTGGACGTGGCAGGACCATCACACTCCCTTTTCAGAAGTGGCCAGAACGCTTTGCTAGGGGTGTTGCACACTGCTGGTGCAGCCCTGCGTAGAGGAGAGGCAAAGAGTCAGTTGATTACATACATTGAGATGTTGTGCCTTATTCTACTATAATTTTTACCTACAATATATATATAAATGGCTGCATTTTTTAAAAAGGATGAGCATCATATCCAAGAGGTAGTAGTTTGATTTCCAACTGAATATAACTGCAAATTGTACTGCTGTGGATCTTACTGTTTATGTGATTATAGCAGTGCCACAAGTGCTGAAATGAAGGAAAAGTATAGATGTTCAACAGTGTGAAGAAAAATTATAGAGTACTTGGAGTTTATATTCTAAAGCTGGGAGTCAACCTGAAGATGAATAAAACAATACCAGGGCATATTCCTGTTATTTCCAGTCAAGATGATTTGCTCTGCTTATCCGTGGCCTACTTTAAAAGTTGCCTTTAATTTCTTTCTCTACTACTGGCTTTATTCAAATGTAAATCTATTGACTTTAGCAGAGCTGTGATATTTATCTCATTTCCTCAGTGTATTTTCCAGTCTTAGCATGACTTTTCTCCTCTAAAAAGCCCAAGGAAAAAGACCTGCCAAAGTTTATTTATTATATGCAAACTGAAGCTCAGCATCTGCAAAATGTTGGAGGCTGAAGGGGTATTACTAGGTGCTGACCCTGTTCCAACATCCTTTCACATGCCTCTGAAGTTAGCTTGTTATCAGATACAGTACTGGGCTGAGAGGACATATCTATCTGACATGCTAGAGCCTCTACTGTGTGCTTGTGATTGCAACTCTGTTGTTAAATTATTCGAAATCTCCCTTAGGAAGCTTAATCCAATTAAGCTAACTTTTAAAGTTTGTAAATACCAGCATGAATAACAAAACCCAGCACAATTAACAATTTTTCACAGGTTTTTTTCACATAAAAGATCAGTGATCAGAATTAAAAAAACCCCACCAAACTCCCTTTCTCCTTACTCTGAAATGAGGTATAGCTAAACACAAGAAAGGGAAATGGTTAGTCTTTTTACACATGACAAGCAAGTTCCTACTGGATTTATCACAGCAATACTTACGTGATGAGCCAGAAATCATGGAGGCATCCTATGGAAGAATTTTTGTTTCTAGAGAGAATGGTTAAGGTCACTGGGCAAGCAAAGAAGAAGGCTTGTATTCATGGTGCTCCAACTAGAGCCTCAGATTAACATTTGGAGCTTTAATCTGAACAATGCCAAATACCATAGTGAGCAGAAGCAGAAGTACAAATATTTGCTCTTAGAATTAACACTTGTATTCTTTTACCAAAGCTTATGTGCTGCTACATTTTAAAATATAGAATCACATATGAGATCAACATGGCAGCATAGGATGCTAGAAGGTAGGAAGATACCATGTCCAGGATACTTCCAGCCCTGTGGGCTGGAAGTCTGGAACCCTTGACTGTGCTAAGGGCTGGGGTCCCAACATGTCGTTTCTTGTAACCAGTCTGGAGATCTTTCCTTCTTTTTTTTTTAGTTTGTCATCTTAGCAATCCAGGGGCTCACCTGAGGGTGTGGGTCAACACTTGATCCTTCCACTTGCCTGGTGGGATGGGATTAAGATCTCCCATTTCCAAGGTGTTTCTGACCATTTTCTTATTGTGCTTCTGCTTCTGTTTGGCATCAAATAGATATTTATCACTGTAGGAGCAGAATTTTGAGCTGTCATGCAGGCTGTAGGAGAGGCAATTTCTCCTCTGAACGGCTTCTGCATGTGATCAGAAGCATCCCCAGACGGGAAGAACTGAGAGTGCCTCTGTGTAGATGACCCAGCAGTCTGGTTGATAAAGTTGGAAGGTCAGAGGCTGCTGCTGCTGGGGAAAATACTGATGGAGCTGGACCATTGATCTGGCTGGATATGGCTTCCTTGCAGTTTTAGGACACGAAAGCACCCCTGCCATCCCAAATAGGAAAAAAATAGGTACTTAATTAGAACACTAATTAGAATAGCAACGTCTTCATCACAGCGTGGGTTTTAGGATTAAATGCATTTTGATTACCAGGTTAGCTCTCAAAGGATGGGCAAAGACCACATCATTGTGGTGCTAGGTATGGAACAGTGCTACTAAGATTTAAATGAAAGATGTGTGCTCAAACAGTTCAGTGGTGCTGAGATGCAGGTGGTTCTGGGATACTCATATGCAGAAATGTAGAAAGCAGGAAGATTTTTTGTGTCTATCTCTAGTGTTAAATGGACATTTTAAGGATGTTAATTTGCAACTTCAGGAGTCAGCTGGGAAACTTAGTTCCTGTTGTGAAGGTGGTAATTACAGGCAAAGAGCTTTTTAACATGTATTGAGTGTTCAGTTTCTTGGATTGTGTGTGTATTTCACATAACGAAAAGTGCCTCACAATTGTACCCATGCAGTTGTGGGCATCAAATTGTAAAGATTAGCTGTCTGACAGCCTGCTTGGCCCTTAGCTGTTTTTCTAAGCCTACAAGGCAAATTTGGCCAGCACGGTGGGAGAGTAGCTACACCCAAGTAACAGTTAATTCAGTTTCTTTCCTTTGTCTAAATTAAACATGCAGAGAGGGAACAGCAACCCCCAGTTTGCAGAACACAGTATTCACAAACAGCAGCTTAGTGCAGAAATACACTGTGTTGTTGAGGAAGGCAATTTATCTTCTTTTTTCATCCAAGATATGGTGATCTTTCCCAAAGCATGATGCTTGTTCACCCTTTCCAGGCTGGCAATGCTGTAACCCCTAGTTTCCAAAGGTGTTCCAAGGAATAGCTCTCTCATTGCCCTGATGGCTGTGATTTGTCCCAAACCCCTCAGATTATCCAGGGAATGAAGCACTGCAGAGTCTCCCAGGGAACACAGGGCAACATCCTGCAAACTTCCCCGGGCTGAGGGTGCTTCTGCAGAACAATAGGCTGGGCTGTATTTCACTGTCAGCACGGTGACAAATGGTGGCCCACGGAGCCCCTGAGCCGTGTGTAACTTGGCTGGCAATCAATGGCAAAGGTCATGAATTGTCGTCTTACATTTTAAAGCTCAGTGAGACGGGTTTGTGCCGTATTAGTCTCTGTGTATTAAGTTTCAGCAAAGAGGGGGCAGGGGAGGAGGAAAGAGATTTTATCGGGAGTTAGGTGATGTTAAATATTCTCAATAATTAGATAAGATTGTGTGTATCAAAGTCTGTAAAGAACAGGCTATGTTAATAAAATATCTTTGTCTGCCTCCTTGCCCCCACAGTACATACATGTATACACACACACACACACATATTTTTAAAGTGTTTTCAGGGCTTTTTAAAGGAGCCAGGCCCATATTCTTTCCCACCCCCTTATTCTTTCTCAATGGAGGCAATGAATCCATATTCTGCACATTTTTTGAAGTCTCGAAAAGTAGCCAAAATAGGTGAAAATTCATTTCCCATCACTGATCATTTTATGCTCAGCATGGAGCTTTTAAAGCCTGACTAAACCTCCTTTGCCAGGGCAGTGTCCCAGAGCTTGCACTACAATGACTGCTGATGTTTCAGGTCCTATTGCATTTCAGAAAAAGGTATACAAACCTTACCAGAAACAGGTGTATGAGGATAGCCACAATGTAATCCTGACTCCATTTAAAAAGAACCTCAGCCATATTGAGGCATTCAAAAACCTGATGTCATGATGCGATTATACAGATGTGTCCCTATCAGCTGCAGCTGCTTCTGACAAGTGAAGTGAAGCCAAGAGGAGGACCTGCCTTACTTCTGTCCGAAACCAAGCCCACCTTCACCCCAAGCCTTCCCCTAATGGAAAGAAATAATTTTCCTGAGTAAAGTGGTATTTTGAACATTTCTGTTATTCATCTCCTCTCATGTCCCTAGCTGCTGTCACATCAATGTTATTGAATTGGGATCTATGATAGTTCATCAGGCAGAATACCTGAAGGCTCTGGTAAGCAAAGGTATTATAGAGGTAGAAACACCAGGGAAATCACAAGAAAATCATTAAGATGAAGAATGATTTAAAGACAATGCCATGACTCCAGAGGTCTGCTGGTCAGGAGGACCATCACTTAACTATTTTAGTTCATTACAACCCCGTAAATCCAGTGTCAGTGGAAGGTGTATCTAGGGATGGAATTGCAGTCATTCTTTACAGACAGATGTCTTCTACATCTGGATAAATTTGTCTTCTGCACCCCCTTTCCTGCAGAGGGAAAGATGGGGTGTGCCCAGAGGAGCTGTCATGTGGAGTGATAACCTGAGCATCCTTCTTCCACTGCATGGGTGGTAGGACCACTTAGGGGGGCTGTGTGCTCCTTTCCTGCAGAGGTGTTGGCTGATGGCTCGCTTGTGCAATGGAGTTACAGTCTCTCCTGTGGTTTCATTGCATTTTGTTCCTCACATATCTGCTTAGCAATAGTTTTCCTTGCTCTGGGACCTGATTACTCTGCAAAAAGGTGAAGTGTGGAACTTTGGCTCAGCTGCGTGCTGCAGTTGACTGTGCCTGGAATCCCCAGGCACAGATGAATGAGTACTCCCCACAGTCAGTGCTCTCTCATGACCTGTGGGTTCAGGGCACCACAGGGAAGCTTCCCTACAGGTGGTCATTGCACATGAGAACTGAGACCACCATACTCTACCAAAAACTGACAAACAAGGTCATAAGTGGAAGCAGCCATCACTATTGCCTTCCACATTTGTTTTTCCAGTGCAAATATTTTATGAGTAGAAATTCAGGAATGTTAGGCATGACGTTATTATTGATTCCTTCAAGCTCATACTTGTTTCTGAATCACCAAACTATTAGATGAAGAGCGATGTATGCTGAACAAATCCAGCACCTGATTGATATGGATGGGTGTGCAAGGCCCCAGGTCAGGGCAGGACTCTCCAGGGTGTGTGGAATGGACTGGGAGATGGCACTCACACGTAAGCAGTCCTTGTAGGAGATGTTGAACAAGAATAACATCAAACGCTGCTCTTCCTGACGGGAATTTTGCACTTTGTATTGATGTACCCCTGAGGAATTAAACAGCGTTTGAAAATATCCATACAAACACACTTAGTGCTGCTCAGGGAGCAGAGGCAGAGGACTCAGAGTGGGCATTCTTCCCCTGGCTGCTGTGCAAGGAGATAATGCAAGCGAACAAAGCCAGTGATCACAGCTGTACCCAATGATACTTTAAAACAAAGAGAAAGATAATACTTTTGAAACCAGGGCCATAATTACTATTTATTTCAACAGCAATTTGCCTTATTATGGTGCACAGCATTTGTTACCTAGGCAACAGATTTCTGTAGAGACCTGGATCAAATGAAAGTAAATCAGGCAAGATCTAACACCAACATCAATAATATATTTTAAAAACAAAAGACTAGAGAGTCAGCAATTTCACCTGAGAGTTGTATTTTTTAATGTTGTTATAGGCAGATACAAGCAACAGTTTGCATCTAAGTAATACCTTTCTCTACTATGCCTGACTGAGCTTTTCCATATACATTTACAAATGAAGAGAATTTTACAGAGTTCTGCTCCTGGAATTGTAGGCATGGATGAGTGACATGCAATACACTTCCGCAGCCATGTGTAGAAGAAGCACTGTTGACATGTCTAACCTGGGTTTTTAATGTCAAGTCCTTGGTCAAGCCCAGCCTCCAAGCTGTTGATGAGCTGGTATGTGCTTTGCTGTGGGCTCAGACAGGTATTTGGTGTACACCTGGGGAGGAAAGTCTGGGTCTGCTCACAGTCATGGCACCTGCTCTCTACTGGGTTACTTGAATAGATGAACGTGGGGGAGGTTGGGCTCCAGCCACAGCTTATTTATGGATTGCCCTAAGCTCAGGTGCTTTGGGTGAAACTGTTAGGCAGGGATATGTATGGAAAGCTCTATCCATGGATGGAGAGCATGACAGGATGTTTAATGTCCTTGTGCTTGTCCACAAGCCTGTCTTAATCTCACAGCATAAGCAGAGGCCAAATAGCATTTTGTGAATTCATACATGGCATGCAGTTTGATGATTTTCCTATCCATTGGCAAATAATGAAATTAAAGGACTGAAAATTTACAAAACAGATTTAGGGAAAAGTGTGCAGATATACTTTCAAATGTAGCTTCTGGGAGATAAACTGTTGTATTTCACAACTTGCTTTTATTTGAAGAAACACTGGAAATGTAAGCCAGTGAAGATTAAAGTTTTTAGGAAAGTAGTCTGACTCCAACAGATATTTTAGAGTTCAAGGCAGAATGGATATAGAAAGACAGGGCTAAGCACTAAAAACTATAAATACATTAATCTCTTTCTAAATTCTGCTTTAAAAATGCTAGTCAGGAAACACTAGACAGCTTGTAATGAACCATTGATCATTCTAATGGGTTTTTTGCACCTTTTCTCACTTGATATTTTCTATTTTCTTTTTTGTAACAACAGAACAAAAATCAAAAAAACTGAACAAAAAAATGCAGTCTTGAGAGTTAATAAGAGCTTAGAAAAAGTAATGTGAAGTTTGTAGCAAAGAACAACGTAGGAAGGCTCAAATATTCCCATTTTTTAGGCAGCTCTTCCACTGCAATCTTAATGGGGGATTTTCCCTGCAGATTTTTGACCTATTATGTAGATTTGACTAGCTATTGTAGACTTTTCAGATTGTGCTCTTCTACTCTTAGCAAGCCACTGTCTTTATTGTCTAACCTTTCCTTAATCCACCTCAATCAAGCTTCCTTCATCCCAGGGCTGCTGAAGCACTAGGGCAGTTGTAGGAATTACGGATGAACTCTGCAGCTGCTTTGTGGCTGCCTGTCCTTCGCCTCTCTCTGCAAAGGCAGCACTGGGGTAGGGTGCCAGCCCGCAGGGCTGGAGCTCGCTGCTGAGAGTCACACACCTTCTGGTGATGCTCTTCACAGCTGTGCCATTGCTTTCATCCTGCCTCTCACATAGTCTCTGAGAGCGCCCAAAAATCACTGAGAAAGGAAACGGTCCTGACCGTTAGAGCCATTGGGCAGAAAATGTTTTGCCTGGAAAACTTCTTAAGATGTTGCAATATGACCCTAAGGTAGTGCCCACTTTCTGAGAGCCTTTACAAGTTCACAGCTGCCAATAAATCCCACAGTGGTAAACAAGGCCAGCTGCCTGACATTGAGAGAACAAGAGCTATTTAGTAATCTGAAAGAACCTGGAGTTGCTGTGCCACGCTTGGGTTATCGAACATGCACTTGGGGGATTTGCATTGGTTTGTGCTGCAAATGTTGGAGGCTTTTCTTGGTAATATGCACCCTGTCTGTAGATTAGGTATTTCTAATAATACCAGCAATCAGAAACAGGAAAGACCATTCCATTTTAATGCAGATGGAGAAAGAGTTGAATCATTCAGTTGTTGGGAAAAGAAAGGAGTTTTACTAAATTTTGGTTAAAGTAGGCATTTATTAGTTGCTAAATTTTCCCAAATCCTTCCTGATTACTTCTTTCACAGAGTCTTAGGGAGGTGCAGGACTTTGGAGGTAACAGGTTTTGGATAATGTGTTTTCACTGGCATCTGTGACAGTTAATAATTTGCAAAGGTCTCCTGGTTCTTTTTTTTCCAAGAATATCCTGGCTGTGCCTCAATTTTATAACATGCAAATTCCCCACTTTGGTTTTAATAAGCCATTGAACTGTGTATGCCACTGCACTGTTGTTTTTGGAGCTGCTCAGAAATTATTTTTCTTAATGAAAATTATGGTTTATGATGAAAAATGAAGCTCATGTTTTCAACTGAAAATGGTTTTGTTTTGATACCTCAAGCGTCTCAAGGGAGCAGTAGTCTGCATGCTTCATATTCCAAAGCCTTCAGCTGTGGGGGCTTCTTAAACAAACTGCTCCTCCCTTGACCTGCCGTGTGAGTTCCCGGCTGTAGCACTTGTCATAGGATATCTAATCCAGCTAGAAAACCTGGGCAACAGAGGGGAATGGAGACAGCTGCAGCCTTTATGAACTACCACAGGGACAATCCTGAAATGTTTTGGGTTTTTAAAGGAAAAAAGCCAACACAAGGACAACAAAAACAGCAAATAAATAAATAAATAACCCCACAACACGAAAAAGCCAGAAAAAAAATTAGATTATTTAGATTTCTGGCAATCTGTTGTGAAGGTTTGGCCTTGGCTGGATGCCAGATTTTCACTAAAGCCTCTTTATCACTCCCTTCCTCAGCTGGACAGGGGAGAGAAAGTACAATGAAAAGCTCATAGGTTGAGGCAAGGACAGGGAGAGATCACTCAGCAATTACTGTCATGGGCAAAACAGACTTGACTTTGGGAAATTAATTGAATTTTTCACCAAGCAAGTCAGAGCAGGGTAATGACAAATAAATCCAAATCTTATAAAAAACCTTCCCCCCACCCCTTTTTTCCTGGACTCAATTTCAGTTCTGCTTTTCTATCTGTCCCCACCCCAGTGGTGCAGGGGGACAGGGAAAGGGGGCGTGCTGAGTTCATCACACATCTCAATTGCTCTTTCCTCCTCAGGAAGAGGATCCTCATGCACTTCCCCTGCTCCCATTTGTGCCACTCCCATGGGAAAAAATGCTCCATGAACTTTGCCAGTGTGAGCCATTCCCACATAAAGCTGTAGCTCTTAATGAGCTGCTCCAGTGTGGGTCTCTACCATGAGGTGCAGCCCTGCAGGAACAAGCTGCTCCAGTGTGAGTCCCCCACATGGCCATAAGGCCCGCCAGGAGCCTGCTCTAGCATGGTCTCCTCTTTACACATGGCCATAGGTCCTGCCAGGAACCTGCTCTAGCATGGTCTCCTCTGCACATGGCCACAGGTCCTGCCAGGAGCCTGCTCTAGCATGGTCTCCTCTGCACATGGCCACAGGTCCTGCCAGGAGCTGCTCTAGTATGGTCTCCTCTTTACACATGGCCACAGGTCCTGCCAGGAGCCTGCTCTAGTATGGTCTCCTCTCTGCACATGGCCACAGATCCTGCCAGGAGCCTGCTCTAGCATGGTCTCCTCTGCACATGGCCACAGGTCCTGCCAGGAGCCTGCTCCTACATGAGCTTCCCACAGGATCACAGCTTCCTGCAGGCATCCCCCTGCCCAGGGTGAGGTCCTCCATGGGCTGCAGGTGGATCTCTGCCCCAGGGCCTAGAGCACCTCATCCCCCCTGTTCTTCACTGACCTGAGTGTCTGCAGAGCTGCTGCTCTCACTTATTCTCACTCCTCTCTCTGGCTGCTCAATTTCTTTTTCCCCTTCTTAAACACACGATCCTGGAGGTGGTGCCACCATCACTGATGAACTTAGCCTTGACCAGTGGAGGGTCCATCTTAGAGCTGGCTGGTGTTGGCTTCATCAGATGTAGGGGAAGCTTCTGGCAGCTTCTCAAAAAAGCCACTCCTGTAGCCCCCTGGCTACCAAAACCTGGTCAAACCTAATACACCTGCTTTTTAAAAATGATGAAACTGTCTGGTAAATGGCTGGTTCTCATCAAGAATTTAATTTAGCTGAAAACTTATCAGAAAACAATGTGATAAAAAGAATTTGCATATCATTAACTGGTTTCCCTTTTTGAAGAATGATGCTGTTTCTGCCAGAGGCCAGATCTGTGCTGCACCAGAGGAAGGTTTATAAGACATATGTCTGATGAAATTGCAAATGGCTGCACTTGAAATATACTATCAGAAAGCACTGAACACTAGGAAACATAACTGACCACCTGTGCTTGAGTGTTAAATTCTCCTGCTGCATAACAAACCTGTACCACCTTAAAATACTGAGCTTTCTACATTACCTACATCTGCTTTCAAACTATTTCAGGCTGATTTTCAAGGTGTGTGGACCAGAAGGTCTTGCAAGGGAGGTTTTTTCAATTTCTTGGGTACTGGGTTCTTAAGGTTTGGCATGACTGGCTCTTGAATATCATCTGTTTTCCTGTCTGTGTTCTCATTTTTACTATATGGGCTTAGATCTTTTGTAAAGTAAATATATTGTCTTTTTAAGCCAGAACCTGGCTTTTTGTTTTGGCTGTCCTATGGCAGCAGCAGTCTTGTTGTTATGTTCTCAGACACTCTCCTCTCCCTGTTTCAGCCACCTCTTCAGTTCCCTCACATTGCTGTTTGCACAACTGGGCCTTTCTCATGCTTTTGTGCTCTTTGCCGTGGGTCTCTGAGTTGCCTGAGTACATCTACAGAAAGAAGATTTTCTTTCTCTGTTTATTGCAATGGCGTGCCTCAGGTTTTGCAGCACTAAATGAAGTTGGGGAGAAGTTTCCTTCTATCCAAACCATGGATATAAATCCACTAGTTTATGGTATATTCAGTGTCAAGTTTGCTTTCTTTGTGAGAATTGACGATTTTCCACCTACAATAGAATTATTTGCTGGTCCTTGTGGCTTTGTCTCAAATGCTTTTGGCGTTTATGATTTGTATTAAACTTGTGTTTTTCATGTCACTGAACTGCTTGGTGAGATGTTCTCATTTTCTAGCTTCCCTGTGTTCAATTCTTTCTGTGTCCACTCTCCTGACACCTTTTAAACCACACAGCAGCTAAACAATTGTTCTTTAGGTACTGGGAGTCAAGCAAAAAATGTCACTCTTTAGGGCCAATTAAAGACATTTTGTGTTCTTTCAAAAGTACCAAGCACTGAAGGACAGTGGAGTCACAGAAAATTGGTGTTATTTAGGCACATTAGTTGATTATCATCCTAAAATCAAACTACTGTGTCTATCAAGATCCTTATGCATTTTCTGTCTGTCTCTCTCCTGCTCCTGTGAGACTGATGGAGCAGACACGATTCATTGACTGACTCCTTTGATGTCAATGGGATGAAAGCAACAGTTGAAAGGGCTATGATTTTTCAAGATTACTTGGTGTATTATTTTTGACTGCTTTAATAAAGCTGCTGTAGCAAATCTACAGCTACCCAGATAATTTTAATACAACAGTATTTCTCATAATGGTATTCTGTAATTATATTGTACCTAGGAAAAACTATGTCTTCAGGATATTTCTGGAGGCTGCTCTTCTACAATATTAATTTTGATTGATAATCTGATAGGCAAACATGTTTACCTATCAGGCAGTCAGTTTGCTTCCTTTGTTAAGGACGACTATATCATGTAAGAGCTACCTTTCACTCAAAGAGCTTGACTTGGCTGAGAGGAAGTAACCAAACTGGCAGTTTTACTCCAAAATGTCAGCACCTGGACTGCAGCATTAGCTCCCATGTTGGCAAGCTCTTTGGGATGTGGCCAAATCTCAGATTCAGAGATGCTATTTTTAAGGCCTAGAGGTGTTTCATCTGCATGGGCAGGTCCAGTTTGCCTCTCCCTCACTCATATCAGCTGAGTGGATTCTACCTTGTAACCCGTCTGACAGTGCCGTGGCAGTGGGTGCCCCTGGAAGTGCCTACAAAGGTTCTGCAGAACCACATGCAGTAAAGAGCAGTAAATGCATATTGGAACCAGGAAATAAACAGGTATCCATCTACTAAAGGACCACAGCACCCTCTGCATAAAAAGCCTTGGTTGCTGTGCAGTCACAGTTTGGAGAGCAAATGAACCCTTCAGATGGTTTTCATTTATTAGCTTGTTCTGTCCAACATAGATATGAATGTTGATTTTTGCTTCCCAGAAAAGACAACTGCCGTGATTGTAAATGTCTAGATATTTTACATGTTTATTTAATCTTTTCCAAACAACTACCTAAAGCTTCATGGACATCAAAATTAATCAATTTAGGTTTAATTGAGCTGTGTTTCAAAATCATAACATATATCTTCTAAGTAAATTTAAAAATAACCAGAAAACATAACAGCTGAGAATATAACCGAACAGTATTTATCTCTTTAATCACTTGTTGGTTATGTTCCAGACTTAACATCCACAACTGAATATTCAACAAAATATCAGCAAGATTTTCTTTCTAGACTACTACTTCAGTGCTTAAAGCATACATTAACTCTTACTTTCAGTTGTTAGTAATCTAACTAATACTCAGTGTTTAGTATGCTGGATCAGTTACAGAAACTGTTCCCCACACAGGCAAGTGTCTTTGACTTCAGTACAGTATTAAAAAACTAACGTTGTGACAATCTTTCAGAAATGTCATCAGTCCTGCTTGTCAAATGTCTCTTCGGCAGGTTTACAAACCAGCTGATAGCAACATGGCTTGTTAGGTCAGCTTCAATAGTGGCTTCAAAGTATGACTTCATTTACAGAGCAGAAGAGACTTTAAATTTCTGTCAGGGTGATTTTACAAGCCATTAAACAAACACAGGGATGCTCTCAGAAAAACAAGGAGGAGCAGTGGATCCCATGTGATTCCCCCCCTGCAGCCCCTGCCATGAGTGACAGTACTCTGCTGAGCTCCTTCTCAGAGAGGGCTTCTTCCAGTGAGGGAAATACACAGGCATCCACACACTCTGCCTCTTCCTATTTATTAAAAAATAATAATCTGAAAAGCTTTTCCTATCTGTAATGTTGTACAACAGCAAAATGCCTGATGTGGCTCTGCTGTATAGATGCAATAGATTGGGCAGTAGATTACCACTAACTCACTGCCATTTAAGTTCAGATCACTATTCTTTTCCATGAATATGTTGATCTTTTTTTTTTATACAAACAACAGAAGATGGAATATGGGAAGAAATAAGGATGTGGATGTGGAACTGAATTTTCTTTTTATCACCGGCTTCTTCACCTTTTAAAACCTATATACAATCTACAGTGGCTCTGAATGTGGACTTACAGCATCCTGATGCCTGCCACATCTTTTGTCTGTTTGAATGTATTTATATTTAATCAGGGTATTGTGTATTTTTCCAGATACTACCTTGCCTGGAGCTATGGCAGCAGCCTTTTAGAAGAGTCTTTTAAATTGTAATTAAATAAAATAAATAGAAAGAGAAAAAATGCAGAAACTGTTAATGGAGGATAAGAGCATTCAGGATGCAAGAGGTGCTATTTTTCTCTGTTGACCTCCAATAATTTGCATAAACCACCTGCCTTAGTTTATCCAACTGTTAAATTGTTACAAGAGCCCATATTCCCCCCAAGGGTTGTGGACAGAACTCATTAATGTTTCATAAACACTTTCAAATACTTGTCTAAGATCATCCTATTCATAGTGGGTCACACTAATGAGATCTAGTAATGAAAGGTAAAAAACAAGTATCATCATAATATTATTTATTCACTTACAAACACAAATATTTTGACAGAGTATAACCATCATGGAATCTTTACAATAAGAAATATATAATAATTTTTGTGTAATTAAATTCTTTACAACTAATGCACAGAGATGCACAGGACCTGGAGTTTGTCCACTTCAGAATCATAGAGATTTTAAAGATTCGCTACCTTAGTTCAGTTTCCCAAAGACCTATCTGCATATTCAAAGGTGAGGTCTCTTCCAGACAGATTCAAAGATTTTTTGTAGGATGCTTTCAACTTTTCTTGAAAATGATCACTGAAGGTAGTGCTAGTGCCTTGTGGAGGAAAGATTAGTCCTCCAAATCTGGGCATGAGGTGCATGCTGAATATGTTCAGATAAAGTTTAAGGCTGTTCTGGTCAAGATTGGTGGAATTATGGCAACCAGAACTTCATAAATACACGAAAAATACTATATACTGTTTACCAGGGTTTTTTTGTTTGTTTGTTTGCAGTCCTAGGGCTGCCTAACAGATGTTAGCGTTGTTTACACAAGATTCCCCAAAGAAGTGCCTTACAGACACAGGGGTCTGTGCAAAGATTTCCTTACTATTCTACACATATTTAAAACCAGTTCTAAAGCAGGCTAGAAAAGGGAAGTCCTGCCCTGTCCTGTAGGAATTCATATATTCTTAGTTGACTGATCCTAGTGAAACATTCGAGAACGTGTGTTACACGAGACAGAAAAGCTGAAATGATAACAGTGAATTGTTTTAACATTGTAGAAACTCATTTGCAACAAGATTTTTAATTTACAATTCAGTGAAATTAACAAGTTGCTGAATATTTTGATTTATCTGAAACTCTGCTTCCAACTGGAAAAATAAAATAGCAATTGAAATACTGAATCCTGCTGTTGATTTTTGAGGTTATTTGATTTTGAACTGCTCTTCTTAAAATACCTTTTTAAGGAGGTTTTTTTGGGTGTAGATGATACACAGAGCAGTGCAGAAGGGCAGTTCAGCTTGGGTGCATAGCACTGTCTTCCAGTTGAGCCCTTCTTCCCCTGGCAGGGGGCCTAGGAAAGACAGCCTGTAAGTGCCAGCACCCGATTTAGAGGCTGTAAGGCTCCTCTTTACACGTAAATAAAACACTTCACCATGGATTTTTCTCAACTTCACATAATCAGTTTTTGCAAAAGGAAGGAGATGATAAGCAAAGTAGCAGAGGAGATCGTGTGGCAGAAAGAATGCTGTGATTACCCAGTAATGTTTCCTTCATTAATTGCTTGAAAAAAAAATCTCGTGTTTACAAAGGTAAACAGGATTTACTGGGCTACCATGTAGCCATGGGGTATAAATACTTGAAAGACAAAAAATAATTTTTAATTGTGGATGGCTGATGTGCTCTGGAAGCAAGCAAATAAAGTCCAGAATGAACAACTTTATTTGTCAGGAATCTATATGTGAAGCACTGCTGAAAAGCTATAGTTTATCCAAATTTATTTACAAATCTATTACCTGTTAACCCGAAATAGCTTTTGAGTGTTCTGAAAGTAATAAGTAACATGGATTTTGCTGCTTTATGAAAATTATTTAGGTCCTAAGGGTCTACATGCTTCGCTACTGACGTAGCAAATTCTAGAAAATTTTAAAATGTGGATCAGAACTGGCCCTTTTTGTTGTCGTTTGTTTGTTTGTTTGTTTGTTTGTTTGTTTGTTTTGTTGTTTGGAGAGACTGAAGGCTGTGAATTTCTAGTATGATGACCAGAAGAAAGTAGCTGAACATCTACAGACTTACAGATTGTGGAATATTAAAGATCAAACAATCCACTTCTTCCTAGTCAACTATGATGATACAGGAGATAAGTACTTTACAGAGTGGGCCTTCCTTTCAAAACTTCTCCTTCTCTTATCTCTAAAGTATATATGGTTTTTCCCGTCTATGTGGGTGACTTTCTGAATGCTTATCTTCTAATGAAACACAGAAACAAAATGTTCCTTTGCAAGTCTCATGGAAAGAAGCATTCTTGCAAGTTTTCCATTCTGCCCAACATGTTTTGAAGGTCTGCCAGTTGTATCAACAGCAAAACAACATTGGACTGTGTTTAACAGAAGTTAAAAATGTGATGTGCCTGTCCCAGAAACTATGATCACATTGTTGATCTTCGTAACACAGCCATGGCACAATTACAGTGAAACATATTTCCTTTGGATACAGGGGGTCCACAGCTCCCACTGACACCAGGAAATGGAAGTACCCTTAAGAGTATGCAGAAATTGATCCAGGTGCAGGAAAATATCCACCAGAGCGACTGAACCCTGCTCTAATGAAGAGATGGGATGAGACAGTGAAGGGCCTTGACTTTGCCTACGGCACCCACAGAGCCTGAGCTCCCCAGTGAGCTGGAAGCTGCTGACCTGCCAAAGCACTGTCAACCAAAAGTGACAGCCGCTCCTGTCACATCTCATCTTTGCAGCTCAAGGACCAAAAGTAAAAAGCTCACTGGAGAGAAGATCTAGAGAGGATGCCTTCTGAGTGTTTGACAGAGCCTGGCCATTTTGTTGCTATTCTACCAATACACTACAGAGAATACTAATAATGCCTTTATATCATTGAAACAAGAATTTGGAACTTAGTTCTTAAAAAAATTGGAGCCATACAGGCAAGATTTTGGTTTTACTTGACACACTGTACTCTCATTGTACCAGAATAGTCCCAATGGATTCAGCTGTGTGTGGGAATATGGGACTGTGCAGCTTCCAGCTCTGCTCACTGCTATTGTACACTGCTGGCCACACTGGTGAGCAGCCACCTGAACTGCAAGCTCTGAGCCAGCAGGCACACCTGGATGTGCTGGAGGAAGTTTGCCCCACGTCTATGCCCACTCCTTCCCTCTTCAACATCCACATACTGGGTTAAGTTCTTCTGAGATGATTATATCTTATTACCCTAAGCCCTCCTTTTTTACTTAGTTGAAAAGAGTCATTACACATCTGATGATTTGGAAGCTTCACAGTAACGTTTCCAAATCCCACTCTCAATTAATAAAGGAAACCCAGCACAGAACTACTTACTATGCCACTTTTTGCTGCCAGCGAGTCCAAAATGATTCTTATCTGAAGCTTACAGACATAGGTTTGGACTTAAGACTGGCTTTAAAATTAATCTGAAAAAATATATAAGAAGACATTAAAACCGATATCTAGCTTCATGTGAGAATAGTGATGCTGATTCACACACCTAGAAATGTGTTGGCTGAGTGTACAATGTTTGCACTGAACACACGGATGTGTACTGAGTTAAATAAATAAAACAGAAAATGTTTTCTCTCTGTGGCACCCATTTTGCAAATCTTTTTAGAATAACCAAGCTCTTAAAGCACCTGCAGAGTCTTCAGGGCCCCAGACTGCTGTTGTTTCAAGCAGACCTCTTAAAGATAACATCACTGAAAAGCCTCTAAGCATGACCCCATCGTGAAAACCACAATTTGCGTTGAACTGTTTCAGTTCTGATATTGCAGAACATCTTATACCTTGGGAAGGTGAGGACACTATGAGCAGAAGGGCTGGTCATAAGCTGCAGGCTGCATCATGAATCAGTGCTGATGACAACTATTTGTCAAATGTGTTTTACACTTAACAACAAACATAGCATCCAAAACTGTCTGTTCATAGCTCACTGGTCTGAATTTATTTAGCTAAATGTTTCCTATGATTTCTTTCAACATGAAAATCATGGCCTTTAGTGCGGCTCTTATCAAAGGAATCAGGCTCTTTTTTCTCCCTGAGTTTTCTGCTGTGTTGACTAGCAGATCCCTCCATTACCTTGTATTAATACCTCCAAACTCCTGTCAATGTGGTAACCTAAATCCAGTAAATGTGTACTAAATAGCAATGCTAACAATTTAACAATCCAGTTACAAGCAGTAAGTTACAAAAGAAATCGTCTCTGCCTTTCAATAATTTTCCCCTTAATGGTCTCATTAGTTGTTGTAGTTGGGCACAGCAGTTAATGGCTTCAACAATAAATCCTGCAAACTGAGATTTTAAAACTTCAAGGTAGATCTGTGCTACTGGTTTGTCTTGTTATTTTCTATGTTGACCTCTGCTACCTTTATTTAGGTCATTCTCCCTTAACTTTTAACTGTTTCAGAGTCTAACCAGTGATATCTAATTCTGAGATATTAAATCTGGACCACACATATGCCAAATGAGTGCTACAGGCTCTACAAAATGATGTAGCAAGACCTTCCAGGATTACAGTAGCTTAAAATCAGAAGTATTTGAAAACAGTGACAGTAAAACATAGTTCCTTTTTATTTGTGTCTTGAACTTCTGAACTTTATTATTCAGGTCCTTCCAGCAGCCTTGTGAAGGCCAGGAAGCCCCTTTTGAAAAATAACAACACAAAGCCAACAGCTTTTATTTAATCATATGACTTGAGCACCTGGGAGCTTAAGGAAGAGCAACAAGGGAAACAAAAGTCACAATCAGAGCTCAAGACTGGTAGCAACGTGCCTGACACAAGGACCCTTCTCGCGACTTTGGGATCAGTGCACCACGATAATAACCAGATTAGTGATAAAGATCATTGCATTCTGTGTTTCCTTTCTCTTGACAGCTTTCATATCTGATTCACTAGGGTGCTTATTGAGGCCAGGGGTGTTCAGCCAGTATACAACTGGAGTAAAACAGCCATGAATCATGCCCTCAAAGTGCTCTTTACCGCAGCCACTAACACTTTATAATGTTGTCTAGAAATCTAGAAGAATGATTTAGTCAAACCACGGCTTCTATTTCATTTTTATTAAACCTGGCTCTCTGCCTAAACTCTTGGCATTTTGAAAGTGAATATATTGCTTTATCCATAACATTTGTAACCTTCATTGATCGGCTCAGGTAAAAGCACCAAGTGAAAGTCCTTTATTATTGATGTGGAAAATATTACTTCTCCATTGCTTTTTGTCCACAAACATCTGTCACTTTTCCCTGAAAAATCTCCTTAAGTCTTCTTTGTTCTGGGCCTAGAAATCCCTTCCATGGTTATTTTGTGGGTTGCAGTTGTTTTTCCATATAAGTCATAGCATACTTTGGTTTGAAAGGGACTGTCCAAGGTCATCTGGTCTAACCCTGAGCAGAGACATCTCCAGGTTCAACCTGACCTTGAATGTTTCCCAGGATGGGACACCTATCACCTCTCTGGGCAACCTGTCCCAGTGTTAACTGACCTTCAAATGGTTGCATTAACCCTGGTTCACAGCGCTTTCTCCGCACCTCAGCTTTGAGTACAATAATTTTGCACAAACACAGCTTACTGTGATCACTCATCTTCTAAGAACAAAGTGGTCTTTTCCCACAGCTTTGGGGACCCCTTGCCAGGGACCCCATTGCATTCACAGCAGCAGCCCTACCCCAGGGTGAGCATCCTTATTGAGAGCACAGCAGGTCTGCAGCCTGCTCCTCCCAGTGTGTGCATATTTTCCAGAGGAAAGTAAATAGCTTGCTGAGCACAGCTTTGTTTTCTGATTTTATCACCCCTGTTTATATTTTCCCCTGCCCCTCCTCTCCTGGCCACAGGAGCCACGCTGCCCCCAGCAGTGGGGAGCCTTACACCTGCACCTGCCCCAGAAGCTTGGGTGTAATATCTTGCCTAATGATTTTTTGATATTTTTTCCCACATGATGTCTCTAATCCCTGTATCTGAGAGTTCCAGCAGTGTAAGCAATAATTTTCTACCTGTCACAAGACCCATGACCCAGCTGCAGCCTGGGGAAGGTTGCTCTGTGCCTCTGCCCTGCCAGGGCTGCTATTCCAGTGCCCTTTTTGCTCTTATGGCTTCTGAGGCAGAAGAAGCCTTCCAAGGTTTTCGGTCAGTGCATGGCTGTCATATTTCATTTTGCCTAATACACATCAAAGTGATACCTTTGACAAGTGCATTTTCCTATGCCATTTGTTGATTCCTCTTTCGTAATTCCACCTGCTGGGACCCAAAGTGTCACCACATCAGTCACCATGGCACACAAAATTTCACTGGCTATTTTCTGTGTCTGTGTACAGTTGGGGGTTTTTACTTATTAGCATTTAAGATTATTGTAGCTTATTATTTGTGTATGTGTCTTTGGTGTGTATGAGTGTGCAGTGGCGATTTTTATTTGTTCATTCCCATCTGGGCTGCATGTTAACTTTGTGTATATTGGTTTGCCTATCAAGGGTGATCTCATTCACCCCTGTACAAGCACGCTGTGTGGGTCTGTGCGCATGCAAGCAGCTCACTGTATTCATCTCTTCATGCATGTGCAGCGTGCTCCTGTCTGTGATACACAAGGATGAGCCAGTGTTGTGGTTTGTTCTTCTGCACGCAGCACATCTCTGTCTGCATGTTAATGTTTCTCTGCACCCTGATGATTTAATCATGTATTAGGCAAGGAAGTCAGCACTGCTTCCCAGTGGAGGTTTTATTTTAGGTTTCCATTTTCAGAAATTACTTCAGGATGATGCTCCACCATTATGAAAGGGAAATAAAAATGGTTCACTTGACTAAGCGATTTACTCATATTGGGAGCTCATGTTATGCTCCTGCTGTACTAAAGAACATCTCTGGATCCAGTGAGGGTGGATCCACCTCACCTGTTCATGGCCACTGCAAAGTCTGGCTATGCCAAGCTCATCACCATGGCTCCTTCTGTAGCCAGTGAAAAAAACAGAGAGATGTGTAGACTCCCTCTGTAGACAACCCATCCTATAAAAGATGTCTAAGGCAGTGAGAGGGCCCCTGCCCAGGAACAGAGGTTTATAGTTGCCCAGCAAAACTTGCTGGAGTTTGTAGTGTTTATGTAGGAGAACTTTACTTGCATTTTTATCTGATGAGGTGAATCCTGGGACTCCAGAAAACCAAAACTAGCTGAACTGAATGTGTCAGTTTTTCTCCTTACGTGTTTCATGAGCACAGTTTTTCTTGCAAGCAGGTTTTTCAAGTCTAGACATGACCCACACTGGATGAAAGGCATTAAAGGGAGTGGACTAGAATATGTAACCTATAAACAGCAAAAACATTTAGTAGCATAGATCCTGGAGGGAAGTTTCAGCAGAGGAACTGTAGATGCAAGATTAACCCCAAAGCCAATGAAAACCAAACCCCTCGAATTTATGAGCTGGAGTATCATCCCACATGTGAATGATGATTATCTTGCAAATGTAGAAATCATCTGAATTTTAGCAAAGGGCAAGACCAACAGGTAATGTTTGTATTACACTGTAACTGCTGGTCAGACAGGTCATCAGTACTACAAGCACTGGGGAGACTGACATGGAATCTGTAGTAACTATCCCAAAAAAAGCTTGAAGATGCTGAGTAAAAACAGTATGATCCAAGCAATGATGAACCAATACCCAGTTTTGGATGACTTCTCCCAAAAGACTGGGGAAAGATAAAAAATCCAAGGTGAAACCTGCTGCATTTTGTAGCTATTAGAACATAAAACAGACACAGATTTGAACTTAACTGTGAGATGTCTCTTATGCAGTGGAACTGGAACATCAAAAGGGTCTTGGAAGTCTAATAACAATCAAATTTGAACAAAAGGGAGCTTTCTCTTTTTGGGCTTTGATACTCTTGAGACAATCAGTAATTTGATGGATCTAGGGAAGCACATTTATTTATAGAACAGAAAGGTTTTTTATGAGTATCAGGTTGCTGGTATACATAAAAATTTACAGAATTGGGCTTCTATGTTCCAGACCTCTCCTTTTAAGTGGGTTTTTTTAATGTGTGATCCGTTTACAGCTTATCTCTGTGCAGGGTCCCAGAATGATACAATTTGAGGAAAAATAACTGCCAACACCTGATTTAAAAGGCTGAGAATTTATTAATTTTTTTTCTTTTAGAATGTCACTGGACTTGGGTGGAGCTGAATCCAACTGTTTTATTAAGACTCTATTGGATTTCACTAGTTTTACTATCATAAATGTAGAAATGCTTCAGCTTATTACTTTTTTCCAGGGCAGTAATGGTTGATTGGTGTTAGGCATGCCTTATAGCTGTAGCTTTTTATTGTGTTCTTTGTTCGTCCCCTCCTCCAACATCCCATGACCCATGATTCCTCGGTGTCCCTGTCCTCAGAGATCTATAGCACTATATTTCCTTCCTACCAAGCATGTTCTTTTGCTCTTAGATTTGGACCTGAGAGTGTAAAACGAAGTGAAGAAACATAACCTAACAATTCTCTCTCTTCTGTTCTTCCGTGTCAGCAGTATCTCTGCTCTCTCTTCTATATCTTATCTGTAATGCTGTCATGCCTCACTAAGAGGGCTTGACTCACGGGTTGGACACTACTGCTTTTGGTGATGACTTGTTACTTTTTTTTCTTCTGTTTATCATGTCTGAGTGAACTCAACAGCATTCAGTCAGTGCCAGATTGTCAACACTGGACCCAGACATTCTCTGTGTTCAGAACAACTGTGGTCATATCTTTCCAAGTACAGCATCTAAAAGCCTACTTCTCTCTGCTTCTGTCCTCTCCACACCAAATATCCCTCAGTTTTTTCCTGGAGAGATGACACTGGCACTGGGGAAGGGGGATTTGGCTTCTTTACTCACTTGCCGTGCTGCCTTTCTGTTGAGATGCCAGCCTGGGAGCCTGCAGTGATGCTGGTGTTGGGATATGGCTTACAGCAGAACTGGAGTGGCTGTTTCCCATCTGGTTCAGAGCAGCTGTCAGAGATGAGTGCCAGTATCCAACAGCAGGAGCCTGTTTTTGTTGTGTGTATGTGTAACTTCTGAACTGCCGCTGTGCTGGGGAGCAGCTCTTCTCTTTGCTAATGGATGCTCTTGTAAAGGTACATATAACCCTGTGCTGTGGTCTGCAAACCACAGTTTGCATTGCTCTGGCTCACTAGCTAGAAGACCAAGTTAATGTGTAAGTCTCAAAGTAATTTAATGAACTATTAACTGGAAATACACATTATTTATATTTTGCAAAGGGATCTGGGAGAGACGGCAACTTGATCCTTGACTAAGAACCAAAAAGGACTGTGGTAAGTCCTTGGTTTAACATATAACATGACCCAATGGCTAAAACATCAGCTATTATGTGTACAGGTGGTGTTTACATAGGAAGCATGCAAGGCAAGCAGACTATCTACAGGGTAGTCTTTCTGCAAGGATACCATGTTTTCAAGCATTGTAGAAACATTCTAAAGCCTGTAGCAAGCCCACAAAATAGAAACAGGTTTAAAACTTTCTCTAACAGAATATTTTCAAATAAAAAGTCTTCTGCGCAGCAGATCAGTTTGGACCACTGCCCAAGGAAAAGTGAGGACTATTTCAAAACTGATCACAGGGGAGCAAAACCCCTAATAGGTGAGTCATGTTAAAAACTAGCGCTGCTTGTCTGGAATTCTGGACAAGTCTTCTGTGAGGTTATAGTTACCTCAGGTACTGACTGGTTAGCAGGACCAGCCTTCCAGCAGTTGCTCTTGCCCATCTGGCTTTGGAGCTCTGTGTGCTTGGCCAGGACCTGAAAGCTTTCAGGGCTGCTGGTGTGTGGCATTTAACCAAGGGGAGCAGCTGTTCCTTGTTGGAGAGCCAAGTTCTTGCCCAGTCCCCAACTGAGAGCTTGTCATGTAACATAGCCCCATAATGGAGATAATAATGCTTGCCCTTCTTTTGAAATTACTTTGAGATCTGCCAAAGAAAAGGGCCTATTCAAATGCAAAGCCTCATGCTTTTATTTATTAATAGATATTGTGCCAGAGTCACCAATCTGCTCCTGGTGCCTCGTGTGGCTTTAAAAACAGAGGATCTGCCTGCTTGACTGAACCTAGCCAGCGAGTTGAGGCCTGGGGCTGGTTTGTGATATTGGAAGGAGAAGGAAGCAGCCAGATGTTGCAGAACAGCAACTACTCAAACTTAGTGTTTTCCTGCCTATTATTCCTCTAAAACCAGAGCAAACATGGGATTGCCTAAGCTGACCACGGGCAGCACCACTGCTGCTGGTGCAGAGGACCAGGCTTTTCAGAACACTGTTGTTCCCCTAAAGGATCTCCTATGCTTGCAAAAAAAAAGTGGTTACAGGTACAACTATTATCTCCCTTGGGAAATGCACTTTACCTACAGCACAGGATCCCAGGGGATTCCTGTGCTGTAGCAGGCTCGTGGCAGGACCTGTGGAGAGAGGAGCCCACGCTGGAGAAGGGGAAGAGTGTGAGGAGTCCTCTCAGCAGAGGAGGAAGGAGTTGCAGGGACAACATGTGATGACCTGACCACAGCTCTCATTCTGCATTTGCCTATGCTATTTGGGAATAGAAGGTGGAGAATTCAGGAATTAAGCTGTGTCCAAGAATAGGAAAGGAGTGAGAGGAATGTGTTTTAAAAATTAGTTTTATTTCTTATATTCCTGCTCTGATTTGACTGGTAAGAAACTCAGGTAATTTCTCCAAGCTGAGTTTGTTTGCCCATGACAGTAATGGGTGATCTCTGCCTGTCCTTATCCTGACCCATGAGCCTTTTGTTGTATTTTCTCTCTCTGGTCTAGCAGAGGAGGGGAGTGGTAGAGAGGCTTTGGAGGGCACCTGGCATTCAGCCAGGGTTAACCCTGTGTAGACTCAAAAGCACAGCACAGTATTAAAGGGTTCATCTGATGCATTACCTTTACTACAGCACTACCTGGCATCTCTGAAGCCTCTAGCTCAGTTCAATTCCAAAAAGGAAAGAGGCAGAAAAAGAAAAAAAAAAAAAACAAAAACCACAACTTTTTTCAGTCTTGGTCTAGCTTTATCTCTGCTGTGAATGATTAACAGGTGGGAGGTCTGCTTGTCTAAATTTGTGCCTTTCCTATTTTGTTTTTGGCTGCACTTTCCTGCTGTGGGAAGCTTGGTACTGATTCCAGTCAATCCATGGTTCACACTGCTCAATTAGTTTTTGCTGTCCTCAAGGGAGTCTTCCCATAGAATCACAGAATGTCTAGAGTCAGAAGAGACCTTAAAGATAGTATAGTTCCAACTCTCCTGCCATGGGTAGGGACAACTTCCATCAGACAAGGTTGTTCAAACCCTCATCCAATGAAGAATGCCAGGGATGATACATCCACAACCTCTCTGGGCAACCTGTTTTGGTGTCTCACCACCCTCACAGTAAAGTATTTCTTCCTAATATCTAATCTAAACCTCCCCTCTTTCACTTTAAAGTATTCCCCCTTATAATGACCTTGCATGGCCTTGTAAAAAGTCTCCTTCTGGTTCTCTTGGAGGCCCCTTCATGGACAGGAAGGCTGCTCTAAGGTCTCCATAGAGCCTTCTCTTCTCAGGACAGAAGATCTCTGAGTCTCTTAGCCTGTCCTTATAGGAGAGGTGCTCCAGCCCCCTGATTATCTTCATGGCACTCCTCAGGACTTGCATCAAAAGGTCCACGTGTTTCTTCTGTTCGGTTTTTTTCAAATACTTTCCCCTCTACACTTGCAGTAATAGCTGACTTTTTGAAACAGTCCTATGAAAATGAAAGCAGAGGGTATGTATCTACCCACAAAGCGGTTGACAAACTTTATCAGATGAAATGTAAATTGAAGTAACTTTAGTTAATGTGCTTTTACCAAGCTGTCTCCTTAAGCTGATACGTTATAGTCCATATTTTGATTTCTCATATTTAGAATTGATTTCTGACATTAGGATTTTTCCTATAGCCACTGAAGCGTTTTTATCCCAGCCATACTCTAAAGCGATGGATCATTTTAAACGCTTCCTTACCACCTCGTAAATTCGAGAGAGCACAGCAGAGCGCTGCTGCTAGATGATGTACACGGGGATGTTTTGCTAAATAAAGGCAGGGCTCCAGCAGGACGGAATGCTCTCGTCCGGGAGCTCCCCGGGCGCGCTCCGGCCGCTGCGGGCCGGGGAGAGCCGGGAGGTGGCAGCCTCGGCCCGGCAGAGCCGCCGCGGCTCCGGGGCGCTCCGGGCGGGGCGGAAAGTCCCCTCCTTGGACACAAAAATAAAACACTGCGTTGCCATGGATTCAAAGGAAAACCGAAGGGGTATTGTGAGGGACAGGCTTTGCCTTGCTGCCCGGGCGGTTCCTGCGGCCGCTCTCAGGGAGAGCTGCGGGCCTGAGGAAAGCGGGCTGAGAGCGCGGGGGCCGCGGTGGGGAAGCGCCAGGCTCGGGGAGCTCAGGGACGGACGAGGGGCTGATGTGTCATCTGGGGTAGGTCAGTGCCGTCCAAAAACGTAAGAAGAGGCTCACCGGAGCAAATCAGGAGAGAAAAAGAGCAAGCGTTAAAATCAGTCCTGTTTGCTCTGCTCTCTGATTGCTAACACCTTTTCATGATGTTCTCTCTCACTGTGGGGTGGATTTTCGTTGGCTTATTTCACTTTCCATTGAAGTAACTCGGAAAATTCCAACAGCTTTGGTGGAAACAAATTCCCATAATCTGTGATTCTCTGAAGTGTCCTTCCTTTCCAAGAAACATAATCCTTGTGCGATAGAGTTCTATCACTTGCAGAACCTTATTGCATTGCTTTTAACGCTGAAAATGTACCGCATCAGAAATAATGCCCAGTGCAAATGCAATTATACACCGAGCTCCCTACTCAGATTAAATGGCACACCGTTTTAAATATCTTGCATTATTATTATTTGGTCCTTAATTAATTTCTTTGTCTGACATTTGAAATTTCTTGAACAGTCCAAGTCACACTAAATTTAATTCACTGTCTTCAGTGAGTTGACTTATATAGTGATTTTGGTTGGCTGTCTTTAAACAGAGATTTCCACTTCTTATTAGCAAAGTCCTGGAGCTGTAAATGGTTTTTTTTTTTAGATTTTCATACCTCCACGGTGCTGCTGTGAATTGACAGAATCACTCAGAAAGCAAAGCTATTTTCGGGTGTCTCCCTGGTCAATAAGGAAAAATGTTCCTCTTGCAAAAGAAACTGTTTCTCTTCTGCATGAGTCATGACTCTGCTTGTATGCACAGAGCAAAAGATTTCCAGCTTTTCAGGCCTCACTGGCATTCGGGGTAGGATTCAGCCAGCCAAGATTCACATGTGGAAACTAAATATGGTCATAGGGTTACACTCCCATTTTTTGCCCATTACTCAGGCTTCTGCATGGTGTATTTCAGTGCCTACTCCCTTTCTGCCTCCGTGTATTTCCCTCTGCAGTGATAGTTTACTCTGTGAATACTGCTAGTAAGATCTTAGCACCAGTTACGAATAAGTAGCATATTTCATCTGCTTGGAGTACTACATAAAGAGAACCTGTAGTAATCCTGGGAGGAAAGCTGAAAGCTCAATACCTTTATAAAACTTCAGGCTGGAGGGTGTAATCTTAAGTCTTACTTGAGCTTTCAGCTGCAATAATCACCACAGTTTTCATGGTAGAACCTGCCAAAAATAGACAAACGAGGGAAAGAACATGTTTTTTTGAAAACAAAACAGCCCATGTATTTTCAGCAACAAGAAGTCACAGAGACATTTTTATAATTATATACAACATCAGAAGGGTTCTGATGTCATGGAAGTCAGAAAAATATATCCTAAATTATACCACATTTGATGATGGGGGTTAATCAGCATGACAGTACCATTTTTAGGTTCCAGTAGGGATGTTCAGCCCCTGCTTGGGGCTGGTCAACAAGTGTGGCTGTGGAGGCACAGTGAGCCCAAGGCACTGGGCTCTCCAGCTGTGCCTGCTCTGACCTGGAGACAGAGCTCTCGGCAGAGCACTGGCTCCCTTCCCTTCAGCTCTCCCAGGGCCCTCATGCCCACCCCCCAGGTGCTTTACAGATTCGTGTCGGAGTAGCAAGGGGTTTGATCCCAGACTCTGGGCTCAGTTTTGACTTCCTTAGGAGCTCTGTGTTCCCCTTTCATCTTCTAAGCCATTCTGTGCTGCCTGGAGACACCAACTACAATGCACCCACAGTGGAGAGCTGATGTCTGTGTGGGTCCCACTTTCCACCTTCAACATCGCTTCAGAATTCAGCACAGAATAGCAACAGCACCATGACCAGAGATTTCTGTGAATTAGGCCTGTTTTCCTCAAAGCTTTTACATCGTGTCAAATTTATAAATTCTCCCAGGAAATTGCATGAGACCAGACTTGATTAAAACAGAATTATGCTCAGGCTGGATAACCATTTGGTCAGGAGATATTTTGTTACCTGATGAATTACATTTACCCTATATAACCTCTATGGGACTTCGTGACTTGCTGCAATATTTCTGCTAGAAACTATACCCAGTAATGTTTTACAGTAGCTGTGATGACTGCATGGATTAGAACTATTGAACTAGGGGTATCTTATACAATTTTTTTCAGCCAAACATTTTAAATTACACTTATGCTTTTCTGCATTTTGTTGTGTTTAAATATAAAATAGTTACCAGTAGAAGAAATGAAAAATACATTTTTCTAACTTTAATTAGATGAATAGAACTCATTTCCACAAGAAATATCACACACTAGAGGACTACAAAGTTTAATTTCACATCTGGCTATGCAAAAAAAAAAATTCCTGCATCTTATTTCTTTACCATGAGAACCAGCCTTTTGAAGAGACACAGGCTAGGCAATGCTGCAGGGCAATATGAAAGTGTTTCTACTTCTGTCATGTGTACCAATATTTGTTCTGGAAACACACAACTTCTTTTGAGAGAACTATTCCATTTCATGGCACTTTCCAAGGTTATTGAACTGGCTTTAGAAATATTCAGACATGCCTTATGCCAAGTATTTGCACCTGTTACATTCTTTATGCAAAATTAAGTCACTGACTATAAAGGTCCTAAGGGACTTATGTTCTGCCTCAGAAAATCATTTGGTGTTTATGCATATGAAATTTGATAGTGTGTGCCATGAAAATCAGTCAGCATGACTGCTCATCTGGTCCTCAACTACTCACCTACCCTTGGTTGATGGATAAGCTGGTGTTTGTATATTCATACAGAATAAAAGTGTTATTTTTATAAAACATTTTCATAAATAGCAGTGTTTGTTAACCCAGAAGGACAGCTTAGGTTTGAGAAGAAATTTAAAATTTGCATTTGGTGTGACTCTTTAAGCCATGGCAAGTAGCACCATATACTGAATAAACTGGATCTAATACATCGTTATCTGATCACATAGCAATTACCTGATTGGAATTTAGATAAATAGTCCCAGAACTCAACACAGAGCAATAGAATGGTTATCTGTTACTTTTTTAGTCACATTTTATCTGGTTTCCTTAAAGAAATAAAGGCCTTTTGCTTCTAGTTGGTGTTTGTAAACGGAGACAAGAATGCAAGCTCCACCTATGAGAAGCTTATGAAGTATTATTGAACAGAGAGAAGAACAGAGTGTTTTTATTACCCCTGTACTTGGCACTGGTGAGGCAGCACCTCGAGTGAGCCTTCAGCTCTGGGTGTCTCATCACAAGAAAGATATTGAGGTGCTGGAAAAGAAGGGCAACAGAGCTGCTGAAGGGTCTAGAGAGTTATATGAGGAATGGCTGAAGGAGCTGGGGTTCGTAGCCTGGAGAAATGAAGGCTCAAGAGAGACTTTATTGCTCTCTACAATCACTTGAAAGGAGATTGTAGCCAGCTGGGATCAGCCTCTTCCCCCGGGCAACCAGAGATGGAATAAGAGGAAATGGCCTCAAGCTGGGCCAGGGGAGGTTCAGGTTTGACATCAGGAGGACTTTCTTCCCTAAAAGGGGGGTCAAGCATTGGAACAGACTGCCCAAGCAGATGGATTCACCCTCCCTAGAAGAATTCAAGAAATGATTGAACATGGCACTTAGAGCTATGGTTTGGTTGATATGATGATGTGTGGTCAAATGTTGGACTCGGTGATTCTTGAGGTTGTTTCCAGCCTAATTGATTCTATGATTCTATTTGCACGAGCTTTCTATACAGAATTACACATATAACTGCTGGAAGCTCATGCTGAAATGGAGGCAGACTAGAACAGAGATTAGAACAGAAATGGAGCAAGGACTTTTTAAAGGCTCCTGAAAATTGCAGACCTCCTTCAAGATTGTGGTGAGCAAATACAGAGGTGACTTTGGAGGGAAAGAAATTCCTTGAGCTGAAGCTGCTGAACAGAGCTGCATGGCTCTGTGAATTCTCTCTAAGTCATGAAAGAAGTGGGGTAAGGCTGAGCATTTTTATCAGCCAGAAACATGTCTGTGTGAATGAAGGAATTCCCAGATGTTGGGGTGGTGTAGCACTGATGGTGAAACAGGAGAGGGGCTAGCTGGAATGACAGTAATGACCACAAAATGGCAATAGGTGAAGGAAGTACCATCATGAATACTGTGAAACTAAGTAAAATGTTTAGTGCAAAGAAATAAAGATAGAGCCTTTAATTGTTGTTGATTCAAATATATGACTAATTAATCTTTGTTAATTCTTCTCAAATTTGTTTTACTTTTCCTTGTGTCTGCATAGTGTTCTAAATGAGAAATTTTTCTTATGAAGAGTTCAGCATCCCTACAATTCAAGCTGAGGATTCAGACTGAGGCCTTTTGCTATCACTAAGAGGAATCCCTCTACATTTTAGCCTAGTTGTTTTTGCCATCAGCAACAGGATTTCTTTGAGTTTAAGTTATCAATAATCCATAATGCAACAGGTCATTGACAATGAAGTTTGGTGTTTCTGGTTTTTTAAAATTAATTTTGGATGAGTATCCACCAGCATAGTTTCAACTGTAAATTTTTTAGTCTCTCAGCCAGGAAGGAGTAAACTGATACATGGAGAAGTCCAAGTTTTTTCAGAACTCTGCAACAGAAAGGCTTTCCTCACTATACTGAATGGCTGGGCAGTGCTGTCTTTAACCTCTCTCTGCTGAATACTGATATTTGCTAAGACAACTCTGCAACCTAGAGGAGTAAACCTGTATTTTCAGTGGCCTTATTCAAAGAATATTTGTTAGACACATACAAAGGAATTTTTATAACTAGAGATGATGCTCTAAAGGCACCCAGGTTCAGACCAAAATCCTGCTAAAATAACAAAAACTGACAAGAACTGTTCCAGTTCTTCTTCTCTAAGCATCTTTATTTCATGGGTTTCTTTGGACTGTTTCAGAACAAATGAAATGAAACTGGCAGAATTCTAGCTGCTTCCAGATCTAGTTGAATCATTAATCAATGTCTAGCAGAGACGAAGAACACCTGCTTTGGTTAAGACAGCTGAATTGACAAATGTCTGTACCATTTGAACGGGACTAGTATACAAATCATGAAATAAGGAGATGAAATATTGTACAAGCCAGAATATTAAAAGTCAGGCGTTGGCAAAGTATGAAAAAATGTCAAAGGCACTTGTCTAAACCTTCAAGAACTTATATGCTCTATTCAGTTACCAGTTCCTAATTTTGGGATATTTACTGTCCTGCAAAGAATCTAGACTACAACAGAAGATTTCTGTCTCAGTGAGTAGTCTGGAAAAGCAGCAAGTGCTTATCACAGGAAACACACAGTAGGCATCACCCATCAACACATCTGGATTGGGCTTTGAGATTGCATGCAGAGGGTTTTCACACATGAGTCTGACTGCTGCTGGCAGCTCAGGATCCCCAGCTTGCTTCCCAGTTGATGCCTTCTCAAGGATGGAAGGCAGCTACCAGGCCTGCCCAGCCAGGCTCCTGTTGTGAGAATCTGATCATATATACTGCATGCAAGCTAAGTTCTGATCTTACTTATCAGTGCATTAAACATACTTGGCCACAGGTGATCCACCTGGCTTATTGTGATTCCCTCTCAAGGCAACTCACACTTAAGTGTGAGTTTGCACATCCTAATAATACATTAATGCCTTAGTTATTGCTGCCTCTTGGTGCCTGCTACTGCACTGTTCACATTTGCTCTTCTGTATGGTTCTATTTTGGTTTAGAATTTATCTGCAAAAAGTTAGAGGTAGAAACTGAAAAAAGGTATGAAAAGTCATCTGATTCCCTTTTTTCCCTTCAGAAATCTCCATCCATCCCTTTCAGATGGAAGTGTGTCTGCTGTGCACAGCTTTGTGTCATTCCTTGAATATGAAAGGCAGCTCTGAGATCTCTCATCCACTTGTTCTTTGTATAGAATATACCTGCTCCTTTTGATGAGATTTTTTTTTCATTGCACCAACTAGTTCATTTCCATGTCAGTTTTTTCACTTGGGATTTTCTGCCAGTAGGGTTTCTGGCAACATGTACATCTGGAGCTTTGGTTGCTGGAGATCAGCAGGCTGAATGTTTTGATGACTAATAGTCACAGATGAATGCCTATATTCTGATAGTTGCCAAAAAGTTATACAACTCTAGAGTCTTTCATCCTTTAAGGTTACTCTGAGTGAATCCTCTGGTGTAAAGCATTTTCTAGCTCAGAATAATTAGCCAAGAAAAGACTGTCATTGCCCAGATGAACTGCAGGGGTACTCCACATCCTGGATAAAGGTTCAGAGATGATCAACTAAGGAGGTCACAGTTATGACAGGCTTATAGCTAAGTTACTCTCTGAGTGCCAACAAAATTCTTGAGAGCTTCTGTCAATCTGCAGAACAGCCTTCAGCCTAGATTGCTAGTGTTTCAAGCTGGAAAACAGAATTAGTGCTAAAACTGGAGACCATAATGCCTTTATTCCCCTCTGATAACCACAGATAACCACTTGATAGAAGGGAAAATCTGAAGACTTTAGATCAACAACGGTGTCACACAGCTCAGGCAGTGCCTTTAAGGTGACCTGGCTCCTGCTGGAAGCCATCATGCCACATCAGGTGTCTATGGTTAGCTCCTGCAGAGCACACCATTGATGTTATAAAAATTGGATTCATAGCAGTCAGCAAACTGAGTGGTGAGCAGCTGAAGTTTACACCTGGGAGTGCAAAGGAGTTTAAATCTCCTATCTCAAGGAGTGAGACGTTAGACTACAAGCCTCAGAGAGACATCATTTCCCAGCACTTGTTAGGGATCTCTGAGAGCATTTATCATCTCCAGCTCCTACAGGAGAAGGTCAGATAGAGTAACACCACATTAATACCTCCCTGCAGTATGTATGTGTAACATGAGCACCCTTTCAGTGAGTTTTAATGTCAGTAATGGGCCAAGAAAATTCAGGTTCTCAGAACAAAAGCAAACCACTTACTAGAATTGAGCCTAGGCACTGTGGATTGTGTCATGAATCAACACTAAACTGTGCTTTGACTATGAGAGAAGGCACAGGCTTGTGATTCTCATCACTGCCTTCCCACTTGTGCTGTCCTTAGAATCACAGAATCATTAAAGCTGGAGAAGACATCAAGAATCATTGAGTCCAGCCATTGACCAAACACCACCACATCAACCAAACCATAGCACTAAGTGCCACAACATAATTTCCTGAACACTTCCAAGGATTGTGACTCTACCATCTACTTGGGAAGCCTGTTCCAATGCTTGACCACCCTTTCAGTGGAGAAATGCTTCCTAATGTCCAACCTGAACCTCCCCTAGTGCAGCTTCAGACGATTTCCTCTTTTCCTGTCTGGTCGCCTGGGAGAAGAGGCTGACTACACCTCCTTTCAGGTAATTGCAGAGAGAGGTAAGGACTCCCCTGAGCCTCCTTTTCTCCAGGATGAACAAACCCAGGTCCCTGAGCTGTTTCTCATAGGACTCAGTCTCTAGGTGCTTCACCAGTTCACTGCCCTCCTCTGGACTCGCTCCAGCACCTCCATGTCTTTCCTGCAATGAGAGACCCAGAACTGGGCACAGCACTGGAGGTGTGGCCTCACCAGTGTTGAGTACAGAGGTACAATCACTTCTCTAGCCCTGCTGGCCATGCTGTTTTTTATATATAGACTGCTTAATAATAGCAGTTACAAACTACTGAGAATACTGTGCATTTATATTTTCACAGTTATCAAATGCACATTTTACCACTGTGCCTTTAGAAGCCCCTAACAGAGAAAAGCAGCTTGGAGACAGGATGTCCTAGTTGTACTATACGATTGAAATTTTAATTAAAAGTTCTATAGAAGGGAGCAACACAGAAATAAAAAAAAAAAAGTGTCACACGGTGTCCCAGTGTCAGACATAACGTGAAATGAAAAAGTCAAGGTTTGTAAGACACAAATGAGGATAACAAAGGTGTTCTATCTTAGCAAAGACTTTTATTCTGTGCTTCTTTCCTCCTCCTCAGGACATGAGGAAACAAAAGGATGCAGCAGACATAAGGCAATGAAAGCAAACAAGTGAACATAGAATAGCTCCAGTTAGTCCTGAGTGAGGGTTAAAAGGTAGCTTGGGTGCAGATATGGAAATTTTCCATCATTATTAAAAGCCTGCGGTTTGTCTTTATATTTTGTTGCAACTTCATATCAATAAGTATATTTAAAAAACATATTCTGTATTTAGTTCTCAGTCAAATTCAGATGGATCAAGCAAACAGCTAAACAGTTTACACGCTCTCAGTACTTGGGTACTACACCTTGTTTGAAGTGCCCAGCTCTCCCACACTTTGTCTCAGGAACACAGTTCAAACTACATGGCAAAATCTAAGAACTGGTGACTCAGTGGATGAGAAGTGTGACCAATGACAGCCACAAACGTTTTCTGGTAAGAGGAAAAACCATACTGAGCCCACCTGAATGCACAGGTCTTGAGGCAGTTTATGACACTGACTTGTATCTAATAGGGTGAGGCTGTCTACACCACATCTACAGCCAAGCCAAGAAATTGCCTGGTGCCACTGTCCAACACCTATTGTCTAATCCTCTACTTGACAAACCTGGCTCTTGCTACGGGGCGTATCTTGGCTATCATCCTAAGTGTTAGAGCAGGAGCATGGCTATGGGATCCAGCCACAGCACAGCCCTGTGGCCACGGCTCAGTGAAGCGCCAGGGACAGTGCAATCAGAGTGCGAATCTGCACGTCTCTTCCATGAAGAGGCTTGGAGTCATGATATTATAAATAGTTAAGCCTGAATAGATCAGGCTTTTTGAAAAAACAAGATATTTTTGGAAACTGAAGGTATATTTGCTCTTCCTTCAGATTACATCCCTTTTACTTTTACAATATTTTGCATTTTCTCAGATAGTCCAATTCAACACACTATTCGCTACCACTGGCCTATTAAGTGCTGCTAAATACACCATTCTGCTATTGGAAAACACAGGATGGACTACATTTATTTGGTATCTGCCAGCTGAACATTAAAATACAGTTAACAGATTTTTAGAACATTCATAACAGCATGTTCTGTTGGGCTTTTGTGTAACGGTGTGACAGGTATTGTGCAACAAACCCATAGAAATGAACTGTCCTGTCACAAGTTACGTCTATACACGGCTAAATAAAAGCTGTCATTCCCCTATTTCCATACATTAAATACTAAGGCTAATGAGCTTTTATTAGGAAAAATCCTGTTTCGACTGGAATGACAAAGAAAGCTGTACACATTTTTTTGTGTATTTTTTACCCATGACTTTCAAGGAAAAAGAAGTCAGACAGGATCTACCATTAAGCATCTTTTTATTGTAGTCTTTAATGTACATGCAGAATTTTTAAAAAAGGTGTCAGTTATATCTGTAAGCTTATACCAGTAATGTAAATGTTTTGATAAGCAATGTATTTGGATTAGGGACTAAGAACTCTAAGTGAACAGACATCTTTCAGGATATACAATTTATATGGCAAATCAAGAAGGTTTTCTTCAGAGTGATTTTCCTCACAAAAAGATAAAATATTTCTTGTTTACAACTTGGTTGTTTTTAATACTGAAAAAATCTATAATAGTACACTCTTCATTATGTACATAGAAAAACATAAAACTATATCCATACCAGTGTCTGTTTTAAATGCAAATAGTAGTTAATAGCTTTGTAAATTTTTGTGCACCCTTTCCCCTTTTCCCTCCCCCACCCCCATTTAAAAATGCAGCATTTCCTAAAGTTTTCAATGCTTTGGCAGAAACAGAATGGAAGGCACTTCCAAGTTAGGTAAAGCAATATGTGAAATATCAGCGCTAAATAAAAAAGCTGAAGGTGTACCAGACAGCTCCATGTTCATCCCAAGGGACAAATTTTGCACTCCTGCAGGGCAAGAACTGGTTTGCTAGAGATTCCAGCTGGAGCAGGCTCAGACCCCAGCCTGGTTTACAATAAAGCTGATTAGCCTTGCAACCATTTTTACAAATGCTTCACACAAACCAGTGAGGATGCAGAGAGCATCTCTGAACACAGTACTATCATGAGGGCAGAAAGCTCTTGCAGGTCACAGCATTAGAACATGTTGCAAAGGCCCCACTGCTGAGGCCTTCCACTTTGCAACATGGTAATTTCACACAACACCCTCTGTTTAAGACTTCCTGATGTGGCAGCTCAGCTAAAAATGAACAAAGCAACACACAAACGTGAAGATTCTAAAGCATCTCTTGTGATGGATACATTTAGACTCAGCAAAGCATCCTGAAAACAATCTATGTGCTAGTCATAGATTAGTCAGTCAGGCAGGCCGACCTCTGCTGATAGGGAAGTTTTGAAAAATGTAGGAAAGTTTCTCCCAGGGGCAGCTCCACCCCGGCCTCCTGTGGCTTTTGTTTGGCACTCCCTCCTTCTTCCTTTAACACAGGATTATCTCTGGCATACCTGTGATGAACATTTATATTAATACTTTGCAAAAATACCCCAGATGCCAATGAGATAGGCACCTAAATGCTTGCTAAGGGATGTGTCATAAGTCACAGTCAGGAAAACATTTCTGTAATGACCAGTTTTAGCTCCCAAATGCAGCTTGTTTCTGCAATCCTAGCAAAGGTTGAGAAATTGCTGGATGCAAACTTCCAAGACAGAATGAGACAGAAAGGCACCGACCAAAGCTTTTACATGTCAATGTCTCCAGCCTGACAAAATGTTAAATTTTCAGGACATATGCTAGTTCAGTAATATGTTTACTTAACTAATTTATTCATACTGCACAGTATCTGACCATGACTGTAAATAGCTGCAGTCAACTGACAATCCAATTGAAAAAGAACATTCTGCTAAAACCTGCCAGCTGGTCACGTTCATTCTGCTGTGATAGCTCTGCACTCTTTAGCCACAATAAAATGAATGGCTTTATAGTGTTGGAAAGCATTTTTGTCATTCTTCAGTATCGCTGTAGATTTACCTCACAAGGAATGAAGGGTAGATAAAAAGGCATCCAACAACACTTCAATCTCTGAACTGAACAGCCAGCAAAATAATATGCAGCTGGCATGGAAGAATAGCCCTTTAACGTTAGTTTAAAATGAAGACCAAGGGCGGGAGGGAGAAAGGCAAAAGAAAGGAAAAAAAAGAAAAAAAAGGCAAGTAGTCCAGTAAGAATGAACAGTAGAAAAAGAAACTGAGCAAGTGACTCTTTGTTTTGGGCCAGTCTACCACCAGTTGCTGTATGTTGCTTTGGGAAACACAAAACTGGCACCAAAACACTCCAAAAAACCACAAAACCTTCACCCCTTCTTAGGCTGCTGGCTCTCCTCGGATTGTCCCTCAGATCTCTTTCCGCACTGTGGCTCGGATGCTGCTGAGCACCTTGCCCATGGCCTCGAAGAGCGGGTCACAGAACGTGTGGATGCAGATGGAATAGACACGGCTGATACACTGGATCTCTATCAGGTAGCTCCTGATGCACGGCACCACCGCCCAGATGTGCAGGAACGACAAAATGGCAAAGTAGATGCCCCAGATGAGAGCCATGGGAATACCAAAGATTGCTGACAGTAAACGGTAAAACCAGTATTTCGTTACAGTGAAGGTGGTAAAACTGGCCTTCCAAATCCCATCAAAGCTGTGTGTCCCCTCTGGCTCAGCAATCACATCTTCAAAATCAATCTGCAGCAAAGAACACAAAGTCAGGTCAGTCAGTCAAAGTCAGACATTTGCATCGAGGGTGTGTTCCACAAACACCTTTCCTGGAGAGCCACAGTCTGCTGCAAACACGAAGCACAGACTTCCCACATCCCCACATAGTTAACCTGGTATAACCCATGATTTAAGTCATGAATATTCAGTGACCTTTACCCAGTGACCAGCAGGGAGCCTCAATGATAGCTCAAAATTAGACATCTAGATGGAGTTCTCCACAAAACAGAATATATTTTCCTCATCTCCTACAGCCCTAAGGTATGCAGTGCCCTTATGGCCTACTTAAGGCACAAAACAGGTGAATAAAATTGTATTTCATAGTTTTGACTATTCATAAATCATTCAAAAGGTCACCTCAGGAAGCAGTGCATTCCAACAGGCATATTTTAGCACTCTCTGTTGAAATACTGAGCTGTCCAGGAAGCTTAATTGTCATAACATTTCTATAAGAAAATTAACAGAATTGCAATGATGGTTCAGCTCCATGTCACACAGTCATGTTTGATATAACCCACAATGCAGGATATTTAATGTAGTCAGCACAACCAATTGTATAGGCACTGCAAACAACAGGAAAGAACATAACAAGACTATTCCTCCGCAAGGAAATAAATGGCTGTTTAAGTCAGATGAAAGAAAAAGAAATTGCATTCCTGGGACTGGATCCCAAACTGAGATAATAATGCTGCCAAAAGTGAAGATTTACAAGAGCAAGGTAAGTATGACATGGGCCAGCAGCCCCAGAAACTCAGACAATTGCACCTTATCATGCTGGAAGAAGGTGAATATACATATACTCAGGATAAATACTCCTTATACTGTAAGAAAAGGCTCAAAATAACTTCTTTTAACCTAAAATTTACCTAACAATTCTTCACTCATTCCTCTCTCCTGCTGAAACTTTTATCACCTCCAGATGCAAGTAACTGACAAAGAGGAAGATATTATAAAACCACTGGATTTTCCAGCTTCCTTAACAAAAAGAGATAATTACAAGCAAAATGTACAGGTGCAATCTATGTGAATAGCTGGAAAGTCCTTGAGAAGAAATTTCTGAATTATCTGTGATATCCAACACCTTGAATGCCTAACACCAGGTTGGCTTAATTGAACATATTCACATTACTCTCTCTGCCAGTGCTTCTCTCTAGACATCCTGTCATGCAGATTACAAACCTCCTCTTTTTCTGCTACTCTGAACTAGGTTCTAGTGATCTGAAAGTCATTCTTTGAGATGGATATTCATCATCTTCATCATTACCATCACACTTGAAGGTAGCATTTGAGTTGTAACTTAATCTGCACAGAAACCCACAGCAGACTCTGCACTGCCAGAGTAGATTTTCCTTTTAGAATACATAAGCAAGCATACTTATACAATCTGTTTCTGCAGCTATTCAAAAGCAAACTCATCTCATGTTACCTCATTTTCAAAGTGAATGGATGTTCCTGGCTTATTATCAACATTTTCCATGAAATCAGATAATAAAAATATCCATATGATGGCAAAACCCAGGATGATGAAAGCAAAAGAAAGCTGCTTCTTAAAAAATATTACTACTTAAGAAGTACATTGTTCAGCATAGCCCTCTTATTCTAAAACTTCTGTCAATTTATTCCCACCAGCTGATGCTGTAATCCTTGGCAAAGGTAACACAGCCATCATAGAGGTTCAAAGCATTGAGTGCTAGCCAGTGTCATATCTGAAGTCTTTTTATTCAGTTCAGTTGTAGTGGAGTCCACCTTGTATTATTTCAACTGGCTGATAAGGGAAATATTAGATCTCATAAGGCAAACAAATTTGCATTGAGCTCCATCAGCCTTTTTATGGTTGCATTTTTATTTTAGCCACGTGAGACCTACTTTTATGCATTTTTGACATGCAAAATGAAGCCATAGTTTAATGTGAATTTTCTAGAATTTCAAAAATATATAGTAAGATTAGCCCATAATTTGATTACTTTCAAAATAATTCATTGTAATGAAATGGAAAATGGAAACCAATAAACTCACTGGTTTTCAAATCAAATAGCGATCTTTCTGTAATTGTGATTATCAGTAACTAATATTTTTAGCCTGTTTTGTTCAACAAAATGTCCATGAAGAGCTGGGGAGCTGACAGAAGAATCATGCCATATAACATTTCCAGATGGACAGCCCTGTCCTCATTCCAGGAGATGATGCTAATATTAGAACATTTATGATAAATCTTTGGTCAGGATTTCCCAGCTCAAGTCATACACAGTTGTCCTAAAAGTACTCAGGAATAAATCTGTCTGTGAGATAATAGCGAGGTATTCATGACACCAGTAATTATCAAGAGGTTAGTTTCTTGGAGCAGTTTCAAAAACTCTCAGAATGTTTCTAGCAATGCACAGAAGTAGAAGACATGGCCCTGTAGCAATGATAGCTGATGTCACACTACTGTGTCTTTGCCCATTTCATTGTTCCTCAAATTCCCTTTCACATTACTGCAGTTTGAATAAGGGAACTCGAGAGTGAAAAGACAGAAAAATGGCCTGACAACTCAAACTTTTTGCTGAATATAGTGTTAAAACAAAGCTGTTATCTTCCCAAAAGCTGTAAGAACATTATGAAACATAAGAACATTATGTACCTGCCAAGAAAGTCCAGCTATGCCTGGCACGTGAACCTCTGTGGTGCTGTCCAAAACCAGACACTCACCTGCAGCAGTGTCTAAATAACAACAGGCAAGGAGTTGAGGTAGTCTGGGCTCTGCTACTCATGTGCTAACAGACCACAGCCTGGGAAACACTATTTATTTCACTCTTCACGCAGTACAGGTAAGTCCTTATGCTGCAGGACCTGAGCTATCACTCAGAGTCTTCCTGCACTAAACCACTCCCATGAAGGATCCTGATTTTAACTTGTTCTATCAGTTCTCCACAGGCCACAGGAGGAACAGGTGACGGGATGCATTTTGCCTTGTTATGGATTACACTTACATACTTGGATTACTCACTCCCTCCTCAGTCCCTCCTACTACTCTCCTCTGGTTTTTAGTTCAGTAGCACTCACTGACAGTGAGTGTCATCAGACTGATAAAAGGTGTCCAACTGAAATAAGTACAGTAAAAATAGAACTGACAGGAGAAAGAGAAGTGCCCAGAATTATGAGCCTATGAAGAAAGATACTGTCATTTCTGGTAATTAATCTAACTGTCTTGCAAGTATAAGACCGCATTTTTAGGGTATTTTTCTCAAGGTCACTTTCGTCAAAGCATGATGTGCATGTAGATCTGTGAATTCTCATTTTATCTACCTAAAGGCTTTCTCAGGTTGTGCATAGGTCTTGGTTAGTAGATTGCATGTTCCTCGTGTAGTTTGTTCCTCCAGAGTTGTCAGGATGTGCTGTGAAATCACACTGAGGCAGTTGCCAAGCTACTGAAACTACATGCATGTTCATTTGCAACAGGAGAGAAGTACAGGAAATTTGGTTTGACCCTCTAAAGGATGCTAATAACTTGCTCTAGCCTTCTGTTTCAAACTAAACTATTAAACACTATCAACTCCTGCTCCATGCCTACAATGCACTTCCTGACTTCAGCTATTCCTTGTTTCCTACTATTCAGTTTGGTAAAGCCAGTTTTTACTTTGCTTGAAGCCTTTGATTCTGCTATGAGAATTAATGCAGCTTCTTTTGCTCTGCACATGTTTATTAAACTTCTATCAGGAAACTGAGGAACCTGCTTTGATTCTAAAATAGATTTATTTACAAGAAAGGGAAATGGTATGGGATTTATTTACAAGATTTATTTATAAGAGAAGGAAAATGTCTATTTAAAGATCAGAACAATTAATTAATAAAGCTCAACAGTGTGAAGTTTTCATCTGACTCAATAATGTATGCCACATGTATGAAATTAGTTCACCTGCTGACTTTGTCACTTCAAGTCCCTCTGTATCAGAAGCTGGCCAGCTGAAAAGGTGTATTAAATGCCAGGCTCTAATCACCTACTTACCAGGTGTGCTTCTCTTTGAGGTTTGTAATATTCATTACATAGAAAAAGTTACAACGCTTGATCTGTCAGAAAAAAATTATAAAGACTACGAGCATTAGGCTTTGACCTACATTTCTGTGACTGTAACTATCATGGTTCATATCTTTGTGTGTGGCAGCTGCATGTGGCCACTGTGCTCACAGCACACAGTTCACTGACAGGCACCACCCCAACTCCACTCCAGAGGAACCCATCAAGTGCTGGGAATGGCTATATTTCTGTGTGCTTTCAATATCTCTTGGGAGTTAGTAAAAGGAGCCTTAGATCATTACTGTATCTTTATCAATTGATCACTAATATGTCCAATCAGGCAGAACACTTAAACAGGCACACAACATGAAAAATGTGAAGTCCCACTGATGTGAATATGCTTATATGCTCTGCCAGACCAGGGCTAAAATCTAGGCTGAATGTATACAGGAAAGAGTCATAATCTAGTTTTCTTTTTATTTTTATGCCCAGAGTGTGGAAATTGTTTATACTGCTTACCCTGGGCTGTTTTTAAACAGCTTTTCCCTGATTGCAAGACAGTAAGTATAATATTGTTTCACTGTACTAAATCATGTCCTTGCAAGTCATGAGGCAGATATGGTATTTTTTCTGTTGTAAAAAATGCAATTTGTAAAATTCCCAAATATATTCAATGTCCTTTAAAGAAGCATTTAACATAAGAATATGTATAAAGTATCACAAAATGACAAGCCTTTCTACGGCATGGGTCATGTTTGGGAGGTGATGTTAAGGACAGATGAACACTGTTCTTATGTTAGAGAAGGCTGTGGTGTGCATTACTAAAAATAAGAAAATGTGTGGGCATATGAGATTATTACTACCTTAGCACTTCCACATACTCTTTGGAACTTAAAAATTCCCAGTTACAGTGCCTGGAGAAGAAAGGCATCACAGCAGCTGAAAGAAAAGAAATAACCTCACACCCTTTCTGTTAAATCACTGATGCCAGTTAAGCATTTATGTATTTCAATGATCCTTTGGAATACCACATTATCACATATGCTGATGCTGCTCCTGACTGCTGCCACGGTTTAACGGAACACGATGAAAAAGTTTATATTCTTTCTACTGAATCTGCAGGAAAGGGGATGGGGAGTTATTGGGACTTACAGGAGGAACGTTGCTGTTCTCTCTTCCCTCCCTAGGAGCACTGCATTATCTCCATCTGGCAAATGTTTACTTGTAGTTATGTAGGAAAGCTGGTATTTTGTTCCTGAACACATAAGAGCTTCGTGATTCCTAGACGGTCTTCTTCTTCACTAATCAGGTTTCAACAGCAAACATTAGGTAATCTCAGGTGTTCACTAAAGCAAAAACTCAGTCTGTTCCACAGTATTTATACAGACCTCGAGCTAAGGCACAGGTGACTACAAAACATGAACATCTAGCAATGTTGTGTTCCCTCACAAGACAAGAAATCACCTCGAATCTTGGTCTTGGTGGAAAGCACCTAACAAGGGAACCCCAGGAGTTCCTCTAGGCTGGGCTGCAGCATGATTAGCCTTTGCCTGTCAACCTCGAACCCTGTCTTTAGAGCACACTGTTCTTCTGGGGACTGGCCAGATCACAGGGCACAACAGTTGCTCCTTTGCAAAAAAAAAAAAAAAAAAAAAAAAAAATCTCCATGGCTGCAGATGGCTAGGACCAGAGCTGTTGTGTAAGGCTTGCTGAGTGCAGAAAAATTACAAACAAATATTTCCAAAGTGAACGAAAGCCTAAACAAGCAAGCAGAACTGTTGCACCCCAGTTACTTGCACAAACTGACCAATGAATTTGCTTTACCTTTCCTGTCTCCCTGTGCCTGCTTTCCACAATATGCCAAGAAAAGTGCTCTGCTGGCAGATCTCTTAATGGAAACAGTGAATCTTTCCTGAGTGCTCCAGAGAATGCCAGAAAAGCAAACAATGCTTTAACAAACAAGGATATTCATGGTGGAAAGTAGAACTGAAGGACTGCACTCTTGTAGCCAAAGAAGAAAACCAGTCTGGTCAGGAATGACTCTTACTGCACACACACAAATACTCAAATGCATTATGAAAACGTAAACGATGCCATGACTTAGAAAGGGGATGACTGCAGATCACCATTTCACAAACTGAAAGTCACAGAAAAAAAAGAAAAAAAGATTGCTCCTAATTACTGAGAGAACGACCTCTTGCTCCGGGCCCGTGCTGATGACACACCAGAAAAGCCCTGCTGATGGTCTTTGTTTCATCAGACGGGCAGGCTCACCGAAATCTGCGGAAGTACTTGTGAGAAAAACGTGATTGATGCCAATGGGCCAGCACTGCAGCGACCAGCTGCTCTCCAGAGAGCTCTTCCTGAAGCACTTGCCTGTCCTGTTCCAACACAGGCTGGCAGAAGGAAAGACAAGCAGTTTCAAGGAAAAATCTGCACTCTGCAACACAGCAAAACTTCCTGTGCAGGTGGGGATGCCATGTCAGCTAGTTCCTTGACAAATATCTTGATGTTGTTGGAGTAAGCAGTCAGAAAATAAAATTGCTGTTTTCCTCCATGGAAACTGGGCTGCTGGGAGGTTATTGCAGTTTTCCCAAAGAAAAACCCTTACGAAGCTTTCTTTGTTTTTATTATTTGGTTCATGTTCCACAGTTCTTTGTCTGACACAGATATTTTAGCAAAGAACCCTAATACATTTATGTATATCCACATTTGCCTGTCCGTATGTTTAAAGAGGTATATTTATGAACATGAACACCAGTGTGAAGTTTTGACTACCCTAAACATAACAGGAATTTCTTCTTTCATTTCTTTTATTTCAGTAGTGTCTGGAGTTAAGCTGAATCCAAAAACCTTAATAAAAGTAAAGACATCATGTAAAGGGATTTATATTTTAAATTATATCTAGTAAATATGAATATGATAGATCTATATTTTGTTATTGTGTGCTTATATGCTATTAAGGTAATAAACTGCTATTAAGTGTAACTTTTTAGAACTTGGTCTAGCTTTATCTCTCCTAAATTTAGGCACTAATGTGAAGTGGAAATGTAGTGACCTCAGACTCTTTAGTGCATGGAGAGACAGGGACCTTTGGACGTTGTTTTAGATCTGGAAACTACTTTTTTCTCTTTATAGTTTGTAAAGGAAGTCTAAAGAGAAGAGACTCTTGACTATGTATACTACTGATAAGCACTCCTGTTAGCTGCTGCAATCCTTTTTTGCCAATCTGCATAACTTGTTTTCACCTTTCCCCCTCACTTCTACCTGAACCATGCTTATTGCTGACAGTGAGTGTGCAGTGATGCCCAGCTGCCTCTCTTTTCCTTTTAAAAAAACCCTTGCCCCTGCATTTGTACTGTTAGAAAGCTGTCTTGCTTATGGAAGAGCTTAAGTTACTGAGCCTTAAATATAGGGTATTTCTTTAGTATTTCATAAAAATCAAGCTATTATACAGTTCTGCTCTTGTCATGAACTTCATGAGAACAGCAATGGGATTGAGTGCAAGTCTGCTGATGACACCAGGCTGTGTGGTGGGGATGACAGGCTGGAGAAAAGGGATGCCTTGACAGGCTGGAGAGCTGGGCACCTCTGAACCTCATGAAGCTCACCAAGGCCAATGAAAGGTCCTACACCTGGGTCAGGGCAGTCCCAAGCACAAATACAGGCGGGTGGTAACCAGATTGAGAGCAGCCTTGCAGAGAGAGAACGGCTTGGGGATGTTGGCTGATGGGCAGCTCAACACGATCTGGCTTGCAGCCCAGAAAGCTGACAGCACCCTGGGCTGCATCACAAGAAACAGGCTGAGGAAGGTGATTCTGCTCTCACGAGACCCCGCCTGCAGTGCTGTGTCCAGCTCCGAGGCCTCCAAGATAAGAGCGTGGGCCTGCTGGAGCAAGTCCAGAGGAGAGCCAAAAAGATGATTAGAGGGCTGGAGCACACGCTCTGTGAAGACAGGCTGAGAGCCCTGAGGTTGTTCAGTGTGGAGAAGAGAAGGCTTTTAGAACAGTAAAACTGGGCTACAGAGGGACTTTTTACAAGGGCATGTAGCGACAGGACAAGGGAGAATGGCTTTAAACTGAAAGAGAGTAGGTTTAGACTAGGTATTAGGAAGAAATTCCTAAGAGAGTGTTCCAAGCCAGGCTGAGGAGGTTTTGAGCAACCTGATCTAGGGGGTGGCATCCTAGCCCAAGGCAGGGGGCTGGAACTGGATGATCTTTAAGACCCCTTCCAACCCAAACCTTTCTATGATGAACTTGAACTTCATAAAACAGCTGATGATTTTATGGCTGAGCTCTACAGGAGATAGATCCCTGATCCTGAGGGAAAACTGATTATTTTTTTGTAGCATCTGTTTGAATTCCAAGAAGGGATTTCAAAGTTGAAAGAGGACATGCTGCAATCTATCTATGAGACTCCCTTAGTTTTTTTGGAACTCAGAATATAAATTCAGCACAGCAGGAATTTGGACAGAGAATGTGATGCTTTCACCTTTAGCTGTGAGAATGTCTTCTCACTTCTTATCTATGAAGTTGGATTTATCAGTTCCTATTTGTTTAACTGCAAACAAACTCCACCCTTGTACAGCCCCACTAACATCTAGAACACAGCTCGTACAACTTGAATAAAATCATATTTTATCAATTCATGAGCTCATTAAAATGGGGACAGTGGCACTGAAATTATTTTTTCTTTTGACTGCTAATCTGATAATAATTTCTGACAAGAATGATACTACATAAAGTTCAATTTTTTAAAAAACTATCAAAAGACATTTTCCTAAGATATCTGTCAAGAAAATATTGAGAGACTAATGGGGTAAAACCTGCCTCTCCAATAAGTCAAACAGAATTAGATGGCATAATTTCTCTTTCATGTTCAAAATAACCAACTCTCTTAAAGTCCAAGATGGGTTTCATTACTGTCATTTGTCTAGGAAAGAAATATGGTAGTTCTGGATCAAAAAATCAGAAAATCAATTACTTATTTAGATTTCATCCTGCTGTCTATGAGAAGGGTATTTGAGAGCTGTGGGAAATACAAACTTAGCTTAGCTTAGAACTATATGTCTTCAGTTTTCCAGAGACTGAAAGCGTTAGCAGAATCACCAAAGTTCATTTGTATTTTCTTCTTTCTGTTGCCTAAAATACAACCAGGATCAAATTTCCTCACTGGGGACCTCACTGGCAGATCATTCTACTGTACACAATCATCCCTTTTTCCTCCTGAGGATTCTGCATTTCAATTTTGTTTGTTTGTTTGTTTCAGATATTCATACTCTACGCAACAGAAGACAGTGTTTCTATCCACACAGTCTAAAAATTGTACAATCATTTCAAATTATTCTTAACATTTTCTAACATATGATCTAAATTCTGTTGAAGTTATGAGAATTGAAAAGTATTTGCCTCTTTTGAATCTGAGATGTGTCCAATAAATTCTAACAAAAGAAACAGCCATGCTGAATCATTTGCTCTGTCTCCATGACCATCAAATGAACATTTTTCCATGGAGATATGAGTCATGTTCATCATGCCAAGCAAGAAGGCTGTGCATGAGGCTTTAATTATACCATGACTTTAAATGCAAACACATCTTTTTGAGAAAGAAGCTTTCATTAGAACAGATGCCATTATTAGGTGTAATCTTACGAATATTCGGAAATCCCATGTCTGAGAACTCCTAATTAATGTGCAATAAAACTATTTTTCAGAATGCTTAAAACCTTGCTCAGATCTTGTATAAACTGGCATTAACAAGGACTCAGGTTTTTAATCTCGTACTCCTAGACTAGCCTTGGAAGAAATATCTGAACCAGAACTGGATCATGTGGGTAGCCGAAGTCAAACATTTGAATTTTCTTGCATTTTAAATCTAAATGCCATAGCTTAATAGGACACAGCATTACAGAACCACTTCATTTATGTAGTTGCTATGCACAGGTAAGGTGTCATGATTAGGCTACAAGTACCAGCAACTGGGACAAACATGCCCTCTGAGAGCTCTGCTTCTCCTGTCCTGTGGTTCGGGATAAACACTGTGATGTTGAACCTGCCTCCAGAGGCATCTCACTTTGGTCACTGCCAATAGCAAGAGCCCAGGTGACATGCCTGGATTAGAACACATACACACACACATATATTCATGTATCTATATATTTATATGGATATTTTTAACATAGACATTTATCTATGTTCTCATGGCTTTTAACAATTTCTAAAAACAAAGAAAAAGGGTCTGCATTAAATTTCACTTAATTCCTTATTTCAGAAATAGCACCTGATTGAGCTCTGTTTTTTCTCTCCTTTTACTGTGCTGAAGAATAGATCTGCATTCCTCTCAGGCTTGTCACATCTGAGTGACAGCCCACCTTAGGTCTCCCATTCAGAAAGAGCATGCAGTGACACCTGCTCTCCTTCCAGGAGGTTCTCAGGTGTGGGGATGGGAAGTGCTCTGGCCAGTCATCTCTCTGTGCATCTTACACTACGCTCAGTACAACAGGGAGGGACCTTAATCATGAAAGATTACAAAAATGTAAACTGCTTTTGAAAAACCCTCTCTTTTTATTCAGAGGCAGAAATTGCTAATAGCTTTAAAAACATGCCTGAGTAATACTTTCCTCCCTAATGAGTACATAAGAGTATTACAGTATTTGTCAACATCTGACTAAAAATTCCAGACTTTTCCTTGCAGTAAGCTGAATTGCCCTCAACTGCATTAGTTTTAAGTGGAAGGCATGAATATGTAACTTTTTGAAACTTGGTACAAAAGCTCTGCATCCTCATATCTTTAGCCAAGCACTGGAATTTTTTTTTCCAGAACAAAATGGACTCCTGTACAACAAACAGCAGATAGACACCACTTGTTTAAAACAAAATAATAATTACATTCTGGATGGTAGACCAGGCCTTTCTTCCTAGTACATCACTGTAGGAAAAAACTGTAAGCTGGCTGCAGGTGTGACTGCACAGTTGGTCCTCAGTGGTCCGAAAGGATTAGACTTTGCAGGGTTGGCTGCAAGGTCTGTCTCCACTCCCAGCAAGGAGCAAAGAAGTTAGTGAGAAGGGCAATCTGCAGGAGAACTGGCTCCCTCCTCTGTGTTTTCCAAATTCAGTAAACTCTGTGCAGGCTTGACCACAGATATGATGAGAAAGTTTGAATTCCAGAACTCGAAGGCTGCAATTTAGCCATACTCTCAAAAACACAAATAATGTGTTGGGAAACAAGAAGAGCAAAGCCTGAACTTCAGGCATCTTCATGTGAGTCCTGGCTCATTGAGGAATGAATGACAGAAAAAAGTAATTATCTTTTCACTCTGTTGTGTCTCATCACAAAAAAAACCCAAAAACAACAAACCCTGTGGAACACAAGTCCAAGAGCAGAACTGTCCAGGGAAGGACATATGAAACAGATAAAACTATGGCAAACCCCTAGCAATCACCACCATGACTCCTGAGAGCTCCCACATGCACAGAGGCTGTTTCTCCCTTGGTAGATTCCCTCCTCACCTCCTGCCTGACTACCTTCAGAAAGGCAGTGCCTGAAAGAATGGAACCACTAGTGCACATTCTCCCACTGTCTAGGTGATGTATGAGGACAGCTGTGTGAGGAAGAAAATGCTTCCTTCCTGGCCTCCACTGAAAAAACTGGGGAAAAATAAAAGGAAATTCTGGTGATTTTTAGTAGATTGTGCTTTCTCCAGTTCGGACCTGTCACTTCCATCTCTGCATACCTCAGGTTCCATAAGGCCTTGTGTTCACATCCCTCTCCAAACAGAAATCCTGTCATTTGCCCCATTTTTCTGGAATCCTCCCAGCACTAAGCTTCCCCTTGGTAGTTAATTCAAAGAAAAACCATAAGCAAAGTCACCTCCAGCTTTGATGCAAAGCTGCTCCATGTGTCTGGTTTTCATAAAAGGATCCTGACCGGCTTCCTGCCCCTTGCCTGGATCCCAACCCTAATGCTGCCTGCACTACATATCTGCTGCAGGAGAAGCTGGGCAGATGCTCTGGGCTGCAAATCAAGGGAACACAGCTCTTGCTTCTCACAAGAGAAGGTTATTTTTAAAATGTGCTATGGGAAGTATTTGAATACAGACAACACTGAGGCCTTTTAGAGAGCTGCTTACAGAGCAGATTCCTCATTCTCTGTCTAATCATTTCTATTTCATGGCTGACTGATTTGTCCCCTGTTTCCATGCTGTTGTGCCTCATAGTCAAGTGGCAAGAAAGGCATAAAATAGCATTTTAAAAAGCAGAAAGTTCTGAATCTAGAAAAATGCAATGGCTCTAAACAAAACTGAGCTCAGACTGAGCCATACTTCTGGCATTACAGGAGTCCTACACACTTTTTTTTTCTCTGACTTTCAGTGCCTAAGACCAGGGCCTCCTTCAGTCAGTTTTACATTCTGCCTGGATGTTTTGCAGCCAAAGTACAAATGGCAGATGCATGTCAGAAGGGGACTACAGACCGATGGCTAAGGCCGGAACTGAATCTGTATAATTTCACCTCAATCCAAGCCTGTCCCCTAGGTACTGGGTGTGAACTTCATTGCTATGTCTAATAGACTGAATCTGAACACAGGGTCCATATAAATGCAAATTGTGGCAAAATGCCTCTCCCTTCTCTGCAGGTTTGACTATCTATGAAATACTTAAAATAAAAGTTATTTTTATTTATCCTTGTGACAAAACAGAAAATATTAATTTACAATGCCATTTGGTGTAAATACTGCTGTTTTTATGATGTAAAATGGATCCTGTCTCGTTAACATCAAATTCATTTTGGTATATTCCTATGTCTTGATGTGACTATTCACTGCCAGGAGCTCACTTGCTGACATTAAGGCAGTACTGGTACTCTGGCTGTTTGCTGTTTTTCAGTGAATGTGTTGGTCCACAATTATTTCAAAAGGACAAACTGAAAAGCTTGTTTTTTCCATTCCTATACTTATTATTCTCCAGGTTTACTTTAGAAGACGGAATGTTACAAACTTCCTTAATCCTTGCCTCTGTGGGAGGCAGTGAGAGAGCAGGACAGGCTTTGTAGGTCTCAGCTTCTTTTAAGTCCATTATGTATTTTTTCTGTCAGTGGTCTCACTCTCTTCCCATCAGGGTCTTTCTTTCATTAGGTTAGGTTTGTGGACACCAGGATTCCGACTTGCTTGGGGCTATGACTCATCCTCAGAAGGTTTGGTTGCTCTGGGGACTTCTCCTGTTGACATACGCAATAAACTGTGATGCAGTGCTGTTCAGGAGCTCTGGCATTCCCTGTCTACTCAGCTGCTCCTCCATGGCCAGAAGAAAAAAGGACTGCTCTCTCCTTCTTAAAATCATGTATTTAAAAGGCAGTTTTGTACCATTAGGTACACAGATGATTTTTTCTAAACAAATAAAAATCTTATGCCTTTTCATTTTTGTAGTTCCTCTTAAAGATGCAGGCTGCTGTGAGGGATAATTCTTACCATGGATCCAGCAATATGACCATGGCTTGTCATACTCAGCACTTTCAAATTTTGTTGAAGTCTGGAATTTGAATTTACTGTACATAGCATGAATTATTTTGCAAATACACATTCAGGAACCAGAGTTCACCCTCTTGATTCTGTGGAGACAATGCAGTATTTTTCTTTTTCATTAACGGATCTTCGTTACAACAGACACGGTGAGTTGCACACACTCTGACACTGCTGGCCACTGAAGAAGCCAGTAGTGGCTTAGTCACCCACTACGACTGGGCAGCTCCCATTTTTCCTAGGGTCTGACAAACCCAGATGACAACATCCTCAGCTTTCACACTGCGGTGGTGTATTCCTCTCCTTCTTTCCAGGCTGCAGTGTGATCTGAGAAATCCTTGGCTTTGAAAACACCACCTGAGCTCAGCTCTTTTGGAGCTTATCAGAAACACCGCTCCCAGGAATTGCTAACAAGCTGCTGTTGTCCATATGACCAGTCTTGGAAAATATTCCTCCTGCCTGAATGGTGTAACATTCCTGTTCTCACACTTTCAGAGAAAGTGCAGTCCCAAACTGTGGCCAGGATGAAACATTGTTATGGCTAAAGCCTCTTCTCTTGCAACCCTCTAAAGAGCAGTCCAGAATGGGACCCTCTGGGCTCTCCTGGACTGCGGCAGGCTACAACCAGCAACCTCCCTCTCAGTGGGATGCCTCTCAGAGCCTCACCTATGGAACAGCACCAAAATAAGCAGTATCCTGGGCAAATATGCACACTCCTCAAGGCCCAATCCTTTGCCCATTTGGAGGTGCAAAAGCATCCAAAATGAGTATTTCACTGACCTCTGGGGGAAATTTTTCACAGTTACCTTGCTTGTACTGATGGTTCCTGTCTATGTGCATCTCCTTGCACATATGCTACAGCAAATCTGAGAGAAATACTGATTTCTTAGATGTTTAAGTACCTTGGATATCTAAGTAAGTTAGGCTTAATTTATAGTTATAAACTTACTTAAATGCTGTTAAGTATTGCTCTTTCACTAAGTTGTTAAACGTAAGTTATAAGCTAAGTTGTTCTTCTGCTGAGTTGCTAACTATAACTTCAAAGTTATAAGTCAGGTTAAATGCTCTTCAGCGTTATTCTCTGTAAATTGTTAAGATTAAGTTATAAATTAAGTTTAAGCTATAAATTAGGTATAAGGTAAGTGTTTTTCCTATGTTAAATTGTTAGGCTTAAGGTGTAAGTTAAGCACTGTTAAGTTGGAGTGTTGTTAAGCTTTTAGGCCCTATTCCTTTTTATCCTTGCCTGCACTGTCTTAGGTCACACACACACACACACACACACTGGACAGTTCTCAGTTCATTTCTGTTTTGATTACCTGGATTTTGTTTGGTTTTGTTGCTGCTTTTTCTCCCTTGGTGTGCCTTGGCTGTCCTGTAAGTAGTAGAGTGAATCTTGCCAATGAACTTGTCTTGCTTTGCTGCTTAATATTAAATCTGACTTTTGCTCATACTCTTGCCGATGATTTTAAGTGATCTCAAACACTCTCATTTGTAACAAACATGGACTATATAAATTTGTCTGTATATAATCTTTGTCTACAAGAAAATCTATCTCTGTGATAGTTCTGACTGAAGTGACTTCAAGCAAAAATCTCCATCGACCCTGACTTGTCAAAACAGTCAAACTGGTCTATAAAACCAAACAAAAAATCTAGGCAAGGGCACAGTTAGATTTTGCTTAGCTTGCTTATCATCTCTTGAAGGAAGGAAAAACACCAAAGAGAAAAAAATAGAACAAGGACATAAATCCAACTGCCGTAAGAATCTCTGATTTTGCACCCACCAGGCTTAGGGAGGGTGATCTGGTTTGTGACATCTCCCCGCCCTGCCCCTGTGCGCGCCTCGGGGAAGAAAAATCCTTCCGACGGTGTTACACAAGGTCACGGAAGGCATCCCCCGCTCCCCCGGCCGGCTGCAGAGCTGCCTCCGGCACAGCGCGCCGGGACCCCCGCGGGACAGCGCGGCCAGCCCGGGACGGGGCCGGCCCCGCTCCGCACTGGGGCAAGGAGCCTCGCACGGCTGCGCTGGCCGCTGCCCGCCTCTCTCCTGCCCACTCCGCCTGTTCTTTAAAAAGACCAACCCAAAGCGATCAGCCCCTCGCCCGTCCCCTCCTGCAGCAGGTGGAGGGATGAGGTTCGCGGGCTCCAGCCGCCCCGACAGCGCCCGCGTATCCTGCAGGACTCGGTACTGCCCCCCGCGCCGTCCCGCCTCGGCCCCTCACCTTAACCACGTCGTCGTTGAGGTGCTTGGGGTCTCGGTTGACCAGGTCGATCTCTTTGGTGTGCACGTCGTGCACCGCCTTTTCGCTCAGCTCATCTGCCATCATCTTGTTGTTGGGCTTGTAGATGTTGCCCTGCTCCCGGACGGGCGCCGTGTACAGAAAGCCCTGCGGGGAGCAGAGGGAGCGCGGGCGGGAGGGGAGAGCCCAGATGAGGCACGGAGGGCAGGGCCGGTCCGCGCCGCGCAGAGGGCGGGCTGGGGAGGCGGCCCCGGGTCCCGCGGGCAGCGGGATCCAGGCTGCGGGGCGTCCCCGGCCCGGCTATTTAACCGCGGCCGCGGGGCGCACACCACACCCCCGCCGTGCCAGCGCCGGCTCCCGCTCCCGCCGCCAGGCGGCCCCGGCCCGCGGCGCTGCCCCAGGGCGGAGCGAGCGGCCCCTCGGCGGGGTGGGCGCGGGCCCGCGGGCACGGCGGGGAGCGTCCGGGGCCCCCGCGCAGCGCCCTCCCCTCGCCCTACCGCCCCGCTGCGCTGAGCTGAGCACGGCGCCCTCACCGCACTGTCCTCTCTACACCGGCCCCCTACACTGCCCCTCATGCAGAGCCATCATCGTACGCTCTCCATCCCGGTGCTCTCTCTGTAGTACTTTCCATATACCGCTCCTCCCGCACAGCCGCCCCCTCGCCCCGGCTGCCCCGGGCCCGCTGTCCCTGCCCGCAGGTGCCCTCTGTGCACCGAGCCGCCCCGCTCCTCCGACGGGCCACGGAGCCCGGGGCCCCGAGCCGCTGCAGGTACTCGGCCGCGGGGCAGCATCCCCGCCCCTTGCCCCGCACATGGCAGCCCTACCTCCGAGTCGACGTATTTGGTGCCGGACATGCTGCCGCGGGCTGCTGACGGCTCTGCCGCGAGTTACTGTGCCCTGTGGCTCGCAGGACCGGAGGCAGGAGGATTCCGCTCTGCGGAGCGGCCGGCCGGGGGAGGTAGCTGCGGAGAGGGCTGGCCGCGGGCCAGGGCGGCTCCCTGCCTCCGCCTGGGGTGGATGACAGCGGCGGCACGGCCCCGCACATGGCAGGGCGGCCGGGAGCGCCGGGGGTGGGAGGGGAAACAGCCCTGCCCCGGTAACCTGGGATATGGCGGGCAGGGACTCCGATGCTTGGGCCACGCCGTGCGGAGACATGGGCTCGACAGGGAGAGGGACAGCGTCCCCTCCGCCTCGGCCGCCCCGCCCCGGCCGCCCACGACCCCCGAAAGTGGGACCCCGCCGCTGGGTGCCGGGCGACTGTGGCTGCGTGCGGCAGAGCCACCTGGGCAAGACGTGGGGGGCGAGGGAGCCGTGATGAGATGGAAACTCTGGTTGTGTTTAGCGTCCAGGGCCAGCGAGGCGTTTGCGGGGCTCCCCCCTCCCGGCACTGACAAGAGTTTACACAGAAGCGTCGCCGCTCCAGGAACAATTGTGGAAACTTGGATATCCTTGGGATGAAGAAAAAGAGATTTTTCTCTACTGGTTCGTTTCAAAACTATGCAGATATTTAACAATTCTGCACTTTAACGCTGCTGTATTTTTCCCGAGAGGAGATTGATCCACGCATGTCGGCCATGCATATTAACCACTGGGATTAATTTTTAAAGGGGGAACGGTGCGACACTGTTTTGCCATGCTGTGTTCTCAAATTCTTTTGTAAGCTCAGCGGCATACGTAGTGTAAATGCTATAAATATAAACATTCATCACCATATTCAAGATGGATCAGGTTAGGATTGCAGCATCACTATACATCTAAAAAATTAATTTTATTTCACTTTTGTGTGTGTGTGTGTTTTTGCAGCCATTAGTTTTGTGTTAGGAAATCAGACTATGGTGAAAGATTTATAACATTAACAGAAAAATTGTGACCTTAGTGTTATGCCATTTAGCACAGAATTGCAGCAACAGAAGTGGAATTCCTAACTACAGTATATTTGGCTTTGGTACTTCAATAGAGAATGACCTCAAAGAAGCCTCTGGCTAAGATGGATGTAGGCACCACAAATGTAAATAACTGCACCTGTTGAAAATGCAGTCCACATGGACATGTGTTGCTGATACATCAGTTAGCAGTCAACTTTCTTTAGTTTATATTGCTCGTAAACTTTAGAACAAATGCCTTGGATGGAAGCCTTCCAACTTTCCAAGTTAGTTGTAATGTTTAAAAGTAACTTTTTTATTGATGCAATAATTCAATTAAGCCACCATTGGAATATTTTTGTCTGTCCAAGCTTTTGAGAGTGAATATGGAGTTAAGTGAGTGTATTGAAGGACACAGACTCTGCAAGTTTTCTGTCCATCTGAAAAACCTGCAAGACAGTTCTTTGTTTTCATATCTAGGAAAATTCTTCAATCAGTCACTGTCCTGCACATGAATCAGAACATTTTGATCCATCCTTCAGTATTACTGTGTATCTCAAGGATTACTGAAAAAAAAAAGAAAAAAAGAGAGATACTTGTTAACTTGAAATGCTGAATTGATCCTGGAATAGTTTTTTCAGAACCACAGTCCCCTTTAAAACATATTTCTGAATCACACAACATTGCTGCAGCTAGAAGAATATCATACATTAGTGGAATTTATAAGTTTTATGAGATGAATTCCAGAATAAGCTGCATACAAAGCAAAATGAACCATCACATTATGTTGTGGCATGCAACAACGAGGCCTGGAGAGCAACCTGCATCTTCTGGGCCAGGAGCACACTGCTGAAAAATGACCAACCACTTAGGCAAAGGAATGGGTCCTCATATGGAGATCCAGTACCTGTTTATTATAGAAAGAAACAAGGTACAGCATTGATAGAGCCCAGGGATAAGGAACCCCACGGAGGTGAGGGCACAGGGTTAAATACGGGGCACAAGGGGTGGCTCTGAGTGTCAAGGGCCAGTAGGGACAAGATAAAATGGTGCAGGGGCGTGGTTATGAACTGGGAGAACCAAAAGCATAACGGGTGGAGCAATGCAGTGAAACTGGGCCAATGGGGGTTAAGGGAAGGAAGAACATTCTAGGGAAGGCACCTAATGGCAAACGGGGGCTGAACGAGGGTGACATCAACTGACAAACTGATAGAATAATACAACCTAAAAGACATTAGCATGTTGTTACAAAGGCCTATGGGAGAAAGGCATTTCTGGCCCTAATATAGAGGGGCATTTCTTTTCTCTTACTTCAGCCCCTTCAAGGTTAAGGTGAAAGAACTTTGGTGGCAGATCCCTGGGCCTGTACAACATTAGCAGTGCTTTCTTGAGCTGGAATGCCAAGAAGACAGCCTACTCAGAAAAAGGCATGGGTACTACCATGCAGTAAGAGTGAGCAAGTTACCCCTGCTGAGATGGAGAGGGGTGGAGCCATGGCCCATTGCCTCAAGCACTGCTGTATGAGAAATGCACACAAACTCAACAGCTAGAGACCTGGCATGGATGCACACAGGAGTTCTGTAATTATTCTATTTATTTATTTATTCTATTATCCCTATTTCAATGAGAAAAGGCTGGGTAAAGGCCTGCAGAAATCTTCTGGAAGTGCAAAGGCTCCATTCCCCTTACTATGAATGGCTTATCCAGGGGTGGCCAGAATTTAGCAGAAATTGTAGACACTCAAGCTGGCCTTGGGAATGCCAGCCAGTCTTCTCATGGAGGTATCCTGTGTTTTTAGTAGTCCAGGTCAGTTTCTAAACAGGACTACATGCCACCTTGGTTGGCCCCTCCTTGCCTTTCTTCACCACACCAGCCTTAGGCATGTCATACCTAATTTTAAAAAGTTTTTATTGCTCCAAGATCTTGCTTTAACTGAAATGTCAAGCTTTGGGATTGCCTTAGTTGAAAACTTGCTCTATACCTGGAGCAAAGCATGTGCAATTTATGATTTATTTTTTCCATTTTGAGGAGAGGAAGTTTTGTTATGGGTAGGATTCCCAGAAGCCAGTGGGGGAAAAAAAAAAAGGGATTGGGCAAAATCCCTCAAAAACTGTCAGAAAATGAGTCATGAAGCTCAACTGAATGTGGATGACTACTCACTGTCTGCCATCAAATACTCCTTCTTTCTCCACTCCTCACCCCCTCTTTGTATTTTAAGCTTGTGTAGTTATTCCAGTTATGGTATTAGCAATACTCTTGATATATTCCAATGTCAGCAAGATCAAAATCAGCCCTGGCAAACTGTTTTCTTTATGTATAGTTTCAACAGCAACAAGGCTGTCAGGTAACAGAGGCTGTCCATGAACAGGCTGCCTTATGCAGAGCACTTAAAAACCTGAGGTTTAGGAGTGAAAGATCATAGCTTTTTTGTGTGTCTTGTGTTCAACTGCTTAACCACATCATTCATGTGCAGTTTTGTATGTTTTTCTGGATGGAAAGCTTAGCTGCCAGAGCTGTTGGTATCGAACTTTTAGCAATCATACTACTGTTCTCACTCTGTTGCATGATAAGAAGCCTTAGGATAGGTTTAACATGCAGGCCAATGTTTTCCTCATTCCATTATTTAAAGACTTATAGTCTTGGAGGATTCATGGTGCTCATCCTGTCCCAACTCTCTGGAGCGTTTCTGTATTTTAAAGTGTAAGTAATTGGATCATAACTTTTCCATTGAGATGGGTTCCACTCACCCCCAGTATACAGGGCTGCAGGTTTAGGTATGCATTTGGTATTTGGCCTGTTTGTGCCTGGAATCCAAGGATTAGTTATCCCAGAGAGATGGGTAGCTCTTCTCACATTCCTTCCTTCTCACGGCCTCTAGACAGGAGTGATTTCATTTTATGTGAAAGTGATCCTGCCATAAAACATTTCACAATAGCCTAAGGGCTAGAAGACTCAGACCAACACCTGAGAAACCTGAAATCAATTTTTGCCTGAGGTGTGCCACTACATTTGGACTCACTCCTGGGAAAGTGTATTTTGGGAAGTATCTTATTCTGCTGATGTGCAGTTAAGTGTATTTTAAGGAGTCTAAGGCCCCAGTTTCTTTTGGGGTTCTGACTGGTCTTACAGGTGAGTAAGATGCCAGGTTGCTCAAATAAGGGCAATTCTGGGCATGACAAAAGTAAAACTGTAGGTACTGTGGGGGGTTATGGGAAAGGGAGGTGCCTTCTGAGTTCAGACATGTTCCTGGTTGGGTGGCAGCTGGGCAGGGATTACAGTTCTGGATCAAAATGCATGACTTTTTCTCATCTCAGTCCTGTAGTAGGTGTGTACATCTTTTATAAGAGCTAGCCCCTGTAGGTCTTTAGCAAGATAGCTTGTAACTGCTTTGACTGGAGAGGCAAATAGATTGAAAACTTAATTCTGCAAGACCTTGTGCAAACCAAGTCCCTCATTTCTCAACCCTTTGCAGTATCAAATACCTTGAAAACTACTGAGCTGGACCATGAACAGTGGTCTATATCAACACTGTTCTGTACCATTCTTCCAGTTCTAATGGATTATTAAATGTTCCTGTGTTTTATAGAAAATGTCAGACTATGAGAACTAGTCTCATTAATGGGACCTAAATACCCACTCCTTAAGCCTTATGTAGGATGGGCTTTTTGTCACTCTGCTTCTCTACCTAAGCATTGCCTGGTAAACCCTAGCTGATAATTTAGATAGTTCTGATAGCCTAAAATAAAAAAGCAAGATCAGGTACATGGGATTAAAAGGCAGCTCTTACTGAGCTGAGGCAGTTGGAAAATAGACAAGCTTTCCTCAGTGTTTGAAATAAAAGTCTCTGTATTTTATCCCATCTGAGTGTCTTAAGCAGGATCTGATTCAGTGGTACGTGAAGGGGTGGTTCTTTCTGCCACTTGCAGTTGGAAGGGGAGGCTATACAGCAGCCAAAAGTGGACATCTAACACCGGTGACAATCACCCCTGGCATCCAGTTGTGAGAGAAGGGTGTAGAGAAGAACCTGCCTCACTACTTTTATGAAGCTCTAGTTGCTTCCATTGGCCTTCCCAATTTCTGCAGCAAATACAGTTTTTCATGTAGCAGAGCAAAGAAGCCAAGTGTCATGGGTTAGCACTGGCCAGATGTTAGTGCACCCATGAATATATGTTTTTTCTCTAACAACTCCTGTGGGATGTGATCAGGAACAGAGCAGAGCAGGCTTAAATCTTGAAAACAAAAAAAAACCCACCAAAACTTTATTAATCACATAAGAACAGGGACAGAAATACTCTTAAACACACACAGAGACAGAAATAAAAACTTCTTAGAACATTTCTTCCCCCAGTCTCTACCTCCCCACCCATCACTCTTCAAAGACCAACTCTTGGGTTTTAGATTAAACAATCACCACTCAAAAACAAACTAATCTTCAATTCAGCAAGGGAGAGAGGAGTCTCTCTCGCACCACAGACTGTTCCTCAGAAAACACGGGTCCACCCCTTATGTGTTTCCATGTCACCCATAGCACCGCCCGGAGAAGTCTGCTAAGGTGACACTCTCTTTTTGCTATGTCCAGCGCTCTCACCGCTGTCTCATAGGCCAAAAATACATACAGGGCTTTTTAAGGATGCTGCATGCCGAGCTCTCCCCTTTTTACCCAGGGGCCGGGGTTCCAGGAGCAGGTCTCCCCTAAGGGCAGAGGGCGCCACCTCACCCTCCCCCTCTTTTCTCTGCTCGCTCCAACTCTTCAAGTGCCAGTCTCTGTAGCAAAAGCAAGGGGCAGCTGCATCCACCCAAAAATGCAGTTTATGTTCAAAAGAGACTCAAGTTCAGTCCATGGCTGACATTATGCAAGAAACGTCCAGCTCCAAGGCTACTCCTCTCATTCTTCCATCGAGTTCCTTCCAATCATGCTTTATCATCTCGGTCCCAGGCCGCTGCCCTCTCTCCGAAAACCACCAGTCATGAGAATCAATGTCTAAGAAAAGTTTCTTTCTGCCAAGCAAGGGTTAACAGTTTCTTCTCAGCAGGGTGCTGCAGGCTCAGGCACTCCCAGGCTCCGCAAACCCCCCACGTGGCTCGGCACTTTCTCCTGGAGTTTGGGGGGGAAGGAGGGGGGTGAGCACACACAGAAGGCACTTCCACAGTTTTCCACCCCTCCATCCTGGACGGGGCAGCTCAGTTCCAGTCCTGTCCCTTCTCTTCTCCCCCCCCCGGGGGGCTCCGGCTTACCTGAGCCGACCACGTGTTTCCCCTCCCCCACCCAGCCTCGTGGCTGGGCAGGGGAAGGAGGCCTGAGACGTCTCTCTGCTGAAAACCAGGATCCGAAAAGAGGCCGACCCCCCCCAGACTCTTGCTTTTAACTCTTTGTGTCCTCAGAGGCGTGTCCAAACCTCCGAGTGACCAATCCAGGTGTTAGCAGAAAAGCTGATCACTGATTGGACTGCCCACATCTCCCTGGAAAAATTCACCTCCCCCCCCAACCACGACACCAAGCCAAGCCCAGCCCAATATTTTTGCATTAATCAGTACAGACTCTTTTCTCTGGAGGATGATTCAAAGCAGGAACCTATCTTAGCTCCTCTGAATTGCTTCTCAGAAGACATTTTTCTTTTGTTGCAATAAGCTTAGGAAGATTAGTGTCACCAAGCTACAATTAGCTTTTATTAATTAGACTAATTTGTAAATCCCTGCACGAAGAAAGAACCTCCAATTTTAATGCCCAGCTGCTGGTTCAGTATCTCTGGAGGCCTTCAACTCTAATTTTCATGAGCATAGACAGACAACACTGGTAAAGTGTCTGGTGTTTGACCTTGTTCCATTTGCATTTTTATTAAAAAAAAAAAACTCAAACAGATGTATTTTTCCATGTTTTTTTAGAAGAGTTAATAACAGCAATAGTTTTATCTCTGCAGGTGGGGGAATGATCACACCCTGTAAAAATAAAGGACTTACCATTCTTTGGCTTCCACTTCATACGAGTGTGTGGTCTGAGGTCCCAGAGCTGCAGGGATGTTCTGAACTTTTTAGTCAGTGAATGCTTAAGTGAACTTTTTGGATAGGTGGGAACAGGCTCTTCATTTGCTAATACATCAAAGCTTCTGATAAGAATTTAGTTCAATTTAAATGGTGAACTACAAGGGTGATGAAAGATAAGATACAAATATAAAAGTCCCAGAATCAGATTAGGAGCATTTTAGGAAACAGCTGTCATAAGGAGGCAGGTTAAACTTCTCTGTGAATTAAATTTGAGAAGTCCATAAACAGAAATCCAGGGTAAGTTCTGTATGTTAGTTGTGATCTTCATGAAAAACAAGATGCTGAAATATTTTACAAGTCAGAACTGAGTTTCCAGCTCATGGTTGTAGACCTAAGGTCTGCAGTAATAAGAGACAGGCTGGAATTGGAACATCTCACACTTATTATTTGTAATGCTCTACCATGATGATGGAAAGTCTACTCTTGTTATCAACAATAACATTTTCCCAATTCCACAGACACAGAGATGCATCAAAATAATCTGAATTGTAAATTTTCCTGCATTTGTTGCAGACAATGAGACTGTTTCTGGCCTCCCTTGCCTAAATTCTCATTTGTAAGTTGCTTTTAAGGGATCAGCTGGGACAGTTTGTCCACATTTTAAACAAACTGGAGACAGACCTGCTCCGCCATCGAAGAGCACAGTTCAGTGCCAGTTCCCATTCAGTCCCTGTTGTCCAACAGTGCTGGGAGGTATTCACAGTATACGCTGGGCCAGACCTTCAGGATGTATGTCAGAACCATAAAATCCTGAGAATACTTGCCAGCCAGAGTTGCCTGGGGCAGATTCACACCTGAGTATTGGAGAGCCTGTAAATATTTATACTTCCTTCCTCTCCTTTTATGGACAAAGTAAGAGTATTTGCCAAGCAGCTAATATTTTACCCAAAGTCTAAGAGTGCACTTTGTATTTTCTTACAGTGAAGGCACACTTGTTCCAGAGAAAGATATTGCTATAAATATCTAAGAAACTAAGAGCTTTAATTACAAGCTTGTTTGAGTCTTGTAGCAGATAGAGAAATGGTGAAAAGAACTAATCAATGACAAGCCTAAATCAAAATAAGAACAAACCAAATCATGCTATTTAATAGTCTTGGTAGCTAGAGCCAGTTGACTTTAGTAAACTATTTAAGAATGCATATATCCAGGAATTCATACCATAAAATGATACATCTTTCTCTGGGGAATGGCCTCATTCTCAAAACTTAAAATCCAGACTTGGGTTCCTTCAAAGCTTAGGCTTTTATAGGGCTCCTTTCAGACACAAGAACTAGTACTGATTGATTTATTTTCTTTTTCTCTTTTAAATGAATTCATCAAGGGGATATTTTTTCAGTGGAAAATACCTTTGTAAAAGTCCTTGGACACTGTAAAAGAAAATAACTCTCAAAAGAGTTCAAGCCTAGCTTGGCCAATTTTTATTTTCAAAAGAGTTATTTCCGTTTTTAACACAAGAAAGGTATTTGAAGAACACATCTGAAAAACAAGCTAACTTCTTGCAGAATAAAAAAGAACAAGAGAAGTTTCCATGGGCACTAATCATTAAGGTCCAGTTTTGCCATATGAAAGCCATATGAATCCCTCTCTAAATGGCACAAATGCTATAAATACTTTCAATATACAAAGATGTTCTTAATATACACAGAATATGCAGTGTCAGGTAGCTTTAATAGGCCAACAGACAAGAAAAGGAAAATTCTGCAGCTCATCTGTAAAGAAAGCATGCACCTGTGAAAAGAATTAAGTATTATTTTGAATGTTGCCAAAATTCTGCAGAGAAACATACTTCAGAGAAAGCAATCATTCTGTATGGGCTTAATTGCAGAGATGACAGAGATATGTCATTTTCTACTATAAATACGTTAAAGCAGTTGATAATAGTGGAACTGTATTGATACTTGTCCATTTCTTTATCTCTCATATATTTTGGAAGAACTGCATGGTACTCTATGCTGTTTGGCATTGTAAGAATTTGATTAGAAGTTGACAAATCTGAAAAGAAATTAACTTGAAAATGGGAAGCAGCTGACATTTTATTTTATTAGATACCTTGTTTGATAACAAATTCGAGACATCACTTTAGAAAGTAACATTCTAAATCATACAAACATTTTACAATTGCAACTTACCATCTGTATTTAAAAAAACAGCAGCACAAGCCCACCAGAAGGCTAATGTAATTTTAATGCACCCCTGCATACATTCTGTTATTCTGGTTTAAAAATTTATATTAAATGCAGAAGAAAGAAGGGTCTTTTTCAGGCGTTAGGCTTTGAAATAGTAAAGATGCCAACAGAGGGAGTCAAGTCAGTAGGTTAGAAGAATTAGACAAAGATACTGAGTACACTCACTTGGCTTCTATAAGAGCTTGCTACCTAGTTAAAGTGCTTGTATAGTGTCTGTTGCTTTAAATATCAGAATGTTCACACCAATAATATACAGAAATAGGCAGGGTAGCATTTATTACACTCAATTTTTAATAAACAGATATTTCTCATAAACAGATATTTCCAAGTCTTTTGCATAATTGTGTATGAAAACACTTATAATCTTTGCTTTTACACACAATCATGTATATTTAATATATTAGAATTGCACAGCAACACTCAAATCTACTTAATTTAGGAAAGGAAATTTTAGTTATCTAAAGTAATTTTTGCAGTGTCTCACTCTTGCTGCTTAATAACTTGGTTAGAATTCAAATACTAGAGAAACTATGCTTCATAAAAACCTGATCAACTGTCATTTACAAAGGTACAAAATATACAGCAAAGTTAATCTCTCATTAAATAAAATATACAGATTAGCTAATGTTACAGATCATTAGCTAACACCTTATTTTAAGGGATAAACTTCTAAGGAGCTCCCCCCACCCCCAATATAGGAGAATTACACAACAGTTCCTTTCCCTGTATGTTTATGCAATGAGTCACGTTCACTTTAACTGCTGATAACAGAGGACTGGGTTTATCATTGTCCATAGCGAGGCCAGAAACAATCCCTGGTGGAACTGCAGTAAAGTCAGTGTGAAACCCTAGAGATCAGTTTTGTCTAAGGTATCACAGCCTATTCATTAATTTATTTATAGTAATAACACCAATCATTATCACTATGGTGGCTCTTAATCCTCCATGAGAATTCTCCTGTAATCTACCAATCAACCTACCATTAAAATAAAGTGTTGCCAATATACTCCACGATCACTCTGTTGTTAAAATAGAGAGCTATGAAAACTGTCTAGTAATTCTTAAATGGATCTCCCTGATAATAAATGAGTTTTAATGAAAACAGCATGTTCCCACTTAAACCAGCCATTGTAATTTAACATTTTGGAATGAATGGTAAGTACTTGTATGTTAGGTTAGCAAAGAAGTATAACACCAGCTACACCTACAGCAGTGTCACATCTCTGATGTTCACTCTTGGTCCAGGCGTATATTAACCATGGCAAAGCACCGGCCTAGGCTCTGAAAGAACGGTACAACAAAAACATCTGTCAGGCTCTTCCACACAGTTTGCACCGAAGGCAGGACCATCAGACAGGTTTTCACAAAAGGCACCACAACCCTGGAAAACAGAAAATGAAAGATTTGAAGACTGGTGCTGTTACAGCACGGGGAAATCAGGATCATGAAACACAAGTGTAACATCTTATGAAAGAGAAGTCTTTAACTTTTATAACTTCATAATATAAATACAAATATTTAAGGAAGTTGACTCTACTCTCTTGCAGTCATTCTCTATCAATTTTGTTTGCTCAAGGCCTCACACCTGCATATGCATGTGGTCCTCTGGCCAGAATCATTTGTATGCAACATGAGAGTGTAGACACCAGCTTTCTTTTCATTGTGTCTCTGTTTACCAACTGGCAATTTCTTTACATGCCATTTAGAATGATGAACTTTTGCTACCATGACCCTGCTGCCACCCACTGTGGCTGAAGAGCAGTCATCTCCTAAGGACCCCCTTGTGCTGTGGTCATATCTGAATGTGGGTCTTTAGGGGTTGACAGAAACACCACATTCCCCAGTTTGATTTACTGGTAACAGCACCCTTTACAATCTGTTCTTGCAAGATGCTACAGAAAACGGAAGCAGGAAGACAATATCCAGTTACATCAGATTATTACAATACAGGTACATGCCACATCTCAGAAAAATGGGCTGATCCTGTAAAGGTTTTCATTTGTGGGTGAGAAATTAACGTTACAATATGGTCAGAACTCCTCATCAGGGGAAAAGATCTTTTTATTCACTCAGGGTGCATACTAGAAAGTACAGTGCTCATCTCCTGAGCATTGGCATCTGGGGATTGCTCTCCACGTGTACCAATTCCAAAACAATGTCATTACTGGTGGCTTGAGCCAAGCATGCTAAGAGTGGAGGAGAGCCAGAAGTGCACATTTGGGCAGCTCAGGAGGGCCAGTGCATACATGACGACTGACCACGCTATTTTAAGTTATTTTCCTTCCTTAATCATTTACTGGCCTAAACCTCTGGTCATTTCACTATGCTGTTCTTACTTGGGTACAGACAAACTAAATGTCTCCATAGATAATACTGAAGTTCTACTAGTGCAAGGTTTTAAAAAAATCTCTGCCATACTGGACATGTTTACTTTCTAAATTAGGTAAAAGAAGCTATAGACTCTTTTGATAAAGATATTAAACTCTGTTCTACTTTACTATTGCATTCAAAATTTAAGTTCCCAATCTTGCATTTGCATAATTCCACTGCAGAACTTTCACTGACTTTGACTGGAATGACAGAAAATACATAATTTAATATTTCATCATAAGTCTGGAAAAAAAAGATGCTGTGTATTTACAATGCATCAACAAAGTAGAAAAAAACCTACCACATTTTAAAAAGTTGAAGGTTAGAAATGTACAGAATCAAAATTAATTACTTTCAGTGTTTATCTAACAGCTTTTGTCAGACAATGCAGGCCATATACTAGTACGTCAATGCTCTACTCAAAGCTAGCCCAGATGGATTTAAACAAGAATAGTTTTTCTAAAACCTTCTCTTTTGTCTCTGCTGAAACACCCCATATAGGACTGTGAGCATTACTGGAATAATGTGACTCTAGTTTTAAACTGAACCCTGTAAACTATGTGTTTATAACCACCTATAATATCACTGCATATAGAATAGATGATTTATAGAGTAAAAAATTAGGTCTTAACCTGTTAGAATGCATCTGATAAACGTAAATAATGCAAAAGAAAAAAAAATTGCTATTTTTCCAAGCAACACCAGTAAAGCACCAGAAATGGCTATTCTGCTTCACCTCTTCCATTTCAGATAGTTTATAAGGACTGTGTAAATGCTGCTTTGCAACCATCTATAATTAATTTGGCCTTTTTTAAAAAATCTAACTGAACTGGAGAGAAGCAGAAAAGACAACATTTCTTTTGGACCCTGTGTTAACAGAATCACACAAAATACAAACTAAACAAATACCACAGTATGCAGAAGATTCACAGAAAGATGTAGAAGGCTGGAGAAGCAGTGATCATAATACTTGAAATTGCTGTACAGGTCATTTACACACTACTGGAACTCAACCTATTTTGATAATCTTCAGCAAATTAAACATTAAAATGTTTTGGTAATGTTTTACAATCTTTAGGCACTTGTTATTCAATTTTTTTTTATTTATGGTAAGTGCGTGCAAAACCCAATGTAGGCTAAATCCCTAGGAGGATACATGAGACATGGTTGTAACCAAAGCTAATGAATGTAAATAACTTCCAATTTAAAATAAAAGTCCATCTACTCATAGAACAATTACTTAAACATCTCTCCTCAAAGAAGAAAATCCTTTACACCAAGGCGAGTCATAAAAGGTATTTTCTAAGTTTTAAATTATGTGTGTGTGTATATACATGTGTATTTACATGTGTACAAGTCTTCATCCTGTTCTGCACAGGATATCTTATGCAGCAGTGTGATATTTCCAGGTTCCCAGAGGGTGCAATGTGCTTTCTGTGGAGTGACCAGTCACACTTAAAAATAAATAATGAAATGCTATGAGAAGCCACGTATTTGCTTTTGTGACCTGACAAATATAACATACCCATCCCTTGCTGTGGATTTATCCTGGTCTGCACTTCTGTTCACAGACATGGAACTACCTGCTTGAGTCATGTCTAACAGTAAAATTAAAGTAGCATATCCCAAGGATATCAACACTGATGCCATATTGGTACTACTAGTGTTAACATGTAGTACACAGCATTGGGAAGAAAATGAAAGGTCTGTTGAATTTGTCATCTAAGCTGAAGACAGCTACCTATATGACCCCTCATTGAATCTTGCTACGTATATATATTATAAGATATCCTTCCTTTGACCAAGTGGGATGAATCGTGTCTTTTGGGAACTGTTGAGCTGAAAAGTGCAAATTACCCCATTTTTTCCCCTCCTATCCTGTTTTCTCTTTATTCTGTTCAAGGCATTCTGTTCAAATTCATCTACAAAATTATACCTCTCAACGTTTCTCACTTTTGTTCACATTAGTTTTTTTTCTTGCTAAGACCTGAACAAACACTGTCAAGAACCAAACACCTCCTGGAAATGACAGAGCAGTTTAATTCCCACTGATAATGAGCACCAACTTTTCACAAACTTGGGCAATGTTGGAGTAGTCATGCACCATTAATTCAGACTCCGGCTTCAAAGTGAAGAATCACACCTTCTTCTGTAATGTTTTCCAAATGGAATTTCAGACATGTCTTAATACTATTTTTCAAATGCTCTGTGTTTCTGTGCTTAAATTACCTAATTCCATCATGATTGTGAATTTAAAGTCTTGTATAGCTCTACAATACAATACAAGCATTGTGAAAAGATGGCTAAAAATTACCTAGAAGTTGTACAGCTTCTTGTAGCATGCCATTAACCATCTGGACAAGTGAGGCAATGGATAACCACCAAAGCCTTTCACAACTCATACCCAGTATTTGAAGTGCATTAAAATCAAATAACATGTATTCCAGGACCTGGGTAGACTAGAAAAGATAAAACTACTACAAAAGAAGCAAGACAACATCCCCATACTTCCTTTTTCCTAAACCAAGGGGTATGTACTGGACATCAAAGAAGAGGCATCAAGGCAGCACCACCAGATTATAAGGTAGACCTTTCTAAGGTAGTGTGATTTATTTCAATTTCAAGCAGTCAGTAGGGACATGGTTTTAGGGTTGAGTATGACAGCAGCAGTCACGTAAATGGTTGTGTAATACAAAAAGGTAAGAAATAATGCATGTTCATAACTGCTTTTCATGTAGGTCCCTGGCTCCATCTTAGCACTGTGAATGGAAGCTCAAGTGGGGAAGTGCTGTGAATGCCTACTGCTTTAGCCAGTGATGACTACAGAGCTGAGTGAGCCCATCTCAGATCCAAGACTCAAGTTATGGTTGATTCTTGGAGTAAATATGCAATGTACCAGAACACTATTCTGATAAGACTACAAAAAAGCATATATGATATTCAAGTGTTAATTTCCAAGAGGTGGCAAACGTGGCTTGGAACAAGAATCAGTTGTTGATCTATAGGAAATATAATGATTTTGCACAAGCCACCTGAAAAACCAGAAGTGTTCTGTTCATGTTCAAAAATCAATAACCTTAAGAGCTACAATATGAGGACATATTTAAAAGCTTGCTAAATTCACAGAAAGATGTTACAATTCAGTGTGGCCTGCACACTCTGTGGTGAGAATGACAGTAATCAGTAAAGGAAAAACATGAAGTTGACTTCCTTGAACTGGTTTGTATGTATATCACCAGCCTGCTAGCTGGCCCAGTTTCAGCCCATCAGTATCCTTTACCAGGTAGTGTGAAACCAGATTCTGGCTCAAGCAGCCAGTTTGGGAACACAATATGCTCCATCTTTATGGTTAAAAATGAAAATTAAGTGTATTACTACATATTTCTTACTTAGCTTTCTTTTTGCGGGTGAAAGACAACATTTACTATCAGGTGTGATGGAGGCAATTCACAAGGTGCCCCTTGAGCGTGAGAAATGCTGTTAGACTTCTGTGGATTTTAACATGCTGACAAAACTGTAACAACATGTGTGACATCAACACAGCTTTCTGCTTGAGCATGTTGTTGAAATAGTTTTGAATTTAGCCCCAGAAAAGGCTCCCTTATGACATATCAACAGCATCACCTCACTGGTTTGGATGGTAAAAGTGCAGCACAGAGACTGTGAGTGGCAGACTTCTGGGAGGGTTTGCCCCAGGGGCTTCTCATGACATTTAAACAGTTGAAGACAGATTTATAATGGAATTCCCTTGCTTTCATGTACAAAACAAGGAGTTACTTTCTTTTTCAGACCCAATGGGCCTACAAGGGAACTAGTAGCCTATTTTTAGGGCCTCTAAAAATGCACTGCTTTTGCACTACCCTCTCAAATGCAGAAACGTTGAACTCCTCACTGTCATGATACCTGGAACACAAAGAGGTGCAGAGATGCCAACTTAGTCTCAGTATGTCCCACTTTTGTGTTTGAAGAAATCCAGTTTGAGTTTGTGGGAATATGAGGCAGTATTGCCTTTGGATGGTAGCGCTGGATGGAGTCCAAGGGGATGCACATAGCACTACTGAGTCACATGATTCTTTCACATCCATCCCAGGTGCAAGGAAGATCAAAACGAAAGAATTCTATGTAGACAACAACACTGGGCAAAGAAAATGATTTGTTGGGGAGGCAAGTGTGTTCACAGAAAGTCAAGAGAAACTTTTCAAATGAAGTGTTACATTCAGACAGTCCTACTTCACATGGACGGAGAACCCACAGTTCCTGAGATAGTCACTAGGGACTACTACTACTATAAATAGTAACTGACCTCTGAGTCCTGGATCAGTGAAACTCTGTATTCAGTCTGTGAAATCCAGAGAGAAGATCCTTCTCAAGTACAAAAAGAGTACTACAGTTTTAATAAATTTGGCATTGATGATTTTTCCACAGATATTTCACTACTGGAAACCTATATATACTCACCATGCCCTTTTGTAGTCACACTGCACATTATGGCACAGTGACAGCTGACATCTAAAAATCTGGGCAACACTACACCTATGCACTGTTTGTTTGTTTGTAACAATTTGGGAACAAGAGATGCAGCAAGTGGGCATCTCTAAACTGCACTGCAAACACTATGTTCCAAAATTCAAGTTAATCAATTTTCAAAGTGGCTTGACACTGTCATCAACACAAGCTTCCATTGTACTTTCAAAAACCGAAATCTGCACCCATGAGATTGCCACCACAGGTTCAGATAATCAGTGTATTCCTAGGGTTTTGAGTTCACTTCTAGTATTCTGTTTTCCTTGATAAAAGGTAAAGGATTCCAGTGTTACTTCAGTCAAATTCGACTGTGCCCAAAACTCACGTATACGGAAAATCCTGGTTTGCAGAAATAATGTCAATAATCTGCATCCATTCCTTCCTCTACAGCCTTTTGGACTGCCAGTTCGTTTCTCAACCTCATTATTAGCTCTGCCTTTCTTCCTTCTCCACCATCATCTTCCTCTCTGGTCTCAAAGTACTCTTCCTGGTATTCTGGGAGTATATTATGCTTAAACTACACAGGTTTGGATGTGACTTGGATGGCCAGTGTATTTGCCTGTGAACTCGTGTCATGGCCAGAAGCAGCTTTCCTGAGCTCAGCAGGGGTTTATTTTGCTTAGGTGGAAGGGCTTTGGAGCACTGCATCTGGAGATAGCTGTGTACCAGATGCGAGGAACTGGCACTACATTTTAAGGCAGTAACATAGAGCCAGCTGGGCCCTCAAAAGTTTTCTTCAGTCTGTGAGGAAAAAAATGAAAGAGGCAAAGGTACTAAGAAGTTAGTATTAACTTCAGGCGTTACTAATACTTCTGCCTGGATAATTCATCTAAAATACACGTTTGAACAAATTCTGCACTTCCGTTTAAAAACCAAATTCAGTCATTATAATCACTCCAGAAGCCAGCTAAGGTTGGAATGCATTGCTGTAGGTGCTGTCCAAGCGGGAATACAGGCTCTCTGCCCCCAGGAGCTTATACAGTCATGACAGACCCCAGGTAAAACCAAGGCAGGGTACTGAATCACAGAGAAAACACTGTTTCCTGTTCTGTCCCTTTAGAAATAAAGCAGTTAATACTAGCTGATCTGACTACCGGTGTGAAGAGGGCGATGGGTGGTTGGGCAGTGAGGAATGCCAGAGCAGAGGAGTTGTGCGGAGCTGTCGGCAGAGCCCAGGCACCGACGGACACTGCACAGACTTACCAGATGTGGAGGCAGCTGAGCGTCGCGAAGACGATCCCCACAACCAGGGCCATGGGTATGGCGAGGACCAGAGTCAGGACCTTGTAGATCACGTACTTGCTGAGCTCAAACAGAGCGTGGCTGCAAATCCACACCTTGTCGAAGGAGTGGGTGAGCTCGGGCTCCGCGATCACGTCCTCGAACCCCACCTGGAACGAGAGGAGGCTCTACCGTCACGGGGAGCCGGGGCGCCCGCACGGACCCCCCTCGCCGAGCCCCGGCCCCGGCCCCGCCCGCCCCCAGCCCGGCCCGGCCCGGCCCGCACCTGCAGGTGGGAGTTCAGCCCGTGGGGGTCGCGGTCCAGCTCGTCCTCCGGGCACTTCTCCGCCTGCGGCAGCGCGGGGCCGCCGCTCCGCGGGAAGTTGTCGTCGTCGTCCATGAAGATGCGGGTGTCCACCTTCTCCGTCTCCAGCCCCATGGCGCTGCCGCCGCTGCGCGGCTCCGGCCCGGCCCTGCCCCGTCCGCCGCCGCGGCCCCGCCGGGCCGGGCCGGGGCGGAGCGGGGCTGCCCGGGACACGCCCCGCGGGCCGCGCCGGGGCCGCCGGCGGGAGCCCCGCCGAGCCCGGGGCACCGCGGGCCGGGCCGGGCTGGGGCCGCCGCAGCCCCTCGCCGCTCGCCTGGCAGGCGCTCAGCCCTCCCGGCGGGCTGCCCCGGCCGCGCTCGGTTTCCCGGCATCTGCGGTGCCCGGCTGGCCTTTGTCAGCGTTGGTGGCATCGCAGCAGCAGGCAGCAGAAACAAAAAGCGGAGGGTGTTGTGCTCTGGGCCTGTCAGGCCGTGTGTGTGTCCCCTTTGTAGGGAAAACAGGGAAAGGAGGGAGGAGAGGTGAGTCGCCACGGCCCACCGAGGTTCTCCTGTCCGGCCCCACTGGCCTGTCACTCTCCAGAGGGATTTACTTGAATCGTGCTGCTCTAACTGCCTAATTTTTGATGCAATAAAATTCTGCATCTGCCGTTACAAATATTTTCATGGCTTCTTTGGGTTTTAGCTTCCGTCCGTACAAATTATTTCTTCTGTCTTATTTGAGAACATGTTTTAAACCTAAGAGTGATCTGTATAAAGTCACTAAATTATTATAATGACTGCTAGAAGTAGTTGATAATATTGATATGCAGAGTGATCTCATAAGCTGCCAGGAGTTCATTCTTGCTGTATTCAATAAGCACAGTCACCTGTCAGTCTCGGAGAGAAGTGATATTACTAATCAATAGTCTGGGCCTGTTAAAGAGGAAGTTGCTGATTTAACTTCCTTTAATTTTCACCACTACATTAAGGAGAGCTTTAATCTTTAAAAAGCTCACGAGAAAGTGATGTAAAAATAACTGTGCAAAACTTGGGTAGGAAATCACCTACTACAATGTTCTGGTTCATATTGCATTGTTCTTGTCAGAAACTTCTGCAGAAAAGCTTTGCATCTATGTGTAACTCATATTGGTGGGTATTTTTCTGCCATACTAGTGAGCTTAGTGATACTGATCTTACGGAGATATTTTGGACTACGTCTGAAAAGCCTGCAAATATGAGTTTAAAATAGGTTCGAAGGCAAGCAAAGAAACAGCATGGTGACTCAAGACATACTTTTGAGCTGCATTTCTACCCTGCTTCCCCTCACCCCTCCTGCCTTCCTCCCTTACTTTTTTCTCCATGAGTGAGAAGAATAAAAAACCAATTAGAGTTGAGGCTTAGCCCTACCCTTCAGGGTGCTTCTGTCCAGCAGCTGTTATTTTGTGGTCTACTGATATGGGGACCTAAGTGCAGCCCAAAGGCATTCATCAGGTTTCTGGTAGCTCCTTGGGCCAGCCACAAAAATTTGGATTTGGTGCTGCTGAAAAGCAAGGTAAGAGCCACTGACACAGGCTCCCAAACTTGCCCCTTAGTTACAGAAGTCAGACCATACTGGTTTGTACCAACTACATCCTACTTCTTCCCTCACCAGAGGCATGGATCAGGTGCATGTGCACAACCTGGGATCTGCTTTTGAGCAGCTCTGCGCATTTCCCAACCACTCCTGCTGCATCTCACTCAACCCAACCAGCTGGAGCAGTGAGTCTGCTGCTTTATTGCTCAGTTCTAGCTTTGCTAAAAGCTAGGGAATGGTTCTTGAAAGATCTCCCAAATCACAGTCTGCCACTGGAGAGTAGGCTTGCAGTATCAGCCCCCTTTATAAAAAGCAAACAGCACTGTCTTGTTCATGTCTATATACTTTTTGAAATCTGTTATTGTATTAATTGATAAACGTGGAGAAAGCACCATGGAAAAACCAAGAGTGTACCTTTGTAATCTCTGAGGATTTGAAATAAAATGGCGATGCAATTGCTCCTGAAAGAATAATATTTTTCATGGAAAACCTATTTAAAAGCAATAAAAACTGAAGTCTGCATATGACTGAGGATGTTGAGGGGTTATTAAAACCCCCTTAAATTATGCTGTTTTCAATAACTTTGGTAGTTATTTTGGAAATTATTTGTATATGACTTATCAAGGGAGGTGAGCAGCATCAAGCATCACCTTGAGCCAGAGCAGCCTGAAGTTATAATCCCTGGCAAATGCACGGAATAAAAGGAGGTATATACACTGTTCAGTAAGAAGGATTTTTCCAGTGTCCATGTTCAGGGACACCAGGCTCAGCTTTCTGCCAGCATGGCTGGACAGAACACTTTGAAGTACAAAAGTAAAGGTAGACAAAAATGACCATAAACAGGATGCAAAACTTCAGTTTTACATGATATTCTCTAATAACCTTTGGACTTTTTTTTTGTTTTAATCTCTGTGTTGGTAACAGCCAGGGAATTCTATCATGTGGCATGAAATGCATATGTATGTGTGTGTGCTTCCACGCTTTGGCCCAGGTGTAGTTCTTTATGTGCTAAACTTCTGCTTGAAGGTAACATCAGCTGTTGAAGAAATATATCTCCATTTCTAACCATTTAAATTTATGCCTGGATGTAAATCCATTTAAGGAAGCAGTTGTAGAGAACTGAGAAACTTGTGTGGCGTTCAGGGATATGTGAGATGTATTAAAATTAAACCAACCCTGAAGGGCCTTGCAGATTAAAAATATTGATTAGAAGCTACATTTTCTTATTTACACAGTGCACAGTTTAAATATTCACATTTGACACACAGAGAGGTTTAAACTGCAAATGGTAACACATTGCCTTGATATAACCATATCTGTATAAGCTAAAAAAATTCAAATAAATTGCATGTTTGAAGAGTTTGCATAGGAAAACCTGATGGGAGACTTTTGGAAAAAGTGTGTACATCATATGTATCCTAATTTGTCACCACTGAAGCAGTGACCTTTGACGCATTTCATTAAAAAGGATAATGAGATCCTTTCTTTGTGTATGGAAACTCTCTTGTGCTCCATTGCTTTTCTTGTCTTTTTTTATCCTGTGGAGTGTAAAATTCAGTGTTTTCAGTGGCCAGTCAATGCAAATAAATGTAAGCCATGGCTAAACATTTATATATAATTTGCTGAATTATGTCTATTGCTGCTAAATTTAGCCAAATGCTTCTATGAAGATTGGTTTTGTATGTGTTGAGGTGAAAGCTGCTTTGAGAGTCAGACTAGAGCTGACATGATAAATATGTTCAGGCCAAAAAGTGGTTGTGGAAATGATTTTAGGATTTTCTGGATCACTTTTAGCCAAGCTAAGTTAGTAGTAATAGAGATGTTTATAGTAGCTTTCAGCATAGCCGCTGATTTCTAATATGAGAAAGGAAGAAAGCAAGTACTCCCATGAGATCTCCTGAGTTGCTGCTTGGATGACTTAATAGTGCTCAAATAGTCTCCACTGAGGGATGAGAGAGTTTGCTGTTTAATACCAGCAGTGGGAATATGGTTCCTTGTGAGCAGATGGAGAGCATGGGGAAGAGCAAAGGGGCTGGGCTCAGACATTTTTAGATACTTCTTTTTTTTTCTCCCACCAATAGAAGTTTAGAACTGTTTTTAGTTTGTTTTCATAATTCATTCTTGTGAGCTTTTAGTTTTTAAAAAAATTTGCTTCTGCCAGCAGTTTATAGGATGTATCATCAGAGCTGTTATTAATATGTCAGTATATATTACAGGGTAAAACTTGCAATGATTCACTGAGGCTCGGATTGGAACGTTGAAATAAGTGGTGATCTAGTGAAAAGTTCCCAGGTTGAGATTTGGAGGCTGTCTGTATGTATGATATGTATTAAATCATAGATCATTAAGGTTGGAAAAGACCTCCAAGATCAAGTCCAGCCTTGACTGAACACCACTGTGACGTTAACTACACTGTAGCACTTGGTGCCATATCCAGTCATTTCTTGAGCACTTCCGGGGATGGTAATTCCACCACCTCCCTGGGTAGCCTGTTCCAGTGCTGGACCATATTTTCAGGGGAGAAATTCTTCCTGATGTCCAATGTGAACCTCCCTTGGTGCAGCTTGAGGCCATTTCCTCTTGTTCTGTCTCTGGCTGTCTGGGAGAAGAGGCCGACTCCCACCTGGCCACAACCTCCTTTCTGATGCTTGCAGACAGTGGTAAGGCTAAACCACCCAAAACCCTCAGCTGCTTTTCATAGAACTTACGCTCAAGACCTCTCAACAGCTTTGTTTTCCTTCTTTGGACATCTTCCAGCACCTCAATGTCCTTCTTGTAATGAGTGGCCCAGAACGGGACACAGAACTTGAGGTGTGGCCACACCAGTGTTAAGTACAGGACAATCGCTTCCCCAGTCCTGCTGGCCACTTCAATGTTTACAGCAGCACAGGGGCTGATATAATCAAGGTTTCCTGTGTGTTTAAGCATGTTAAAGATTATAAGACACCCTAATGGGGTTCCTGCTCAGTGGGCCAGCTGCACCTTATAAAAGGTTGAGAAAGGGATGTGGGGTATGGAAAGCTACTCAGCACTGCACGGCAGCCCCTGAGCCTGTTCATGCCCCAGCCCTGCCAGAGCTGGGGAGCAGAACTGTCTGCTCTGGCCTTGCAGCACGGTGGTCCAACAGCTGCTACTGTTCAGCTGACTGGTGGTAGCTTGTTAAAATGTGTAACCCCAGTGTTTATGGCTGTTTATAAGCATATAAGCATATGCTTATATAAGCAGAGGAAAGAAAGGCATTAAACCACTGTAGCATGAAATCAGAACCTGAACGTTCATCGGAGCTTGGTTTCTTGGCCCACTGAAATGAAAAAGGAAAAGGGATATTGTGGAGGAAATATAGAAATAGCTTGGGTGCTCATGGGATTTGCAGGAAAGACCAGGTGATTTCTCTAGGAGCATCTGAGTGAAACTAGGTTCCGATGAAAAATCATTATAAAGCAGTAACTCTTCTTGGATGCTTTTTGTTGCAAACATTCTATCATTAGTTGTCAGTGACGGAGGATCCTTTACCTTGCATGACACCATACCTTTTGGAGATTGCTGAATGTTGTTTTAATTAGGACTCTGCTAATGGTTATTTTGTTCTTTCAACTATTGATGAAGTGTTGCTTTGCAGGAAGCTCTGTCTGGTGGGAAGCAGGTGATGACTGAGGGTGTGAAGCAGTATGCTGTCATTGATTGATGGCTTTTTATAAAGATAAAAATCAAATTCTTCAACTCTTCAGTAGCTACTACAAGCTTAGGTGCTTTGGATATTGAAAAACCTCAAAACCTGATTTTTTTGTTTGTATTTTTATTTTTCTGAAGATGCAGATTTCTATCCATTCAGCAGCTGGATCAAATACTTCTCAGGTCTGTTTTTAAAAGCCATCCATCTGTAAAAATGTGATAGTTACTAGATTGAGACTAGAATTGTTTGGATTTCTAAACTACACTTCAGGGGTTTGCTGCCACTAAGGTTTCCAGATGTTTTCTGCAACTTCTGTTTAACAACTCTCTATGTGAAAATCTCTTTCATCTTTTTACCAGTTTCTGCTCTTTTTGTGCTTTGTGTATGGAAGAGGAATACTGAACATGCTATGCTTGAATGATGTCATTCTTTTCTGTAGTTCCTTTACAAAAATACTTAGGGTCTGATAAACTACTTTTGCTAAAAATGCATTTTTGGTCTGTTTGCAATATGTTAATGACCTAGAAAATCTCTCAGGTGTTTAGTATGTTCTTGTCCATAAAGTAACTCAATCTTAAACAACAAAACTTTTTATTTCTTGTTCCTAAAATATAGAAAAAATATTTTCCATTCTTATTCATCGTATAGTTTTTAAATGGCTTATTGGAAAGCCGAAATATGTATAAGTCAGCTGTACACAGAATGATGAATTTCTCTTTTCAAAGACTTTGGCCATTCCTATACTTGGGGCTTGTAAGGGTCTGATTTTTACTTGCCCAAGGAGTGCTTCACACACACTTTTCTTTGCAATTTTTTCTCTTAAACTTAACTTTATTATCTTTTTATAGTCTGATAGCTTAATTAAATCTTGACTTCTTCAGGTAAGTAAAGTAATTTCAAAGTTAAAACTCTTCCTTTACGAAAAAGGATGCTCCTTTGAGAAAAATAGAATTTGCAGAACAGTTTTTCAAAGGGCATACAATTTAAAAAATGCCTACTTTGAAAACTCCATTAAGTTTTCAAAAGAGATTATTCTGTCCAGGTTATTCAAAGAAAGGAGATTGGAGCATATAGAATGCAAAGTTACTTTCTAGAGAGAAGGTACATTATCAGTAGTCAAAGTCTAGCAAATTGGAATTGACCTTCAATTGGCTACTTCTGGGGTTTTTTCCTCCAGGCCACTCCCTCCCAAGGCTATGTGCTCTTCCTCTTTCTGTCTATCTTTTTATTAGGTCCAGGAGGAATAGAGAAACTCTTGTGTGAAGAGTTAGCAGCAGCCAGTGAGTTCAACATGTGCTGAAAGCAAGTATATGTATGCAATGCTTGCATCTTGAAATTCCCTTCAGTGTTTGTGCTTGGGGTAGCAGTGGTAGGAGACATAGCAGAGAACAGGGACTAGGTTGAAGGAGTATCTCCGTGACAGTAGAGTCAGCGACAAAGTATCTCTATAAGCAATGTGCAGGGTAACACGTGGTTTATTGTGAAGGCCTTGCTTGTAGCTGCTGGGCACAGCTAAAGCAGGCCAGGAGAGCAGGAACAGCGAACTGAGCCGAGAGAGCGAGACAGAGCCCCCGAATCCCGTACATTAAATATCTTTCTAAGTTGAAGAGTATGAGTTGGACCAACCAATCTAATACAAGATAACAACACATACAGCCAATAGAAATGTCCCACCACCCAAGGCAAGCAGAAGGGGATTGTTTAATCAAACGATCTGGCCCTCAGCTTAGCAGAAGTATATTGTTTAATCAAGGGGGCTGGCCCTCAGCTTAGCAGGTCGTTGTTCACAAGCTGATGGCCCTGCACCCCACACCCTAAATCTCAAAGCATGCTTTCATTTCTATCTCGCTTGTTGAACTCAGACTCCCAGAATCTAAACCACTGTATTTGTAAGGTCTTTCTACTTCATCTTTCCTAACATCTCCCCCGTTCTGATGAACAATTAAAATACTAGAAACTGCTTTACTCATAATTTTCTGTACACACTGAAGTATGCAGGGAACTACTACTAAAACTACAACTATTACTATTACTATTAAAATGAACAGGCTTATTTTGCAAAGTTTCTTTAGCCAAGGTGCAAAGCTCCAACCATCAAACAAACAATTTAGCTATTGTCTTTTAAAATTCATCTTTCCCAACACTAGGTTAAGGATTGGTTTGTTCTCAAAAACTTTTGACCAGAGCTAGATGATCCTTGAATAAAATGCTGACTACTACTACTAAGTAGCCTTAGTAGTAAAGAACACTGAACTATACAGAATAATTAATGAGAATGAGAATAAGAAATTTTTATGAGGCCTGCTGGAATAAGAAATTTTTAAGAGGCCTACTGTAGACAGGTCTGGGAGAAGTGAACATTGTTAGTCCTAGACTAGCAGATCTTTTACACATTCCACGCTTGGAAGACTAGTTCAGTCTGCTTTGGAAATCCAGAATGCTTTTTTTTTTTTTTTTTTTCTTATTCAGTTTCTCTTTCTATTTTCCCATAAAAGTCCCTCTCTTTTTGTATTCATGCCTTTCAGACGACAGATTGCTGTATCTCTTTAATTGTCATACAGCCAATGTCTTAAAAATTCAGTTCTATTTTAGTTACTCACTACGTATCTATCTCTCTGATCATTTTTGCTGTTTTCTGGACTCTCTGGACTCCTTCCATTTTCTCACTCTGTCTTTTTGATAGCTAGACAGCTATAGCTGCATGTAAAATTCCTGGCAGGCACAGAGGGAATAAAGTAGTCTACGGGTAGATTTTAGCCTTCTTTTTTTGTCTTGTGTTTGTGAAAACAGCTCAAAACTCTTATTTGTACTGCAAGTAATGCATTTGTTTTATTAGTGCATGCTCTCTCATTCATTATAGCTTTAAGATTAATTGGTGGTTCTGTTTATACCAACTGAAGGCCTACCCCTTTTATTTTCTGTAGTCTGCTTCAATTTATAGCTGTTTTTGTTATTTTGTGTGTGTGCCTGTGTGTTCATGTTTGTTGACTGATTCTATTTATAATTTTTCTGTGATCCTTTTTATGATTCTCTTCTTTTTCTTTTTGAGAAAGAATTCCATGTAAAGACCTCTATCCTTCAGATAGAAACCTGTAGATAATGCAGCTGAAATAAGTCAGAGCTCCACCTTTTCCAGTGGAACCTTTGAGAATAAGGGCAAAATCAGAGACTTGAATGTCAAAGTATTTAAAGACTCTATCCTGGCTATATATGGTAAAACAACCCAGGCAATCCTCTGAATTCTAGGCCACTCCTGAGACTTAGCCCACTCTTGCCCTTTGAAGTAATGTTCCCTCGACCTGAGCTCTGGTTCCTAGAAAATCCTGCTCATACTGGGCCAAGAAATGCTCTGAGAGTGTTCCTGGGGCCCTTCTAAGGATGCACAAACAACAAATGTCCCAGCAAAGCACAAGGACAACTAAGGTGCATATATATCTACATTTTTTTGTGTTAGTAACTGTCTAAAACATATGCTAGGCACTGTGAATGTTTGAATATCAGGTTTATTAGAGAATATTGGCATATACTGAGAGAATGGCCAGCCTGAGGCATTTATTGGATTGTGACTCATTCTGTTTTCCATTTCAGCAGCTCCAGGTTTATTTTGGTGCCTTAACCAAAGATTTTATATTTGTGTAACTCTTTTAATTATAAGTTTTCTAGTTTACTTCAAGTGTTGTAGTAAAAGAGAGTTAGAAGACTAGAGAACATTCTAGAAGACATGAGGACCGTCTGACATGAATACTAAAGTATCTCTATGATTGTCTGAACACTGAGACTTGGTAGACCAGAGTTGTTTTTCTCTATATATAATTTCTGGCAAGACAACTGGGCTTTTTGTGCTATATTATCTGTATCTGTCTAACTCATTACCATTTGTTTTTGTGTGGGAATGAAATGCAGTTTTGTCAAGCTCATGTTTATTAATCCTGTGAAGCATATCAGGGAACTCATTTGCCTTTGTAAGTGCCCAGTGTACCATTGAAAATCTGGTTAGCATGTGCTGCACAATACTGTATACATCACTTCCAGCTGTATCATGAAAATTCAAAACTTTTTCTCTCAAATTAATTTTATAGTCCACATCTTGGTGACATTGTATGAGTGTCCAAATTCTCAGGAACAGTAAATTAAATCTTTTCAGCCACTTAGTTTGCTTCATTGGTATACCCTGTGCTTCTCGAACTGATTTGTGATAAGGAAGAGCACAGTTCAGCATATTTGGTAGAGAAAGCTATGAGAAGGGTGAAAGCTGTTTTAAGCAGACTCTGCCTGTTGCATGTGATGAAATGGATACAACTTGCATTTTCACAGTGAGTTTGAAAATACAGACTCTGCTTTGGGGTCACCACGAAATCTCATGAAAAAGCAGTATATCAGGATGTTTACTGCTTCTTCTCTAGCTCCAGTAGAGATATATTTTGCCCAATCCTTGATTTGCAGTTGATCAGGTCAATGGTATGGGTAGGATCAAAAAACCCATCACTCTTTTCCTAGCTTGCTGCCTGCCCATCCCACTGGTAGGAAGCAGATGACTGATTTCAGTGCTGAGTTGTTTCCTATGATGACTGTTAATGCTGAAAGGAAAGCTAATGTGTGAAGGGACATGGAAGAGTCCATTACTACCCACAATGAGTGCACAGGATAAAGCACAAGCCTGCCGAGAACTGTTACAAGTAGAAATAGCCGGGCAACCTTTAGGAATTCTGCAGATTGACTGGGATGTATTCCATTAAAAATGCTCAGTCTGCATCAGAAGACCTCTTGTGATAGGCTGATAAGGGGAGATCTTTAAAAAATAAATAAGAATACAATTGCAGAGCAAGGACTGTGCAATCTGTCTCTCTAACAGGTGTCAGAAGGAACAGAAATTCACCTTGCCTGTTGTACAGAGGATTATTCTGATATTTTTAAAAATACCATTTTGAGACAGGCCTGTGAGAAAATGTCTTTTCTTTCCATTTTGTTCTACTCAGAGACATTATTTCCAGATCACTGTGACATGAAAGAGAATGTGTTTACACAGTAGTACAGAGTGCCTCAGACAGAACATAGCTGAGGGCAATGTAATATGGAGAAAGATGCTTCATAAATTCCATCCCATTTCATGACCCATCCAGAAAAGGTGGTTTTGTTCAGACACTGATCAAAAACCAGCTGTCATCATGTAGGCAAAAATGATTAACAATAGACAATGAGAGCATTTACCCAGAGCTCACCAAGGAGTGGGTGGTGGGAAACAAACTAAAGAAAATTCAAGAACAGAGCTGAAGCCTGACATGATTAACAAAAGCATGTTTTTGTAACAAGTATGCCCTTAATAGCCAAAATAATTTGCTGCTTAGTAAGTGCTCTGTACAAGGCAGTTGGGCAGTGGGTAACAGCGCCCAAACATTCCTGATTTGCAGAGAAGTGCCACGTGCCTTCTCTGTGTGCAATGTTTGAAGATGCTGCAAAGTTACTGTCTCTGTAACATTTGCAAACTGTGACTAACAAATAAAGAATGAGAAGAGTACAGTGCTGGCTATGCCATTCTATCCACTGACAGACTCACTCTCTCTTATCAGCCCTGGCAGCATCTGTGCTCTGGGCATCTAAGTCTTGATGGCTGCAAGAAAGCTGACAGTACAGCAAAAGAAGATAAGCAGCACAGCTCAAGATGGAGTGGTAAAGATGGTAAGAATGGAAAGATAGGGAAGGAAAAAAAGCCTCATACCATAGCAGTGTTTTTTTTTTTCCCTTTGAACACTATACAAATCTCCACTAAAAACCTCTGCAGTAGGAATTTATAGAACACAATCTCGATGGAGAGGCGTTTTGCCACTTGTGTACTCTCTCTCCAGTGGCTCTTATCCACAATGTCCAGAAGAAGTTGAGTGCTGCCCAAGTTTTATGTTTCCCAGGTACAGAAGTTACAGGAAATATGAATCTTATCTGAGTTTCTATCTCAGCGTGCTTGGCAGAGAGAAGGGGGCTTGGCCTTTGGACTCTGCACATAGCTAAGCCAAATACTTCATGTCAGCTCAAGTTCAGGGAAAGAAAAGAGAGACATTCAGCACAAAGAAATTGTTTGCATTCGGGGGCTGACCTTTTGCAGGTGGAAATCAGGGTGGCTCATTCTTTTGAAAACGAGAGGAATGGAGAGGTTGAAAGGCTGCTAGCACTTATCCCTATTCTTTGCTGTGTGAGACAGACTTATTTGGTCTGATTTCTCTGTGAGGAGGATTTTAAAGGTACTGAAGTAGAGATCCATATTGTAAAGGCTTTTTGTGAAAGAGGTTGTTTGTGGTTCATTAGTTGTATAATGCAGTAATTGAGATTTACTACTGAAACAATATTTATTCCTCTGTTAATGGTCAAAGAGTTTGGTAGTGAAAATAAGCTGTTAAAATCATTGTTTAAAGTTCCATATATTGACACTGATTTTCAAAGCAGGTTGTCAGCTCTGCCAGCACATCAGTTACAGCCACTGAATGCCTGTTCCTGTGCAGCACCTCTTTACAGTTTGAATGGAGAAGAACCAGGGGCACATGTGTGGTAACTAAAGCAGAAACTTGAGCACAGTTGGTTACTGGGCACAGGGCAGCAGTGAAGCCCTGCGTTACAAGAGAAACACCTATCACTGAATTTTGGCTGTGGACAGTGGGGGAAAGGAAAAAAACACTTAGCACTTTTTCCATCAAAATGTGCCTAAGTGTGCCCACCTAGGTTAATAGTGTAGTAGATGGACTTTGGAATTAGTGATCTATCAAAGTCCAGTTCCCTTGCTACTAACCATTCTCATTGCTAAGGGATACTGGTGTCTTTTAAAGAGTTTTGGCTGTAGAGCTCAGGTTAGATAACAATTATGCTAACTCTGCCTGTGTGGCTGGTTGGTTAAGCATTTCCATTTCATTCAGATCAGAATTCAAGACTGAGAACTCAATCCATTCATTCAGGAAAGGTAGTCTCTCTGTCTGCAGACCTCATCCACCAGCTCAACTTTGCGACCATTATAGAAGCTCTTTTATGACCTTAGCAATGCACTGCACACTTTTGGGACAGGCAGGCAATTGCTTTGGGTATGCCGATCGATAAATAATGATAATTTATGACCAGATAAAATATAAATTATGACCAGATAAGAGAGATGTAAATATTGTTTGGTGGAGCTGGCCAAGTTCTGACCTGCAGTGCGGTTATTAATTAGGATTAACTCCAAGGGCTTAACAGAAATGTTCAGCCACTGCCAGGAAATCAGAGTAGCAGATTCAGAGGTGGCTGTTGTGGTTTCTGGTTCCTCTTCACTGATTTAAGGGATCCCTTATTTTTAGTGGTGGGGTTAAAGTGTCATTTCGTGGAATGTAAAAATGTTATTCTTTTCATGTGGTTGTGTGACACCATTCACACCTAAAGTTTGTTTCCTGTGGGATTTGATAGATTGTATTCACAGGCTTCTTGGATATTGGTTTCTTGTTAACTCCAGTTGTTTTTATTTGGCTGAGCCATTTTGGGTGAAAATTCATCATCTTATATATTTTTGATAGAACTAGGTCTTTTTAAAATTTTCAGTGAGGTGGTAACAACAAGATTATTTGTCTTGTGTGTCAGTAAAAACCACAATATCCTGCTTCTTCCTGTGTGTTGGCTGGTTAGTGTATTTCCCTGTGACTTTCAGGCTTTAATTTTCAGCCTGAGGCTGAAAAGGCCAAGAACACAGAACCCACAGCTTATTTAGAGAGTGGTTCTGCTAACCACAGTGGCATTGTACAAAGGTAGGCAGCACTGCAGACTGTTCTAGTTCTCAGAACTATTAATATGTACTGACTGCAAGGATATCTACTCTGTAAATTATGGATATTTTAGTTGGATATGTACCAGCCCAGCTAAACCAGATAATAGTATTTTTGGGTGAGAACAAATGAACAGGAGAAGCTAGATACCAAAAGTATTCTAATAATATATTGCATTATTTTAACTTACAGAGGCAGCTTACTGTAGACGGTTTTTTAAAAAAAAATTAGCAGGATTTGCTTAGACTGGGAATTTGTCTTTCCCTGAAAAACAAGGGAGACAAACTATGCTCAGCTCCTACTTGAAACATCTTTAGAAACAATGATAATTTAAAAAACGAACTGAATAAAATATGTGTTCAAAATGCTGCCTTTCATAGTATCAGCAGAGTTATCAGTACTATGGTTTTTACACCTGCGTGCCAAGTTTTCCTCTTGGCCAGTTTCTTAGTATTTTGTTTTACAGCCTTTTGTCTTTGTCAACTTGCAAGGAAAAAGAGAAAGCTCATTGTTCCTAATTCCTTGTTAGAAGGAAGAAAATGTAATTGTCTTTACAAGGGCTTTCCCTCTGTTTCACTGCAGAACATCAATCTAGAGCTTTGTTGTTTCATAGCAAAAAAAGTATATTATATATGTTTAATTTTGTTTTCCAGTTTTATAAAGTGAGAAACATAAAGTGTGTTTTAGGACAGCTTTTTAAAGTGACTTTTTTTTTTTTAAAGTAAGTAGCTAAGCCATCGAATCATAACTGGAAATGGAAATGGATTTCTAGAGGTATGAAGCATGCCAAATAATAGTGCCTAGTCTGATTTTGTATTTCTGTTTACTTTATCACTGGCATGCCACTGTTTTTTTTAAATTACCTTGTGTCCTGCAGGATAAGATAGTAACATACTTCCCTTTGGCTTTCAAGCTGTAATTAAATTTGGCTTAGTTTACCATTTTAATGAGGAGAATTCCCTACACAGTTGTCAGTATCATGAATAAACACTGATTCCTGTTTATTCATACTGAGAGATCTGTTAGTCTTTTATTATACTAACATCTGTACCTTGAAACAAAGCGCAACCATTTTAAAAAATCTGTGAATGAAAAGATGTGTAGTTAGCTTTATGGAATATTAAGCCAATGAAAACCTCAAGGGTAAACAACCAGTGAAAGCCACCTGAGCTTATCTAATTGACACTGAAAAATGTGAACATGTCAGGAGAAGTATTCCTGTATGTTTTGACACATTTCTTTGTTCTTCTACCCATCAAGATACAAACCCTACACAATAGAAGTCCGGGTGTTGTTTAATGTCTGGGTAACTGAGAATAGAATAAGGGCTATACAGCCCTTATATTCTGTTTATATGTTTTATCTCTTGGATCTCTCAGGAATGTGCAGCAACCCCTATCTAGTCAGCTTAGGTAGGCTGCCTTTCCGTGGGAGCAGCATTGTGATGGGAGGGACAGGGCAGCCACAGCATCCTCCTGAGTGGAGCTGAGTGTGTGGATCCTGCAGCTTGGAAGCTCTTCTTGCTGCCATGGATGAAACAGAACCCTCGTGAGCTGGACACAACAGGACTCCATGTGGGAGGCTGTGCTGATGCAGACAGTGAAGGTGTTCCCATCCTGTATAGAAGACAGCAAGAAGAATGGTTTGAACTACAGTTCTTGCACTGAAATGAAGCCAGGGACTATTCCCTGTTAATTTAATGTAATATGCTGGGGTTAGTATTTGGAAGAAAAAGTGCATGGCTTCGTGAAATGTCCTGTGGTGGAACTATCTGGATTTACCATAAGAGCCATGACTGTGCTTAAGTGGTGCTATCCATTCTCAAGAACCTGCTTTCATCAGGCAAAGTTTTTGTTTAGAGTTTTGTTTAGAGACACCTAAATAATAGGAAAACATTTTCAAGTGGTGTATATATATATATCTATATATATATCTATCTATATATCTACACACACACACATATATATATATATATATATGTATATACATGTATATCATGTATATTCCCTAAGAATGCATGTAGTCACATCTGAGACTATTTTTATTGAGATGACAAATTAAAGTAAAATATTGAACTGGTGAATCCTAAACAGTGGCTTAAAAATTGTCTTCTAGTGAGAAAATGAAAGATAAGTTCCATTTACAGGAGAAAAGAGAAAGCTTTATTCAATGCCTTTATTGTAGAGTGTGTGTCTAATTCCATGAAATGACTTTTGGAGCAGCTGGAGAGCTATGACATGGATACCTCTCCAGACCCAACATTCCTTACAAGCACGTGTTTAATTTAACATTTTGCCTAGAACATGTTCACTGATTGAACACTGGTAATGTTATAGGATCTGTAATGCTAATTTTTATCTATGGAACATTTTTAATTGTTCTCTAGGAAACAGCCTTGGTGTTGTACAATGTGAGATGCCAGTGTAACTTTGCTAGGGTCCTGTAAAAATAGTAAATTAATATTTTTCATGAAATTTGGGTGTCTCTTGAGCAGACAATGCCTTGCTTCAAAGTAAATCAGCTCTAGTACCTTTGGCACACAAGAATTTACCAAGAGCATGTCTCAGAAAGGTCAGCAGATTGCTCAGTGAAAACCTGTTTCCAAGTTTTAGATTGCACAAGCTTCAGTCTTGAGAAAGGTTCCCTTGAGTGAGTCGCTTTTTTCTAATAATATTGTGTGATTTAACAGTGAAGTTTCAGTATGTTTCTTCTTCTTGAAACATGTTGCTAAGGCACAGTGTCCTGTTTTGTGTTCACCATTTGAACAACACTTTACTATGCACAAGGAAAACTACTTAGAGGAGCATGGGCTGCTGATTGATCCAGTACCAATGAGCTGCTTTCCATGAGCACCTATAGCACAAGTGTCCCCACCAAAAAGGTGGATGGCAACACCACTTCTAGATTTTGTTCAGTGATTGCAACAAACATTACATTTTTATCAATGTCTTGCATCTCAACAAAGAAATCCTGGGTCCCACTTCAATCAGTAGAAAACACATCTGGCAGTTCAGTGCTGACACTGTAATCATTATTTCCCAATGGGCTGTTGCAGTACTTTCCAAACTTTCATTGTTCATGACTTAATCACTTCCCATCTTAACTATTTCTGCTGCCACTTTTGTGCTCTTAAGTGTCCAAAGTTCAGGGGCTAAATCATGAATTTACTCAAGGAAATGGTTCCTCCCTTCTCATTCACTGTACACTGGTGCTCTACACAACTTAAAGGACAATTCAGACTTTGCCCTTTGTCTTTCAAACCTTTCCTCTAAAAGCTGAAACACTCTGATGTCTGTGCCTACTCTGATGGTGACTTTTAATGCATGATCATCAAAGGGGTTCTGTGCTACCATATTTCATATGTTGATTCTAAATAAAAGGTTCCAATGAACTACGTATTCCCCTACACTGGGCATCACTGTGAGGAGTTCCCAATGGGTCTGTGAACATTATCTTCTACACATGGTTTTCAGGATGGCAATGAACTCCAGATATCATCTGGAAAGCCCTAAAAAAATTTAGTTTTCAGTGGTCTTGTGAAACCCTGATATTCTCTTGGTGGCAGCAGCTACATATTTAAATATACACAGCCACTGCAAAAAGAAAAAAAAAAAAAGAAAAAAAAAAAGGGTAAAACTGTGGCCATCTCCAATTCAATAATAAAACATAGTATTTCAATATTTTTCTCTTCCAAATTTACTTATTGTAAAAGTGAAAATTCTATAATCTAGACATTTAACCTAAGTTAGTATTCTACAGTTAGCAGAAAGAGAGGCTTTTCAGAAGGAGATTTGGCTAGTTCTTTTAGATGTGTGTTTTATAGTTACGCTATAATACCCTTAGGAGCCAATTTATCTCTTCTTACTGTAGACAGTGTAAGGGACAGAGTCAGAATAAAACGTTGCTTTTGTATAGATGGTTTCAGGTTTGCACTGTCTTTCATGGTTTTGCCTGCACAGCCTTAGGCTCAGTTCTGCAGTGTGGGTGGTGTGATCCTGCCCAGACACACCCTGATTTCAATGGCAGAGCAGGCAGGGCGTTGGGTCACAATCCAGGTTGCATCAACCAAGTTTTCTTTTCTTCTGTATATTTTGCTTACTGCAAGTATAAAAGAATTTTAATGCTGTTTTATTAGGATATGCAGGAACATCCTGATTCATGGGAAATAACAGGAAACTTTGAAGTTTCGTGTTTACACTTTTAAACACATTTTAGATGATTTTCCACCAAATGGTAAATGTCATTCCTGTAGAGCCCTGCTCAAGGGACAAACCTTAAATGTTTCCTTAGTGTGAAAACCATTAACAAGTAAAGACTACACAGAAACTGGTACAGGTTACTTTAGTTAAGATGTAGTTTGCAGAACTCTTCCAATTTTATAAATATTTTTAAAACTTAGTATATTAGAAAAAAGATTTAACCTATTTGAATTAAAGCACCTTCTGTCAGTGTATTGTATTACATTTCTGCTGGCTTTCATTTTTCATCCTGTGTTTCATGGTGATTATTTCTCCCTTACCTCAACGTTTGTTTCTTATTTAGGCTATGGTTTTGTGAACTATTTTTTTTTTTTTTTTTTTTGTGAATTATTGCGAGTTGGTGTCGATTTACACTCAGGAGTTGTTTTTAGGTGGATGCCTGTGTGCACATATCAGCCACAAGTAAATGAGTGGTGTTTTATCAAATTTCTAGCAGTACCTAATAAATTAATTAGTGAAAGAAAATTTTAGAAATGATCAGTGAAAATGGAAAATACACACTTATCTATGAGAGATTCAGGAGCTATTGGATCATTAGGCTTTACAAAAGTGTTAAAAAGTGGCAGATTGTAGCAGAATGTAGAGGTTTCCACTTGTTTCTATCATCTTGTGTTCATAAAATTAGTCATCGTTTGCTTCCCCTAGTTTTGCCTTACACAATAGATATAGAGGAATCCACTGGGATAACCATGGAGTTCCAAACCATTGAACTATATTTATTTAGATTACAAAAACAAAAGCAGCAAACCTCACTGATGAACATCACAGACTGAAGAAACAATGCCTTTAGAAACATGCAAATAGATTTCCTTTAATTCTGGAAGGAGGTCTTTGAAATAAACAGGGTGGTAAATTATTTAGACTCTATTTTTTTGGAGATTGAGCTTACTAATGTTCCAGATGTGAAAGAGCAGGAAGTTCTATCATTTCCTCAGAATATGTTATGTGTAGACTATTATAAAACTACAGGTGGATAAAATAATAAGAAAAAATATCTTTCTTACAAAAATGTGTTATGGTATTAGTATTATTTATGACATCTTCTTTTAATATTTTTTTTTTACTTTTTTCTTGGTAATGTAATTGTTTTCTCATTTTAAAAATCAGTCCAGAAATAGAAAGCCATTTTTACTGCAAATTGGATGAGAAACCATTAGGATGATATTTTCAGAACATAATTACACTGATAAAAAACAACAGTAATAATAAAAATAAATAATATTATTAAAAATGAAATCTGTTTTGATTATTAATGATGATTATTAGTACATATATAGAAATATATTTTCCACAATACTTACCATAAAATCTTGTGTGTTGTCACTGATTAGACAGAGTTCTTAATTTGTGTGATTAGAAAATATGTGCTTGAAAGCAGATAAGAATATAATTCAAATTCATATAGGTAGCTGTAGAATTGTTTAGTCTGATGGCAGCTAAAGCAGAGTAGCTGTTCAATCAGTAATCTCATTAATTCATTTTAATGATGAATTTATTAAGTTTTTCTTGTCCAATACACTGAAGTCTTCAGCATTGTGCACTTTTCTTAAATACAGACATTGCTACAGTAAACTCTTTTCCTACCAATTTATATTTCTATGTTTATGCATGTAAACTTTATGTATTTTTCTCAAGAAAAGTAGTGAGAAATTCTGAACATCGTGTTTTGATCATCCTTTTTTTAAAGTCCCATTCTGCACTCTGATTCTGGATCTATCAATAGAAAGACAGCCTTTGTTCCCCCAGGGAAAAGAAGTGTGCTAAGCTTGCACAAGTTAGTAGAGAAATCAGGGCAAGTGAATCTGCAGGGACAGCACTGTCTCCAGATGTCTACAAAATGCTGGGTATTAAGAGAATGAAGCAACACAGTATGAAAAAGAGTTGAAAACACTGTCATTTGGTGAGTTTTTGCTCTGCAGTTTCTCGCAATCTGGTAATTTCACTAATTCCTTAAATGTTAAAAAATCCTTCAGGAATGGTAAAACTTGAATTATGAATGAATTCACACATCCTGAAGAGTAGAAGACGCAAGCCAAGATCTTTCAATAACATCTTTCATTGGATTGTATTTTCAAAAATACTACATCCTATTATCAGTCCCTATTTGGTCTTAAAATACATTCCAAATAAATGTTGACCCAGTGAATAAACACATTTCTGTGAATGGTTTCTAGATAAAGACATGAGAGAATGTCTCATCAGAGGAATCAAACTAATTCACTAAATCTTATAGAGCAGAGATTCCCTTGGGTCTAGCGAAATTTTAACCTGATCTTTATTCATCATAGTTTGTATAATTTAATCTACTGGACAATACTTCAATTTTGTTTACTCTAAGTGTCATTATGAATGATTAGACATACTACAGTTGAAGTTATGTGAATTTTGAGCAGTGCTGAATTCCTAAGAATTCAAAATCTAATTCAGGTACAAGTTACACAAAGGAAGATGGGCTATAGTCCAGCTGCAGTCCTGAGCCTGCGAGAATGTCATCCTGCAAGTGTGACAGCAGCTATGTGGTACCACAAATAAAGCAACTAGGTGGAAAAACATCAAGAATAGGCTCACTAATTCCCATCTGGAGCTATATTCAGCCCTAAATTGCATAGTACCAGAAAAGAATCTGAAGTGTGTAGTCCTGTAAATGTGCAGGCTGTTTTAGTATAGAAACAAAATTTTATTTTTCTCCACCAGCAGGAAACCTCAGCCCAGGGTACTTCTATAGGATAGAGTGACAAAATGCTCATGTAAGCACTGTGGAAAGAGCTGTAATAATTCTGTGTTACATTTAAAGAGATCAGACTATGAAGATAAATATCACTTAATGATTTGGATTCTTTCAAGCTGTATACCTGCCTGCAGAAAAAAAATTATCTAAAACACTGCAATGAGGCAACACATTCAAATTTGTCTTGAGTTAATTTCAAAGGGACCTGTGCATTGTAAGTTTTCAGAAATCCTTCAATTTACTGAGATGTATTTTGAGAAAGCTGCTTTGTATAAGCACTGAAAAGACTATCAATAAATTAGAAAGCTATCAGTGAAGAGTATATCATACATTTCTTGGCTGCCAAGAGCTTGCCAATAGTCTACTGAAAGCTGTGCTGCAGTAAGGCACCTGTCAAGAAAGCTGCTTTCTTGGCATGACAGAGAGCCATACAAAAGATGAAGACGTGTTTGGACACCTGCTTCTGTCTCAAGTGCCACCTGCAGTCACACCGATCACTCCAAAGGCTTCCCAAACCAAAGCTGTTCCCAGAATTGCATATCAGCAGAACTGGGTCCATACTTCAATATGCATTGAGTTACTTTGTGTTGTTTCATAAAATATAAAAGAAACTGGGCCACGGTGACATAAACCAGGCCTAATTTAGGGAAATCAACAAGATCACTTTTGATCACCTCTAGTACAACTTTTGTAATAAGCTGTTTCCCCAGTGGTCCACTTTTAAGAACAGTCTAAAAACAGGAAACTGTATTCCACAATCCTGAAAGCACCTTGGACTGTAGCAAGGAAATAAATAGCTCCTTTCCACTCCAAGTTGCTGGCTGTGCTTGTGCATTGTTGGTTTTTTTTTTTTTTTTGGCTGGATAACAGCTGTGAAGAGAGGAATACTTTCCAAATGCAAATATTAAAATGCCCTTAAGATGTAGGCATTTTTATTGCTTTTGAGAACAGTGCATTCTAGTTCAGACATTAAAAATTCAACAAAAAGTACATAGCTCATACCTATTAACTAGATTTGTAGTGTTGATTGGTCTAAACAGAACTTTACATGGCAAGGATATAAGGAAGAAAAGACTTGATGGAAATTAAATGACCTCTAAGTCTATGGTCTTCACAGAATTACATTTAAATATTCTCATTCTTTTTCCAGTCCTTCTCTAAGTGAATTCAAAAACTCGTGACTTCAAGGACACACAAGCAAAATCCTTTGCTTTTAGTACATTATCTTGGGAAAGTCTCCATGTCTAAGACATTAAAGCATGTTTTATTACCATGTAGAAGAGGATAAAACATTATGAGTCAGTCTTCTCTACACTGAATTTTCTTCTTATTAATGAAATACAATGTTCTGCAAACACTGAGTCATTAAAAATGAGAAAGACCCCTAGTAGAATATTTGTTAAACAATCAAAAAAGAAGAAACTATTTGATTTTTAATGGAATTCTAAATATATCATCTGTTAGATTTCCAGATCTTTTTAAAGAACAATTGAGAAATTACTCATTAACTATTTTGTTCTGACTAGGAATGGACTGAAATGAGCTGACGAATAATTTCCAAGATAAAATGTGATCTAATGAAATTAAAAAATATGTGAGAAGATTTTCTTCAATTGAAACTGCTAAAGGAAGCTAGACTGGCTTCCAGATTTTTATCCTTCTTGTTATCCCATTCACTTTATACTATTCACTATCTCTTCAGCAATTCTATTGAGCTGCAATTAAAAAAAAACCCAAACCAACCAAACCAAACAACTTTCTTGTTAAGAAAAAGTTGCCTTCCATAATTTAATATAATGCAGAGAAGAAAAAGGGGATATTTTTTTATTTAGCTTTAGAGAGTTAATTTTTATTTTACAAAAAGGAAAATGAAGATACCACATGAAATATTGCTAATTCAGAATGTTAAGAAGACTCAAATTAAGGACAGCCATGACATTCTGAACCTCCATCCAATCTTGGCTTTTAATCTCAGGTTAAAATTTGGAAGGTGGTATGAAAGGAATATTATTGTTAGTAACTAAAGCTCCGTAGTCTTAACTTCTTTGCCTCAGATTTGGTATCAATGAAATTACATACCCTACCTAGAAACTGGTGGAACTGTGTGGCTTCTTGATACAATTATTTTGTCAGAGAAACTGTTATAATGTGCCTTTAGAAATTAGGAAGGGATACAAGCACAGAAATCTGTATTAGCATTTGACCTGAGACAAGTGCTAAATTACAGATATTCTAGAAAATTATCACAGGATAGTTGACTTTGTGGCAGGTTTTAGCTGTCTGTGGAGGGGAACCAGCTCTTTTCATTAATGGAGACACTGCCTCTTCACTAACTCCCACAACAAGGCTGGAGCATGCCCAGACTCTCACCCTAGCAGTGATCCATGAAGAAAAAGCTCCTATGTTAAGATTCATATTGCAGATGCATTTTGCTCAGGGTTTCCAACCTTCTCTTCTAGCATTCCCCAAGTGTTACCTTAAAGCCATTTCCGGGTCTGGATTTCAGTGTATGCTCAGGCTCACACTTTTGCACAGCACATGGATGAAGCCAGAGAAATCAGTGGCAGACTTGGTGCCTTGGGAAGGCTGACCCGAAACAGAGACTGGACAGAGCTAGAGAATAAAGCATGTATTTATTGAAATGCTTCCAGGATCTACCTGGCAGGACAGGGCCTGACCAGGGTTATACCCAGGGTGGACTAAAAACGGTCACAAAATGGCTGACTGGTCACAAGGTCTTACATTTTTAAAAGTTTTGGTCCATTTACATATTGGGATTTAATTGTCCAATTACAGCCTCAGGTTGCGAGGTCTCATCCTTCTTGTTTTCTCTCTATAGTCCACCATGGTTTGTGCTGTTGGGTCTCAGGGTTATTGATCCCCTGAGATTCTCCTCGGGGTTGCTGTTCCCTGGGAGTTTCCTCTGGGTTGCTGTTCCCAGAGGTAATAAGGTTTTCAGTCTTCTCTTTGCCCTGGGTGTTTCACACCGAACCCAGAGACGACACGTTGAGTCCAGCAGTCTGTGTTATCAAGGCTGTTTATTCTTGATTATCTCTCAGTTCTTGTCCAGCTTTGCAAGGCATCCCCAGCAGAGCAGGACACGCGGCAGACTGGGCGGATCAGAGAGCCCCGCACCTTATGTACGGTACCCCTGACCCAACCACTGTCCAAGATGTATTTTTTATTTACAAAATTTTACCAATACCTACTACCTATACTAACATGTCAGTTCTACTCTAAGCCAATCTCTAAAACCCAACTCAGCACAAGATGGGGGACGAGAGCAAGAACAAGGAGCACAGGGGCCACTCCCCAATTCCTCCATCTTGCCTCTTCAGCTCCATATACTAAGAATCCTAATTTCTATATTTATATTCTATAATAAACCAGCTACTACTTATTTTAAATTCTTAGGGTTTGTGATTCTTCCTGCATGTGAGTGTTCACTCCCATGGACAGGAATCAGAGTCAGTGTCCTCCTGGGATCTGTGTGGGTCTAACTGACCCCCCTGTACAGATCCCAGACCCCCCCTGTCCAGTCTCCAAACCCTCCTGTACAGTCTTCAAACCCTCCAGGGTGGCCAGAGGGATATCCTGGGCTCCAACAGTTGGGCTGAAAGTTGTCCTTGGTCCTCAGCAGGAAAAGGATTTGTTTTGTCTGCCTATTCTGTGAGAAGAGCTCACTGTTACTTAATATGAGGCTCAGAACTACACCCCTAGGCAGCACAAAATCTGAAAATATGAAAGCTAAAGCTTAAGACACGAGACTCACAATTCAGGAACCAATGTTTCTTTATAAGCCCAGTTTAAGGAACAAGACTTCCCTAGACAGTTAATGTAAAGCATGCCTGGGCTGTGTAGGTGCTCCAACACTTATCTTAGACCCAAAAGTTATCTAGATACCTTTAATGGTATTACAACAGATGGCAGGGCCTCAGTTTGTGGTTAAATGAATCAGTTCAGGGCTTTTATCTGTAAGGGCTTGATTTGCTGGAAGTGGTTTGAGCACTCTCAGGTCTGCAAGGGAAGAGGGAAAGGAGGTGGCCATGTTTTTCTGAAGACCTGGGGGAAAGCACTTCCCTGGGAAGTGGAAGATCTGATTCAGTTTCCTCCACATCCTGAGGAAGTGACAGCCCCCTCCCATTTCCCAGTCTTTTCCCTGGACAGGTATGGGGTCACACTCCATCCTTCCTATTGCAGAAAGACTACTGATAGTCCAGATGAAGAAAGCATGAACCCAAAGAAAGGCAAGCAAGAGGATTCCCACATGACTTGTAATGTGTGAGCTGTGGGGAAACTTGGCTTCCCTCTTAGGAGTGAACATGTAAACAGCTTGGGAAAGCTCTGATTAGATGTGACTATTAAAACAGCTTGGGAAGTGGGTATCGGAGTCTAAGCTACCTCTGAATGAGTAATGTGTTTTCTGGGCAATGCCACCACCTGTGTGTGGTTGATATGAATGATTCAGTGTGGCATCTGCAGTGTGCACTCCTCTGCATACACTCCTGTGCACTCTGAATACATCATTGTTATCAGTGAGATGAATATGTGTGTCCATTTTGGCCCATTTAGCAAATTAATGAAGGCTTTGACTAATGGCCATGATACAAAAACATGAAATGACTAATCAGCTGAATTTTTTTTGGCAAGGATGTCAAGAAGCATTACACATTTTTCAGATATAAGAAATATAATAAGCCTCTGGACTGCCAGTAAAAGGCAGTGCTAAGGCAAGTGGAAAACAAAACACTTTGATGCATATTGCAGAACAGAGGGTGCTGAAAGGTTTGTACTAAGTTAGTGAGATGAGGGAAACTCATGTTGAAGAAGAGAGAAATAAAGTATGAAAAGGACATAATTTTTGGAGACAATTTATTTGTTGGGATCCCTATGATTTTCTTCATCCTTGTCCTTCCCTCCCATTCCATCTTCCTCATGGAGTGGAGGAGATGGTGTGATATTGTGATTACTCCAGAATACGGAGCAACTTGAATCTTAAATGCTTTATGTGTTTATGCATGTGTGCCTGTGCATATAGCCATGCACTTGTACAAAATTCCATCTCACGCTGACGAAATACCTCCAAAGGAAGGAGTGATGGTATTTCCTCCTTTTGTTCTTGAGGAGGGTAAGACACTGTTTTTCTGCACACAAATGCTCTCCTGTTCCTGATGCAATCACTTTCAAAATGTGCTGTCCCACCCAAATGAGAATCGCTTCCTACTTTTCTCCTCTGGGGACTGTGAGCTTTAACTTTTAGGGCTTGTCTCTACAAGCACAGTCTTTACCTCCCTCTGCTTCCATGCAGGCAAAGAGAGCAGACCATCTGGTCCTGCATCCATTGCATATAACCTGTGCATCACCCACAATCAACTGTTTATCTTGAAAAACCAGGGTGCCTCTTAAAATTGGATGGAACCTCAAGATGTTTTGGAGGAAAAGTCTGTAACTTTAAAATTATGGATAATAAACAATAAAAACTTAACTCTGAAATTCGGTGTTGTTTTGTAATGTCAGTCTGGACTATCTGTAATCTTTGAGTTTATATCTCCAGGGACCACAGTGGTAGGTGCTGAGCCCGGGGCTCTCTCTGACTCAGAGAGGCACAGGGCCAGGAAAACGGCAGTTCCCAGCCCTTATTAATGAGTGCATGGGGAGAGCTCTCTGTTTACAGGATCAAAGACCAGCTGACACTTGCTCTGGCACTGAGAAGATTATAAATAAGGATCCTGCTTTGGTGAGTTCCTGAGCACCTTTAAATCTCTTTGACCTTGATGAAGAGGAAGAAAATACTGTAAATATAACTCTCTGAAGATTCTCTGTGAAGTCCTTACATTCACAGGGGACAACAGTGAGAAATGCAGGAACCTGATCATCCCCAAAATACCACAACCTCAGGACTCTTACAATAAGAAACTTTTTTCTGATACCAGCATTTTTTTTTAAATACAAACTTGTGTTTTTTAAACTGACCATTGGAAGAAATGACCTTGTGATATGGGTGAAGTTGTATTGAATACCTTAGATGATTAATGATGATGTATTGCATCCTATTGCATAGTTCCTGAAGTGGCATGGTTTGTCTACAGGAAAGGTATTAGCTTGGATATTTGTTACCATTTCCTTTTCATATTATAAATGCAAAAATATGCAGACTGGATGTCCGTGGTTCACATTAAAAAATGTGCTTGGTTTTCTGTTACTCATTCATTAAATGCTATGGATATAATTTACAAAAACAAACAAACAAACAAACAAGCAAAAAACAAAACAAAACCAAACAAAAAAAAACCCCAAAAACCAAACCAAACCAAACCAAAAATTTCCTTGTCCATGGCTGAACATTATGCAGTTTTCTACTTTCCTGATTTGTGGCAGAAAACTAAACAAAAGCTTATCTGGGTTCTTACCAGTAGGTAATACTTTGGTAACTTGGTATTTTTGTCTTTAGTTTATTGAGTTTTCTAATTTTTTCAATTGTTTGCCACTGATAATTAACATTTTAATTATTAATAACCTAGTAATTTTTTTTTATTTCAAAAGCCCTAAAAACAGCAGGCAGAACAGATAAGTAAATCATGCCTGAACTGTCACTTCCCTCTTCTTTTGACATCTGCCTTCTGCAAATGAATGATTTGCATATAAATACCTTTAAACTGCAGCTGTAAGTTTTTTCATGATCTGTTCTGGAGAACTGTTGATATGAGCACTTGTTAGCATACCAAGAAATGCCAAAAATCTAATTGACTCTTTGTATTATTTTACAGGCCCCAAATCAGAGATAACTAAATTCTGGAGAACTACTATATTATTAGATAGTAACATCATCCACATAGAGTGATTTAATGTGTAGCTTTACTTTAGCAAAGTAAAGAGAAAGCGTATTGTAAGGACTAAGATTGAATGATTATGCATTTCTTTAAAATGCTGTTCAACTTCATCTTTTAAAGAAAGAATATTTTTTAAAAAATGAAGTGGGATTTTTGAAATTGTCAACTCTCTTTTTACCAGCAGCAGGTCAGCAGCATTTTTACTCGCCTGTCCTGTGATTCTTTTGCACTTTTCCCCCACTATGCTTACTTCCTCCCCACTTCCCCCTCCTTTGGAGTGTCTCCATTGCTTCTGCTCTGCACCTGAAGCCCCTGCATGCAAAGTGCTATTGCTGCATGGGAAAAATGCCCTTCCCTGGAGCAGCTTCCCTGGTTAGTGGGGAGCAGTAGCACCCTAATTCCAAAGAAGGGAAATGCAGGCACAGAGGTGGCATTTGGGAGCCCTACAAGAAGTCTAGAGCACTGTGTGGAATCAGACTGACATCTACACACACCAGCTGGATTTTGTGTCCCTTCATCTCTCCTCCCACCTTCTGAGAAAATGATCTAAGAAAAATCAGTCATTATATAGGCAAAGTCTCTGGCAAATCTTGGTTACATCAAGGTATTTTGAAAACTCTGTGGCAAATGTCTTTGTGGCTAAGAGCCTGTAAGTTTGCAGGATAAAAAGAACATTCTTTCAGGTTTAGCTCCTAAACAGGTCAAATTGTCTTAATATCTGCCTTATAAATGTTTATACTGACAAAAATCTGTAAAGTAAAGTTTAACTTGCAAATTCACCTGCATTAAATGTTGACCTCCTGGAAAGACACTTAAATACACTTTCAAAAGTGAACCTTGTTTATAGCTCTGGAATGTATAACTTGGAGGATATTCAAATGAAATTGTTTTGGAAGAGCTTTTTGCTTCTCCAGTCTTCTGAGCAGAACTTGCAGCAAAACTATGCAGTCAGATATAAACGCATATTTCAGAGGGAACAGTTTACAATAGCTTTGGTCTAATGCAAATTTAACCTGCTCACTTTAGATGGGCAACAAGGGAGGAGAGCACACAGTCAGTCCCTGGGGAGTCGAAATAGGGAGAAGAAAGTGTTCATGGCTGCCGGGCCCGGGCTTGGGAAGAATAAAGCAAATTTTCTGCCCTTGGAGATTTGGAGCCGAATCCATTCCAGCCAGTCTAAGGGAGCTGACTATGGCTGCTTTTCAAACATCTCTAATATTTTAACCTGTGCATAATAGTTCATGTTACTCCAAAATCAATCTTATTTCCCATTCTTTTCTCTCTTTTGGTCCCTGTAGGTTATTTTCCCTTTCTCACAGCACTCCCATTCTACTCCATGCTGAATTAATGTTCTGTTTACCTTCTAGTCCAGATTGTTAACAGCATGACCCTGGTCCGTGAGTTCAGTGGCTTTTATTAGGTTTAAATCAGTCCTTTAATAGGGATGCTATTAAAGCCTGGCAGATTGACTTCATTTTTTTCCTTATACCAATAGAAGAAAAATCAGAAACACCCATTACCTCTAGCACAGTTGCATATCAAGTCAATACACGTTGCTTTTGTTTCTGGGGTTTCCACTAGGTTTCTCTGTCATAACTTTTGGCTCAAGCAACAGTTCTTTTTTTTATTTTTTTTTTCTGAAAAGGGTAAACTACTTTTTCCCTGTCCAAGTCTTTCACATAATTCCTTACAAACCTGCTAAATGTGAATGTCAGAGGACCTGGATTGTTCCCACTTACTGGAATGAAGCTGCTAATCTTTTCCTGCATCTGATTTAGATGTAAATGGAAAGGAGGTGGCTTGTAGGGAGGCCAAATAGGAATCCCTTCTGTTTTAGGAAGTCACAGCTATGAGTCATTCTAAATGAAAAGCTTAGTAAAAACATCAACATCCCTAAAATACTTTTTGGGAAAAAAACCCATGCAAGAGAAAATTAACCTGCTGATTCTAAGCCCATATTGTGGAGGGGTTTCTATTTTTTTTTTCTTCTTGTTTTTTTTTTTTTTTCATTCCCTTTGCTTGAGGTAATAGCAGTGCTTTACTACAGAAAGTGATTTTAAATTGTACCCAGAGTCAATTCTTTGAAGTTGAATGGCAGAGCAGAGATGAGTGAAGCTTTCATGTGCTGCACACTCAGAGGATCACTGCCATGAGCAAACACTGCAGAATGAAGGTGATAAGAAGAACAAGAGCATTACAGAGCTGAAGTTTATAGCTTTATTAAGATGCCAACTCTTACACAAAAAAGCCCAACTGCAGTTCTTGCTGTCTTTTAACTATTTACACTTCTGAGCTCTCTCCATGGGTAATTCTATTTACAGTCTCAAGCTACTCTTCTCCAGGGTTTCTCACCTCTATTTATCATTATATTTTCCTTTTTTCTTTTTTTTTACTTTTTTTTTTCTACTTTTTAATGTGGCTTCTGAGAGGGCCTGGCTGTTGTGGTGTTCCCCTGCAAGGACAGCAGCAACTGTGGCTTTACCATTCTACCTCCCTCTGTTTTGTAGCTGGCTATTCCATATGTCTCCTCCCACAGGTTTCTGTTTACTGGGTTTATTTTTCTTGAGTTTCTGTTTGTTTGTCTCATTGGCCTGCTTTTCCATACACAAGGGGTTAGGGGACAGCATTTCATCTGTAGTAAAGTATAGCCATTATACAATTTTTATTATTTTAGCAGAGTGTGGCCTGACCTTGAGCAATGCACAGACTGCAAAGAAGCTTAAAACCAAAACTGAAAAATAGCAGGGGAATTCTCATCTACAAGGAAATAAGCAGCAGGCTCCATGAAGCTGGGCGGCTCGTGGCAGCAATCTGAACCAGCAGCAACTCCTTCCCCCCTAAGTGACAGAAAATGAAGTAAAGCCACCAAACCTCTGCCTGGGATTTTAGTGCTCATGTAGGTATTATGTACCTGTTTTCTCAATTTTTAAAAATTTCCTTCTACCATTTTGTTTCTTTTGTGTAGTTGCTTCTTATTCATCTTTCACGTTATATAAAATAGTCAACTTTTGTTTAATACAATATGTAACCAGGAAAATCTTAGCATCTTTATAATGAATAAATGGTTCCTATAAATGTATAAATGTGTAAATTTCACAGTTCCAGTTTTCCAGTTCCCTGCAGGGACTTTGCATGTTAGGCAGGAGGAGAGCAACACTTTTGCAGTCACTCAATGTCACCTGAGTTCCATAAATTTGTGTAAGTAATCCTCACTTGGAAGCAGTGTAGTATCAAAACCAAACAAAATCCTCAAGTATATAATCCTTATTTTTTGCATATTAATTATAGATCATTCATCTGACCATTTGTTTGGTTTATAATATCTTAATCATCAGATAACCTGAAGCAGTATCCCTCTGGCTGAGGAAAATAAGGGGTCAAAAAAATTTGAATATCTAACAAAAGTTTCCTACGTGTTACTGCCAATGCAATTGAAATTTATTCTAGGTACACTTACTGTTTAAACATCCTTCCTAATTTGGTTATCAGCAGGATAAAATGTGGAGTTATTTACCTGCTTTTGTGTGCTGTATACATTTGTTTTGGCAACACTTCACAGAAGGCATATCTTTAAAAACATTAGTAACTGTTGTCAAGTATCTTAATGAACAAAGACTAGATAAATCTATCAGGTTTTATCTACTTTCCATCTGAATCACAGCTGTAAGAGGAGGAAAACTCAGGACTTCAGCCAAAATTTACTTTAATTTGAAGTGGCCAGCAAGCAAACCCTGAAGGTGAGGAATCGTTAACATGCCCTTGCAAAACCCAGAGGTGTGCTTTGAAATTCTTGCAGTCTTATTGGAAACCTTCCTCTTTGCACGTCTGCTTCTTGAACAGCAGTATTGTTAGTCTGATCTCTGTTTATTTTTCAGAAGTCCAGTTTAGATGCAATCCTGTAAAATATTTGGGACTTCCACTACTTTCAACTGTTCAAAGAAGCCATGGAATGAAATTTAGGTCCTTGGAGTAGTTGTTAGCTCATGGTGATGTCAGTAGAATTGCTTCAGGAACCAAATAAGTTTCTGGCAGTTGACAATTTTGATGTAATGCTGACTTCTTGGTTAGTATGCTGCTTATGCCTGCTAATAATGAAAATTTTTTTTTTTCTGTGAGAATAAAGATTGCTTTAGGGTCTCAAGTAACAACAGTTTGCTAGATGTTCTGTCTGTTAAATGTTCTTACCTGGGTATTTGGACTATGTTCAGACTGTTCTTAAATCCTTTATTTATCCTATCATTTCTGCTTTGGTTTGGTACTCTCAGTAAGAAATCCAAAATGACATTTTGTCTCTTGTTCTGTGGCTGAGCAGTAGCTGTGCCCCAAACAAAAGGAAGGGATAGCTGGTCACTTGTGGGTCTTCTCCAGATCTGCAGAGTGAGCACTCAGTGTCACAGGCAAGACGACCTGCACAGAAATGTTGTGTGAGAAGGAAGAAATCTTCCCTGTCTTCAGATTGTCCTACCTGTATTCCTGCAGTGGCAGTTATTCTCACAGGACAGAAATTTTAATTAGATCTACTGTCTTGTTGAATGTATCAAATCAATGCAGTTATGTTACTGAATGCAGCTTTTTCTCATGCTGTATGATAGGTTATCTGGATCCAAATCCACCTGGAATGGCTGATCATTTGTCCTACTTGAAGGCCTGTAACTTTAGAGGTGGAAAGGCAACATGCACTAATTTAGAAAAACGAGGAGGGATGCAAAGATGATTTGAGGGCCGGAGCACCTCTCCTGTCTGTGAAGATAGACCAAAAGAGCTGGGGTTGCTCAGCCTGGGAAAGAGAAGGCTTCAAGGAGAGCTCACGTGGCTTTCCAGTACCTGAAGGGGCCTGATAAGAAGGAGGGAAAGAGACTTTTTATTTGGGCAGAAGGTGACAGGACAAGGGACAGTGGTTTTAAATGGAAGAAGGGCAGGTGTAAGGAAGAAATGTAAGGAAGATGTAAGGAAGAAATTCTTGACTCAGAGGGTGGTGAGACAGAAACAGCTTGACCAGAGGAGTTGTGGATGCTCCATCCCTGGAAGTGTTCAAGGCCAGTTTGGATGGGACGCTGAGCTATCTGATCTAGTAAATGGCATCCCTGCCCATGGCAGGTGGTTTGGAACCCAATTATCTTTCACGCCCTTCACAACCCAAACCGTTCTATAATTCCGTGATTCTTGCTTCTGCTTATTCTTTTAAATTTCAGGGAATCCATCTTTCAGCTAGTGTCCCCAAGAGAAAAGTGAAAAAGGATCTAAAAAATCAGTTTACATTGTTACCAAAAATTCTCAGGGTTGCTTTTCCCTGAGATTCTCCTTGGGGTTGCTGTTTCCCGAGGTAATAAGGTTTTTTGTCTTCTCTTTGCCCTAAGTGTTTCACACCAAAGGTAGAGACGACAAGCTGAGCCTGCCAGTGCATGTGTCCAAGGTTGTTTATTCTTCATTATCTCAGTTCTTTCTCAGCTCTGACAGGCCTCCCTGGCAGGGCACCTTATCTTAGTTCTTTCTCAGCTCTGCAAGGCATCCCCAGCAGAGCAGGACATGCGGTGGACTGGGCGGATCAGAGGGTCCTGGACCTTTTGTACCATTCCCCTGATCCAACCACCGTCCAAAACGTACTTTTTATTTACAGAATCACACCAATACTTACTACCTATGTTAACATGTCATTTCTACTCTAAAACAATCCTTGAGATCCAACTCAGCAGAAAATGGGGGATGAGAGCAAGAACAAGGAGCACAGGGGCCACTCCCCAATTCCTCCATCTTGCCTCTTCAGCCCCATATACTGAGAATCCTAGATTCTAGATTTACATTCTATGATAAACTAAATACTACTTATTTTGAATTCTCCCAGCTTGTGATTCTTCATACAATGTGGGCATTCACTCCCATGGCCAGGGATCAGAGGCAGTGTCCTCCTGGGCTCTGTGTGAGGCTGGCTGACCCCCTTGTACAGATCCCAGACCCCCCTGTCTGGTCTCCAAACCCTCCAGGGTGGCCAGAGGGATGTTCTAGACTCCAACTAAAAATTGTCAATATTTCCACTAATTTTCAGTTTCCACTGACATTTCAGGTCTCATAAAAGTGATTTTCTTTCTTTCCTTCTGTTGTTTAAGTCAAGAGAGTTTGCTAATTCCCAGCCTTCCAACTCAACTCCAAACATTTCTGCTTTTTCCTCTCTATCTGCAGTAAATGGTAGTTTAAACATCTCTTCATGAGATGCTGGTAAAAGTTCTGTTGAGCCTGGTAAGATTGCTAGAAAATTAGTGTGTAGGTAAAATCTGTGTTAGGACAAAAAGAGCTAGGAGCCTCCTCCTGGAGAGAAGACTTCCTACACTTGCCCAGCGAGCTCAGACACATGAATGAGGCCTTTCCCAGTTCTCTGGCTGGATTCCTCCTGGTGCCCCAGGCTGGGTGACACAGTTTGCAGAGGCTCATCTCCATTGCTCTCACATTTTAAATTGCATGCACTTCAGCCTGACCACAAGTGCCACAGAACTATTCTAACAGGAGTAAAGCAATGGTCCAGAAAATGCCACACGGAAGCAGCTGCAACAACACCAGTGGTGGCATCCCAGGAGGGAAGGACAAGTTTTTCAGCAGGAGGTGAGTCATTGGCTTTTTGCTTCAAAGTTCTTGTTTGACAATATTGCCCAGAGATTCTGTTGCTGAATTTACTTCCTTCCCGCTTCACAGTAAAATGTAATACTAAAATATTCCCTAAACTCTTTGTGATTTTAATTAATGGGTTTGCCTTATTACAGTAGAATAAATAAGCTGTTACAACTGGAACTGTTTGTTCCAGTAAGATATTACTTTCCAGATGGGAGGCTCTCTATTTAGTCCATAGCTTTAAAGTCTCTTTTCTGGTAGAGAGATGCTATTTGTTAAGTGTTGGCTTTTAACTTTCTTTCCTTAGCATCAGTGACTAACAAAATCATTTAAAAAAGAGACTTCAGAAAACTCTGTTGAAAAAATGGCAATAGCAGCTCACTCTTCCAGTGCCTCTGCAGAGCCCATGCAGCACACAAAGCTGCTGCACATCTCCAGCTGCTGCCTTTTGTGTACCACAGCAGAATTTTGGGTTTTCTCTTGACCAAAACCTTGGAAAGGTCATTTCAGATATTTTTGTCATCAGTGAACAATAATTTTAAAGCAATCAGCAGAAATATATCAGACAAATTATTTGCATCAGAGAATGGAGAAATTTCTTGGTTAAAGAATGGCTGTTAGCTGCCAGATTTCACAAGAAGGAGTAAACCTTTATCAGAAAGAGGTATATGATCATGCATACTAACTGCTGAAGAAGTAGGTAATATGATTTCATTATACAGCAGTGTAAATCAGAAGCTTTTCTGGTGGAGTCAGTGTCCCAGATTCAACAGCAGAACACTAGTGGTTAACATTACCATGAAGCAGAGTAAAGTAAAACACATAAACTCTGTGGAGACTCTTAATGTAATGAGTGCTGGTCGCATATTACATCTTAATATTTTGACTTACTGCCATTTTTAGCATTGATTGCTGTAAAACTACAATTTTCTCACAAAAGAAATTTAAAAACCCTATTATATGTGGCTACTGGCTCTCTACCAGCTCATTCAAAATGTCTGCCAAATGAGGAGGAGGAGATGTTGCAGTTCATTTTAAGTTGAATAAGTGAATTTTAAAAAGTTAAGATAATAGATGTGAATTTTCTAAATGTTGATCAATAACATATCAATGTTATTTAGCCCAGTAATGAGTAAGGGCAGAATTAACTGCATTTCCTAACCGGTGTGTGTATACCTGTGTCTATGTGTATCCGTGAACAGATCCTGTTGCCATTTTGAGAAATACATGGAATTCCTTCCAGGTTTAAAATTAGTGATGCCTGTGACACATTTCTTTTCAAAGTACAGTATTACTCCAGGGTAATGTTTTGCTTTTGCTAAATGTGTGTGCTCTTGCTTGCAACACAATCCCTGCCATTAGTAGTGGCTGGAGGCTCCATCTGTAGGAGCAGTGTGCCTGGACACCACTCTTCACTTTAATCACTTGCTTGTAAACACTCCAATCGCAGAAGAGGGGAATTTGATGATTTCTTCTCCCTTAAAGAGCTCAGAATTATTCACTTTGTTTTAGTTAGATAAAAAAATAGAGTTATTGAAAATTCCAAGCAGTATTACCAGAAATAGCAACATCTGTCTCTCTCAAAGCACAGGGGATTACATTCCTTGCTCAGAGAATCATAGAATCATACACACATGGAATCACACACAGGGAATCATGGAATCATAGACTCATAGAGTGGCTTGCTTTGAAAATGACCTCACAGATCATCTGGTTCCCCTCTGCCATGGGCAGGGACACCTTCTACTAGACGAGATTGCTCAGAGCCCCATCCAGCCTGGCTTTGAACATCGCAGGGATGGTCATCCACAACTTCTCTGGGCAAATTATTCCAGTGTCTCACCACACTCTAAATAAGAATTTATTCTCAATATCTAAGCTAAACCTCCCCTCTTTCAGCTTGAAGCCATTCTCTCCTGTTCAATCCCTACCTGCCCTTGCAGAAAGTCCCTCTCCAGGTCTCTTGCAGTGTCTATTTAGGGACTGACAGTCTACTCTGAGGTCTCACTGAAGCCTTCCCAAGGATGAACAGCACCAGCTCTCTCAATCTGACTTCACAGGAAGGAATTCCTATCCTAGAGATATTTGATCATCTTTTTGTCCCTCCTCTGAGCTTGTTCCAACAGGTCCATGTCCTTCTTGAGGGCCCCAGAGCTGGATGCAGTATTGCAGGTGAAATGTCTGTAGCACCAGAGCAGGTCTAACATATATTTTTGTATTTAAAGCTCAAAGAAAGTTTTCTGCATTATTTTGGTTTCCTTACAATCTTAATAATTCTGAAATGCTTCTCCTGAGACTGTCCTGAGCTGGCTGGTTGGCTGAGAGTGGTCCTGGCACAGGAAAGATGCAACTGAGATAAGCAGACTGAGGATTTGGAGGAAGCCTTCCCAAGATGACTGAGCTCTGGCAGCAGGCTGCCTCTCCAAGCTGCCTGCCCAGGGATTTTCCAGGGTGCTACCGGGGCAGCCAGGGACTGAAGGCACATTCAGGTTTTGCTTTAACTCCCTTTATCAGCATGGGCAAAAATACGGCACTGGTTCAGTGATAGCAGTAAGTAAAGGAATGTACTGCTCCAACTGAAGCTCTCATTTCTTTGGGGTGCTCTACAAGTCATGGGTAATCTTTAGGACTGTGAATTCCATGTGAATGAATAAAAAGCCTTCCTTTGCTATCCAAGCTTCCTGTCAGGCTGGGGCTTCAAAACTGTGCAAAATGAATTGCAAGTAAATTAAAGGTTTCATTGTTCTTCATTTCCTTGACAAAACCACAAGAAGCCTATCCAGTTTTATTAATGAATTGGAAGATAAAAGAAAAATTAGAAGGCTTTATCTTAGCTTTTATAACAAAAATCACTCCATCATCTGAGCCAGTTCTGATATGCTCTACAGGGATCGGCATGTGTCACCGTAAGGAGCAAAAAGATGGAGCAGATCAAAGATTTTCCAGTTTCCTTCTCAGTACTGAGGAAGCATGAAAAAAAAATTAGAGCCAGACTACAGATGGTGGAGAACCTTATGTGTTGGTTTCGTGTGCATTTACATAAAGCACGCTGCGTGTATCAAGCACAGCTGAGCAGCCAAGGGAATGCTATTATATATCTTAAATTGTACATCTTTAAACCTGCATTTCTGAAAATAATATACCACAAAGAGAGGCAGATCATACAGCAGATACTCTTGAATGCTGTATTATATTTTTCGTCTAGTCACCCAAATTGTGGATTACAGGCAAATGTGTTTACTAAATTAAGGAAATACTTCTAATCTGGCAAATACAATCTATATACTATTATCTACTCTAATTTGCTGGTTTGCCCTCCCTTTACTTCAATACTTCTTTCCTCTTAAACAGGAAACAGGAACTCATGTGGGCTACACCCAAGTGTTTTTAGCACAGCCTGGTGACTGTACAGTCCCACCTGAGCTGGGGGCACTGCTGTGACCATGCTGCCATGCACGGCTGACATGCCAGACACATGCCACCCCTCTATATTGCCCTACACTGTTCAGCATCAGTTTCCACAATCCTCTTTACAGGTCTTAAAGGTCTTTTCCAACCCAAATAATTCTTTTATTTTGCTACTATGAATGGCTGTTGGAATTCTGTCTCTGCTACTTAAGGGAAGAGGAAAGAGAATAAAGCAAGACTATGTCAGAGAACGTCTTACCAGCTTATAAAGGATGAGCTATCTGACAACTGGTTTATGGGCTGCCTAAACTCCTAGATTACTGTTCCTCAGTTTCAATCAGTTTGAAGTGTTTACGCAGTGCAGGTCACCAAATGGGATCAGATTGAGCCATTAGGCTTGGATCCCAGTCTGGAACATTTTGAGAAGAAGACACTGGTGAACTTTTAAAGTCCTAGCTCTCAGACAGCCTTCAACAACAAGATAAAGATTCTATTCCAAATTTTTTACATTTAGTTCATAGCTGGTGTTAGAAACAGCCAATTTTAAAGAACCACTTGGTTTTCACACATGATACTTCATCAGTCATGTCCCTTGCTCTCACAGCTTGCCTTCTAAAGGCTCTTGCCTTTGCATATGTATCTCCCATGGGTCTCTCACATAACCAAATACACCACTCACAAAGGGAAGGCACATCCAAGAACAAGCAATGCTAAAGGTCAGTGCTTTTCTAGGCCTTGATTCAGAAAATTGTACTTTTGAAATTTTTTGGATTCTGCAGCTTCCCATTTGAACTTTCAAAGGAAATTTTAGGGAGATAAGATTTGCCACTAATAGTAACAACAGGCTGGTGGGCTGACAAATAAACCTCCCATCCACTTTCTCATCAGTCTTTGCAGATGTCATGGGACCTGGTGGCAAGGGGGTCAGCAAAACAGCTGCTGTGGGGCTGAGCAGGGCTGCTAACAATTCTCTGCTTAGTGACAGAGGTGAGAATTTATGATTCCTTATTCTCAAGAGATATCATTTATATCTTGGGAAGATCTGAAAGAGTGGACCAGAAGTGATCTTTTGTGAAAAGTAATTTTTTTATATTGTGGTGCCCTCAGATGGCTGGCAACTGAGAATTTCCCTGTGACTGTCACCTCAAGGCCGATGGCAAGTCAGCTTAGGATTTTGGTCAAGGGAATGAGGATGACCCTGTCTTTTTCCAGGTCATCTTGGCTTTGTTTTCAGGCCACACTGCTACAGCAGCTCACAGATATTCTTCCTGCTGTGCTCTGAGAGCAACAGTAACTGTATGGAATAAATACGATTAGTCCATAGTCCAGTTTCTCTAACAACCACAAGACAAGACTTGTCTTATTCAATAACAATGTGTTACCTTGACTGCTGCAGCCTTTCTGAAAAAGGCACGATGTTCTTACAGATCTTTCACTGTGAATGAATATCATCAGGGACTTGGAGAGGGTAACTACTTTCCCCCACATGCAGTTACATTCACATGAAACAGTCTTGTCTATAGAATTATAAGCCCCTAGAATGAAAATGAAGAATATGGTACAATGAAGTTTGCAAAGCAACGTTTCAGTTGCTTTCTTCTTTGATTTGGTTGAATGCTATTTTTGTGGACACATTGCAGAATGTTCTCTGAATTCTGTACTTCCCTTGAGGCCTTTACTCTGGGAGCAGGTATGATGGTTTGGGATCTGAACCCAGCTGAAAGAACACATTTGTTTTGCTTCTCATGTAATCACTGATGGAGAGAAACTCATTTAGAACCTAGACCTGGAATCTCAAAACCTGCAGTTTTGGTTGGCCTTGGTACTTACTTCTGTTCAGACCTGTGGGGCTGTTGTGTTTAGAAGTCTACAAACACTCCAACATCAGCCTCTTCCTACTGTACAGGGTATGCTCCCAGTATCTTCCCAATTACTGGGTACTGAGGGTTTACTGTCACAGACATTTCCAACAAACATGACAAAGGACATGAATGCAGCAGCTCTGCCTCTGAGGCAAGGCAGAAGTGGGGCAAACAGATGCTGGGCTCCCCTTGGACCATGCTAGTGGGAGCCAGGCAGCTCCAGGTGTGTGGGGAAGGAGCCATTCCGGGGGGACACAGGAGGGACAGAGACACCTGAGCCCCTCCTGAGGATTATTAGAGATGAATATCAGGGCAAGTGGCACAGAAGCAGGATATTGGCATCAACTGAGAGTGCAGAACAGGACACTGCAGCCCAGGAGTGGGCAGGTGCCCGTTCCTTAAGCGAGGAGGAAGCTTCTCCCCGTGATGCTGCATCTGCTGCAGATTGATGGAAGACCTGTTGTTCTTCAGTGAGGAACTTCAAGGAAAGTGTGCAGAGTCTTGTTATAAAAGTGCACTGAAAGGGGTAGGATTTAGCCTGGTATAAAGCTGAGCAGTTGAATTGTTTATGGCTAAAATGTGACTGATGTGCAGCTGCAAGTTTTCCATGCAAAGTCAAATAATGTCCACCTTAGAAGTCCTGGAGTTGCAGTGTGTGGCAGGCTTTATGGCCTGTGAGATATGGAAATTAATTACAAACAGGATTGGCAATTCTTTTTGGGTGGAGAGACAGTCTCGTGTCAACATTTTGACTTGCAAATATTCTAAAATGTCTCACACCACAGAAGAACTAAATCTGATTTTTTCCAGGCACATAATGATTTGTACTAGTTAAAGAACACTGCTCATATCTGGGCCCAATAAAAGTAAGTGAACAAAGCAAATAGACATGCAAATAAAAAAGAGAACTGATATGGCATGGTGTAAAGTTTAATCCAAATAAGGCTATGAGTGGGTTCTTCATAGTGCTTCATTGACAATAAAAAATGTATTTAAGGCAGTAAATGTACAACAGCTGGCAAATATCATATGCCAAGTCTTATTTTAGATTAGTAAGAGAAAACTGAGTATTATTAAACTGCTGCAGTGATTCCCAGGGCAGCCAGTTGGATTTTTAGAACTTCTTTCTGGTGCCACTAAATTCATACAATACTTTAGGGAACCTGTGGCTTTGAAAATGAGAGAATGCACAGAAATTGTTGTATTGATGAAAACAAAGCAAAAAATAAACCTGAGAAAGGCAAATAGCCCATCCCAGCCTCAGTTCACTTAAAATGACTGAGAAGCAGCTAGGAAGGCAATTCATTATGTAGCTCAACATCCTTGCACAGACAGGAGAGTCTGACAGTCAATTTAATAGCCTCTGAAATGTTTTAATAAAATTTCTCCTTTTAAATGCTATTTACCATCTGATTGCAATGGCATACATTTTAGAAAAGTTAATTATATATTTTTAAAGCCATGTAAGTATTATAATACATATTTTTAATTTCGATTTTTTAAAAAAACAGCCAAATGAAAATAAACCCTGCAGAGAAAACAGAAAAATTCTTATTCCTAAGGACTTTAGTATTTTCTTTTTTTGTTTGTCTTTTTTACTAGTAGAAATATTAAAATAATTCAAGTTACAACTGCACCCTCAGTCACTACCAGTTAAATGGAAAAGATTAAAAAGAAAATTCAATTTTTGCTGAGATGAGCAATGTAACTCAGTCTGCAAAGTGACCACAGGATCACAGAATCACAGAATATTTTGAGTTGAGAGAGATCCACAAGGATATTGAGCCCACCTCTTAACCTTGCACAGGACAGTCCCAAGAGTCACACCATGAGCCTGATGGTAATATGATGACAATACCAATTGTGTCAAGCAGTGGAGAAGTCCCTGTGAGATTTGTAATCAGTTTTGGTTGCATACAACCCCATTGAAATACAAATGAAGGTGCTGTGTGTAGAAGTGAGGAAGTTCCTGATTTTTCCATGCAATAATTGTGATGTGTCCTGCAGCTCAGGGGAGCTCAAGAGGTGGAATCTGCAGCGTGCTGAATGTGCAGGTTTAGAGCAGTCAGGCTGTGTGGTCACCCAGGGCTGGTTTTGCTTGAGATGATAGAGAGGGGTGGCCGAGGAGCTCCCTTGGTCCCCTTGGAGCTGCTGCTGCCTGGGACACTTGCCTGGTCCATGCCTGCATTCTGGCCTGAGGTCTGACCTTCCTCTTGAGGGCTTTCTTGCCCTTGCCTGCTGGTTTTTGCACTTGTTCATCTCTCTAAACTTTATGGCTGTGCTCCACAATTGTGATTTAATTTTGCAATGAGTAAATAGCAGTGCTGGAGAATTTTCCCAGAGCAACACTGACCTTGAAATTCTCCATCTCTTGACCTGGCAGAGCTGGATTTTACCCACCTCCTTTCAGCATGAATATGCTTTGCAATTCAAAGAGTTTTTAGATAGCAATGTATGATTATAAAGTCTCGGTACGTTTGGGTTTCTTTCCAATCTGAATGCACAGATATGTGCACAATACTGAATTGGGACATATCCCTAAGATGTATTCAAAAGTGCTTGTAGCAAGGACTATGTGCTTTCAGATGTAATTACAAACACATGACATGAACATTATTTCATTTTATTTTTCTTATTTATTTCCTTTTTTTTTTTTTTTTTTTTTCAGCTTTACAAAGCAATAAACTCCTAAATCTAGAAATGTGGGCAGGAAATATAAAAATAAGATTCAATCTGAAGAAGAGCAGGCTGATACATCAGATGAAAAAATAATTCAAAACATATATATTCAAGAAGAAAAAGAAAAGATAATTGAAAAGCAGTAATATAGAAGAGACCTAAGGGTAGCATTAAACAGGAAATTACAAAGCCATTCCAAATGCAATATAATCATTACTTACATGAAATAATAATAATAATAATAATATTTTATCTATCTGACTGAAGATCTCAAAATGATTCATGGGCTTCATGCATTGCAATCATTTTTTCCCATCACTGTGAAACTTTCATCTTCAAGGTGCTTTTTCTTATATTTCATATTTTTGCTCCCCTTAAAATGCATGTGTTCATTTGTAATTATATTTTGCTGCTTGGGTTTCTGCTGCAGGATGGTGGGGCTCATGGCAGGACTGCCAGTGCTGTTGGAGAGGTGAGAGCAGTGACTGAATTTAGTTGAAGCCGTGTTTGTGTGTTCAGAGGAGCTGCTGGTGGGAATCACCCTTACAGGGACCTCCCAGTTTCCTTTTAAAGCTCCCTCAGTTTTGCAGCAAGCATTCAGCTGGAACTTTCCCTAGAAGCTCAGTGTCCTGTTCCTGCACACAGCTGTTCAGGGAGCCCTGAGCGAGAGGGGCTTTTCCTTGGTAGGGATTTTCAAGCAAATACTGGGCTGGTTTGGAGACAAAATGGCTTGTGCCAGAACATCATGGGTTTATACTTGACAAAGAGACAAGCTTTGGGCAATTTTATTGCACCTGGGTGATCCATGAATAGAGATCATTAATTAAAATCTTATCAAAGGACCCATTATTCTGTATTTAAGAAAAAAAAAAGCACTCCAATTTGTCATTTTTGGGGGCAATGGAATCTTGCTGGGTGTGCTTATTCTTAATTCAATAATCATAGAGCCGTGTTTGCTTATGTGGTATCTAAATCAACCATTCAGAAAACAGCACCAGGGTTAGAGGAATACAGCTATTCTCTGCTACTTCCTGAGACTTCAGTTAAGGTATAACAACACTTTTAAATGCCTTCATTTTTTACAGTCATTAATTTTATCCATAATATTAAAATAATATCCTGTTATCCTTCTTAGTAGCACACTGTGATTTTATCAATTGGCCTGATATAGCTTAAATGTATGAAAATGTATTGTAGAGCACACACAGAAAAAAAACCTGCTCACTTTCTCATGCGATTTTCCCAGGATTCTTTATAAGCAGAGATACTTGCTAAGAACAAGACAGAAAATGACTCTTGAGGAAACACCCAACGTTCAAAGACAACAGCTGCATGCACACCGCTGCAACACAGAGTAGAAGCCGTCAAATGGTTTATTCTGAGGGAATTGATTGTTCTGTGTATCCAGAAAAAATGTAAGGAGACAGATTTTCAAATACATTTATGAGTAACTCCTCATTCCCCTCCTGGTATGTGCCTCAGTGTGTACCTACGTACACTGTTTGTGTAATGGGGATTTTCCAGAGGGAGGTATTCACCACTGAAGAATTTGGATCCTGCAACTGCAGGCACAGCTTTGGCTTTAGGAGCTGCAGAGAGCCCAGATGCTTCCAGCTTTTGTCAGTTCCTGCTCTCTGAATTGCTTTGGATGCCTGCTGCAGCTCCTACAGTTAACACATTGCCCTTCTTGCAGTTCACTAAAAGAAAAGGACACGATATTGACACTTTTCTGCAGGACATGCTTTGGAAAAAAAACAAAGAGTAGCAAAAGTGCTGTCTTGCATGTTGAAATAATAAGGCCTATAAGGCTTTTTGTGCCCCTATACAAGAAAAATGGTTTTCTGGAGTGCTTGAATTGCATAAAATAGCTGTGGGGACAGACTGGACTCTGAAATGGGCGGTCTTTTCTTCTGGAAGTCTTCCAGTGATCTGTCTAGCTCCTTTCTAAACCCCTATAAACTTGTAGCTGCAATGGCATTTTCATAGCTGAGGAAGGCATTTCCATGTTCATCCTCTCCTTCACTGGTGAATGCAGGACAATTATCAAATCTCCACCAATATTTTCTGTTCTCAAGCTGAATTGTGCTTGTCTGTTTAACTGACCTCAGTCCTGATACAGGAGATATTCCCCATGGCTTGGATCACATAGGTAGCATTTCTTTACTTGTTTCCCAGTTCTCCTATACCTTAAGACTGGGAAATCAGAAGTGTCCACACCACTCAAGAAGTGAGCACTAAGGTTTTATACCAGGGACACACAGAGCACTGTGATCACCTGAGTACCTGTGCCCTGTGCAGGGGGGACACCCTGTGCTGCTCAGGGAGCAATCTGTCACGTCCAGAAAGCTGTTTAATCCACCTTCTTCTCACAGTGCCCTTATATATCAGGGTCCCTGCTGCAGATCCTGCTCCATGTTAAGCTCCACACTACAATTATGAAAAAAAAAAAAAAAAGAAAAAAAAAAAGAATCATCCCTTGTATAAAGAAGCATCATGAGGGAAAACACTGTGTCTGAGAAAATTATTTGAAACCTGAGTTGGTGTGGTCAGAAAACTTCCAAATTTTCTAAACTACCCATCAAATCACTCACTTCTAACTTCCCTGTGGAAAATAAATACCAGAACAAAATGAATTAAGTAAGTGAACTTGACAGTGTCATATTTTATGTCTTTATGTTTTAATCTGTGCATTTTTCTGCTGACCACAAACTATTCAGCAATAAATCACACGTCTTGACCTTAGATGCCTTTTCTTGTAAGTTAACTTCTTTCAAGAAATACTGCACTTTGGGCCTGCCTTTGATTTTGTTGTTGATGGTGTTTTATTGTTGTTGTTGTTTTTTGTTTGTTTGTTTTAATCTGTAGTGCAACACTTTTGTGTGCACTTTTAACATCACGTCTGTCCATGTTAGGAGCTTACCTTCCCCCCAAATGGAGAAAATAGGGGCCTGTGGTGAAAGCTTTCCATATAAAAATCAAATGCAGTTAATCACAGAAGAGAAACAAAGGCTGTGTAGATGTTAATGTGCTTGAACTATTTTCCATCATCCAAGGCCACTATGTCCTTCCTGCTGTGGTTGCCCATGAAAACTGGATCCAGCTTACATGTGTTACCATCATTCCTGCAATGTAGATATATTTATTATATGTTTTATTGTCTCAACTTTTATGGCTAGCAGCAATTCAGACAAAATGATTCATTTAAACATCTGATCCTATGATGAAATGTTGGAGCCTATTGAAGATTGTGTCCCTCGAGGCTATAAGGTTTCCCAAGAAACAGGGAAACAAGGGCGCTGTCTCTTCTCCAGTTCCCTTGTGACTTTGGATGTACTCATCAGAATTGCCAACCCTTTGTTTTGCTCATTTTCCTATAGAGCAAAAAACCCAAGGATGATATATTTAACAGGGGCTGTAAGTGGCATTTTGATGGTAGAAAAGCTTTTCCCTTTTTAGCAGTCCAGCAAGCCTTGCCTCTTCTCTTATCGAAACTGTAAACAGAAGTATTTAGCTGCAATTTATTAAACAAAACTGCAAAATAATGCCAGTGTTAATAATACCTGTCTTTATTAAATTCAGCTTGACATGTCTCCTATTAATGTTGTATAAACACCCAAGTTAATTAAATACCAGCTAGAAATGCAAAGTGAAACATTTGGAAGTTTGGAGCAGTTTTGGTGAATTTTAACATGGACTCTAGATGTGGAAGCTGAAAAGCAGATTTTGAATTCTCCTGTTCAGCTGCCTAAACTCTGCCTAAACTCTGGGTACCCAAACACCACTGAATGCTGTTTTTTTTAAACTCCAAGGTTCCCCAGAGGCTTTCTGTGCAAATGCAAAACATCTTGGCATCTGTCTCAGGACTGAGTAATTAGTAATTATATATATAGAAATACCCAATGGTATCTTTCTGCTGAGTACTCCCAGGGGGCCAGCTTTAGTGCCAATCCATGTGTTATGTGAGATGGCAGAAGGCAGGAGTGCATTTTGCTTTTCTTCTTTAAACTGTTAAACTGTTATTGCACAGAGGGTGGAGGTGAGGAAGAACCAAGAATCTGTGCAACACAGTGTGCGAGAAGCCATAAGGACCAGAAATGAAGTTTTCCCTGTTTCCTGCACTCTAGATGAGTCATCTTGCTGACAGCTCATTTCCCTCTTTCCTCCTTCCTTTTCCCATGCCTGTCTCTGCCTCTGCCTGCTGCACTACAACTCTCCTTCTCACATAATTCTTTATTACTCCTCTTTCATGATCAGCTCTCTATCATCAGGTCACTGCTTCCATCCTGCCTTCAGATCCCAAGCATTCGAGCAGCGGGATCTTAACATGCCCACAGCTTTCACATCCAGACCTGTGACTAGTTCCTTCTTGCTACAGATGCACAGAGCACCTTGAGAGGGTGAAGAGCCAGTGGAGAAACTACAGAGTAAGACCCAATAAAACTCTGTTGTCCATGGGAAATGCAATTTGTCAGGGGTTTGTAACACAGTGTACTAGTCATTTTCTAAGGGACTTCAAAAAGTACATCCTAGCTCTTACCTTTCTACTAAATTCAAGTCCTTCCTTCCTACTAAGCAACCAGAAAAATTTCTCAATACAAACACCTTAAAAAATTCTTTAACATAGAGAGAACATGTATTTTCCCTTGACCTTATCCTGGACAACAGCCACAGTTAGGGTTTTAAAGCTTGCATGTGGAAAATTAAAAAGGGATCAAATTCTCTATTGACTTAAAAGTGCACAGTAACTGCATCTGCTTAAGCTATTGGCAAAACTGGCCTCTCATACCTTCCTCAAAAACATTTCAAAATTATAACACTTTCAAATATAGTTCTCAGTATGGTTAGTGAAAATGACTACTTGAATCTTGTTGATTTAAGAAGTAGCACATAGCACTGGCAGTTACAAATTTTTCTGTAATGGTGTGTAGCAACCTATCTGAAGCACTTTAGACCAAAATGTGTTTGAGACTCTCCCTATTGCCCACTTCTGAGTTTCAGTCCATTGAATCATCTCACATAAAATCAGGATGCATTTTTTGCAATCTTCATGATTTTTCCTGCTGCTTTACCAGCATATGTTTCTCAGTACAGTTCAGCTGTATGGAATTCAGGAATAGGTGGTAGAACAAAATGACCTATCAGAGATTAGTGCTGAGATTAGAAAAAGAGATTGTGCAATGAATTTCTGTAAAAAAAAGTTAATACACAATAATAATTCATTTGAAAATTCTGAAGTTTAAAAAAAGTATTTAAAAAGGCATCTTCAAATCCTATAGATTTTTTTTAAATTAGCAACACTTAAAAAAACCCAGCAAGGAATAGCTGATTTTGAGAGAGGGTAAGGTGAAACAGGGAGTAATTGCTGTTCACTCTGGCAGTGCGAAGGTCTTTGGTGAATAGGTTTTGTTCTTTACATGCCTCACTCAGCTGCTTTCCTGGTCTGGCGTAAGTTAGCAGAAGTGGAGCTGCGTGCTTTGCTTCCTTTCCAAACATCTGCCCTCGAGGATGTTTTTGTTTGTGCCTGTCCCAGAAACACAGGAGCACGGAGCTTCCAGCTCTGTCCCCGCCCGAATCCGAGCTGTTGTGGGACAGCCATCTCCTCCCTGCCTTCCCCTGCTGCTCACAGCCTTGGGGACCTGCCAGCCTCAGTGGTGGCCCTGCCTGGGAGCATCTCAGGGCTGTTTTCCTGGGAGCACCTTAGGGCTGTGTTTTCCTGCCCCCTCTGGGCAGCCCCGGCGAGGCAGCAGGATCTCGCTTTGACTCAGACAGGAGAAGGCTGTATGACAGACCTGTCCCTGCATGGGCTAAAGGTGCTGCCCTGGCACATGTCAGCACAGCACAGCAGAGGTGTGCTGGCACTTGTATGAGATGCTTCTGGCTCCTTGCAAGGGCTTGCACAGGCATGGTGTGAAGCAAGGTGTCCCAGCCCTGCAGGGAGGTCACAGGACAAACTCACCCCTCCCAGGCACTGCCTGGCCCAGTGTGGCAGCCCTGTGCTACCAGGGAGTCAAGAGACATTTTGCAATATCTGCCCTCAGTCCCAAACGTGGCAACACATCTTAGATAACGCAATTCAACGGCACTCAGCAAGCTGTGTCCTTGTCTGGCCAAGCCTTTCCCTAAACAAGCTGGATTTAGAAAAATATTTGGGTGAACTTCTGCTATGGAGTTGGGCTTCAATGATGTCAGCTTTGTTTAAATGTAAGAATGTTATAAAGAGAGCATGGAAGAGCAATGCTGGGCAGAGCTCTGGTGGCCAAGGGGTGTGAGGTTTTTGTATCAGAGGCACTGACAGGAGGGAAACGTGGTGGTGTTGCTGCTCTCTGTCTGTCCCCTCCCAACTGCCGCTATTTTGCTGTTTCCTTTCTGTTTGTTTTTCTGCCTCCCCTCTAAACTTTTTGCATCACTCTGGCTGCCTTCCCAAGCCAAGACACAGCACCTCATCTGCAGGCTGGGGTCCTCCCCTGCCATGGTGCACAGGCATTGTTAACCTGTTGCCATGGGAAGGGGCTGTTTGTTACCTGTTGCACCCCGGCTAAGGAGGACAGGTCCCGGGTAAGTCAACACACTGCTGGAAAAGTGCGTGAACTTTCGTGATATACACACTGGGGGAAGAAAAAAAAAAAAACTAAGGAAGGCGGATTTTGGCTGCTTTGAATGCACTTGAACCGGGCAGCGCCCATACCAAAGCTCTGACTAACCCGTTTGGCATGGCCAGGATCCCCAGGGCTGGGCTCTCCTCGGAGGTGAAGCACAGCACTCCTGAAGCAGAAGTACCTTGGAGGTACCGGTGAGGGTGGTTCCAAATGGCAAAGGGCAAGCACCTGAGCAAAGCCTTTGTTCACCTTGAGGTTTTCAGGGTGTTGAGGAAAACCCAGGTGAAACCTGGCAGCGCTCCCTGCCTCAGCTGCTGCAGCTGAGTGGGGAGCACGGGAGGAGAGGGATGTTGGGTGCAAAAGCTCTGATCATGTTGAAATTTTACCATGGAAATTGACTTTGTGCAATTAATAAGAACAGGAAATAGTTCTTGTTTTCTCTTAGGAGGGGAACATTAAGTAATGGCTTTATCTTAATTCGTCAGGCTTTGCCCTAGGGACCAAAATTAAATGGCTAGAAGCCAGCGGAGACTTGAGAACTGAAGCATTAACACTCTGATAAATAAAAAAGAATTCATTTTAATTAGTTTTCCAGCTGAAAAATAATGAAGCTTTACATGCCAAAAAGCCGTAATGGAGTAATGGAAAGGCCTGTGCTTATACAATGGAGCCTGATTGCAATCTCAGGGTTCCATTTGTATTCGTTTGTACCATGAAACAAAGGAAGGTGTTTGGATTCTCTCTCTTTATATAAAGCCCCTGCTCTGGCACTCTGGGCTGGTCTTCAACCAGGCTTCCCACAGTCCGACTGCCAAATCTACAAAATTTTCCTGGCTGACATTCAGGAAAGTACTGCTCGGGCTCTAGGATGGAAAGTTAAAAGGCTTTGCCTGGTTACTCTGAAACATATACAAACAGTACTTGACGTATGGCGTTGATTCATCCTGCACAGGCTGTCCCCACTGTATCCCAGGGGATACAGCATTGTAAAGTTCCCTGAAAGCATCTCACTCGCTGGTGTTGGAATCTAGTGAGAGGAGTCATCTTAAGCACTTGTAGGGACACTTTCCCCTGGAGGATTAGCAGCGTGTAGCTGGGCTGCAGCACTCATCAGATCCAGGGTGGGATTAGCCTGGGATAAACAGCCCAGATGCATTTATAAAAAGCAGTGCTATGGTCAAAAATACCATTAGTTACTGTGACTAAGAGGCTGACCTGACTGTTGGAGGAGTGATAGACACTACAGTGCTCAGAGCTTCTATTTCCTGTTGCAGAGGGCTGGTAGAGCTTGAGTCACAAGCTCATATTTATTTACTGTATTGCTATCCAATTAGTAACAGATTAAAAAAAAAAAATCTCCGTTCAGGGGAGCAAATAGAAAAGAAATAGGCAATGTCTCATTGCCATGAGTGGTTTAACAGATACACCCCTTGTTTTTAAAATCACACTGTCTCTGTGAAGACAGTGACCAGCTGGGCAAAGATGATCCTGCCTCTGCCCAGAGATCACCTCTTAGGAAGCAGGACATGGAGGCTGATGCTGTGGCTGCCCTGCTGTGCTAGTGTCCCGTGGGGAGGTGCACAACAGGAGCAGGGACAGGATGCCTTACTGCTGCCTGCTTCTGGAGGATTTGTCCTGGAAGGGTGACAAGGACTGTTCCAGCCCTCACAGTGCAGCCACCTCCACAGAGGGAGCAATGCACACTGTGCTCTTTGCAGCACTCCTCCCAGCCAGGACAGCCTTGGTTCCTGCCATATGCCTCAGAATTTCTATTTGCTTCTCCATAAATGGCCTGGATATATAAAGACAAGAATTTACCCTGTGCTCATCATTGCTTCAATCTACCCTGTGCCCACAAAGAGCAGGTCTGCTGTGTTTTTCACACTCAAAAAGCACTTGTGTAGTCTACAGTCAAAATGACACTGAGAAGAAGAACCCTATGCAAAATCAGACATTGTTCTTAACCAGAACATGAGAAACCACAGTATAAGGTGTTGTCCATACTTGGAGTTAGAAAACTGCGAGTTATGCAGCATTTTCAGCTTGTTAGGAGTCAGTTTGGATTGACTTTCCCAGCTACAAGCTATGATGGAGAACAAATATGATTTGTATACTGCCAGTCTTGTGGCAAGGGAATAGAATCCTTTCTATATGAAGCTGCCATGTGCAGAAATCAAGTAGGAAGAAATAATTGCTATTTACTACAACAAGCAAAAGTCAGTCAGTAAAGAGACCCTATAAAAGTTAGGAAAATAGAAAAAAGTATTCATCATAGAGTCATGTAATGGTTTGAGTTGGAAGGGACCTTAAGCACCGTCTAGTTACAACCCACCTGCCGTGGGGAGGGGTACAACTCACTAGGTCAGGCTGCTCAAAGTCCCATCCAGCCTGGCCTGGAACTCTTCCAGGGATGGGGAATCCACAACTTCTCTTGGAAACCTGTTCCAGTGCCTCGCCACCCTCATGATAAAGAATTTCTTCCTGATATGGAATCTAAACCTCCCCTCTTTCAGTTTAAAGCCATTTCCCCTGTCCAATCACTACATGCCCTTGTAAAAAGTTCCTCTCCATCTCTCCTGAAGGCCCTTTTCACATACTGGAAAGTGCTCAAACTCCTCTCTGGAGCCTTCTTTTCCTCAGGCTGAACAGTTCCAGCTCTCTTGCCCTCTTTTCACAGGAGAGGTGTTCCAGCACTCTGATCATCTTTGTGGCCTCCTCTGGACTCCAGGTGGGTCTCACCAGAGTTGAGCAGTGGGACAGAATCCCAAAATCCTCAACCTGCTGGCCACCCTGCTCTTGATGCAGACCAGGATACATTTGACATTCTGAACTGCTGCACATTGCACAGTCCTGATGAGCTGCTTGTCCATCAACACCCTAAGTCCTTCTCCTCAGGACTACTCTCAGTTCCTTCTCAGCTCAGCCTGTATTTGTGCTTGGGATTGCACTGACCCAGGTGCAGCACCTCACACTTGGCCTTATTGATCTTCATGAGCTTCACATGGGACCACCTCTCAAGCTTATCCCTGCTCGGCATCCCTTCCTTTCACCGTGTTGATGGCACCACACAGCTTGGTGTCATCAGCAAATTTACTGAACGTGCACTCAGTCCTGCTGTCTGTGTCACCAACTGGGTGTTAAACGGTGCTGTATTGCCAGGTTTTTTTTAATTTTTATTTATTTAATTTATTGTGCAATATTGTTTATGAGTGATGGCTCGTACCCAAAGTTTTGAACAAGCACCTTTCAGTTTGAAATTACAAAATATGAAAATAAAAGACTGAGCAGATTTTAAGGGATTAATGAGTATTTTGGGATGGAAGAAAGCCCTGGAAAACTTTTCCTCCTTAACACAGGCTGAAGTATTTTGTCTCATTGTTTTGCAACTGATCCCACAGCTTGTCTTTGGTTGAAGCATATACTGAAAGGGATACAATCTTGATTACAGATGTGAACAGACAGATAATCCATCACTTAATGTGATGACTTCTTTATATAATTATGTGTCCTGATTTTAAAATATTTTTTTCAAAAGCTACATTTTTCTTTTGACTTGTCTGACCTTCTTCTGTTGGCTCTTGTTGTGTTTGGCCTTGTAGTACCAGGAATGTCTTTCAGTAAGATGTTTATGCCCATGTGTGGCAAAAACACGCCGTTTTTTCAAGGCTAGTGTTTTTCTCTGGGAAAAAAAAATAGAAAATAAGTAATTCTGTACTGGATTGAACTAACCTGTTGTGAGGAGCCTTCTCCGTAGTGTATGAATAATTATTTCCTGCCACTTTCAGCTCTAGAAAATCTAAACTCTAAACCCTAAACCAACACAGATGTGTATGATTATTGCTTAGTCAGTGGCTGTATCATTCAGAACCTGTGTCTTCATGGATTGAAAACAGATTAAATGTCCTCTGCAAGATACAGAGATCAGTTGACCAAACTGCCTGGTTGTCAGATGTCGTAGAATCACAGAGTATGCTGAGCTGGAGTGGACCCACAAGAATCATCAAATTGAACTCCTGGCCCTGCACAGAACAGTCCTAAGAGTTACACCATGTGCCCAAGAACATTGTCCTAACACTTCTTGAGTTCTTTCAGGCTGGTGCCTGTCCCAGTACTCAACCACTCTCTGTGTGAAAACCTTTTCTGGATATCCAATTTAAACCTCTCCTGACTCAGCTTCATACCTTTTCTTTGTCCTGCCACTGGTCATGAGAATGAAGAGATTGGTACCTGCCCCTCTGTTTCCCCTTGTGAAGGTGTTGAAGATCACAGGGAGGTCTTCTCTCAGTCTCCTTTTCTCTAGGCTGAACAAACAAACAAACAAACAAACAAATTTTTGTGTTTGACAGGTTTTTTATACTTTATCTGTGATTCAACCAATGTTCTCAAATCAGATATTGCATGGAGCCTTATTATTTTGTATGTAGGTGTTTAACAGTCCAGTGTGAAGTACTCCTGCAGATCTAAAAACATGTTAAAAGTCAACTGAGATGAGTGGAACAATTTTTGAAAAGTATTTTTTTGTACAAGCAATTGCAATGAGGATGTCATGTAGCCTTAAATAGAAACAGTCCATGCCACAGCACAGACAAGCATCATCAAGCTTTGAGCCAGATCTGCTATTTAGTGCTGTAAGCTGCAGCAGTAGAAGTAAAATCTTATGGATGGCGTAAGTCTAAATATCATAAAAGAAAGGCTAAGAAAATGGTGTTTTGATTATAGGCTGTTGCCATTGCACTCACAAAAATGGTATCTGACTCAAGACAAGTGTAATACTGATCTGGACATTAGAGACAAAATGAGGAACAATTATCTGCTAAATAATTGTGATAATCTGGTAAGATAAGTAAGTCAAATGGTTAGTTTTGATTTGTAATTGTCATTTTTGTGACTAAAGCAGTGATTTCCGTGGATAAATGTTATGTTTCAACCATACCCTCACCTCCCAGCTTCAAGTTCTTGGATTATGTCAAAAAGCCAGGTTTGTAGGAAATGATGTAAAAAGTTCCCAAAATCAAACTGAACAAATGAGAGCAGTGGCAGTGGTGAGCTTTGCTGCAACATCCCTGTTCTAGCTGTGCCCAGCAGGTCTGTGGCAGGGCTTACTTGTGCAAAACAAATATTACAAATATTAAGAATATTACCAATATTACTTGTACAAAACACTATGTGTCAGTTAGGTTATTCAGAGAAGGGCCTGGAGTCTTATTGCCATGTGAAACCCATTATTAAACCACCTCCAAGACCTGTGCCAAGGCACTGTAATTCAAATTTGTGTTTCTGGGGTGAAGCAGCCTTCCATCTGGTACTTTGAAAATCAAAAGGAGCATTTTTCTGGTTCAGCCAAACACTGCCTTTTCAGTAAACTGATGGCAGCTACAAAGACTTTTACTCTTCCAAGAGAATATTACGGATTCCAGATTTCACAGCACACATACATGAATGACAAGTTTTTAGAATGGGGCATGAAGTCTAACCATTTACTGTTTTCAAATAGGATGCTAAAAAGTCGAGACAATAAGCACTGTAAAAATAATCACGGAACTCATTTACAAAAGGAAAAAAGAACTGAACTGCCTAAAAACAGGAAGTTCTTGAAAATGCTTGTGTTTGTAACTACTATTCAAATTTAACAATAGACTGTGAGAATGTGCCCAGTGTAATAGCTGTTAGGAGTATCAGATACAGAAAGGAAAATCTGCTGCTGAATGGGAGGTCTATCCCAGCAAATTTCAGTGTGTCAGAGAATTCATTTCAGTGTTCAGTTTTGCTCACCATGTGGTCACCGTTGCTTGATATCTGCAAGGATCACCTCCTATCTTCCAATCTAAAAAACAGTGAACATAGCATTCTTGTTATTGACACCTGTCATAAAGGAATATTCCCATTCAAAGTCATCTGAGGAGCCAATGTAACTGAAAGGCTGAGCAGGTCTGGTGTGTTTGTGGCTGTAACCAAAATGTGTTTACTGGCTCACCAGATCTCACTCTTGTGGTCTTGCTGTCATCATTTGTAATCTGCTTTTGCTCCATGTGATTGAGCTGTGGACACTTTTGGCATGAAGCATTGCTTTAAATTGATATGAGTTGGTATATTTAAATATGAATTTTCTAATTTTGTGCCTGTGTTCTCAAACTCACAGGTTCTGTGTCTCATTTTGCTGTTGCACCCTGCATTACCATGGGCACTTGTACCTGAACTCATTCTCCCTTTGGTAGCCAAGGAGCAGAGGTGATAAGATTAGGAGAGCATCTTCCCTGAGATCCTTGTACAATGGGGAGACGTGAAGAGTGTGCTTGAGTTCTTGTGTCTGCCCAAAAAGTCTGTGAACAAGAATCTGAGGAAATGGCTTCTATTGTCCTCTACTACAGTGACATAGTTTGTGAGACTTCTGTTGTCCAGATTTCTGCTACCAATACATAAATATAGTCATAGTGAGGTCAGAAATTGTGATTGTAGTATTTGGAACTTTGACATTGCTGTATAAACAAGAAATTTAAAACATTTTCAATAAAATAGTGTTTTATTGCTAAGCTGCTTGGTATATTTCTTTGAAAAATTATTTTGTATTATTTACTATGTAACCCCCCACATGGCTGAGCACCTTCTCCCGGAGTTTGGGGGGGGAGGAGGGGAGTGAGCACACACAGAAGGCACTTCCACAGTTTTCTACTTCTCTATCCTGGACGGGGCAGCTCAGTTCTAGTTCTGTCCCTTCTCTTCTCCCCACCCCCGGGGGCTCCGGCTTACCTGAGCCGACCACGTGTTTCCCCTCCCCCACCCAGCCTCGTGGCCGGGCGGGGGAAGGAGACCTGAGACATCTCTCTGCTGACACCCGGATCTGAAAAGAGGCCGAGCCCCTCAGACTCCTGCTTTTAACTCTTTGTGTCCTCAGAGGCGTGTCTAAACTTCCGAGTGACCAACCCAGGTGCCAGCAGAAAAGCTGATCACTGATTAGACTGCCCACATCCCCCTAGAGGAATTCACCTCCCCCCCCAACCACGACATATATAAATTAATTTACAAAATTAATTGTCTTAAAAACACACAAACAAATACTATTTTGAAAGGGGAAATTATGCTAATTTTATTGAAAATGATTTGATGCAAAATATATATTTTTATTTTAAACTTCAGCTTATAGAAACAAAACTATCTGTTGGAAAAAAAGTTTCCTTCAAGACTTTCAGCTTCTTATCTCTAGAAGTTTATTTATAAGTAGAATATTTCTAGAATATTTATCTATGGTTTATTTTACAGAGAGGGAAAAAAATTAGTTAGAAAACCATGTCAGAGCCACTCTGATAAATTTCTGTTACTGAATTTTAGTCCATGGGGAAGGGAATCTGTTGTGAAAGGATGTAATGTAATCCAAACTTATTACTGTACTACCACCACTTCAGTGTATGTATGTCACACTGTTTGCAGGTCAAACTAATCTGTGTAGCTCAGGCTGTGCATCACCAGAGGCTCTCAGGCTTGCCATCCATCTGTCAACGGGCTGAGACCAAACCCTTCCCCACAAAGTTAACGGATTGCCCCTACAGGCCCATTACCTTCTGCCAGATTAATTTACTTTGTGTGCTTTATTTGAAGGCAATGGATGAGTTTCCTGAGGCCAGAGCCTTATTCTGAACACAGGAGGCACAAATGGGATTTATGGCACTTTCCAGTAGGATCTCAGGCCTGATAGATATGGTAGGGTATTTGGGAATATGCACGTGATGAGGATGGGGCTGCCAGCTCAGTGTGGCCTGGCTGAGAATCACAAGAGGCATTGCCACTGCCTGGCACCACACAGGTAACATGAGTAGCCTGGCTCCCCAGTTGTCCTCATACTGAGGAAAAAGGAACACCAAGAAAGCAAATCAGAACGAAGAGTCTAATGTGTTGAGGGATACAACACTTGTCTGTTTGCTGTGTTTTGTTTTGGTTTTTTTTCCTTTTGTGGAATTAAAATGGTGAGATAAAGCTCAAGGGCTACACTCCTTTGATAATACCCAAATTTCTCCAGTGTAAAATATTTCATTGAAAAAATCTGAATAAGCTCTAGTGAAAATTTGCAGGTCAGGGCAAATAAACCATGGAACAAATTTATGGAGCAGGCTTCTCATAATTTGCAGCCTTTAAATCAAGAAAACATTTCTTACTAAAAGATATGTGATTCTTTATCTCCAATTAATGGGATTCGGTGCAAGAATTACTGGGTAAAATTTGATAGCCTAAGCTATGCAGGTCAGACTAAATGTTCACACTGGCCCTTGACCTTTGTAGCTATTAGTCTTTCATGAGAGCAAAGCCATAAAAGACAGATGAATGCAATAAAAGGGGACTGCTGTCTCTGGAGGACTATTTAGAAGGTTTTCTTGAATTAGCTAATGTGAGGAAAAGACATTTTCTGATAGAAAGACCTCCAAATCCCCAAAGTTACACAGATTATCTTTCATTTTGACATGAGAGGAAACTGCATTTTGGTTAAAGATATTGTTTACTAATGTTGTCTGGTTTCTGATCATTTGGAATGTGATCAGAAAGTGGAGGAGATTTCATGAAAAACAGGAAAATGAAAGTGTTGTAGGGTTTGCCCTTTTGGAGCTTTAAAAAAATTTTATGTCTCAAAAAACCAAGTCCCTTTGGTGACAGAGTAGAAATGTTATGTCTCCTCTGGTGCAAGCAGGATTTATAGATGTGCTTAGGGCAGTGGCTGTCTCTTTTGTCCTCTCCAGCTCCATCCAGTGTCCTTGAGGTGGGTTTGGGTGGGAGGTGCACCGGCACCACCCTTTGGGAGTAGAACACAGGTGCTTTGCTCAGGCAAATTCCCAGCCAGGAAGGCACTCCCTGTGTTCAGGGAAGGCTCAGTCAGAAGGTGCTCAGGTCCTTTGTCCTGATCATGACGAGTTGCAGGGGCTGAAGGACACCTGAGGCTGCCCAGAGCCCTATAAGCCATATCCTGAGGAAGAGAGGGGCCTCAGGGACTGCTAGGATGTTTCTTCCCTTAAAAAAAAGTTCTTATACCTGTAATTAGGGCTTTATTAATTCAGCTGCCTCTGTTACTACTTGTCCCTTTTGTTTTCATTTCTCTACTATGAATTACACTATTTTTTGAATATATATGTTGCAATCTAGAGGACAATCTAGTACTATGGCACCTGGCAAGAAACAATGAATCTCTCCATAAGAAAAATACATCAACATCTGGCTCTTGAGATTAATTTTCCTCTTCTCATGGAATTTTTATAATTCTATTGAAATTCCTTCGGGGTGATTATTGAAAATTCTGGATGTAGTGGTCCCTTGTAAATGAGTGCTGCATCCCAAGCTGGTGCAAGTGGCAGCAATGAAGCTGCAACAGCTGGTTCTCATGGAGGACATGGTCTGACTAACACAATTTCTCAAATAACCATGGTGAGAGACAAGTGCAAGGAGTGCAGGTTGCCAGCTGAGCTCACTTTCTGACAGCTGAGATAGAGCTGAAAGAAGCTTTCTTTATGACTGTTCCACCAGTGGCCAGAGACCAGAGGAGACAGCTCAGGATTTAGTCCCACCACTAGCAGCTTGAGCCCTCACTGATACCAAGGGTGGCTTTCCTGGCTTCTGGTTGATAACCCATAAATCAGTTAGGGGAACAAAACCATTCTTTTCCAGTTCATCTTGTGGTCCCTAACCACAGAAATTTCCACCATCACTCATACATATATTATTTTCTTCTACCTGTGTGTATTTTTCAGTTTTTACTTAAATAGGGCTTCTCCAGTAAACTGTGCTTAAGGCATTTTGCTGACTCACAGGTAGAGCTTTTCCCACAGGGATGTTTAAATTAGCTGAAATGAGAAGACCATTTTAGGTGAACAGCTTTTCTTTTCTGCCTGTTTTCAGCTCAGTTCTGGCTACAAGTGCACTTGGTGTGTGCTCAGCTCCTCGCTCGTGTTCCTGCTCTCTGGGTCGCTGACTCACCCTTGCTGGCTGAGTCAAGGTGTAGGAACAGTTACTGAAGGCTGCCAGATGGACTAATAGGAAAAATACTTAGGCCAGAGTTTTACAACAAATACCAAAGCAGTTGAGCCTGTTCTATTTCTTGTCCTAGAATAAAAGTTTTCATTGTTGTCTAAGTTCTTGCAATTTCCTTTCTTGTGCTTCTTCGCCAAGGTTTGAATCTCTCTTGTTCTGAAACAGAACAGAAAGCACATGGTGAGACTGGGGAAAGATTTCCTCCAACAAAAGTCAAATAATAACTTGAAGATGAAGGCAAAGAATAAAAACTGTTGCTGGGTTTCCCACGCTGCAGTGTCCTTCCTTTGCAGAATATTTATTTCCACTCTCCATGTTGCCTTTTTTTGATCAGCACCTAATTTTGCTCTTCTCCACGCAATATGAGGGGAAATGTATGGCTCAGACTGACTGTCTGTGGCTATATTCACATTTAGAGGTTATTGAAATAAAGAACATAAAGAACAAAGTTCTTCAAAGAGTGGCAAAAGACTGTCAGTGTCATTTTTCATATGGTGAGATTTTTGTGAAGTGCTTGTGACAAGGCTCATTCCTCAGAACATTTTTCATAATAGGGTGAAGGCTCTGGCTTTTCATGTATAATCCATCTCCAGTGATTTGTAGTTCTCCTCTGCAAAGACAACACAGGATTTCAGACAGGGCTGTATGCATCTTACCTTGGTTAACGTCAGCAAATAAGCCCATATCTTTTTCAACTGAGGACAGAAATCTTTATTCCTTAAACTGAAGAGCTGGTAAGTTAATAATTTTTCCAAGCTCACATTCTCTGTTATTTGGGAGCAGTTACACACACATGTACCAGTGGCTTATACAAATGAAAAAAATATTGAAACGTGATTCTCATTAATCAGGAACTCCAGATTATTTCCCTGATTTTGTTATATGTCCATGGTTTGCAGTGGGCAGAGGCTGAGCACTCACAACTGAATTTATAGACTGTGCATGAGTCTTCAACACTCACACGATATTGTTAAAACTCTAAAAAACACATAGCTAAAAGATGTTCCTTACAGAGAATAAATTCCATGTAGATGGTCTTCTCATGTGTTTATGCAATGTTGTGAAACATTACATGCAGCATTTGGGCCCATAAATTACATTGCTCCAGATTTTCCAAATTTAGAGACCTGTCTATGTTATTACCTTTGGAAAGTTAGGTACCTACTAATGGAAATCTGGCTTGGTTGCAAAGAATGCATGAAAAATCCTGTTATCTTAAAATCAATGAGGAACAAGAGGGGTCAGTTTTCTGTCTTTGAAGTGTGCAACTTCTCTAAAAGAAGCCTCTTCTGGCCTTTCCCCCTATGCCACACACTAATTGCTTGTTCACCTCTCTCATCCTGGCTATTTCTGCTGTACAGAAATGGGTTTTGAACACATATGTCTCCAGAAATCAATGCCAGTGCTTCCCCTGCAGAAGCCTGTCATCCGGCTTCTTCCCCCAGCAGTACTTGTCCTTGTTCAGAACTTGCTTTCATTCTTAAAAGTGCTTGTCATTGTGAAAAGCAGAAATATGCTCAGGATCTGATTTTCTTTCTGCTCTTCTTCCCCTGCCACTTTAATCTGGATTTGGAAATTATATCAGGGATAAAATCTGTAAAAATCCAATATCAAGTAGGAAAATATACTTGGTAGCAGTCAGCCCAATTAAAAATAGCAATTTAAACAGTAATATGTAAGTTTATTCTATTAGTAATTGGTCTTGTCATCATATTATTCAAAATTGGCTTTAATTAATTGCATTTTCTTTTCTTCTCTTGAGTATTGCTCAAGGCAAATTGTTAATACTTCAACACTGCTGTTCCTGCTCCTTCTGTTTGCTTTACAATTTCCTTTTTCTTTCCTTGCCTCTGCCCTCTCCTTGTGCCAGGCCCTAATCTGAAACTTATTAATCAGTCTTTTTTCCTGCCACACAATAAAAAGTATTGGACATGGAAATTTCAACTCAGAAACCTCTGCTCCTTTTTTTTTTTCCCTTTTCCTTTGGTGTGGTCAGTTGTCTCCTTTTTGTTTGCAGCATCACGTCTCTGGTAGTGTCCATTCAAATGTGCCCTTGCAATATGTTTCCAGTTCTCATGTTTTCTCGCATACTGTGATTTGAATAATCCATATTCTTTTCCACTCTCTGCACCTACAGCTACAGCTCTATTCTTACTCTAAATGTGCTTTAACTTTCATCCCACTGCTGTTATAGTACAAAAAGAATGAATGACATATAATGGTTACTTATAGAAGTACTTTGATTCAGTTTGGTGTCATGCTGACCTCTGTGTTCTTCACTACATTTGTAGGAACCTGCTTTTCTCATAAAAGAGTCTTTGCATTAAATGTTTTTAAGATCGGAATAAGGACACGACTTTTCTCTCTTGCTAGACCCTTCAACTACGTTGAGGTACCTCTTCATTTTGTTATCTTTCTTTTCATTTCCATTGCAATTTCACAGATATGCAGATATGCAGATATGATACAGAACAATTCAGAAAGGTAATGTCCCTGTTTCCATTTCATTTGCTTAAGCCAGGAATATGATATGCCACACTGTGTTTTTTCCCTTTCTGTCCCTGTTTAATTTTCTAAACATCTCAAAAGAATCCTCTTGTCTCAACATACTGTTCAAAGGCAAAGGAGAAATAAAGGCACCAAAAGAAAGAAACTTCAAGGCTTTATGCTGGTTTTATCCTTTTCCTAAGTGAGATCAGACTGTAGGGAGAGGTGGTAACTTTGTGGGAGATACTCACAGAATGCTAAGACAGCCCTTTTCTCATCTGCTTTGGCTGTTCCATGCACAATAGCTGTACTGTTGCTGCCTCCCTGCACCTTGCCCTCTCTCTGTCTTGGAGGCAGTTCTCAAAGTCTCTATACCACCCCTGCATAAAGCTTGAAGAACATAAAAGCTTGTCACCTTTACAATCTCTCTTGGCTTGGACAAAACCATGTGGCATCAAGCAGTCAGTCAATACGTTGGTTGTATGTTTTTGTACATAGTTGTACGTTTTACATTGTTACCACCAGTGAATGTTACTCTAATCTCTCCTCTCTGATTATTGAGTTTTCTTAAGGTTTCTGGGGCTTTGTTGTGTCACACACACAGAGGTGCAATTTACAGTTGTGCAGACAGAAGACTATTCTAGCTAAATTTTTGTTTGGCTTGATTTCAGTGTGGGATTTTTTTTTCCATTAAAGAAACCATTAATGTGATTACATTAATATTTAGGCTGCTTCTCTTTGGTTATTGTATATAGAGGTCCCCCCTCAGCTTCTCTTGATCCACAGTTCTCTCCTGCTCCTCTCATTTAGACATTGCTTGGATGTATTGCTTTGTTTGCTTCTTCTTGGTGTAAGCTGGGGGGTTCTCAGCCACAGAAACTCAGTGTTCTTCAGGTGCCAAGTTCAGCACAAAGCTTGCAGCCCTCCAGCCTTGTGCATTATCTAGATTCACAGTGCAGCTCTTCAGAGGCTTCTCATATCTGAAACAAATAGTAGCCAAAAACACTCTAAACCTTATACTTTATTCCTCACTGTAAATAACATAGAAGTATGTCGCCATTCACACTAAGCTGTAAGACTGGACCAAACTTTCTCTGTTACTGGCACTTTGGGTTTTATCTCTCCCCACTCCTAGGTCTTTTTAAAGTTCAAGTCAGATTTCTCCACGTATCTGTGATCTCTCCTCTGCAAACACTCTGAGTTTGGGGCACAGCCCTGCTCCTCCCAAGGCTCACAGCCTTGTCCTGCTCCATCCTGCTCTACACCCAGCTCTCTGAGCAGCCCGTGCCCACACATCTCTCCAGACATTTCGTTTGGGAGGAGAGGATGGGGTGGAAACAATTTCAAAATTTCCAAAGGGACATGGAAAAATTAAGTCAAGTGATTGAGATCAAAGAAGATGAGCAGAAAAATGGAAGTCAGAAAAAGATGTCAATTATTTCTTTTCAGGTCAACTCCTCAGCAGTAAAGCCATGGTTTATTTCCCATACCATAGGTCTCTATACACAGACAAGAATACAAAATTTGAAATTAATTTAACAAGCATCATTTTATTTCAGCCAGTGAATCACTTCTATCTGCCTACTTATTTTTATGGCTGCCTTCATCATTGTACATGCAAATCTCTCAAATAAACATGTTTTGTCATCACAACACTTCTCCAAGGCAGAGAATGATGATGAGCTTATTGTACCTGAAAAACTGAGGAGCAGAAAAATTAGCCACATGCACAAGGTTAGGGAAGGATTTTCAGACTCTGCCCCACTGAGTCCTCCATTTCTACACGTTTATATATATAGATAAAAAAATCTATAAAAATATATATAAAAATGTATGTATAAAATTTTTGTGCTTTTGAGAATCTTATAACTGTTAAATTACTGACTAATAACATTTCATTCATTTATTAAAAAAGATTAGAACACTTAGTACTGCTGATAGGTACATTGAATTGGGATTCTTGGCATATGAGTCACAAATTACATGCATTATTCAGAGGTTTCATAGACAGGAATACGACTGCAGTTTATAACCCTGCTCTCCCAAGGGATATATGCTAATCTGTTCTGATGGAACCACCATGAAAAAAAGTAGATATTTATATCTAAATGGATGCTGGCAAGACAGGTGGGTTTGGTATCTGGACTTCCCCTACCTATTTGTGAATGCATAGGGCAAATATGTTTCTGTGGTTTTTTTGCATATTTCTTTATATTTCATTACATATCCAATTGTCATTGTTACAATAACTGTGAAAGATTGAAATTGTAGAAGAAATGTGGAATTATCTATTTTTAACTCCATTCCCATCAGTCTAAAGACCACAGCACTAAAAATAAATGAAGTAGCTTTAATAATAAATTTCTGAGTTTTCTAGGAAAATGTCTCAAGACAAATCTACCAAATGTATGGAGCTGTGCATATAATTTTTAAAAGGCTGAATTACAAAATTTAATCATAAAACCCCACTATCTTTAACAGGCTCATGCTTTAAATGGCAATAAAAATAAAACTAATTTAAAATATTTAAATAAAAGTAAACACTTTGTTGGATTAGAAAAATGAATAATTTATGGAATTTTAAATAAAACCAAATAAAATTCAATAGAAATAGAACTCTTTTCCAGTTCAGCATTGGTAACCTTGCTTTCCAATGGTTACAGCATTTAATTACAGTGCAGTAAAGAATATAAAAATACCAGCTCTAAACAGCTTTCAGAGGCAATTGCTGCTCTTCCAGTCTGGGAGATGCTGAGGCTATTCTGCTCTTTAGATTCATGTAAGACCTAAAAGAAGTGTGCTGGTATTTGCATTCTCTCTGCTAATGATTTGGTGTTTGATTACAGTGTCATTCTTTCTGTTTTTCTCATTGGGACATCTCCACCAAAATGATTTCTAAACAGGTAACTGGAGAGTTAATATAAGATGATATTATAGTTTTTATTTTTAATAAGCAACACCCAAATTTAGGGGTTCAGATCCATGATGAATCTTGGTGCAAAGGGTCTCAAATGCCAGGCTGACAATATAATGTTTACCTGAGAATTGACAATTACTTTCATCCACAGGCAAGAGTTATTTTTTCCTCATTTAATTTAAGTTCACTTCAAATGAAGTGTTATGTAATTTCTAAGGATTATATGTGGACCCTGAGCATGCATGGCTAAGCATGCAAGAGTTAATTTTTGAAATTAAACATAGCCTGAATTAAGGAATGACAAAGATTTACCTTTATCTCTTTGAAGATAGTTTTGGGTGGGTTGTGATGTGTCTCAGTGGAAAGAGCTGTACTTAAAAGTCTTATTGCATTAGTTTTGGTGAGTTGCTAAAACACGCATTTAGGGGATAAGTGCAGTTGGTGAAATTCTGGCATAGTTACCATCAACAGGAATTTTGTCAGTGACTGCAATGGACTTGCAAATTCACCCATTTAAAGAAATGAAATGAATGAACAAATACTTTTTATTCTTGTTGCCATTGTTTTAATATTTTTCTCACACAATTTTCAAAATACTATGTGACCAGTTCATTTCATCCTGTTTTCTCGAGCCTCTTGGAGGCTTTGCAAGAAGATCCAAGATCTGCACTTTGCAAGAAGATTCAGTCTTTATCTGTGCCTTCCTCTGGACCATCCTGCTCGGGTTTCCCTGCGGAGAGCCCTCCTGTGTGCATCCCAGTGCACGTCACTGTGCTCGGGAGGAACCTCTGGCTATGGCATGTTCTGAGGGCAGCTCGCCCAGGGCAGGGAGGGGGAGGAGAGGTGGGTGTTTGTTTCCATAGTGGCCGATTTCCCAAATGAATAATCCAATTATTCATCTCCCTTGGTGAGTTTATGCCTGTGGATAAAGCAAATGTGTGTCAGTGTGTGTGATAGGGAGGCCCCTGGTTCTGGGGTGGTCCCTGCTCCAGAGCAGGGTCTGCTGTTGAGGTACCCTTGTGTAGTACAAAGGGAGGTTGTATTTTTGGGTACATTTTAATTCTTGCTGGTAGTAGTCATAGCCTCGGTGACTCATCAATCTGGCTCATAAAGTAAAAACAGATTTACCCTTCATAGGGTTTGGCAGTTGGCAGATGATTGTTTCCCCTCTATGAATCAGACTTTTATTTATTTAGTGTAATCAAGAAGGAACTGTCTGTTTTGTGACCTTCTAGGTTAGTGAAAGGGAACAAAGGATTTCTCTTTATTATTATTATTTTTTGGCATCATGCAGTTAGCAGAACAATGCAAAACTATGATAAAGAATCGTGCTCTGGTTGGCTGGCTGCTCAGACTCTAGCTGCATGCCTTATTATTATTCCAGTTGGTCTGAGGAACGCTTTTACATGAGCAGAAATAAGCTATTTATGACAAATAAAGAAGAATCTACACTTTAGAATCAGTCAGGAAACATTGTTCCCTTTTAACAGATACCTAGATAACTATTTAACACTGAGGCACTGAAAGTTCCTCGAATAACGTTGCTAAGCTGGACAAAAATAACAAGAGGCTTTTGCAACACGTCTGGCCATTGGATAGAGTACCTCCCTGCCAGATTACAGACATATCTCATGCAAATTACAAGCAAAAAAATCAGATGGCAGTCAGGGACTCTGGTAAGCAACTCAAGGACAGCAATATGAGTAACAGACCTAAAATACATTTAGAAATTGCTCAATGACATTGGAGCTGAAAGAAATTAGAAAAAGCTAAGCGTAATTAACCAGAAATTATTAATTGGTTACTGCTCCTTATCCAGCTCAGGACAAAATGCCGTTTGGAAAGCTCATGCTGTTCCTAAACTTTGTATTTTGTTTAAAGAAAATGGCTTCACCAGCATGAAGCACGCTAATTCACTCCCTGGGCCTGGCACTCTGTAGGAATTTTGCTGAGACCTGTAAATGATCTGCAACATGTTCAGGGAATGCCAACAAGCATTATTCCTCACTAGAGCTGCATTCGTTACATAGTTTTCTAAGCTGGCTATTTCTAAATGTTTTTCCCTTCTGCATTTAGCCAGCAAAAGGTTTACATGCCATGAAAACCCTTGGTGCCCAGGGAAGCTGCCATGGGGCCCTGCAGGGTGGGCTGGCAGGAGGTGGTGTGCCCTTGCCATGAAGGGGGCACTGGCCTTCCTTGGTGTTGGTGGGGCTCTGAACACTGCAGCCACGAGGAGACAGCTTCTCATCCTCACTGCATTTCTGTGTCTGAACACTGCAGCCACGAGGAGACAGCTTCTCATCCTCACTGCATTTCTGTGTCTGAACACTGCAGCCACGAGGAGACAGCTTCTCATCCTCACTGCATTTCTGTGTCTGAACATTGCAGCCACGAGGAGACAGCTTCTCATCCTCACTGCATTTCTGTGCTCTGAACACTGCAGCCACGAGGAGACAGCTTCTCGTCCTCACTGCATTTCTGTGTCTGAACATTGCAGCCACGGGGAGACAGCTTCTCATCCTCACTGCATTTCTGTGTCTGAACACTGCAGCCACGAGGAGACAGCTTCTCATCCTCACTGCATTTCTGTGTCTGAACATTGCAGCCACGAGGAGACAGCTTCTCATCCTCACTGCATTTCTGTGTCTGAACATTGCAGCCACGAGGAGACAGCTTCTCATCACTGCATTTCTGTGTCTGAACATTGCACCCCCAAGGAGACAGCTTCTCATCCTCACTGCATTTCTGTGTCTGAACATTGCAGCCACGAGGAGACAGCTTCTCATCACTGCATTTCTGTGTCTGAACATTGCACCCCCAAGGAGACAGCTTCTCATCCTCACTGCATTTCTGTGCTCTGAACATTGCAGCCACGGGGAGACAGCTTCTCGTCCTCACTGCATTTCTGTGCCTGAACATTGCAGCGACGAGGAGACAGCTTCTCATCCTCACTGCATTTCTGTGCTGCCACACTCTGAAGGTTATAAATGTTTTAGTTCATTAAGAGCCTCTGCTAAGTAAGGGTATGCTAGGAAGAAAAGTTAGAAAAACATTTATTCCTCAAGCTAAGTACCTAAAAAGGTACATTGCAAAGGAACACACATTTCTTTTAAATTAGCACTTGCTAGGGTATTAAATGTCTTCAAGTTTGAGATGGGAAAAAAAAAAATCTATGTTAGTTATAAATAAAGCATGACTCCCCAGTTGGTTTACCTGGACTGGAAGCATTACAATGAGAGCTTCCATGAATTTCTTTATTAAGAAAGATCTTCTTCCTTAATTAGCAGATCTCACTTACCAAATGACCAAATGGAGAGTGCTTTTCAGCAAACACCACACTCTGCTTAGCAGTGTATGGTCAATGAGTGACATCAGATGACCACGGGGTACTGCAGGTTCTTCTTCACTGGGATCTGCAGTCAGGATAAACAGCCCTCTGTGGGGAACAGTTTCAGTGCAAGGTGAGTCAGTGACATCTTGAGAGCTCTATCACCACTCTGTTTTTATCTATTAAGGAAAAGATAAAGTGATGGAAACCATATTTGTTAGTCTGAATTCAGAGATGCATAATTTGGCATAAAGAAGATTGATTCAATTTCTGTTGGAAGTCAATGCATCTTTGAATAGACCCCAATTCATCCTCAAAGCCAAAGTGTTAGTGACTTAAGAGAAGACATAAAAAAGTGCTTATCTTGAAGAATGTACTTATGGAACATTCCAAGATTCTTTACTCTGACCCTGATAATACCTTGACACACCACTGTGACCCCAATTTTCGTGTGGCTTCACCTGAAATACTCCCAAAGCAAATGCTCTTGAATTTCACAGTGTGAGCTATCTTGCAGTAAAATGATCATGAATACAACTAGATCAAGGAGAAAATTACTTGCAGACACACAAGTGTGTTTTATTCTTCCAGTTTCTTTTCCTCAGAAGCATAATACTCTGAGAGCAGCAACTGTCAAAACAGTAAAAATAATACTCAGTATTTGTGTAAAGATACAGTGATTTAAGATAGTGATATTCATTCTCTGATTATGGCTTTCAAGATTTTTAGTGTTCTTCAGCCCTCCTTTCCCCCCATTTTTCCTGTTCCATGTGAGAGCTCTACTATTGCTTAATGAAAGAAGATTCCAATCTACATAATGTGAAGATAGACCTTAAGAGTTCATAACCAGATGCAGAATAGAAAGTAGACAGATTGTTTTTATTTCTGATTTAAGTATTACAATTTCAAAGTCAACCTAAAAGTTTATTTGCCCTTCCTCTGGATTTGGGATCTCTGTATACTAAGAAAAAAACAGACTCACTTCCAGCAAACCATTCTGTGTATATAGAGAAGATAAGCATAGGGTGGGGGAAGCAAACTATTGTTAAGAATGTGGAAATTAAGCTTAAGGGATTAAATTGCCAGTACTTTCAACACTTGGTTATATAGATAAGGTCACAGCCCAAGAGGGCACAGAGGCAGCCTGTGGGAGAGCTGGGAACTGACCCCAGCTACTCCTTGGGAGGGGACACAAGTGGCATCAGTAAAAAAAAAAAAAAAAACTAAAACAAAAAACAAAACCCCCAGAGCCCAACAGTGATAAAACAGTTGCAGAATTTAGTACTTTCTTAATGAGTGTCACTGTGAAAAGTCCATGTTTTTATCTCTAGGTTAAGGCACATAGGTGAGAAACAAAGAGCACGATTATTGTTTTTCATGAAATAGTTCAGCTTGGGAGGTGCTTGCCACAGGGTGCTGTGAATGCTAAAAGTTTACAGAGCATTAAAAGGAAATTGGACAAGCCCATGGATTAAGAAATTAGTCAATAGCACCAAATTCAAAAACACCCAACAAAACCAAACTGAAGCCTACAGCATACCCATATTGTTCTTAGGGTTTACTTTTATTTGAATATTACTCACGGGTGAGAATGCATTTCAGTGATATATCTTTTGCTTTCCTTGTTCCCACACTCTTCCTTAGACACTGACTTGTGGTCACGGTTGGAGACAGGATGCTGGAGTAAATGGGGTTTTGTTGTGACCTACTACCACTGTCCCAAGGCTGTAATGTTGTGGGGAACATGTTCTGACACCAGCTGAAGATCTAACCCATGAGCTGTTGGAAGTTTTCTTAGATGCTATGTGGGCTTTGTGGCTATTAAGTAATTTCCAGAGATGCCTTTTCCCAGAATCTCTTGGCCCTGCAAATAAAGCAATTCTGCATGGTTCTATCTGCTTTAGACTCTGTGAGTCAGTTGTTGGGACTGCAGCTCATGGAAGGGATAAAATGCCTTGTTACCAGGAGTAGGCTGCACCCCACTGGAAAATTTATTTTCCTCAGTATACCCCTGACATTTCTAAAATCTAAGTAATGGGTTTCTACAAATAAACAACATCTGTATGTTATCAGTATTATGCATCTTCAAGATGGAACACATTCATCTGGGCAGATCCTGAAAGCCCTCCCAGGAATATTTCAAATCCATTTTCAAGGTAAAGCAAACAGATACTTCTGCCGCAGCCCTGCATCCCACACTGACTCCTGCATTCACTGGGAACCCCAGTGACCTCTCTGGGTCCATACAGGCTAACCAGACTGCAGGGCAGTGCATCACCTTTTAGAATTAATACAGCATGCTTTTCAATGGTATACTTCAATTTTACCACTTCTCCCAACAAGAAAATTACATTTAAATTGGCATCAATGAATAGATTGAATTGTACAAAGGTCATTTAAAGGAAAAAGTGTCAGGTATCCACATAAGCTCAAATCAGACATATAAGCTATCAGATGAGAAATACAGGTCTTGAAAACAAAGGTGCATCAATCGATTTATTTAAAAAAAATGCATTTCTGTGTGATTAAAAAAGACCTGGAGGTGATGTAAATAGTTTGGAATGGTTCGTAAATCAGCCTCACTGTAATAATTTATTAAGAAGAAATATGTGTGAATTTCAATGATTTGTAGAAATATAGCCCAAATTTGTGGGAAAAAGCACAATTTAATCAAACTGTGGCTCAGACTTACACTGTAATGTAATTATTTGGCAGCTAAAAAAAGAAAAATGTAGTAAACAGGAAAATCTTACCATTTCCCCCCCTAAATCCACTGGTGAAAGAATCAGTAGCTCTTCAGGCTTCAATTTCTAATTCCATTTGCCTTCTTGATTGCAAGTTATTACTGGCTTTCAGTGATCTGGTAGGGCCTGACTGCTCCAGGCATGTTCCTGGCCTGTTGCAAATGCAAAAGAAGCTGGGTTTGTGAGCAGTCACCCATGAGGATTGGTTCAGCTGCCTGTTTGCCGTGGGCTGGGACCACAAGCACATCCTGCCACTGCCCTTTGACTGACACACAATTAAGATGTGCTAACGGGCTTGTGAGAGCATACCATTAGGATGCCTTCACTGCACTCAAAAATATGTTGTGTCAAGCTGGAGATAAAAGTTTTATTTTATTGATACTACATGGAAATTAAAATTAAATCAGGTACCAAGCAAAAGTTTGTATCTTTTATCCAGATTTTACTCATTCTAGATTTTTATGATCAAGATTTCCATTTCTGCCTTTCAGTACTAAGTGCACTTCCAGAGACAAAGACATTAGATATTATCACAGTTTTAAAATGATTTTTATCAGCGTTCAGGGGATCTCAAGACCACACAAGGAGGTCTTTGGCAAACCTCAAATACAGAGTCTTCCACAATGCTGTGTGGCTGCCTTTTGATGATCTTCAGCTTTAGTTGTGATCCACTTGTTGAAAAAACTTTTTGATGTGTAAGAACCGAAGTGCTTTTTATTTTTTTTTTTTCTCAACAAGTTATTAATTCATTTTCAGCTGAGGCTCCACATCTAGATAAGAGCTCCTCTCCTAACAGGCAGTTCATTCTCTCTGCCTGAATTCTTTCCATCAGAGAACTAGGTATCAATTTATCACTGTGGGTGTGACAGCAATCTGCAGATTCAGTAATAGATAAGAAGAGAATAAATTATTTCTCTTTGACAATGTTGTGGCCGAGTTATTTCATTCTTGTGTAATATTAAAAAAAAGAGTTGAAGAGGCTGCTAGCCTTTATTTTCTCTCCCTGCTTACCTGTAATAACAGAAGGACACAGACGTTATCTTTGCATTCAAATTATATCAATATTTTAAGCTGATACATAGATTAAATAAAAGCACTACAAATTTTGCAGAAACGAATAGGTAATTAAACTGAATTACTTTGACTCTCAGAAAGTCACATGTGTAGTTTAAGCCAAAGAGCCACTATCAAGTGGGAAAAATTCAGTCATTCATAAATAAATATCTAAAATAGAATCATCCTCTGGAGGTGATTTTACCTTCTCTCTTTAGTAACTGGCTGAGTTTTGATGATTAGCTTCAGATTGGCATCTTACAGTTAAATGGCTAAAAGTAGGTGACATGAACCTTATCTTGCCATTATCTATTTTCACCCAATGCAGTAAAGCATTTAGTAGCAATCTTATGGAAAAAAATAGCCATAAATCTTTTTAAGTGTATTGCTGGATCAGGTCAAGAGTGCTCATCAGTTTGCAGGATTAAATACTGTATCTCTAATGGTGTTTAGCACTTGAAATTCCTATCAATATCATTGCTCTAATTTGCAATTACAGCTTTAAAATGTGAGGACTAGATTTGAAAGGATTTGTTTACCCCTTGTCTGATCTGCCATTACCAGAGGGAAGTGAAGGTGTAGGAAAAAGAGCTTGTACATCTCCCGTCTGGCTGAATGCTAAGCATCTGAAAGTTATTTTCTTTTGTTATCTTAAAAAAGCAGGAAAAGGGAAAAGCAGAGAAGCTGAAGTGGGAATAGATTTAACATACAATTATTATGTTTACTTGGTGATATACTATTCTTACTTTAGGCATACCTTAGGTGCAATTAAGGAAATGTACATTTGGGAATCCAGATTCCCTTTACAGTCAAGAGACACTCAAAGGGACAGTGGGAACATCATCATTAGCTGCCCATAACCTCCAGTGCTACCTATTTTGCTATTTAATTGCAACTTTATGGCCTGGTTGTTTCCTGGCAAGGTATAAAGTACACATGGAAAAATTAGATATTGCAAGAACACAGAGCACCTTTTTGAGCCCATTTAACTCCCCTGCAAGTTGGCAAGCAAACCCTGCTTTCACTGAAATCTTGTGTCTAAGCAACACAAAAATGTTTTTCACATGGTATTTACCATATTTTACAGCACAGCAGTCTAGATAAGTGCCTTGCATAAACTGTGTTGCAGTTTGACAATGAGAGGCTAAACTCTCTTTGTGTACATATGACACAGATAAAATAGAAGTTATTAAACAATGTTATTCCTTGACTTTGAACATGGTGAGTATAGCACGTTATCATCTGGCAAAACAAACGTTGAATTTTTGACAAACATACAGGAAATTAAACTGTGACTCAATTAGCCATCCAGTTTAGTTTCCAAAATGACTGAAAGAGTAAAATACTTCTCTTGCCTGCATTACTGTTGTTTTAGGCCAAAGAGAGGATTTGCTTTAGCAGCTCTACTCTGACTTTTATTGTATTGACTTATTACAAAGCTAGTCAAAACAAAGGAAAGAAAACATATTTTGAAGATTATTACATAATGGCTTATTTTCAGTTAATATAAACCAGGACTTTGCATTTTCTTCTCTGAGTCTAGTTGCCACAATATGTGTTTATCATTGCTTCTTATTTAAGATGGACTCACATATTTTGTGAGGCTCTACTGCAAATAGCTTCACTCTGAGGAAAGCCCTGTCTAAGATGGTGGCCTAAATCTTCATTCTTCCACCCATGGTGGGAAGTGAAATATCTGCTTAAGTTGGCAGATGTTGACTGGTCAGTATGCTAGTGATGTGCTCCAGAAAAAAGCAAATGTTGTGAAGGATGAACCAATTTTATACACAAAGGGAAAGAGAAATTGCTCCCTTGATCTATTTGTTGATGTGAAGCATAATTTATTAGTCTACAGAAGTTACCTTACATGCTTACTAAGGTAAAATGTGGATATTCTAAGCTTCTTCTAAGATAACATCTAACACAGTCTAGTGGACTAAGAGACAGTTTGGAGACCCAAAAGCAACATTTGGCAAAGGAAATAACTTTTGTCTTCTTTCCAATTCAGTTTTCCAACATTATTCTCCAGACTTTACATCGCTGCTGAACTGAAATTGTCCCATGCTACTTCTCTAGGCGTGGAGTGCATGCAGCCTCGATGTGATGCCCAAAGGAAGCTGTTGCACAGTCCTGATAATGTGCACATCTATAAAGCTTTTTTTCACTTAACACTAGAGAAAGAGTCAGCTGCATGCAGATGTTCTGGACAATGAGCCTTTTTTGCCTTTTGCCCTTATTAAAGCAAATTCTTCCCCCACGACATTTTCTGACTTGAGCCCATGTGCTGGTTTGAACTGAGGTATAGTGGACTGAGGGCTATGTTTTGGATTTGTGCTGAAAACAGACCTGATAATATCAAGATGTTTTTGTTGTTGCTGGTTGGTGCTGGTGAGAAGATTGGGGATGTATGGCAAGGTGGGAGGAGACACAGCCAGGGCAGGTGATTCAAAGTGATCAGTGATATTCCATATATTTCCACAGACCATCATGTGCAGTATGTAAAGTGGGGGGATGAAGGGGAAAGGGGAGATGTTTGGAGTGATGGCATTTGACTTCCCAGGTCACCATTACAGTATGTGATGGGGCTCTGCTCTCCTGGAGATGGCTGAACAGGTGCCCATAGGAAGCAGAGAATTAATGCCTTGTTTTGCTTTGCTTGTGTGCATGGCTTTTGCTTTTCCTGTTAAACTGTCTATATCTCAATCCACGAGTTTTCCAGCTGATTTTACCCCCAGTCCCAGTGGTGGTGAGCAGCTGTGTGGGGCTTGGTTGGTGGCTGGGGTAAAACCACAATGCCCCAAAAGAAAAGAGCCCCTCTAAACCTGAGAACTCCCTCCTGTGCTCAGCATTGGTGATGCCACATATTTAATACAGCTCAGTTTTGGGCCCCTCACTTTAAAAAGGTCACGGAGACACTGGAGTGTGTCCAGTGAAGGGCAGTAAGGTGAAAGGTCTAGAAAATGTGTTTTATGAGGAGTGGCTGAGAAACTGGGTTTGTTTAGTCTCGAGAAGAGGACACCCAGTAAGGAGCTCATCATCTCCACAAGTACCTGAAAGAAGGCTGTCATGAGGAGGAGTGTCATGGTCTCTTCTACTGCACCTGCAGTGAGAGGACCAGAGGAAATTGCCCTAAGCCGTGAGAGGGAAGATTCAGATTTGACATTAGAAAGAAACCCACTGTTGGGGTGGTCAGGCATTGGAGTAAGTTGCCCAGGGAGCTGCTTGACTCACCATACCTGCAGATGTTGAAGAGGCATCTGCATCTGGCACTGGGTGATGTGGTTTAGTGGTTACAGTGGTAGTGCTGAGTGGATGGTTAGACTGGAAAATCTTTAAGATCTCTTCTAACTGTGATCATGCTGTGATTCTATCAGTCAGCTGAATTGGCTGCAGACTGGTATGAGCAGGCTGCTGGCCAGCTCTCACTTCTGTAACTTCCCTCTGACAGGTTTCTTGTAGGGGTCACTCTAGACAATAGAAGAGGCAGTCTCACTGGCTTGGGGTGAAAGAACCGTGCTTGACCAAAACATTACACCTCCACATTTCTTGTCCACTTTATGAGATGTGGGGAATCCTGTGAAAGTAATTTGCTAGATTAGATGACTCTGATGACTCAGTGTTGCCTCACTTGTGGATGTCAGTCCTATCGCTGTGCATGTAAAGTGAAGGATATGGGTTAGCTCATGGGGTGGGACTCTGACATTCCTCAGAGGCTTCTAATTCCTGTCCTGTTACTGGAGTCCCTAGAGAGCCCCTCCCAAAGAGCTCTGTCTTCCTATTACCTCTGCTAATGGGACTGAGACCTGTGCACCACCACGTATGAAGAACACTGGCAGGCTCCTCTGAGATGGGAGTCCAAAATTCCACATCCTACTCCCCTTCCACAGGCTTCTGTCAGTAGGGACATGTTCTTATCAATTTGAAAGATGAAGCATTTGCTGATACCATGTCTTCCTGCACTGAGATCTCCTACCCCACAGATGTTCTCTGAAGGATTAGTAATGCAGACCAGTCTAGTGCTGCTATAGCAAACCACACTTCTAATCATGTAATCCTTATGAGGCCATTTGGGATTAAAGGATGTTGGGTTTTTAAAAATTTGATTCTATTTGGTTCTTTATTTAAATGTTGTCTTCTGTTAAGTAAATGAATAGCTGCAGTTAACTCAGTTTACGAGTTCAATTGGCTGAACTAAGAAGTAAAATTTACCTGCAGTGACAGCATCAGAGTATGTCTGAAATACAAGATAACACACCTTGAGCCGAGATTCAGAGGCAGGGAGCTGAGTGGCAGTATACAACTAGAGCCTCAAGACCTATGTGTAATAGCCAGGTATTGCTAGCCAAGAAAATTTCCACACTGAGTTCAGTGAAACTGGAATGTTGAGAACAGTCACCTGGAGTAAGCATTTACCACCTTTCATCTTCAAGTTATTTTAAAATTATTAATTGACTCCAGACAGTTCCAGAAACATTGGTGCTGCCATGCTCATTTAAAAAACTAAGCCACAGAATTAGAAAAGGTAATGGCTATCTCTAAGTAGTTAGCAGTGAGAGAAAGAAGACTCAGTCTCAAGATGATACCTCAGAATTTCTGGTTTTCAGAACTGGTTTTCAGTTAAAACAATTGCATCTCCTCCAAGCCACCCACAATATACCCAATACTGCACCTTTTTTTGCTAAGCAGAAAGAAATCCTCTCTTTAGGGTATCACATTTGGGTCAGGTTTGGATGCAGCACAGCCCTCTCTGGAACAGTGTGTGCCTTCCAAGTCTGGTCAGACACACGTTGTACAGCTCTGCCTGAAGGCAAGTGGCAGTGGTTTACATTAGGATCAGAACTAGGCTTGGGACAGTGAGTTCAGCAAGCATGAGAATAATGCTTCTTTCTTTAGCCATCTGCAGGCTCCACCCCATTTCTCAAAATTGCTGAACTATTTACAAATGTTTGAGAGAATCTCTGTGGGATGTTTACACTGCCATGCATTTCAGATGCAGGCAGAGCTATACAACCAAGGCCCACCCCAAAGACAAGAGCTGTGCTGTATTATCAAAATATGTACTGGTTCTATTCTCCACTACCATACAAGGCAGTTCTGCATTCCTCCTGGTAACCTTTCATTACCTCCTAAGTTTTCCAGATCACTGCCAGAATTCTTAAACTTCATGGAATGATTACAGGTTCCTAAATATAAAGCTCAGATTCTGTTTGGCAGATTTGTATAGGAATTTCAGAATTAAGAAAAAAGGTATTTCAGAAAAGGCTGTTAAGACCATTTGTAGAACTGCACTGCAGTTATACAGTTTACAGATTCAATAAACTTTACTGGTTAGAGCGAACCAGACCTCAAAACATCACCGTGAAGTTGTTATGACACCCATCCCACATAGGATGGGAATCGAGGAACAGAATGCCCAAGGAATTTAGACAATGTCCTCTTGCATTCAGCCAGCAACTGGAATTAGATATTGGATGTTTCTGCTTTGCAGTCACAATCTGCAGTCTACTAAACGATGCTGATTCCTTATGCTTTTAGACAGAAAAGAAGTATTACATAAAAAGGATTTCAAACAGCATATATTGATACTTTCCATGCATTACAATTAAATTAGAGAGGGCTAAGAACCTGTTTGCTTGCTGTAATTAAGAAATTTGTAGAGGAATGTTCAGTTTTAGAGATAATTTGCCTAACATATTAAAAAATGCAAAATGAAATTGGAAAAAAGAAGCAATAGAATAGATGCAATTCCACAAAAGTGGCCTGAAAAACTTCAGAATGCCTATCATATTGAGAGTTTTTGAAGTGAAAAAATGTGCATTGAATTCCTGGAATGAGAGAGATGCTGTTTGTATTCTGCCCACAGTGTTCTGGCTCCCTATTCTGGAAGGTCATTAAAATGTTTTCTAAGAACTGATGAACTATTTACTGATTTTATTCCGACTGATTATTCTTGATTTGTCTCCTGAATACATACCAAACGTACTAATTAAAAATACCTCCCAGCTTGTTTCAGCTGGAACTTTGATCTATGTTGTTGACTTTTTTCCATATTTTCTTTGATGAATATGTGTCCAACTAAGACAATACAAGCCTCAATAAGCTTCCATTGAGCCAAATTTCTACACAATCTAGCTAAAAGGTGTCATTACCTGAAACTTGTCTGTCAGAATGTGCCATTTTTGGGTCCAGAACTTGAAATGCAGCAAATGTTAGAGCCAAAAGGCTGAACAGAGGGTCAGCCCACAAAAACACATGGGTAGGAAATGCTGCAAATGCTGAACATGGATTTTTCTGCCTGTTCTGAAGCTTGCTAGTGTCAGATAGAAATGGGTGCAGACCACACTGAAGTGTTGGTTAAGGTACTTTTGGAAGCACTCTCCAGACTGACTCATGTGTGGATGTGTTTTCCGTGTAGGCGGTCTGTGTGTGAGACAGAGGAGCCTCTTCTCCTGTAACCTTAGCCAAACTTGGCAGAGGGATAGACATCTAATATTAAGTTCCTAAAAGTTTCAAAAAACTTGCAAAACAAGTTTTGTTTGTTAATGCCAAACCTCTGCTGAGCCTCAGCCTCTTAAAAGACAATTTCTGAACAGAAATTTCACATGGGCAAATAAGATCTAATGAATTCCCTAATCATGGGAAAGGCATTAGTCAGAGGTTATGTATTAAGCTGCAGAAAACCTCAAGAGTTTTTGTCTGTATGGAGTTTCTCCTACCTAGTAAATGTAGATGATGATAAAAGTCATAAATACATTTATAAGTATGGTTTCCCAGTTAGATTCTTTGAAGTCTGTAAAGGAGAAACTCTTCCTGCAAATTAATATAATACAATTAGGTTGTCAATTAATCACAAAACCTCTGGGAGCTAAGCTGCTTTGGTTCAGGTACTTGGAAATGCTTTGACTTTCATAAGGAAGACACTATGGAGCAATGAACTTAGGTAGAGGGAGAAATGGCAGCTGGTAGGTACCTTTTCAGTGATGTGTGACAGAGAAAACCAGAGCAGGCTAGGAGACAAAAAGAACTAAATTACAATGGTCATTGGAATAAACAGGACTTTGTCCTTGGCTGGACAAGGCCCTGAGTAACAATATACCCACAAATTTTACTCCACTTTCAGCAGAGGATTGAACTGCATGACTCCTAGAGGTCTCTTCAGTTTAAATTTTTCAGAGATCCTATGAGCCCTCAAACACTGATTCCACAGTTAAAAGATGGGTAGTTGATTTTGCTATTGTTGTTACCAATGCATGAACATCTGGCCTGGATGCCTTTAGCTTTTGGAAAATTTGAATGGACATCAGTGTCTTGCTTGTTTAAGAACAAATCACCAAACTTTTCCAAATGCCTTTCAAATTCCTGTGTTTCGCTTCTGCTCTAATTCCTCAGAATGGGAAGTGAGGTTCCCATTCTGTGAAGTAAATCAGATCACCTTGCTCGAAGTCTTAAAGCTAACCTCAGGCAGCAGACTTCAGCATAGTGCATCAGACCATTAGCACAAAAACTACTTTTGCTTTATTGAAATGAGGCACACCTATTTATCACCATACAGGTGTAACAGATAACTTTTTAGATACCAGTGTGCAACATTAGGAACATGGATTACCACTGGATCATAGAATCACAGAATGAGCAAGATCTGTGGAATGGACCACAGTGGGTCATCTGGTCCAACTTCCCTGCTCAAGCAGGGTCACCCCAGACCACATGGCACAGGATTGTGTTCAGGTGGTTCTTGGATATCTCCAGAGAGGCAGACTCTACAACCTCTCTGGGCAAACTGTTCCAGTGCTCAGTCACCTGTACAGTGAAGTTATTTCTTATATACAGGTGAATATAGGATTCACTTCCTGTGCATTAGTTTCTGTCTGTTGCTTTTTGTTCTATTGCTCAGCACCACTGAGAAAGAGTCTGGCTCCATCCCCTTGACACCCTCCCTTCAGATAGACACTGATGAGTCTCAGTTGTCTTTTCTCGAAGCTGAACGGGCCCAGCTCCCTCAGACTTTCCTCATAAGAGATGCTCCAGTCCCTCAACCAGCTTTATTGTCTTCTGCTGAGCCCAGTCCAGAAGCTCCAGGTCTGTCTTGTACTGAGGAGCCCAAAACTGGACACAGAACTCCACATATGCCTCATCAAGGCTGAAGAACAACCTCTTCTCACCACCTGTCATCTTGAAGTGCTCTTCTTCTTATCTCACAACCTTGGTTATTGCAGCCTTGTTCTTACCCTTGTGGTCTGATTTCTACCCATAACAATTAAACAGCAGCATAAACTTTCCTTTTTTTAGAGTAATTGAACTTCAGTACTTCATTTTTTTACCTTTTAATAGTGATTCAAAAGTATTTCACGGTGCTTCCATGATTCAGCATTATACCCTGGCTTATTACACATTTTCCCTCTATTTTCCCACTGTACTCATGTTCATTCTAAAAAAAAACTTCCTTGTGCCTCTTTCTCCTATCCAAATATCCTGGCCATGCTCTTTTCCAGTTCTGCACTGCCTCCTGGACTTAGAGCCCTGTCCTCAACCTACTCTTCCTTAAAGCCTTCAGAACACCTCTTCCAGTTCAAAGCTCCTTCCCCTGCTGTTTGCAGAGCCCTGCCCGGTGGGAGCAGCAGCCGTGCCCTGAGCGCAGCACAGACGGCATCTGCTGGGGAGCTGAGGAACACCAGGCGGCTGCTTCCAAGAGTTCAGTACTGCCAACACAAAAATCAACCCTTGACTCATGTAAACAACTCTTTCAGGGCAAACAATAAATAGCCTCGATGCTTTACTGTGACACTATTTTTTTTTAACAAATGAAAAGTTAGCAAATATATGGAGCTAGACTAGTTTCTCATAAACTGAGTGCAAACTTTTTCTATGACAATGCCGGGCATGAATCCAAATCTGAACAATGCTGGGCTTAATTTGTAGCAGAAACACCCTCTTATTTGGTTCTTTTTTCACTTGTTTAGCGGGGAGGCAAATCCGTACCACTTCGTTGTGACTGTTCACAGCAACCACCGAGCCTGATATTGCTGCTCTGGCGGTGGCGCCCTGAAGCAGGGATTGCCTCGGGGCTGGCCACAGGTAAAGCCTATCTGCCTCATTTCTGTGAGTCAGGCAGTGAACACAGGGTGGCAGTCTACAATATAAGCCTAGTCCTAGCTCAGATGGTTATGGACTTTGGCTCCCTGAAGCTCCTTTACCCATCATTTTATGTTAATAAGGACATTGAAAAAATGAACACGTTATTTTCAGTACTTAATGATACTTAGATGATATGTTTTCCATTTAGCCGTTCTAGGACTTCTTTGGCAGTACACTTCATTAAGTACCATTCTTTGGCCTTATGCTTAATTAACAAACTCAATTTACTTTTTAAATGAAGGATTGTGTAAAGGCAGAGGTAGAAGGCCCTGGCCCGTAGACTTCTTCAGCCTCAGCACTTTGAAGCAATAAGTAGATGCAAGGAGTGCAGAAGGGCTCCGACTTTATACTGTTAACAAGCAGCTCTTTGTAGGACAAAAAGTCACCAAATCTACTTATGTGTGATCCTACTCACTGTAGAGTGCTAACAGCATACCAATGTAACTTCAATGATCTATTGCAGTTAACATTAAAAATCATAGCTGTATCATGTGTAGTTTAGGGTGACTATAAAACTCTTAGCTGCTTTGGTCTACCTACAAGAGATGATATGAAGGGTGCCTACTTGGAGCTGACACCACAGCTTGATAGCTGGGACATTCAGAAAGTGAGAGGGAGAATTTGGAGTTAAAATGCTTGAGGACAGCCTTGAATCCAAAGTTCCCACGTCTGGAAGCAAACACTCATTCAGAGACACAAAAGAAGGCGAACAAACCTTACCTGTGTTTCACACTGAAAACTATAAAGAAAATAACATTTGCACTCAATGGAGACTGATGGGTATGCGAGGAGCAGTTGGAGTGGGTTCCTGTCAGTTCTAGGATAAAACAGGGCACGCCACAGTCCTGACACATGAAGAGGTGTGGGGGCCTAGCAAAAGATTTTCTACTGGCCTTTCCTACTCTTTTTCACCACACAAAGGCATTCATATAAATTGATATGAATCAGACTAGAATCTTCTCTGTCAGTGTTTCACTTGGCTGAGAAAGGAGGACTGCTTGGGACCCAGGGGACTGCGCTTGTGGAGGTGATTTTAAGATGGCTTTCCACTGAGATTCAACAAGGTATGGGATGTTGCTGTCGTGGGAGAGCATGCCTAGGACTTGAGGACACCCTAACTCTCAATTTCTGCCCATGAACTGCTACACACACTAGCTCCCTTCATCCTGGTCTCTTAGCACAGCCATTGTGGCCCTGGTACCCTGGAGAGCTTGCTGCTAGGTGAATTGCTGACCCTTGCCTGGACTGCCAACCTCTTGCTTGCCACCCACTCCCAGTTCTAGGATCCCAAACCCATGCTAAATGTAGAAGCTGTTGAGCAAAATGTTACCATTCTGCCACCCATACCTCACCAGTTGTTCTGGGAACAGAGGGGCTAGAGTTTCCAAGTACTTCCAGTTCTGCAAACAAATACTTCTGTGCTAATGGTCATCGTACAACAAATTCAGGTAATTCTACTTCACACCATTAACTGTGTTCCGTAAGACTTAAAACCTATGATTCTGGAAGCAAATGGGAAGTTGCTGTGTTGATTGCTCTTTAGCATGTCTATTAATACATAAACTTTAGATTTCCAGAGGTAAAAAATACATATAAGACCTGATTAAAATGTTTTTATTTTATTTCTAGCATATGTGTAACCATACTGAGTTTGAAATGTAATCAAATCTCAGTAAAAGTTACAGATTATTCCTACCAATATGTTACTAATTCAAAGATGCTTTTTCTTAGCTTTGTTCTTTCAAAGTTTTTGCAAAGCTTTTACCAGCCTCAATTTTACAGACCCACAGGATAGGTGTTCCTTAAATAAAGACTTACCTGTTAAAATGACTGCTTACAACTCTTTCTTACCAATGAAGTTCTACTCTTAAAAAAAGAACTTCAACATTCAAGAGAGGCTAAAATTTCATCTGGAAAGTATATATTTTTATTATTGAAGTATGCAAAAGTTTCCAACTTCTATTCTTAGCTTATTAAGATAAATAGGTCCAAAGGGACTTCTAATAAAATAGCCAAAAATCCAAGAAAAAACCCCAACACTTTACTGCCAACATTTTTATTATGACAGTGACAGAATGAAATCTCCTTTATGCTTGTTTTCGAGCTCCAGTATGTTGATGTCTTTCAGCTGACACAGAAAGCAGTATCTGCAGGAACATAAATTCCTTTCTAGCTCATTACAAGAAGAGTTCAGCACTCCTAATAATCTCTCAGCTAATGTGAAGTTACAGCATTATCTTTGTCTTCTCTCTATATCACCTGTACATTACACCTGATGTTCTTAAGACATAACCCTTTCCAATTACTGCATGAATGCAGTCACCATTAAGCCATCCTTATGGATAATCATTAAATAACACCTTATACCACCCCCAAACAGCATTCTACAGCATGTCCTGTACATAATCTGCTACAGGTTAAGTAGCACTTACATGGAAAAAGCCTTCTCTCAGAGACATTCTAGTGTTCTGGTTTAAACCTGCAAATCTGGCAAGGATACAGTTTATTGGTATCAGCTGAAATACATATACTTTTTTGTACTTCCTGAGGATCTCTCAGAAAAGCTATACAGGTTTCAAGAACATGGATGTGAAGTTTACAACTTAGACAACATGTAAAAATCCCAATGTATCTCAGTGGGTCCTGCTTTTGCAGCAAAGGATCACAGTGCACTTTATTTTCTCAACACATTACCTCACTTGTATGAATTCAAAACTTTCCATTCAATGTCTTAAAATAGTTTATGTGAACAGAAAATAACACTAAGTTCTGAAGTTGTGCATTTGTTGGAGCAAGACCCACTGTTTTGCACCTATAGCACATGAACTATGTTACATAGGACAGTAACCACTGCACAGTAATATAGGCCTTCAATTTTTTAGGAAATAATGTCCAAGCTAAAATAAAGTATGGGAACATTTCCCTTCCTCCTTGCCTCCCCTGAAGGGGATTGAACAGGAACAGAACTGGTAGACAACTTAAATGAAAACCACTAATTTTATTAGATGTTACAATACAATCACCATACAGTTACGAGAACCGCACATAAGACTTGCATAGATTTTTCTTTAAAAAATAATAATTTTTTTTTTTTTTCAGACCAGACACTCCTCATTCAGTGTTTGGCATCTAAGAAGCTTCACTCTAGGTCTATAATTATTAAAAAAAAGAAAGAGCCACACATTTGGTTTATCTAGTAAGCAAAGCTAATACACAGCTGTGATTTTTTTCACTCAAATACTGAAGTTTTCTGGGAAAGACTTCTTCATGCTTTGGTTCAAAATGTAGAAATCAAACACAGGATCCGTTTGCAAAAATACATTCTTGGAAATGCATACAGTATTGTGTGCCACATCCCTCTTAATAGAAGGCACAACTTATGAAAGGAACATTCAAGATACAGAACAGAAGCCAGTTCTGAAAGGCTAACAGTGACATCCACTACTTCTGGTGGATTGTTTTAATCTAAGCAAGACCTGCTCTTATTTTCTAACAGCAACATTCCCCATCCCCAATCTATAACATAACCTCAGCATTTGTAAATTAAAGCTTTTCCAGGCATGAACCGTTGCAAGAAAGAAATATGAACCAACATTCTACTGGTGGAGTTACTTTCAAAACTAGACCTAAGAGTAGCCACCATCCCCTAAGAACCTACATAACAAAACCAAAGAAATTATTAAATGCAAATTTTTTTAAGTGTCCTTAATTAATTCCTCCTGCATACGTGAAGTCAGGAACACCAAGCAGTACATGGCAGTAAAACTGATCATTTTGTCTAAAGTGCTTGATGAAAGCAAAAAAATATAAAAATGATAAATTAGTGAAACCAGAGGTGAAAGAGTTATTCATCATACAAAGCAAGTTAAATTGGAGCATTTTCACATTTTCTTGTTCCATTAGACAGGATACAGCAAAAAGATTCTTTACAGTGAAGAGCTCCCTTAGAATGTATAGAGTTTGTAACACATTTTTTCTTACATTTCTCTGATATGAAGTAATTTGAAATAAGACTCAGAAACAATATTCCAAAAAATAAAGTATTACAGATAAGAAATGAAGATTACATAGGAAGCTTTAGACATTAAAAAAAAAATCTTTGGGAAATGCTGTTTAATACTTTCAATAATTTTAAATGCCCTGACACTATATATTTTACAGTAGAAATGCAAGAGCCTTTGGAACACAGCAACACTTGATTAGTTCTGTGCATGTCTTCTTTTATGACATCATCTTCTCCTTACATCCCACTGAGCAGAAAAGCATCCCTTCCACAGATATGAACTTCTGGCCAATTAGACACTTGCTGCAACAGGAGCACAAGAAGCATTCCCTCGTAGCATGCCAGTTGAAGTTGTTGTATGTTACACGCTGAACCTCTGGATCTATAGCATTATGACAGCCTTGGCAGATCTGTTTAGAAATAAAGCAACACTGAAACGAAGCACACACACGCTCTCATCAAGTGCAATAAAACTTGGAACTCTGAAATGTTTTTGGAGCAGAGAGACAGGAGTTAAAAGAAGCCTCTTAAAAAAGTCTCCAGTTTTTGATTTTTTATTTATTTTTAAAGTGTTTTGATTGGAATTCAGTTGAGGGCACAGAATAATAAAATTGACACATGAATTTTTTGCTGCTGGGACTAAGCTTAGACAGTTATGATGGTTAGGATTTCCCAATACCCAAATAATCATAAAAATATTTTATGTCAAACAGCACAGATCTTCATATATTAACCTAAATACATGAAGAGATTAGCTACAAATTTTCCTGTGCACTGACAGCTCTGTGGCAATGCCAAGTAATTAAAGGTTATTAGGAAGTCTTGAACACAGTTCATCTTAAAATCTGGTTGTTCACAAACTGTAATTTATATAGAGAAAGGTAATGTTTTAAGAGGAAAAAAAAAGACTCCAAAAAACCAATTCCTCACACCTACCTCATAATATTATTAACTAACAACTAGAGAAGATATTTTTTTTCTCCATTCACTATATAAACCATGTAGGGTGCACATTAGACTAAGCCTCCAGCTAGTAGCTGGCTAACTTACAGATATGAACGCACCGATATCTCAGATTACTTTCCAGCATCACCATGAATCAAGAACTACCATTCTTTGCCAAACTTCTAGCTGTATCCTGTCAATCAGTCTCCTTTTTAACACGTGTGGTTGGAATTAAATGGAACAAAAGTACCTAGATTGCAGTTATCACTACAGGCTTTTAGCAAATAGCTCAAGTTGATTTCCACCAGGCTCAATGAACTACAATTGAAAAGAACTAAACATTTAGCAGCATCACTCATCTTTCACCTGCTTTACTCCTTCTGTTACCATGTCCTGCTTCACCACTGGCTAAGTTCAAGGTGTTCTTCCAACAGGTTCCAACCCCAGGTGCCTTCACCGTGGCCGTGGCTTTTGTTCAAGTTTATGAAGGGACAAAACACTTACCTGCCTAAAGTTGTGAGTTTTGTGAATTTTTTCCCCAAAGAGGAAGAAGATGACTGACTCAAGCCTAAACGCACATTCAATTTATACTTTTTAGATACTCCCAGGCTGAGAAAAAGTAAGAGTTTGAAGCTCCACAGACCTATGTTCCCTTCCTTCATAACACCAAGACATCTGTGAGAACCTTACCACAGCATGGCTCTTCATGTAGCAGGATTTGCAGACTGGCTTGTCATTCACTGTTAAATAGGTTATCCCAGCCAAAACACAGTCACAATCATAGCAGCAGAAGTGTTTCAGATGCCAGTTTTGCCCTTCTGCAAGAGTATATTCATTGCTGAATATTAGCTATGAGGAAGATATAAACAAGTATACAAGTAAACAAGTACATTCTTTTGAACAGTGTATCTTTTAATAAATACAGCCTCTGGATGTTTTGTGATTTGCAAGAACTCCCCATCGTCCCACCATTGTTTAACTATTTCCCAAAAGCCTCCATGCTGCTCCCAAGAGCCTGCAAATGCCAGAGGCCCCAGGAGGGCTGCTCCCTGTTGCTGCCCAGGGTCAGTTTGGCCCCAGTGCCCCTGATAATGAGATCACTGCATAACTGGGACTTGTTGGAAGAATTTGCCTTCACATGGCACATCCTATGTCCCCATAGATTGTGCAAAATCACCACCAAATCCAAACCAAACTATAGATCTTCCTGAATGTGCAGTGTCCACATTGGTTTCCGATCTTTGCAGCTAAAATATCAGCTAAACTGGTGAAGCTGTATCATCTTCCTGCACTGAAATGTTTTACAAACATCCTAATCCCTTCTCAGGAGAACAAACTTACGTGCTAGAAGAAAAGACTAGGATGTTTCCTACCTCATCACATCCAGCACAGCGAGGTCTTTCGCTATCACAATAATGTCTTCCACAATACAGGTTACCATTCTTCCAGAAATAGATCATGTCCACTAGAAGTTCACTGCAGGTGCAACAAACGAAACAACCTGGATGCCACAATTTGTCATATCCAGCACGTTCTGCATAGACAGCTGGGTCACCTTCCTTCATGTTCAGTTTGCAGTGATAGCAGGACTGCAAAGAGGATATTACCAAATTAATAAAGTCTTTGAGAGCTATATTTATATAAATTACATACTATTGACATATTTAACAAACCTCATCTTTCCTGACTGAAATCAAAGCATTACTTTAATCCCATGAGTAGATAGTAGTGGTTCAGGATATACCTGTACAATAGTTGAGGTTTAACTAAGCAATTCAAGATGATGCACATTCCACTGTCATAGAATTAGTGCTCCTTAAAAGGATTGTTGTACTTTGCTGTATTCACATTCTGCAATTGCAGTCCAGTGTTTAAAGGAAACAACTGGCAATTAAAATTCATGTTATGCTCTGTAAACCTTACACGCTTAGGAATAAGGAGAGAATAATGACCCTCCATCAAAGCTAACCACGGAAATGGCTGTACTTAAAGGTCATAAGCAGACCAAGCCATACCTGCATCACTGGTGTGGAAAATAAAAAAAAAAAGTGAATATTTCAAACTGATTGTGTTTAAAGCTGTGTTCTAGGGATGCTAGTCACCATGGCTGCTGTCCAACAGTCTGTGATTAATGATTTTAGGACAGGGAGAGTGACTGTATGTACTGTACCTACAAAAGGTATATAGACAGCCACACTACAAACAGTTCCAGAGAGTTCACAGTCAGTCTTCTGTCCTGTACCTGCCTACAGAGAGGGTTTTGCCATCAAGTAAAAAAACACAGATGATTTATGTTACTGAACCAAAAATTTTTTATCTACAGTTTAATCACCAGTCTGGCATTTCCTGCACTCCAGCTGCTCTGTGGACTGGGCTGAACATCCTGGGAAGGTTTTCCTCTATGACTCACATCAGCTACAAATGGCTTTCTGTGTGCATATAAAAATAAAATACAAATAAAGTGCCTCAGCTGTAAGGCATACTTATCTGATTCCAGATGCCAGACAATTTCAAAAGATATACAGAAAGACATCAAAAGAGTAAGAACAACTTGCAACAGAATGCAGAATGTAGGAAAACTAATGGAAGGGAAAGTTCAAATATACATGTATATAAAGGTTTCTGACCTTCCTACTTTAGACTTCATACTCCAAGAGAAGTCTACTGGAAGGTTAAGTAGCTGCCTAAACCCAGGTCTAAGCAATGTGATTCACTTGCCTACCATTTACATCATCTCCAGGTTTGGTGGTTAAAAGCTACATAAAATTTCCTTTTTTACAAGATGAAAATATGTTGAGTACCTATTTTTCTTTAATTCAGTTTTCAGACATGGTAAAAAAGCTTTGTATTTCTAAACACAGAGACATTTACTATGGGTATATTTATATTAATATTGGAGACCTGCTTGTTAGTGTTGTCGGGTTTGCTTTTTTAAACTTTTTATCAGGTTTCAAAGAAGTGCACTCTATTCCTATAATGAAAATTATTTTTTCAAGAGATTCTTTTTACCACAGCTACAGAAATACAGATTTCCAACTCAGTCTGAAAGACAATGTACAAAAAAATTGGATGAGCAAAAATGCAGAACCAACTGAAAAAATTGTAGACAAGGATGGCATTTCTTTTGCTAAGTATTTAAGAGCTCTTCGTTGTATCAATTCATGCTGAACTGTTAGAAAGCAATTGAGACAATGCTAAATCATAGAGCTGAAACAAAGCCTCACTGCAGAAATCAGACTGCCCCAAAATACTTAAAAAACGCCCATATCTAAATCCTGATTGTTTAACCCAGTGCAAACTCAGTACCTAAGAACAGATGAGAAACCCAAACATTCACTTACGCTATTAAGCACCTACAAGCCTCTGTCTGAATCTTGGCCCACACTGATAATATATGCTTGGCTTAAACTGCAGGAAAAATACTCGGGTGCTGGAGTGAGAGAAGTTGGGAAGTGAAGAACAGGCAATGTAGAAACGAAGCACTTTCTGATACAATTACTCAAGAGGACAACGTGCCTCCTGCTATTGATTATTACAGTCCAAGGCAGTTGGTCAGCAAGGTACAATGCAAGATGTGCATTCCTGTAGGTCTTCCTTGAGGAGGTAAGTTAAGAATTGCTGTTGTGAAACTAAAGTAAACCAGCAGGAAAGGCTGATTTAAGACAAAATTACAGTAACCTAATCAAGCCATGGTAAAATAACTTTTTAGTTTCTTAGATTCTCCATAACAAGACAGTAACAAAAAAATTAGCAAATAGCTACAGATAATTAAATGGCACAGCTTGAAAATTTTCAGGGTAAGTGGCCATGTTCAAAGCTAAAACCTAAATGTTGATTTTATATTTTATACCAGTGGTCATATTTACTGTCAGTTCAGAAACAAACAACAAAAAAGCACACCACACCCCCAATAACATCAAAAGCCACATTCTACAACCAATGTTAAGCAAACCTTTTCCTCCATCTAAAACTTGTGTATTTTCTGTAAGCAACCTGCAGAAAATTTTAAGGATTCATACATATATAGTAATATGTATGAATTAGAATAATGTTCTATTCTAAACATTAGATTTTAGAATGTTGCTTTTAGCAACATTTCTAGAAATCAACTTATAGTAGAGCTTTTGACACTCTTAAGTAATGCCTACCCTCCACTAAACTGATTGAATGTTCCTTCAGTAATCTTACCCTATTTTGTATTTGTAATTGTTAGTTGAGACATGCATAGCAGTAGTCATGTCAGAAATACTGATTAAAGCTATATTTTTTGAAATATCAATGAAAACTGGGTAGTTTTATACACCTTGTTTTTCATTGAGCTATTATAAGGAGAAATCAGATGGCAAAGGAAAAAAATATATAAGAAAATGGAGCTGAATAGGAAAAGAAGGCTAGTCAAAAGAACCACATATGGCTCAACTTGTTGGACACAGGATGGAGACGTGTTACTTTATTATTCCTTAATTTAATTTCATTTTAAGCACAATTTGTCAAGTGGGTAGTTTCAGTGCACTTCCAAGAAAGAGAAAACAAGCTTCTAAAATTAAACTAACACTTCAAGAGGAGAAGAATGTAACAATTAGTCTGTAAGACATCACAAGCTTTTTGATCACTCTTTTGTAAAAGCCACCCCAATATAGTATCTCCAAGCTAACATGTTTCTGCACTCATGAAAAATGATGAAAGAGTCACCTGGGAAGTTATTTGCTGCAGTGCATTAAATACTGTCAGAAACCAGGGCTCTGTGCAGACATTCACAACAATTTCCAGTTCCCTTTCTTTCTTTCCCTCCCCAGATTTTTGCTATTCCAAATTAACAAGCAATGCAATTGGAAAAAAATGACCAAATAGAACACTCAGATTATAATACACCTTCTTGCATATTTATCTTTCCCTTCTTATACTTACATATTGAGATGCTTTCTGATTTGGGGACTTCTCCATTCTTCCAACAGCAGATGAAGTACCTCTGCCACCACCATTTTTCAAGTTATTCTCATCAGAAGCTGTCACTTCAACCTCACCAGGAAGCTTGACATCTCCTACACCAAGTGCCTCATTCTTGTACTTCTTCACAAACAGTTCCATATGCTTGACTTCATTGGGGGAGAGCTCGTGGCATTTTGAAGGATCCTGATCGTGAGCAGGCAGCTGCTTTGCCAACTGCTTCTTCCTGTAGTGCGCGCCTTCCGAGCCAGCGACAGGCTGCTTCTCCTTTGGTAACATCTGCATGTACTGTCTAGCCTGAATCAGGAGGAATTACAGATCAGATGGCACTTCAGCTACAGACCCAAGCAAACACAACTAAAATAATCTCTGCTGTTTTTAGTGACAGACAAATTTGTCAAAAACAAGGTTCTTTCCATAAACACTAAGCTCCTGAAACAGTAATGGAGATAAAATACAGCAGATGCATTAATTGGCTTCTTCCCAGAGTAGGAGACAGGCTCCTTTTTAAGCCTTTTACAACATACAGAAAAGAGTTATTACTTCTCTGAGCAAATAACATTTACACAGCACCTTGTCTCTGTCTATAAATACTGAACATGAGTACAGTCTTAGAAAAGTAGAATCTGAAATAATCTGCTTGGGGCATACAGCCCACTGGACAAATAACTCTACTAAATCATAGAAAAAAAGTCCCAGTTTTAATAAAGCAATAAGGCTAAAAATCAAATTGGTAACTGAATGTTAAATAATTCTTAGATGCACAAGGTTTGATTAATTCACTGAAAAGGAATAACTTGAGATAATGTCACTCTGGCATGCATTGCACATTTTGGTACAATAAATTAGTTAATCAAAGTTTGAAAAGTGAAGCAAGATCCTCAGAAGGCTATCTACCATGTCCTCTACTTCAGCTGAAAAAATACTGTAAGAGAGCTGCTCTTTTAGATGCCAACACTTACCTTGTTCTTGCCATATACAGTAAAAGCTATTACCAGGACTAAGTGTTCCCCTTAAGTTTAAACAATGATATAAATTGATGTGTTGGGTTTGGTTTTTTTTTTCCTTTAAGCCCACAAGCCATGCAAATTTTTCAAGTTTATTAAAAAAAAAAAAAAAAAGGAGAAGACAAAAGGAAAAAAAAAAAGGGGGGGGGGCAGGTTCTAGAAACTGGTCTCCAGGGACTTAGAAGTTAACTCTTAATACTATGTATTAAAAACTACTTCATCTCCCTAGGTTTTAAAGAATTTCTACATACAAATATCCATAAAGCAAGATGACAGAGGCAAGATTCATAAAATATGTTCCATATTTTCAGTTTTGAGGAGGAAGGAAGGAAGACTACAAGAGGCAAAGTTATCCTCCCAGTAAGCTCTACTACTTTATCTCCCACCAACTCCTGCCTTGAACATGAAAACATGTGAGCTGGACTTACAAGAGTCTGATTCTGGACGGGAGGCGCCCACTCATAAGTCACAGTATCAATAGTTATGTTCTTGGCTGGCACTGCGTTGGTCAGTATCATTACATTGCGTTTATACATGGGATTGCTGTCACTCTTCAGCTTTGCAATGAGGGTTGTGTATTTTGTATCTTCCAAGAGTTTCCCCACTTTCCGATCTTCCTCATTGCTTGAAGGGATATCATGCTCCTCCTGGCCACATTTACAGTTGCGGCAGATTTTCCTGAAATTCATGGAAACAGCAACAAAATTACAATCTCACATCATCTGGTGTCTCTCATCACCAGGAACCAAACCCCTTATTTCCATTGCTTTCTTTAGGAAATATACATGTTTTTTCTGCAATGTGTCCAATACCTCCTTATGTGTTCTCTTGTATTGTTTACGTTATTTATTTACAGATCTTGTTGTATCAGTCGACTACACTAATGCATTTTTAACAGGAAGCTATGTAATTTCCTCAGTTACACCTCAGTACTGATCAAACACATACATATCCATTATCAGTCATCTACCAGATTTATTATAACTTAATGCATCAACATGATTCCCCCAGCATAATTTGTTTGGGCTTTTAGTTTTTCAGCTGCTCTTCATACATTCAATCTTACACACACTATATGATTTTCTTCACATGTATTTTACTGTATGTGTGATATTTGGTTATCACTGGGTTGCTATCATGTGAAAACAAATATTTCCTAAAAAGGAAGAAAATGCATACAGACATACAAAGAGTGTAATTGCACTAAGTTCTGTTCAAAGCACAGCATTTAAAGAGAAGATGAAAGAAAAGTTAAAGGCTTATATGGACAAAGCCTTTCAACCCAGCTCTGAACCAAGTCAGAGGTACTCTGGCACATGCTGTAGAGAGAATTTTCACAGAAAACAGCCTTAAAAGGTAGAAGTATATCTACTTACTTGGATATAAATTATATTCTTTCATATACAACACATTTCAACTGCTTTAGCTAACAAATATTAGAAAGCAATTTGTTACCTTAAGCATAATTAAACAATCCACATATAATGAACAGAACCCTGGATTAGACAAGCTAGTTCTTTATTTATTAATGGCATCTCTAGAACTTCAGTTCAAAACAGTCAGCCACAGCATACAGAAATTAGTGAAACTAGATACTAATGAAAGGTTTTTATTATAGATGAATATAATATATCAGTGTTCTGGATCTCTAGAGTTTGAAGAGGAACGAGCAGTGTTTTACCCCATAGTTTATGCTATGCAGTGTATAAAGGATTATTTATCCTTTATACACCACATAGCATAAACTATTAGCTATAAAATGCTTTTGAATCCTGCTTGCCAAAACCCATCAAACTCTAACACTGCTCTGCATCCTGCTTTATATAGTCTTGAAGGCAAGTTAAGTGCCTTAAGATAAGGTATGTAACAGGAACACAAGAAGAACATGCCATGACTACAGCAAGCCCCTGAGATAATGGGAAAGGAAGGAGGACCTTTAATTGGCCACCTGAAGAGATACACAGCCAGGCCCAAATATATGGTCTCTATATGTACCAGTTTAGGGTGAGGGGTACTAACATTTCAGTGTTGTGGATGGTGCCCTGGTCATGTGGTTATACAGAAACCATACACTGTGGTAACTTAAGTTATAAAGCCCATTCCAAATAAAAATACCTAACTCTGCAATAAAAATAAGTCACTCATGCAAAATAACAATGTTAAACAGAAGTGACTCCACTTTGCAACACAAATACCTAGAGAGATCATTAATTAAGATATAGACTGTCTAACAGCTTTCAGCTCATTTCCACAACAGGAAAGATGTGCTGAATTTCAAAGCTGATACTAACCTGGATAGCTACTAAACACTGATCACTTTGCAATCTCCTAGTTTACCAAAACCTTCAAACATGAACTACCATTGCCCATTAAGCCTAAAAGCTTTACTATGCATCTCCAGTGCTGGAAACAAAATTTTGCAAGATCTTCAGCATCTGTCTACACAAGTCCTTTACATAGCTAATACTTAAGAGACTAATGTACTAAAAAGCTATTCATATTCACTTTGCTCATCTTTTATGGTATGCAAGTGCTTATACCTTATTACTCAGTCATATATTTTTTGAGCTCTCATACCAGGCAATAGAATTGGACCTTGCATTTTACAGATTGAGTGATTTACATCATGATCACCATGCAGCTTTATGCCTCACAGCACACATGCTACTGCAATTGAAGCAGTTTGTCCATCCAAACAATGGCACCAAACACTTTATTTACTCTGACAACTTAAATCTTTAGCAATAGTAGCCCCCAGTTTCAGTCTCGCGTGTTGATAAGAACATGTTTTAATAACATTGGTGAAGACCAGATGTTCTTGGGTTCCCTGCAACTGAAGTATGATCAGGCTGTCCAGAACTGCTCTGCTTGCTAGATGGACCTCAGTAAGAACAGTTTATATTGCTGTATTGCCCGTGTGGTCACAACTGCCATTTGACAGGCTATACACTCTCCCCACTCCGCAGCATCCAAACTAAGGTGAAGCAGCATTGACAGCAGTCACAGACCAGACCCACAAGCTGTGGTGGAATTCATTCTAAGACTTTCACATGTGCGGGAAAAGCCACAAGAGTACCTTATTTTTGCTCATGTTACATCATGAAATTGCATATCTTTCTCCTAACAGTATTGTTTCAGAATGCAGAATAGCTTAGAGATCCTGTTTCTATTTTCAATTAGATGAACTCCCTGACTCAGCTGCTGTCATTATTCCTGGTCCCACCTTGAAGGCTTAACATGTTTCACTGACTGCAGTATCTGTGAGAGATTTTTTTTCTGCTTTCCTCATAAATAGGTAGTTGCAAAGAAGTGAAAGCACACAATTTGTCCTTAGGTCCTTCCTGGAAAACTGGCATAGAACTATTGTGCTTTATACTTGCATTAAAAATAACGAGGTACTCACTAATCTTCCCTACCCCTGCATACACTGAAATTAAGAATTTGACTGTGTACATTTCAGTTTAATCTCCTTGCTCTTTCCAAGTTAAGGGAATTACTCTTTGCCAACAGTTTGCAAGAAGCTGTTACAGGAGCTATGCTATTAGTGTTTTATTAGTGTATTAGTGGCCTTGGCATTAGAACGTGTGTACCATTATGCCTCTGAATACAGGACAAAACAATACAGAAAGAATGTGGAGAATGCTGAGTCACAACTGATGTCAGCATTTCTCAGTGAATTGAAGGAAAATCCCCATGGCTGTTGCCATTTCCCATGCTCCCCAATGCTCCCCCTGGATCTCAGCCACATGAAGATGTCCACAGAGCTACTAACAGCCCATAAAAGCATCCTGTCCTGATTTATGATCTCTCCTCTTGAGTAATTTCCAGTACTTAAAGATGTCCAATTGATATTTACATGTAACTATTTCTGAATATTACTGTTTCCAATGTAGTCCTAACTTCTTTCACTAGTTGCCACAGCACAACTAATCCTGCTCATTAGTCATTCACTGTCCCCTCTGCAGAAGGTATATGACCAATTACTTCTCTTTAGAATAGACTGGCTTGTAATTTTTCTGAATTTAATACAGCTATCCCACTGAATTGACCCCATTCCACTACCTTAAATTTATATTTGACAACTCTGTCTGAAAATTGACACTTTATTTTTACCTTTGATAGTAAAGTGAACACCTCATTTCCAAGAGTAAACAATTGCTGTTACATACACCCACAGACATATAAATATATAAAAATATATATGCTTAGACAATTTTATCTCCTTGACACTGCCTGTCAAGAAGACAGGCAGTGACAATTTCTTGTTCTCTCCATCTTCATTGTTGAAAACATTTTCTCTTCACTGGAGGACATTCAGCAGGATCCCCGCTGAAGGAGGTTTTAGGGACTCCTGCTTATGTCTTCACAGCTCTCAGGACCTCATCAAAGCAGAGCAATATTCCTCCACACACATCTCAGCAATTTGAAAAGCTTTTTGCATTCAAAACATGGAAGATAGGGAGGAAACTTCAAATCTGTGGAATCACTGTAAAGACATGTCTATTAGATAGTGCCTTGCTAGCAGGTCTTGAGTAGTTAGAAAAACAAGGAAGAAAAGTATGGAGATTCCATCCTCTCACATAATGAATTCCTGTGTCCTGAATGGCTGCTGACAGGAAGGATCAAAGACTTCCAGTTCTTTCTCCAAAATCCAATGTTAACCACCCTCCCAATTGTCTATGTTTTTTAGTGTATGGAGAGGAAAAAAATAAGATGGATCATGATCCTTCCTATGCTGGTTCATAGTGACAGGAGGCGGCAGCTGCAAGCATACAGAATTCCTCAATAAAGACCTAGTAAGTCCTGAGGCTTGTGCCCTCCATGTAGAACGACTAACTTATTCCTATTACAGAATCACAGAAATCCAGATGATTCTTGAATATCTCCAGTGAAGGAGACTCCACAGCCTCTCTGGGCAACCTGTTCCAGTGCTTGGTCACTGTCTTGGTTTGAAAGACAGATATCTGCTAGGAAGGGGCAGGATCTCCCTAGAGATGGAAAATTCAAATCCCCTCCCTCCAAATTATTCCAATTAAAAAAAATTAAAGGAGCTTTCAGACAGAGGTATGGGGGTAGGAATAACAGTTCTTTACTAGTATATATGACAAAACAACAAACAAACAACAACTACAGCATTAATAATAAACAGAACCAAGAACCTTGAGGGCTTTCTTTTACAAAAGCCCAGAGCAGTTTGATCTCGGCGCCCCTGCAGGGCTCCGAGAGGCCGAACTGGAAGGAAGGAAAAGTCCCGGGCTGGTGGATGAGATGAGGAGCTCTGCGCTGGCAGCTGGAGCAGCAGGGGTGTCCCGGCAGGGCTGGGCAGGGCAGGGCTACAGAGCAGCAGGGGAACCTCAAAGCTCCGAGGAAGCAGCGGTGGTGGGGGGAGGCCGGAGAAAGCGAGTTCAGGATTCCCGGGTACACAGCAGATGACTGTAGATTTCCCAGGACGAGGCAGAGGCAGAGGGCAGCCTGACCGTCCTCCTTGGTGCTGAGAGCAAGAGTGCCCTCCCCCAGATCTGTCTTTTTGCCTTTCCCAAAGTTCATCATCTCTCCCCTCTGAGGGACACTCCCAGGGACTCAAAAACAATAGGTGTAGCCTTGTGCTGCTATATCCCTCAAGTACTCCTTTTGTTCTGACTAATAAGTCATCAAGGCTTCTTGGAAACTTATGGGAAAAAATTCTGTGAGAAGAAAAAAAAAAAACAAATCTAACCCCCAACAGTCACCTGCACAGTAAAGAAATTCTTCCTCATATTCAGGTGGAACTTCCTGTGCATCAGTTTCTTTCTGCCCCTTGCTCTTTGTCCTACTGCTCGGCACCAACATGCAGAGCTTGGCCCCATCCTTTGACACCCTCCCTTCAGATATTTATAGACATTGATGAGGTCCCCTCTCAGTCATCACTTCTCGAAGCTGAAAGAGCCAAGCTCCCTCAGCCTTTCCTCTTAAAAGAGATGCTCCAGCTCCATAATCATCTTTGCTGCCCTTCACTGAACCAACTCCAGGAGCTCCATGTCTCTCTTGTACTGAGGAGCACAGAATAGGACACAGCTCTCCACATGCAGAATGCACCCCAGGGCACACTGCTGACTCAGGGACAGCTTGCTGTGCACAGGATCCCCAGGTCCTTCTCCACAGAGCTGCTTTCCAGCAGGTCAGCCTCCAGCTTATGCTGGCGCTTGGGGTTATTCTTCCCCAGGGGCAGGACCCTGCATTTGCCTTTGCTGAATTTCATATGGTTTGCCTCTGCCCATCTCTCCAACCTGTCAAAATCCTTCTGCAGGGCTGCACAGCACTCTGGTGTATCAGCCACTTCTCCCAGCCTTGCATCATCAGTGAAATTACTGAGAAGGCACGTTGCTTCTTCATCCAAGTCTATGATTTTGTGATTCATTCTGTTATGTTTTCTTGTTATTAATGCAGCTGTAAGTAATTGCAACTACTTTGAGCTGCATCTCAATGCTTCCCTGTCAGTATCAGAAAATCTTAAAGCCAACTTAAGGCTCTCCCTGCCTTCCACATAACTGTATCTGTGCAGAGAAGCCACATGCTGAAAACAATAATTCCCAAGCTTAAGATTTTTGTTTTTGGGAAGTTTTTTTAACATCTCAGCGAGTCACATCAGGGACAGTTACCACTTTCTGGTATACACGCAACCAACGTAAATCAGAACCTTTGCTCCTGTTTGTAGCAACTTCTCACTCCTGTCCCACAGTTCCCTCTAGTGGGAAATACATTCCCAAAGAGCAATATGTAACTAACTGAGTAGCAATCTCTTATATCCAGCCTGACCCACCAGATGTGTGGGGGTTGTTTTGCAGCCTGAAAGAAATCTAACACCTAAATTTAAAAGACTTTCACCTTTTGCTGCTGTTACATTTGGACAGAAGCAAAATTCTGAGGAAAAATTCAAGAGCAAAAGCTATTAACACACTAGGACAAACCAGGTAGTTATTAGCCATTCAACTAGCATTGTAGACCACATCTCTCACTTTACTCATTTTGTTTTCAAGCTCACAAGACTGGGGCTATCAGAACTTCAAAATTCAGGAATAAATTTTACTAAAGGCTTAGTTTACCACCATTTCTATAATAGCCTCAATTTACAGTTCTGCACCTATGAAACCTGCCTACAGAGTGTGTCAAGATTTACAGCACAAACGTCTTAAAACAGTATGTGCCACCCAGAACAGATATATTCCAAATAGTCCCAGTATATAGAGAAGAAGGGTGTAGCAGCTCCTTGTAAAGCCCTGCTACTAGACAGGTACCCTTGGGTATTTTGTGCACTTTACAGTCTGACTCCCCAGAGGAAGAATGGAGGGTTTTTTGTATGGAAATACAAAAAGAGATTGCGTGTTGTCTCTCTGAGGAACAGCGTTTTCACGTGTCAGACCAAGGGCTGTGTGATGTGCTGAGGCTGCCCGGCTGTCCCCAGGAGAGGGCAGTGTCAGCCTGGCGCAGTCCGCAGCAGAACCACACCCGGCACACGGGGCCGCCGCTGCCCTGCTGGGCTGCATCTGCCTCGGAGGGAGGTCACTGCCCTCAAAGGGCCCTTCCGGAGCTGTGCTCTGGGTTTGTACCTAAAACAGCCTTGAGAGGACCGGGCGCTTCTGGCACAAAGTCAAGGCTTCCCCGTTTTTAAACTCTGCCCAGTCCTCAGCAAGTAGAGACGCTCGGAAGGGGCACAGCTGACTCTGGTCAATGGGGTTTAAATGCTATATAACATCATGATAAGCAATAAAGCAGAAAAAAAGGATGAAGAAGTCAGGGTTTCTGACTTCTTAAGTAGTTACAGCTTGGAGACTGGCTGGGCATCAGTGCGAGATGGCCAGTACATTCCCTTTGCATCACTTGCTCACCCACCGCTTCACCTACTAAACTATTTCAGCCCACGAGTTGCCCCTCTTTTGTTTCTCCTTTTTTCTCTCTCACCCTGATGTCTGGGACAGGGAGTGAGCAGCTCTGTGAGTGTCTGGCTGCTGACTGGGGTCAATCCCTACCCCCAGTTATTCTCCCACTGTGTAACTGTTTCGCTAATTACAATTCTTACTTCAACACTTGTCTTTTAGAGATAAGTAGCAATGAAATAAGTGGGTAAACTTGAACTGATTTTTGATTATTCATGTTATAAAGACGATATTCTGTCCACTTGTGCTAAAGTTTGTTCCTACTTAGAAGAGTTTCAGATTTAAAGGCTAACAATTAAGTAAACATATTTGGGATGCATCACTTTCCATTTAAGTGGCAGACTACTAAAATATATGTATCATGCAAAGCATGTTAATATACTTTTTCCTTTGAAAGCTATTTACACAAAACTGAATGAAGACTTCAGATTTACACTCCTATTGTCTCCAGTAGCAGCTCAGCTGGAGAAACAGCTATTTTCCAACCCATTCTTGACTTCTCTCAACTACTAACTTTTTGACTGTTTCAGAGGTATGCACCAGATTTGTCTGACACTTAGATGAAGCTTTTCAGACTACTTCCAGCCACCTGATTTATCTGGTCTATCCTATATGGACTCCAGTTCCAAATTAAATCTTAGTTAAATAGTCTCTGTTTTTACACATTTTTCCTTACTTTAATCCACTGCTGTATACAAACTTACTTTCTAGAAGAGACAGTGTTCTGATGAGCTATGTATTCAGGACCCGACAATGAGCCCTACTCACAGGAAGACAATACAATATGGATAAAGAAAGACACAGGCAAAAAACCCCAAATACCCACACAAAGCAGGCACCTTTTAACTTTGCCATCGTACTATGATGTGACTAAACCACTTTAGCCATTTTATTTCTTTTGATTCCAAATTATTTCATGTTAAAGAATTATCTAGCAATTACAAGGTGTAACACTGGCAACTAAGAAAAAGTTAAAAAATAAATAAAAAGAGAGAAAGTTAACTGGACTTTTTCCTCTCCCACTTGTAATTTCCCCATCTGGCACAGTGACTATTAACAAAAGAGTTTTCAAGTAGAAAGTAATATAATTTCTCATCTAACCATGGATAAACACTATTGACTCTTGCATTTTTTAGAATTCTCTTTTATTGCATTACTTACATTAATTCTGTTTTATTTTACTATTACTTCTTCACACAACCCCTCAGTCATGCAGTGCATATTGAAAAAGTCTTTCCATAAATTAATTTTCTTTTTTCTTTAGATGATCACATTTACTTAATAGTGCATTACCACTTCTCGATCCATGTCATTGTTTTTAAGTTGTTTCAATAGCTACATATTACAGATAAGAATATAGCTTCTTGATTATGAATCAACTTATAACAAGTTTTTGCTGTGTTTTGTTTTTGTTTGATTGATTATTTTCTAAACAGTCTCCTCTGCAGTGAAATATTTGGGCAAAGATGTAAAGTCTCCTAGGCCTTATCAGTACCCGATGCTGCTGTGGCTGAGATGCAAAGGCTACCTAATAAAAAAAGGATTAATTCTACTGCAAATGCAATTTTCACTGTAGCTAGTTAGCATTGGTTAAAGGCAGTAATTTTCATTGATAGCATATGCTAGTGCTACTAACAACTATTTTCCTGTTCTTTTCAGGGTTTTTTCTTTGAGAGGGACCTGTTTTCTAAAAATTCAGAATTACTAAGCTACATCTTAGAGCACACCCAGTATTATGAGTGAACTGGGCCAGCGATACATAAATGCATTAATATACATATACACATCTTGGTTGAGTAAGAGAAGAAAGGTCTTAATGAAATACAAAGTTTCTGCATAAATAATAACAGACTATTTACTGCTATCATCTACTCACTGATTTAGGAACAGCACACTATCCAAGTTCAGTATTATCTAACTTACCTGAATTTGTGTGACACACGCCAGTGACACCTCTTCCCCATCTACGTAAGTTGTAGGTGTATACAAAGCTTCAAATATTTTCAAAATAATTTTACCTAGCATCTCCGATCAAAGCTTACATATTTGGTCAGGAGTTGAAAAAGCATTTATTACAGAAATAAAACACATTTCTTCCCTGCCCTGCCTCTTACTGTAAGGTTAGACAATTTTACAAATCTACTTCAATTGTCATTCACTTCAGGGCAGTGATTAGATACTCCATTGTAATGCAGCTGAGAAGTTCTGGCTCTGAATTGTGTCAGCTTTTTAAAAACACCTTAATAGTTTAATTGAGAGAGAACAAAAACGGTTACTAAGACCTTTGCACAGGTATGTCAGCTGAGTCACATTTGGTGTCACTTACCTCCAGTAATGAAGCTCAAATCCTTCACACTTTTCCTTGCATTTTAAGCAGGGGGCACCAAATCCTTCCTCATGGCCCAAGCCCATCTGTGTACAGAGAAAGATGACTACAGTCAGCTTCAAGAATTATACTGCATGAATGATCTTACTGATGCCTTTACAATCTGCAATCAACAGCTAAAGCAGAAGATCAAGCATTTGACTAAGCTGACATAAGGACAGCATTTTGGAGTCCACTCACCTTCCTATTGTATCTATACAAACAGCAGTGTTCACACAAGCCTGTACACCGGGTTGAGCTAAGCAGGCAGAGGTAGCCTTAGTACTTTTCTGCTGACTTTTCTCTCCAGCTCTTTTGCTCTACAAAATTCACATAGGGGAAGAAGCAAACTCTTTGCAGCATTTCCTTAGGTCTAAGGTGTGAAACCAGAGTAAGTGAGGCCAGAAGACCTCAAGTTAAAGGACATTTAATCCAGCTGTCTCGACAAAGTGATTTACAGTATATGACTTGGCAAAATACTGGAGATCAAGAAATAAACAGACTCCATGTTTATATGCACTAACCTGGAATAAAGTAAACAACTAAGTAGTTGGTCTAATATTTCCAAAGGCTACTCTGATAGTGACTGAGAATAGTATACACCCTTTACAATTACATTTCAGCTGAACTCACACCAGCTTACTTTTTGAGGGGAAAGAGAAACAGCACAGTTAGCAAAATCAATGACCAGAAGTGATATGCACAGGGTTTTGAAAGGGTGGGTGACCAATTCATAATGCAGAGAAAATAGAGAATATAGAAAACAGTGCAGAGTAAAGGTATTCACACATTGTATCAACAGATCAGCAAATTTAAGCTAGTAACAACCACTTGAGGTTTGAAGTGAAAAACAAATACGAAGCACAATAACTTACGCATTTATATAACACAGTAAAATTAAAATATGTCACGCCAGCACTTTAAACCTTTGAGGAACAAAGCTCTCAAATCAGACAGATGAAGGACCACAGAAATGTGGCCACAGTTGGGTATGTAGGCTCATGCCCAACATGCAGAGAGGAACCCATCCCCACACTCCCATGCAGAAGTAGGAGCGCTCCCAGCTAGCTGTAGGTAGAAACAGCTCACCTGCAGTTTAGTATTTACCATGAACAGAAACACAGCTAGAACTGACAAGTTTTGGTATTAATTTTAGTTCTGCCAACAATGACACGATGCCATAGTTAATTAGATGTGGTGATAAAGTTTTATTATTAAGTTTGCCATTTACTGAGAGAAATCACACTACTATTGTTGTATGTACAAGGATATAAACCAGTTTAACTTTCAACTTGTTTTTGTCCAAAATAAAGAACAGATTATTGACAACCCCTTGTTTAATACAGAACACATGTAAAATGCAGGGAATCCCATGTTTTCAGTTACTTTATAATTTAAAGGATCACTGCCTCAACAGTCATCAGACATCTCTGAGAAAAACGTCCCTGAAGATTGTGATCTGTTTTGAGATAAGAGGTATGTTGGCAGCTATTAAGCTACTGCAGGGATGGACAGAAGGACAGAACGCAATTTATTCCATATCTGGAAGATGAAATACAAGCTGGCTGCGATCATGGACACATCTTCATCAACCTAAGGGCTCAAGAACTTCACGTTACAGATGCTAACCTGAAGCCTACCAGCAGATATGTAAAATAAGCATAACTTTAAAGATTAGGTTCTTCATCAGCTACACTTCTGATAAGCTATAAGATAATAAAAGTTCATCTTCACTGAAGATGGGCATTTATATTAGTATTCTCTCCTGGAATCTGGAGATCTCCCATATGCACACACACACACACCATGAAGCACAAAAACCCTGAGAACTCTTCCTAATTCACACTCAAAAAGACCAAGATGTTAGCCAGGATGTTTCCTAAAGGGAAAAAAAAGAAAACTTTTTTTGGGGGGTAGGGGGAGGAAGGAGAGACAGATTGTTTTTTATTTGGTGTTGTTTGTTCTGTTTTTAATGTCATCCTCTCTAAAAAGTTGTTAAATATGATTGGACTGCCCAAATAAACAAACAAAACTCCCACAAAACCCCAGTCTTCCCCAACTCCCCAAAAAAGACACCATTAACCCATTCTCTCTTGCTGCTGCTTCAGTTACAAACTGCCATTACTTTGTCAGGCTCAGGCTCTTCCTTCCTTCAAAAAGAGTGGAATGAGAAGAAAGGGAAATAATGATCAACTCATTAGTATTGCAGTTAGAAGATTTAGAAATACAGGATCACTTGTTTAGAGAGTACTGTTTTATACAGAGAAAGAAGTAAGAGAAGTAAGCTTGACATTTCAAGAATTCCCAACACAGAATCTGAAATTCAAGTAAGAAATATTTAAAAATTGCAAAACCCATTTAAAGTATCCTTTCCAAACCTCCTGACATTTAAGGGTTGGGGTTTTTTTAAGCTAAAAAAAACCTCTTCAGAAACAAATTAAAGAGAGGAAATATCTGCTATCTAAATGCTCCACCCAGAACATATTCTCTCCACACTACAGGGACAAAAACCAGCCAGTCTATTTGCACTTCCACAGCCAGTAGTCTTAGCGCAGATTTCTTCAGAAATACATTCCCTCCCCAGAAATAAAGAGCACATTATTATGTAAATTGTATTGTGCAGCTCAAGACAAATAAATTGAATTAGCAAATTAGAGAGACTTGTTTGGAAACAGATTTTTCAGTTTGCTGTGAACTAGAAAGAAGGGAATTACCTTTCTATACACAATGTCTGGGCACCTTCTGGAAAAGGTTTCGCTCAAGACTGAAAGGCACACTAAAAACCAAATTAGATGTGATTCCAGATGCACACATAGCCTCAGCCTTTGTTCTGACAGAGAAACTATGTGGCTGCTTGCCAAAAATTAAGACATAAAATAGCCAAACTCAAAAGCACTGTAGACTATTGTTATCCAGAAGTCAGTGCATTACACATTTCTCCAGAGTGCTGTAACAGGACATGCTTCAGCTGTAAGAAAGCATCAGCCTCAGAAATTACTTTCTTCTTTGCAGCCAATTCATCTGTAGCTTAGGAAATCAGAAAGCCTAAAACTGCAGTGTGGTGCTTCTTTACTGCTACCCATCTCTGTACCCATGTCCTCTGCAGAATATGGCCAGCTCCAAGCAGAAGCACCCAGTGACACAGAGCAGGCTGAGCACCGGAGAGATAATGTGTACCTGAGAACAGCAGGGAACCCATCTTCCCCATAAATGGAGTTATCGAAGAAATGGCACAGATAGATCAGCTCAAACACTGCCAGGAAGCTCCTGTCTGTCTACTGCCGTAATTATCATTTTACAGCAGAAGGTAACCAAACCCATCTGGTATTACCAAAATACCCAGTACTGACTTAAACAGCCTGAGTAGAGAAGATGATATACCTGTGACTGAGATAATCCATTGCTGCTTTCAAGATTACACAGTACCAAGGGCAGAAAGCTCCAAGTGGTTACAGCCAAGTGACAATTAGTGAAAGATTGCCCTATTTCAGTTCACACTGGAATCTAGTGACAAAAGCTGGCTAACTTCACAGTAAGGAGTCATGCATAGAACCTTACTATCATCTTAAAAACCCAAATGATCATATTCAAGGGTCTAAGAGTTTGTTTAGAAGTGTAAGAGGAACAGCAGTTTCCATGAAATTGTTTAAACCTGGCTTATCAGAAGGGTTTATTCTTAAGTTTACTGAATATTTCTTATCTCCTCAGTCCCACCAGGAGACCAGAGTCAACTCAGGCCTGAGCTGCTTTTCCTTCCTCACTGCAAGAGGACTCCTGTACCACCAGACAAGTGAGCTCCATCCTGCCAGACAGTAAGACACAATAGTGATACCTAGCCTCTACAAAAGATAAAAAAACATTCCAACATTACAGATCCCTCCAGAATTAGAAAGTATGTGGCTATACAGTGAGAATGCTATCATTAATGGACTGCAACAATTAACAGTGAGCCTCAGATTAGAACTAAATCCTCTTCATTAACCTTTTTGCAGATCTTTCTTCTGTGCTCTTTAGTGCTCCAAGCAAGAATTGAAGTGATCCATGCTACAGCTATTCTTGGATTTACCATAAAATCCTATGAATGCTCTGGTTTGAAGATTAGTTAATTATTGATCTATTTGGATGTTTGAGTGGGAAAACACCTGTAAGAGCCCAACAGATTTCTTGAAAATCTTAATGTGCTTTAGGCACTTTCAAAGAATGGAAGGTAAAGCAGGAAGGACAACAAAAAAACCTCCGAAAAATGAGAAATCTCATTGCTGTGCACGCTCTGTTGCTGAGACCTGATCTTCTATCACTATATTCTGTACCATCAGAAGTTTTCTCCAGCAGGGAAACACAGTAAGTGGAAAATTAAAATGCGTTATAGCATGAAAACTTTAAAAAGAGAAGACCAATGATACTTCTTACAATTCCAGAATGAAAAAAAAAAGAACAAACCACTGCAAAAGACATATGAATATCTGGACAATGCTCTTATAAGTCTTTGACAGACACTGTATGAGAAGGGAAAAAATTTCAGATCTGTAACAGAGAGCAGTATCCCTGAATCACTTCATATTTGTTTTTAATATGTCTATTAAAACTGATGGCAAGTGTGACCCTGGGTTTTTTTAATATGCATTTTGATTTAGGGAAAAGTTGACTGGGATTAAGAAACCTGGGTACAAAAGTCCATTTTGCACAGAAAGAAGGATGCCAGAAAGTGGTTGCATGCAAGAAAAATATTTGGAAGATGATCTGGGCAGGACAAGCAGAGGAATAAATCAAGGAGCTGCAGTAGCCTGATATTTTATTGTGCTATCTTCTACTAAATATGAAATAGCTCAGAATTGAAATATTTGAATATTTAATATTTAAATAAACTGCTACATAGGGTACCTTCAAAAGGCTAACAGCTATTAAAGATAGCTCAGCTGGATAGAAAACAAGTGTTGTTTATTCAGGAAGTCCAGCATTACAGTTGCTAAGTTTGAATGCAGCTGACACAGACTATAACACTATCTGTAAACCTCCAATACAACACCATCCATCATCCGGTACTGCAGAGGCATTTTCACAATACTCCGTGTATTTTGTTTTGACATCAGCACTCTTACCCAATTGCTTACTCTACCATCAGGTTTTGAAAAGTAGATCTGGAAACTTACACATTAATTTTTTAGGAGCTTTAGTCATGCAGTAAAGTGCATGCTTTTTATCTGCTTTTAAAAGCTGTAGCTAGACAACCTCAGACTGAAAACAAGGCACAAATAAAAAGTTAGGCAGACTTTAAAAACAACAAAAAATCCCCCAACAAAACCAGAAACATATACACAGCAATACTGGAGTACAGTTAGCGCTGGTGTATTCTGGAAATGTCATGACAGAAGCCTGTCTACTCCCTGGACCTGTTCATTTGACCAAGTTTAAGACACTAGGTAACCAGTGTGACACGCTTTCATCTTAACAGCCCTGCTCTTCCTGAAGGTTCCCAGGACCTAAAAGAACTCCACCAACTTTGGTCACCAGCAAAATCTATATACTAGGGGGGTTTGTACATATACACCCCCATAAAAAACCCCATATATAGATATATACGCAACCCATACACATAAGTATTAGTTACATATAAGTGAAACATCCGTATCTATTTAGATTGGAAAAAGCAATCTTAAAATACATTCTAGAAATTTACATCTACACCCTTATAACTGTAAACTTTGTATCTGCTAGGAAGAAGATTTATTGCATGACACTTTCAGTATACTTTTTTGAAGTAAAAAAGTCACTTTAACCAACTTTTAACAGTACAATTTCATTGACAATTGCTACTCATCATTACTATTACTTATATTTCTTTTTTTTTTTCCAGGAACAACTTCAGAAGCAGATATGTGTTATTTTTATGACAGAATACTGTAACTCAAAATATGTTAATTTTCCCCCTTGAAGTAAAATAGTTGCCTTATAATTATACCCTATGCAAAAAAGTTTCATGTGATCTTAAGTCATGCAGTCCTGCATTCAGAGAGTTTCTTGACTTGCTATTCAGGCATTTCATGATATCTTATAGTCAGACACCTGGGGAGCACTTTTGTCATAGGAAAAAAAGGTCAAAAACTTTAGTTTAGCCTTGCCATATTTGCCAAGCTGCTATCCAGGGATGCTGGACAAAAAAATAACTAGAGGGGTAGATTCAGACAGGTACTACAAAAAATTATTCACATAATTTGTTTTTTTCTAACTTTGATGGGGGAAAAAAATCTCAAATCCCACAGCATATGCAGGAAGCAGTTACTTAGTTTCCTTGTGAACAAAACTGAAGTAGTTCCTCTCATATCTACATAAACGTTTTCATTCTTCCACTTGCAGGTAAAACTCACCCCTGAATAAAAGTACATTTCCTTGATCTTACTATATGTATGAAACAGCAAAAAAGATCTGCTATAATGGGTTTGCATAGCAGTAACACCAAAACAAACAGTGACCTCAACAGGATATGCAGCCCAGCAGACATTATTAAATCATGCTTTGCAAAACACAGAAAAGTTGACTTTGCTCCTATACATACTTTATTCACCATCCATTAATCAAAGATCATTCCAGTTGTTGACTCAGCAATGTCTAAAGTACTCAGTGTTTGGTTTTCCAAGTGTAACAGAACAAACTAAGTCTCAGACCACTGAAAAATAACCATGCACAAATTCCTCATTAGAGAAGTTGCACCTCTTCCCCCCAGACTGCCCTGCCCCTTTCTCCATCACAAGCAAAGTTCTTTCTATAAAGCAAGTACTATACTGTGAAAGTTTATATAGAACACTCACTGCCAGATTCTTACGTTCTCTAGTGAAGCATGAGACCATGCTGCCAGGACTGAAAAGCAGGACCGTGACCTCCAGATTCATTTTACCAAGTTCACAGAGGTGGCAGACAGGGCAAGAATCCAGGCTGTTAGAACAAAGTTCTGCTAGAGTATTCAACACAAAGCATTAAATCTTCATCTTTCCTACAGCCTCAAAGCATGGTTTGAGAACACAGCATATATTGTATTTGGGAGAAACAGTGGTCTGTTTTTTCCACAAGTACTTTTCAAGTTGGAGCTACTGTTTTCACCCTTCAGCTCTGTTGAGCAGTTATTTTATACAAACACTATCTTCATGATACTCAAATGCAAGAGCAGATCTAAATCCTCCAGAGAAAAAGGAGAAAATGTACAGTTTCCCCTAAACTCCCCATCCTCCTCAAAGGAAAATTCTAACAGACCAGGGAAGTCTCAGACTTAGTATTCACAAAGCAGCCAAAAAAGACACCATTCACTGCCTAGATGTTTGCCAGTTATTTAAGAGCTCTAAAAAGCATGGTGGACTGACTACAAAATTTAAATGGTATTCCACACATTTGCATACGTTTTGCATATATATTGCTCAGTGCAGAAAGTTCATGCTGAAATTTCTGTTTCTGGCAGACTGTGGTTGTCCAGAGCCCAGGATTCAGACCAAGCACGACATCTGGTTACATGTTAGTACTGGTTTCTTTGGCCACTTGTTAAGACAGCAAAATTAGTTTTACAGCACATGAAAGAAACCAAACAGAAGTTAAATTAAAAATCTGAGCCAAAGTAATTGTGCCCTTAGGATTCTTTAAGAAGAGTACATTAAACAGGACTGTTGCTTTTCTGTCATGGGCAGCAAATATATCAGGCATCCACTGCTAAAACGATGAAAAGTTACAAATTGTGGTAGATAGGGCAGTAGTTTTTCCTGCTGAAGAACAGCAGGAATTGTTGGATTCCCAGTGGTCTTGTACTGGAGGGAAGCAATTCCAGTCAGACAGCCTGTGCTAGAACTGTTACATCTGAATAAAAAAAGAAAAAAAAAAAAAAACAAACAACAAAACAACCAAACCTAGTATCAACAATGAAAACAGATTTTCTCTGAGTGCTTTTTTCCTTCATACAAACCTAGGCATGTAGATATAAAGGTAGGTAACAACTTTCCAAAGAGAGGACAAAGAAGCTCCAAACTGACAAATGGACTCATGGATTACTGACACTTAAGAGAAATCTCAGGAACGTCACCTTGGAAACTTCATCTACCAGGTTTTCAAGAAGCAGAAAACATCCCAAGATATTACTCTGTACAGTTATAAATCAGCAGCTGTAGGTAGGGAAAGGAGCTTTTCTACAGCCCCAGCTGAGTGTCTGAGCCTCCACACCGCATTCTGCTCTAACAGGCATTCATTTCCTTCTGCCCTGCTGAACACCAGGGCTACAGAACAGCCAACATCTAAACTCAGAGTTCAAAATTGCAACGGAATTACTTATCTGGGAACAGCATGGTAATTCCTGCTTTCTTCTGCCCAATGTTCTAAGAACTTCCTGCCCAACAGGCAGGTTAGCCACTCACCAGTCCATAATGTTTACCAGGTTATTTGCCAGGCAATAAAAACATACAAATCACTACAAAATAAAAGTTACATGAAGTACAAAGCACATTTTGTAGGAGAACTCAAGCTATTTTGCTTCAGGGTGCAAGACAGACAGGTGAGAAGTACAGCATGTGGTAAAGCAACCCCTTGCTGCTGATGGGAGTTAAAATCTGACACAGATTTTAAAGTGTCCACCTCAGGACAAGTTTCTTCTAAAAGCTAAGTAGTTTATTGGTTTTGATAATCTTGACTGGAAACTTCTCAGAATTTTCTTCCGCTCTCCAAGAAAGAAGGAATTTGGCAAAAAAGAGAGAGAAGCAAAAAGATAATAAAACAAACAGGTTGAAAATTAGAACTAAAGGACAGAAAAGGAAGACATGCAGTTATTCCAGAGTTGACATGAACTATTATTCTATTCAGTGTACAAAATCTAAGAAGTTTTGATTAAATAAATTTTGATACTTAAAAATTGAAGAATTTTGTACCAAACTCTGGTACCTAGCAAAGCTTCCCAGTTCTCCCTGTAGGGACTTTCACAGAGCCTCTTCTGTTCTCTTGGAAAACGAGCTCCACTCTAGCTACAAATTGAAGATGAGCAGAAAATGTGAGCAAGGGAGGGGGAACAGTGCAATAACAGAAATAGTTTTCTGACTATATATATATATATAGTATAAACAGAGAAAATTTGAAGTTTTTCAAATCATAGACATCTTTGCATAGTAGTACTAAAGCAGAGCAGAACAGAAATACTACTTTCATTAAACAGAGCTTTGCTGGTTTATTTTTGTGGCACTAGCTTCTGTGTCTGAGCAGGTTCAGAAAAGTCTTCAGGAATCTTCTGAGTTGATGAAGAAGAGAAGTAAAAGATGAGCAAAGAAAAATATGACAAAAATAGTCAAATAAATTTAAAACACACACCTACTACCCAATACTTACAGTGCAATTTAAAGCAGATGTTCAGCAACTACAGGTTCCCTCAAACCAAGACTCTATTATCTGCAGAATTTTATCAGTCATTTTACACCCTGTATTTATTTTCTCTTTAGATGAATAAATTCTGAATTAAAATGCTCTATCTTTCACAAATATGCATCTCTCTCCTCCTTCCTCCTGGAGTTTGAAAAACTTCCAGCCAACAAGCTCTGTGATGCCATCAAGGTTAAGTTTTAAATTTTGCTTAGTAAATATAAGCAAACCTACTCAAGAAGCCTATTTTCATTGCATCAAGGAGTCACACAAGGGGAACAACCCTGTGCACACCACTATGGGTTGAGATATGCAGTTCCTCCACAGCAGGATCCTCACTCAAGTGATATTATCATGTGGTGACATCACTTGAAGCAAACAGCAGCTCAAGGCTAAGCATTGCTCAGATTCAGCCTTAACAGGCAGCTTTCCACACTAGAAAACCATTTCCACCCCCAAGTCAGGTCCTAGCCTGCAAGCTGGAAAAGCACACAGGTATACAAAAGTGCATGTGTGTATTTTAAAACATGCTGCTACTTTTAAATAAAACAATTCAGGAATAAACTCCACACACATTCATGCAACATGCATTTCAGAAGATTACTTTTCACATATAAGTGAAGGTTAGGTATAGATTTAACCCATGTTCCCATATAAAGCTCCTTTCCCCTTATTAAATAGTATCAAAAAAGATACTACAACTAAGTTTTTAACTTAAAAAAAGTCAGTGCTTTAGCACTACATTTTATTTGTGAAAGAACTAGAAGCAAAGACTTACTTGAACATCCCACGTGAAATCAGTTTTACATACGAAGTTTTAAATGGTGAGTTTTGGAAAGAGATTCAACACAATTGGATTACCTATTGCTTTCTTGTACTTATCTTTTGTTTCTTGCCAGTTCGACACAACTAACTAGTCAATATACCTTTAAAAAGAAAGAAAACCCAAGCCCAGACTTCTCCCTCAAGGGCGTAATCCATAGCAACGCTGATAACACACTTGTAAGGAGTCAGTCACATCATAGGTCTGAAATTAATCAGTAACATAACCACAAACAGCGACTTGTCTGCTTGCAATTTAAGTTTCATACCTACATACACAACGCAGAACATGAAAACAACTATCAGATCTCAGGGGTTTACTGGGGGGCCCGAACACATGCTTTACTGGCATGACAGAACAGCGGTACGCCCCCACCCGGGGCACCAACTGCGGCCACCGCTCATGCTCGGGAGCAGCGCGGCAGCCCAGCCGTACGAGCACCGGGGGCACCCGGCACAGCTCTGCCGCCTCCACCTCTGCGACGGGCCCGGGCGGGGAGCGCGGGGCGCCGGGAAGGGCTGACCCCGGCACCCGGGGGGCGACCCAGGGCACTCCCCGAGGGGGCTGCGGCGACCAGGCGGGTCCTCCGCCCCCCAGAGAGCGGACACCGGCGTGCGCGGCAGATAACCCGGCGGGCAGCCCCCCTTACCTTCTTCACTTTACTCTCCAGGTTCATGTCGGGGACGGTCTGGCTGCGAGGCAGCTCCCACAGACGAGTCTCGCTCGCGCGCCCCGCGACGCTCAAACTTCCGCTGCCCTGCGGCAGTGGCTGCAGCCGAACAAAGGCCGCGCGGCAGCCAATCGCCGCCGGGCGCCGCCGGCCGGCAGCCAATCACCGCCGCCCTGCCTGCCCTGCCCTGCCCTGCCCTGCCCTGCCCAGCCCTGCCCTGCCCTGCCCTGCCCTGCCCTGCCCGGCCCTGCCCGGCCCTGCCCTGTCCGGCCCTGCCCTGCCCTGCCCTGCCCTGCCCGGCCCTGCCCTGCCCTGCCATTCCCTGCCCTGCCCTGCCCTGCCCGGCCCTGCCCGGCCCTGCCCTGCCCTGCCATTCCCTGCCCTGCCCTGCCCTGCCCGGCCCTGCCCGGCCCTGCCCTGCCCTGCCATTCCCTGCCCTGCCCTGCCCTGCCCGGCCCTGCCCGGCCCGGCCCCGCCGTGAGTCAGCCCCGGCTGGCTGGGGCGGCAGGTCACGGAGAAGGCGGCAGTAGTGCAGCCTCTCCCCTGCGGGTACAGACGCCTGCAAATGGACCCTCCCGAAGCATGAGAAAAGAGGAAATCGTGGGCTGTAACGCGACTTTGTCCTTGAGGCCAGGAGGGCGAGTGGTAACCCGGGGTGCATTGGGAAGAGGTGGCCAGCAGGTCAAGGGACGTGGTCCTGCCCCTCTACTTGGCCCTAGTGAGGCGACATCTGGAGCTGTGTTGAGTTCTGGGCTCCTCAGTGCAAGAGGGACAAAGAGGTACCGGAGAGGATCCAGTGGAAGGGCACAAAGATCATTTGGGGTCTGGAGCATCTCCTTTCTGAGGGGAGACTGCAGCAGCTGGGCCTGTTTAGAGAACACTGACAGGGGATCCCATTAATGCAGATAAATATCTCAAAGGGGGCTGTCAGCTGGATGGTGCCAGGCTCTTCTCAGTGGTGCCCAGTGACACAACCAGCAGCAAGGGCTACAAACGAAAACACAAAAAGTTTCACCTCAACGTAAGGAAGAACTTTTTCACTTTGAGGCTGACAGAGCACTGAACAGGCTGCCAAACCCCACCTGTGGGGAGTTCCTGTGTCACCTTCTCTAGGTGACCCTGCCTTGTCAGGGGGGTTGGACTAGATGATCTCCAGAGGCCCCTACCAAGGCTGACAATTCTGTGGTTCTGTGGTTTATTAACTTGAGGAGGGGCGGGAGGTGGCAGCGGTCAGGGTCCTGCAGTGCCCGCCTGGCTGAGCCTGCTCCCGAATTCCCAGCGACTTCCTGGGCAGGGCCGTGCCCACAAGGGCTGGCTCCCGGGCTCCGCCTGCCTGCCTGCCTGCCTGCCTGCCTGCCTGCCTGCCTGCCTGCCTGCCGGGGAAAAAAAGGTAGACTCTGATCCCAGCCTTCAAACTTATGCTTGTGTTCACACCTGGGATGTCACTGATAACATAAAATGTATTTTACCATATATTGTACACATAATGTAAAATGACAGAAAAATTAAGCATTTGCAAGACTGAATACTTCCATAAATATTTTAATGATTCATATTTCTTTTCCCTTTGGAAAAAGTAACAAACATTCATACAGACTTTATAGCTCCCCTAGGAAGTGGTGGTCAATAATTTGATAGATAATTTTGTCATTCATTTGCAGAATCTAATGTTTTCTCTCTACACATACCAGCTTTTCTCAAGTAGATCTTAGGTCATTTTGTTTCTTCCCCAGAGATCAGAGACACTTATCTTGCAGTGTTTAATTTTTTTATCTGACACCACTTGTTGATAGATGTTTGCAACAAAGCAAAAATGAGACTAAGTCTGTTTGTTGTCTGTTAGCAGATAAAAGCAAAACTGACTTTTCTGCTAGGACTGGCATCATGGTGTAGGCTATGTAGGGCCAACAGCTCTTACAGGTGAATCTATGCAGCAGGCCTTGGCCAAGAAGTTCAGTAAAACACTAAGAGAGGGTGGGCTCAAACTGTATCATTAGATAAAATGAGAGAACACAGTCCCCCAGGTAATGCTGCTGTGTGTAATGTGTGTCTCACAAACAGGTGAACAATAGGAGGTGTTGCAAGTATTTTGTTTGGTTCGGTTTGAAATTTTGGTTTTCATTTCTGGTTCTCACTCTGTATGGTTTAGTGGTGATCTTCTGCTGGTTTGGGGGTGACAAGGGGAAGTTGAGTGCCTGATGTCAGTGTACCTGGGACTCTATAGTTTAAATACCATCAAGCCCCGTGACTTCCTCAGACTAAGATCAAAGGAGTAAGCAGGAGATTATTCCTGTTCAGTAAATGTGCTGTCAAATGCTAGCAATTGCAAAGATTAGATAGGTATTTTTTACCATTCTAAGCAGAGAAATGAAATAGTTCTCATTATATGCTTTTCATTTGGGAATGGATGTAGGAGCATATTTTCATTTTAGGAAACAAAGAAGAAGAGGAAGAAAACCTTGTATGGTTTAACCATATTTTGCCTATCCTTATCTCTCTGGGTATAATGGCATAATGATGGTTTTGATCATGTCATTTTTCTTTTGCCCCCTACTAAGCTATAACACTGCTCAGTTAATAATTTTATTTGCTTATATTTTCCCTAAACTTCTTGAGTTGGAGATGCTTTGGTTGTGGTTTGTCCATATTTCAATTGTGTCATTTAGTGCCAGAATGTAGTAATCTTTTAACAACTTTCCTATCTACAAATTCATATACAAAGACTACAAATTCATGTACGCTTGGAAATGGAAAATGCAGACAGTAATATAAGACTTCAGCTTTGCAAATCAGTAGACTATCTCTGAGACCTGGATCAATAAAAATGCATTTTAAGATTCTAACTGTTTTCAGTATTTTCTATGGTATTAATTTGTCTGGCAGAAATAATTTCCTGTTCTGTGGATATGATCCTATATGACTCTTCTACTTAAAGATTCTGAAGTTCCCAGGAGAACAACATTGATATGCCAGGGCACAGAGCTGAGCTTTATCATAACTGTCTGGGAAATATCCAAGACCTGTTTTTAATATTAGAATTTTCTAAGGAAAGAGCATGATGTGTCCCAGCACTAACTTTCCCAGAGCAACATTCATAAACCCAACAGACCGAAGATGGGAAAAGGCTAATACTTCTACCATATACATTTCTGGGAACATGGACAGCAGAGAATGGATGGTCTGTCAGATAATTTTCCTGGTTTTACAATTTTCTTTGCACTCAGATACGATAATGATAAATGTAACTACATTTCTCCAAACATTAGATATGTAGATTATATAGGTGATTTATATGTCCATCTTCAGATGGAAGGTATCATAACTTAGCAATGCTGAAAATTTGTTCCCAGTAAAGCTGTTATTTAATAAACAGTTCTTCTGTTTAAACTTTTCAAGCAAATAGTTGATACTAGCTTCCATTTAAATTCTCCTAATTTTGCTGTTTACTCAGTGCTTTATATGTTTGAAGTAATGACACTGTGCTTTTACCATCTTTTTTGTAAATGTAATCTTAAGTGTGATATAAATATAAGGAGTCTGTCTTGCCTCAAAGTGGCTTAATACACTAATTTAGCTTTTTAAAAAAATATCAGTTTGAGAAGGGAATAACACTTGCCTTTCTGTATCCATTTGAATAAAACAAAGGAATGTTACATGAAATGTCTTGTGGCAGGTCCAGTAAAAACCCAGAAGGAAATTTGGGTGTAGAAATCAAAAGTTGTAAGTCTGGAGGCACCTGCTTACCAGGTAAGTATATACATGGTTCTCTACTGTAATTCTTTTGCTTTTTACTGTCTTAGATTTCAGACACTGTGAGTGTTAATATTGACGCAGTAATTTTGATAATTGGTTCATGCTTGGTCCATTCAAGGTCGGGAAACCAAACTTCACTGTATTTCACTCTACAGAGAGGCTTATTATGTTAGGAAATTTCAGACCATGCATGAAATAGAAGCTAATTTAAGAACCTTCAGTTTGGTAACAGCTATTGCCTTTTTAAAAGAATATGGAAAGAAGAGGTTTTGCCCCACTTTTTTAATAAAGCCTGAGTAGATAGCGAACCTTCCCCTGAGTCAGAATACGATGTCTTAAGATTTCCTCAGCATGATGGGGAATCAAACTACAGCTTCCATCCCTTAGGACTGTGGACTAGCTGGCAGACTTTGGCTACATTGTATTAACTATGCTTTTAAAGTAGTACCACTGTACAGAAGAGAAAAAGTGCTTGCTGAAATAGTGACAGAGTGGAATCTGTCTACATGGCTGTGCAGTCCCAAGGCCTACATTGGCCAGATGTTGGGTAAGCATACAGCTTTACGAATGAGGGCTTGTTATCCAAAGAACCCTTAACACAGGCTACAGTCATGCTCTTTATTGTTCTCCCTGACTGTCCTGTGACTTATCAGTTCTGGAAAGAGTGGCAAAGCAAAATGGAGGAAAAATGTAGTGTAGCTTGATGATTATGACATGTGCTGGGAAAATCAAAGCTTCCTTCAACCAGAAGAGGGACTTGTCCACTTTTTAGACGGTTTTGGGGGCATAAAGAGAAGGAGAGAAAACAATAAAAGTAAAACCTTTTCTAAAAGGAAAGAATAAGCTGTACTGTGTTCTTTGGAAGAACTGGGATAGAAGGAGTCTCTGTTTCCCAACAAGCAGAAATATTTTCTATGAGGTATGGGTGATTCAGCCAAGTTAGGAGACAGTTGTTTGCTGACTTTTTTTTTCCTTTTTGCTCAATATGCTTCATGGCTTGGAGTCTGTTCTGAATTATGGGACTGCTTCATGACTGTTTCATGTTTCTATGTACCTTAGGTGCCCTAGTACAGCAACTAAACGTGTCACTTTTAAGTTTCTAAGTCAATTATTGGATATAACTCAGCAATTATGTACTGGAGAAGAGAGCTAATTTTTTATTTCATCTCTGGTTTTCAGTCCCAGTCACAACATCAGTAGTTACAACCTGAAGAAGGTACCTGCATTATTAAATCTCTAATAGAGGTAAATTTACTCAGGCAAAAACCTCTACTGAACACCTTCTCAAACACCTACTCAAAATGTATTACAAATTATACAAAATCAAATGTATGGTATCAGAAAAATACTAAGTAAAGCCAATGATGCACTTCTTGTTCTTAAAAAAGATTATTGTATGGTAAGTTTCCATAAATATTTCATTCATGGATGAACAAGGAGCTCCTGGCAAAATTCAAACATAAAATGGAGTTTATAGAAGGTGGAAGCAGGGATGGGTAACCTGAAGGGAATACTGGAGGCCCTGTGTGACATGCAAAGATGTGAAAGCCAAAGTCCATTTGTAGTTGAAGCTGAGAAATGTTGTCAAAAGCAGCAAGATAAAGTTCTTGAGTACACAAGTAGCAGAAGGAAGAGTAGGGGAAATGTGGACACGTTGCTGAATGGGGAAGTGGCCGTGGTGACAGGATAGGCAAAAGGCATTGCCCTCTTCACCTCAGTCTTTACTAATAACACTGGCCTTCAGCAATCCCAGATACCAGTGGGAAAGACTGGAACCAGGAAGACATACCTTTGGTAGAAGAAGGTGAGGTCAGGGCATACACAAGCAAACGGACACATGTAAGTCTAATGGGAAATATCCAGGACTGCCAAGAAAGCTGGATGATGCCATTGTGAGACCAGCTGATAATTTTGGATTCGTCATGGTGACTGGGAGAAGTGCCTGAAGACGGGAGACAAGTAAAAGTCACTCCTATCTTCAAAAAAGGCAGGAGGAGGAAGACCAAGGGAGCTACAGGCCAGTCAGCCTCACCTTCATCCCTGTGATGGCTGATGGAGCAGCTAATCCCAAAACCATTTTGAGGCACATGAAGGACAAAGGTAGTCATCATGGATTTACCAAGTCATGCTTGACCAACCTGATATGATCCTGAGGTGATCCATGAGATCATCCATGAGATGCCATGAGGCATCCATGAGATGACTGGCTTGGTAAATGAAAGTATCATCCTCGTTCCTGCAGAGGATATCCACAGCAAGCTGATAATGTAAAACAGGTGGGTGTAACAGACACACCAGAGGGCCCTACTGCCATCTGGAGATATCTGGACAGGCTGGAGAAATAGGCTGACAGAAACATCATGAAATTCAACAGGAATTGCAGAGTCCTGCAGCTGGGGAGGAACAACCCCAGGCCCTATTACCTGCTGGGGGCTGAGCTGCTGAAAATCAACTTTGCAGAAAAGTACATGAAGGTACTGGTGAACACTGAGTTAATCACGCGCTAGCGATTTGCCTTTGTGGCAAAGAAGACATAGGATATCCTGAGCAGCAGGTTGAGGGAGGTGATCCTTCCCCTCTACACTGATAATGGAAGTATTTTGTGCAGGTCTGGGCTCCCTGGGACAAAAGAAACAGGTATACTTTGATGTGTAACAGCTGTCTACGTACTTGTATTTTCCATCTGAAGAGAGATCAGAAATGTGATGTTTATCTATTGGCTACATGGACTTCATCTAAGTTAATAAGTTGATCTTTCTTCTTTTTTTTTTTTTTTGCTGTGAGGAGGCAAAATTTTGAAAACTATGGTTATTTAGAAATTTTATGGCAGTTTTTTATTTTGTCATGACAACAGAGTAGTTCTTTGAAATCAACATTTTCTGCGGGAATTCAAATACTAGGGGTAGAATTTTTGATCACAGTAGAGAACACAGAAAAACAATTTCCATCTCATTAGGGCTAAGGTATTTACATGAGTTGCAGAAGAGCAATGTCTGATGCTGTTTTGCCTAGGTCAGGGTAGAGGACTGTAACCATGGGGAATACTTCCACAATGGGAGTAGTTAGTTCAGTAAAGGGTGAAGGCTTTTTCTATCAGGTTTCTCACTTGGAACATTCTTGGTTTTGTTCCAATGCTATGCGAGGCAGCTTTTTATTTATACTCTCAAAAAAGCTGTGGAATGGGAAGAACTAATTTCCTATACAGCTCTGCTGACAATATAATGTTATGAGCATTTGTTTGGCTTCTTTCCCATGCAAGAGAGCTCCGGCAAAGGTTCTGTGGTTCTCAGATTTTCCATTAGTAATAATTTACATAAAGATTGTGTATGTCTAGAGAAGGATAATTTAAGTACCATCTGGATGGAACCATAGCAACTCTTTTGCTATAATTTGTATTTAATAACTTCAGCCTAGGCTTGAGGAGATGATGTCTAATGCTATTGAAAGAAAGTGGTTATGGTATATGACATCATGCTTTTATGACTACGGATGCCAAGGAACATTAATAGGTAATTGAATTCTTTATGTGTCTGTTCATAATCCAGTATCTTGATACTTGCCACCCATATCTGAGAAAAGCAAATCTATTAAGTCTTGGGAAATGGGCTCTGATGATCAGACTTTCTGCATACCAGACTTGTTTTAGAGCCATCAAAAATTTTTTCTGGCTTGGCTCTGCAAGCACAAACTTTCCTCTTAAGTGGGCTGAAGTTGTCATTAGGATCATTGGTGTCCAAGCCGTCACTTTGATAGATCAAAACCTCTTGTTTTTTCTGCTGATCAATCCTGCTCTTAACCCAGTTAAAAAGGTACCCACTTGATATCTTAGTAAGTTACAGGTTGTGGAAGGATTACTCTCAGGAGATATGATTTATAATTTCAGATGGTGTATGTTGCAGGAGCATGGACATCTGAATAATAGAATCAATATGATTTCAGCAGAAACCGATTTATTGTTTACATTAAATGAAGTTATAGATTCTAAGTTGTTTGTTCACACGTTCACACATCATCTCATTGGCCAGCTTGCCTGTACACGAGGTACACACGCATCCCTCAGGACATCTGGTCCTATCTAAAATCCATTTCTGGCTAAAGCAGTTCTGATTTTCCTTCTTCATTCATTTCGGCCCTTTGCCCAGCCTAAAGACCTTACTTGTGCCACCTTTGGTTCTTACCTGATTCCTTGAGTAGCCAATTCAACTCTGTAACCAGAAGATATGTTTTAATCTTGTGATTGTTTAATTTTCTGTCCTCCTAGTGAGCTGAATTTAGAGACTTGAACTGGCTGTGGAAGAAATCAAACACCAGAAAGAGCAGAAGGAGAGGAGCATGATGGTATAGTTGGTAGAAGTTCCCATGGAACTTCAAAGTGAGGGGGACTGATAATGGGAGAAGTCATTGCAGAAGCAGAATTGGAAGGACTATTAAATACAGCTGTGAGACAGCTTTACAACAAATTTGTGTCCAGAAGGGATTAGGGATTAGCCCTTGAAGATGAATAGGTGGAGGCAAGCATGGAGAACTAGTTGTTGAGGAGACACTCCAGAATTCACGTCTTCTATACAGTATTGTGCAGAAGCTGTCGTACATACCACAGACCAAGAAGCAAGTCTGATTCACAAAGAGTATCAGCATGTTTGTACGTCTTGAACTACAGTACTGTCTAGATTCTGGCTTTTTCAGAAGGGAGAAGTAAAATTACAACAGTATGTAAGCTAAGAACTGAAAACTATCATTCACTGGTTCAAGAATTTAGTACTAATGAACAATGGATACTATGTGTCTCAAAAGCTGTTGGATAAAATATAATGCTGAGTGCTGAGGAAAGCAGAGACTGTTGAAGTTGTATCTCATTTTCAGTTTTTCACTTCTTCATTTCCTGTATTTATTCTTTTCTGTGTATGGTAGGCATGAAACATTACAACACAATTTATCACAGCTGTTTTATATATGCAACAACTGTACTCCTTTACTGGTAAGGACTAAAGGAATCACAAAACATTATTAAAAATAAACTGAACAACATGGTTCATCAGATTAGAGCTTTTCATATATTTCCCTCATGCTTCTCTATGTGTGTGTTTTTGTCTATGCTTTGCTGCTCTGTTATTTGGTTTCCACCTTCTTCCTCTCCCTTATTCGGTGTGACTGAAGTCTTAGTTTACTTTTCTCATCCATGTTTTGCCTTCCAGTCTCATAAAAAAGTATTTTAATATAACTTTATAGCACCTTGTATTTGTCTGTTACTAAGGGAATATATACAAAAAGGTACACAAGAAAAGAAAGTCAGAATTCAGTGTGCTTATGTATGTGCCTACCTCTCAAATGCTTTTTTCATTTGTTTCATTGCTTATTTTCCCCCGGTGACAAAATACAGCACCAAGAGCCAAGGTTATCCAATGCTTCCTGGTACTGGGTCTATTTTCAGCTTGTTATAACTTTATCAAGCATCAGCCATTTCGGATGAAAACTATACTGCTTCACATCCTATCCAGCATAATAGCATAATTATTCCATTCTTCTAAAATTTGTTGACTGTTAATTTTTTTTTGTTTTTGTGGATGTGCAACATTAGAGGAGAGAAAGAAGTTGATATGATTTCTTGTTAATGCCACATAATTAAGGTGTTTCTTAGAACATGAGTAGTGAAGAATATTTTTCCTTCTTTTGCCAGAACTAACAATTCTTGTGCCTGTTTCTCTGAAAATTTTTCTGACAGATGGAGTCTCTTTTTTGGAGGCATTTTGAATAGAAGTCAGTGGCTATATTCAGCAAACAACCTAAATGGATGTACTGATCTCTTCTTGGATAGTCTTGTGTTTAGGGCCTTCAGCTGTACTTGAAGCCTTGTCTAATTATTTTTATTTTTATACCGAATCTCCCACACAAATCCTGTAACCTCTAAGGTAAGGAAACAATCTGTCTCACCATGTATGTGCTTAAAATATTTTGTACAGAACAGAACAGCTTTGACAAGAGTGTTCTTTTTCTAATATATCCCTTTCTGTGCAGAATCCCTGCTGTGAAGGAGCAAGCCCTGCTTTGGGATCATTACCGATTCCATTTAATGTGGAATAATTGTGAGTGTAGTCACACTTAGAATGTATAAACTGGGCCATTTCTATATTCTCTGGCATCTTTATTATGCACTAGTGGATAAAGTTTGGGAAGAAAATATACCTTTCTTTCCTGGTTTTGTAAATGACCCCTGAAAATGGCTGTTTTGGTTTGGTTTTTTAAATAAAGTCTATTTGTCAGATTCAGCCCAGCATCATAGATGCCATTATGAAATGCAAAATTGCTTTTTTGTTAAATTGATTATTCTCTCCAAAAGTGCATCCAGCTGTAATTCTAAGTATTTCTAATTTGTAATATTTCATAATGTTCAATGAATAGTTAAATTTTTACAGAAAATAAGTCTGGGATTTCTCTTTTCATGTTTGGTCAAGAACACATGAATTGAATTATGACCTTATAATTGCTACCATATGATTATTAGAGAGAGATGCCTCTGCTCAAATTAAGATGCAAGTAAGACCATATGCCAAAGCAAACAGTACAGATTTTATTTAACTATAAATGTGAAATGGAGAAAGCGAGAAAGAAATAGGAAAGAGAGGGTGGGAGGGAGAAGGAGAGTGAGAGACAAGTAGAATGAGTCACTAGCCCTGTGGATCCAGTCTTGGTCCTTTTCACCCTGAGCCTGTTGGTGTTGGGGGTCCCATCCACAGAGTTCTGTGGACTAATATAGTTCAGGTACAGGTGAGAATGCCCAAATACCTCCCCTGAGGTGAGGGGATGTTTTACACTGTCTTTTGCAATAATGAATCTGTTGCAAAAGGTGAATCAAGAGCAATCCTCTGGTGGATGGCTTCAAGAATGAGTAATAGGCATGCTTCTGGGGTCTTTGGTGGTTTATGACACCTTCTAGACCTGACAGCTGCCTCTCATGTCAGGGCAGTTGAATGTCCTGTGAAAATGTGACCTTCTGGGGGCTGGGAGGGAGAGTTTTACAACTTGGCCAGTTTGCTTAAGGGAAGAGAACTGGCATGGTAAAAGCACCACTTGGTCCCTGCTGGATCTGCTTCTTATCTGGCCCAAATCTCAGCTTTTAGCCTTCGATGGTGGATGTTCACCATCTCTGTTCTATACAGACCAGAGGCTTTGTCACCACCTCCCCAAAAACTCCCCTCCTCCTGCCGCTTGGTTTGTGGAAGGAGAGCATGCAAACCTGGCCTCAGCAAATGAGTCTGGGGGCTGTGACCTCCCCCAGTCTTGTTTGCTTCTCCTTAGACCTGAGATACTTGGACAATGGTAGGGCCTTTATCTTATCTCAAGTTTCTGTCAGGTGGCTTAACTCACTGCCCAGTTTCCTGAAATCAGAAGGCATGTATTCTGCAAGGTTGAGCTTCAGTGGTTATAGATGAACAATTTCTTCTTTGCACAGTTTCCTACAGTGGGCAAAGTCCTTTGGTGGTCTTAACAGTGTTTAAGACAATTATAATTTTTAAGTTTCTTATAATAATAATATTAGCATTTGAAAAATTGTGTTCTCAAAAACATGTTGCAATTTGGCAGCTTGGTTTGAAACCTGTCAATACCATGTAGTTTAGCAACCATTCACCCTAAGCTCAAGTAACCTGGAAAGGATACAAGATTCTGAATAATGAACTTGGGATAAAAAAATTCAGAAATAGTGTCAGCTAACTTAATCTCTTGAAATATCTGATTTTTCTGTATCTCAGTGTTCATGTCTAAAATATGAAGAATAAGTCTTCCTTAAATCTATATGATATTTGAAAAAAAAAATTAAAAAAATCAAGAATCCAAGAGCTTCACATGCAGCAAGGGACAAACCTCGTTAATACCTGAAATAGATATCTTGCTCAGGAGCAATTAAATAGAGACTTGGTTTCAACATCTTATTATTTTCTGATTTTAGTTAAGTCAAACAATCTATATTTATGAACTTATTATGTATTACCTTATCTTTCCTATTGAGGGGATGCTTTGTTTAAACCAGATAATTCACTTAAGATTTTGATCCACTGAGATTATTAGGGCAAGTATTTCTGTCACCACTGTGTCTTGCATCTGATGGCCAGCTACATCAAACAACAACAAATTGTTTTATCAAGTGCTGCTATGCTTTGAAACGTCTGCTCAGCCCTGCAAATAAAGATTCTACTGCTTTTGGCAGAAGAATGCTGAATTTTCCTTTAGATTTAATTTGCAATTCAAATCATGTCTTCAAAACAGGATTATCAAACATCAGGTTCATGCAGGATTCCTAAAACATCTTAATGCAAGTTGGCAGTCGCTTATCACACATTATTAAGCAGTTTTCAGAAATCACAATGTTGTCACTGTAATTAGAAGCCTCTTTATATTGTACTACATAAGTGGCTTATTAATCTGAAAAGAAAGTTATTAATAGAAGGGTCTTAATTGCTATAATTACATTAAAAGTAGTCTTGCTATAAAGCCTGAAAAAGCTCTAGTTGCTTTACAGACTTTTGTGTCTTTGGGTGATCATTATGAAGTGCCAGTGATTTTAAATTAGCTTTCAGAGATAATTATGATTTAAATTGTAAACTCTGCATTACTCCATGTAGTATAGCCTGAAAGTACCTTCTGCTTTGAGATTCTAATATAACTAAAGATAAAATTCTAGCAAGACTGCCATCCCAATTTTGGTGGGGGTTTTTGGTGGTGGTGGTGGGTTTTTTTGTCTCTGTGTGTGTTTGTTTTTTTTGGTGGGAGTATTAATTAATGATTTTCTCTTCTTTTTTGAAGGGTAAGTGAACCTGGTGAGAAGCAGATCATCCAACTACCAACTGCAGTGTGATCCTAGAATTACACAGATTGTAATCTTGGCATACTTCAGTGGTCAGCAAAGGGAAAGTGATACTCCTCTCAAAATAATTATTTTTTGTTAGTATTTTTAAGGTTCTCACTTATAAAGAAAGAAAGAATTTAATCTGGAAAGCCAGATCAGATTTCCAGAGCAGCTGCTGCATGGATTAGAATGGGATTTGCAGTTATGTCCACTCTCATTCACAGACTTACCCACGATTTGTCACAGCATACTATTGATGGAGGGGAAAAAGAATATTTCACAGAATCATTAAGATTGAAAGGGTGCTCATGCTCATCTAGTCCAGCCTCCTGGCCAGAGCAGGATCAACAATCAGACAGTTTTGCTCAGGGCTTTGTCCTCTTGGGTCTTGAACACCTCCAAGGCTGGAGTTCATGCAACTCCTCTGGGCAACCTGCTCCAGTGCTTAATTATTTTTTCCCTGTATAGTCAGGATATCCAGTCTTTTGAGTTTATGGACACTGCTTCTCATTTTCCCACTGCACCTTAGGAAAGAGCCTGACTGTATTCTTGATGGTCCCTAAGTTCCACTGCAGCTGTCTCTTCTGAACAAGATAAACAAGCTCAGCTCCCTCAGCCTCTTTTCACAAGGCAAATAGTCCAGTCATTAATGATCTTGGTGGCCCTTTGCTGAAGTCTCATCAGTTGGTCAATGTCTTTAATGTACTGAGGGGCCCCCGGACTGAATGTGAGGAGCCCCTATGAGAGTGGTTTAACAAGGGCCAAGTTAAGGTGATTGATCCCTTGACTTAGTAGCTGCAGTCTTTTTTATCCTTTACAACCCAATATGCAGTTAGCCTGAAGAATTGCACATGTGTTTTTTAACCCATTGTTGTGGTTTGACCACTGTAGCAACTAAGCCCCATGCAGTTGCTCACTTGCTCCCCCTCAGTGCTGAGGAGAGAATCAGAAGGGTAAAACTGAAGAAAACTCATGAGTGAAAAAAGCACAATATAATAAATAAGATAGACAAAGAAAAAAGGTAAGGAAAAGACCCAAACAAAGAGAAAGGAAAATAAAATCAAAGATTTTTTTTTCTTGACCACTAAAAGTAAGCAACTGCTCATCACCAACTGACCAATGCCCAGTAAGGCCCTATCAACCTCCTTCCCTCAATTTTGGTGCTGAGCACAAGATCCTATGATTTGGAATATCTTTGCAGTCAGTAGATGTCATCTGTCCTGGCTATCTTCCCTCCAAGCATCTTGTGCAACCCCCTCCTCCTCCCTGGAAGAGGGAATGTCAGGACCAGAATCAGCTTTGACTCTGTGTAAGCCCTGCTCAGCAGTAACTAAAGCAGCCCTGCATTACCAACACTGTTTTGAGCACCAATCCAAAACACAGCTGCTGTGCAGAAAACTGGCTCTATCTCAGCCAAAATGAGTGTAAATCTCCAGTAGTTCATCTATATAGATGCCAACATAGGTACAAGAAACCTGTGGAACACCTCAAGGCCTTGCTAAAGAAAAGACAGGGAACATCCACTATCCTCCTCACATCCTCAAATATTCTTTCATCATAAAAGGCATTTGGCACTGGATATATTAACTATGGTATACTCTAGATATCATCATGCTGCCTATTCCCAATTATGTCATTTTCATGAGGTGAAAATCACATTGTTTTCTTTTGCCTAGAAACAGCTTTCAAAAGGACATATTCTTTGATATTCTCAGGGACTAAATTGTGTCTGACCAGATTGCTGTTCCTCAGATCAGCAGGATCTTAAGTTAAATGCAACATTAACCTTTCTCTAGTCATCAGAACATCTCCTGATTTCTACAGTCTTTCAAAAGTAGTGCAAAACAGCTTTACAGGGGTGGTAGCAAGCACTCAGATGCCTATCACCTGATCCTGTGGATCTGTATGGTTAAATATTTCTTAAAGATATTTGACTCTACTCCTTTCCACTGCATATGGTTCTTTTCTTAAATTCTCTCTAAGGACAGAGGCCTTGGTGAAGGATGGGTGAAGCTTCTGGCCAGGGGCAGACTGAAGCAAAGAAGCCATTGAATAACTCACCACCCCTTCATGTCCAGGCAATGTTTCCGTGTTCTTCTTAGTAACTTGCCCTTTCTTGTTTTCAACATTGGATCTTAGCTGTATTCCCTGTTTAGGAAGTGTGGTCTCCTGAAATATCTGCTAATTTTCCTGAGTATTAGGATAACTCTGGTTTTGCACTTGAAGGTTTCCCTTACGAACCTGCCAGGTCTCTTGAACTTTTTGCTTTCAAAGATCCCTCCCACAGGATCTGATGTATCAGTTCCTTAAGGAAGGCAAATCTTGCTCTTCTCATTATGAGATCTGTATATTCAGCTTTCTCCTTCCCCTTTGTGATTTTGAGCTCCACAGTTTCCCAGTTCCTACAGCCAAGGCTGCCATTGATCATCACACTGCCAAGCAGTTTTTGTTCAAGATCGTGGTTGGTCTTCCCAAAATATGTGGTAGTAAGCTTTCCCTGACACCCTCCAGATGCCTCCTAGATTTTCATCCTGCTGTGTCACCCCTTCAGAAGATGTGAGAGAAGGTAAAGTCCCCCATAAGAGTGAGAGTCTGGTTTGAGTTGCTTAAAAAAACTTCACGGAAGCTTCATTCGCTTCCTGACTATACTGCTGCCCTCAGTGGTCCCTTCTCTGACCTTGACTCATGAATTTTCACCCAGTCTGTCTATTATTCCAAAGAAACACTCAAGCTACTTCTTTTCTGTATTCAATAGTGCCTTCTCCTCTTCTCCTTGGCCTCTCTTTTCTACAGAGCTTGTGTCCATCCATCAGTGATGTTCTTTTGAATCCACAAAAGCTAGAAAACTCAGAAGGTGAGTTTTGCTGAATCTGTACTTGGCCACTGGCTTGCAGTGGCATTGACAATAGGTTGTGTAGTTCAGGCTGCATCATGAAGCAGTAAGGCTGCTGTATGCAAATAAGTGTTACAGGACTGCACATACAGCTGATTAAAAAAAGAACTGTTGGAGGGACCATTCTCAAAACCTTCATACAAACCACTGGTGGATCAATATGACTCTGCTTCTGAGTGAGCAGCTGAGGCTGGCTTTTAAACCGTTGCTCTGACTAGTAACTGTGTACGTGTAAGTGAACTGTGTGAGGGAAATGTACTATGTAAATAGTTAACTTCAGTTAATGACAATAGCTTAATTAATAAATGCTCTAATAAATATTGACTGTGACCTACATCTGCCTCTGAATTGTTCTCCCATCATGGAAAAAGGAATTTCCAACATGGTCATAAAAACCAAAGTACTAGTCATGACACCAGCCATGCAACCACCTGGTAAATTAGAGTATGTTCAATCCTACCTGACCTTTCCCTTTCACCTGTAGAACTGTGGAAAATTCTTCCTGGATTCCCATGTCCATCACCTCTGCCCCTTCAGCAAAGTAAACCTCTAGGGTTGCTCCAGGTATCCCTCAGTGCCCATGTGGATAAGCATTAAGATATATTAGTCAGAGGACACAAAGAGCCCCAGCAGTTTCTCCACAATGTCCTTAATCAACACAGAAAACAGGAAACTTTATGACAGCAACTCTATCCCCTATGCAAGAGGGTCTCCAACCCCAATCAGATACTATTTCGTCTTGGTGCTAATGCATATTTCAGAATCCAGAGTCTCCCCAGTGGAGCTTGTGCCCATTTTTTAACTCTCGGGGCACTCTAATCTCAGATCTCAAGGCAGAGGAGGACCCATTTTGTTGGTGTCAGAAGGCATGAGCTTCCAGTTTTCCCCTCTGTAGGGGTCTCCATCCACCGTGGGTTCAAGCATAGTCTCATGCCATGCTTACTCACTGTGTGGCTCAGGCTGTTGCCTCTGTGAGGTGTCAGGAAGACCTGGTGATCTTTTCTTTCTTCTCCATGGTAGTGCGCAGTCACCTCGCCTCCCAACCCCTTCACCTGGCAGCCTCAACAAAGCACACCTCCCACAGATGAGGCCACCATTAACCCCAGCCCAGACTCCTTTCAGCCATGTCCACTGGCCCTCCAGACTGTCATCAGGGTTGGGATCTTTTGTGTGCTTTCTCTAGCTGGTGGCAGAGACTGCACCACACAGTGCATCACCAGCATTGCTGCACAGTTCCATGCAACCGGGAGCATGTGTTTTAAAACATCTCTAAACAAACTGCTCTACTAACTACCAAACTCTTTGCTGAATTTCTAGTCAGCAGCTAAGAATGTATCCCCACCATGGATGAACAGCAGATTTTTCCTGGATCAGTAGAAGGCTAATGACTAAAGAGGCAGGGAATATCTAATCCTGAACTTGTCTAGAAAAAGCCTCAGTCAGAAAGACACTTATCTGTGGGTGTTTCTAGATGTGACAAGAAGCACAACTGAAGAAAAATAGTAAACAAGACCAACACCAAACCAGAATAAGTAACTAAAAGGCCAAATCCAGGTCGCTGGTGAGAGGAGAACTACAACGTGAGTGGTGTAACAGCAGTGCTGGTGGTAACAATACGTACCTTTACAACAGGTCATTGCTCAGTAGAAATCTGTCCAATCATGATTAGTGTTCTGGTGTCAGTGCAGGTTGTAGGGTAGTCTACAACTTCCTGTATTCCCTGCATACAGTTTTACATGTGTAGGAGTTAAATGTTTGAGTCACAGCTAGTCCCTCTGCACTGTCTTTAAAATCTATGGAAAGAATTAAGTACTGCAAGTGTGTGCTTCATCTGGCTTACTCACACACCAGTCTTAGGGTGATGTGATTAATCCTTTAGAGACAGCAATTACTTTTTATCTTTCATATGTAGTTAATCATACTGCTTCTTGACAGATCACCCTTTGCTTGGTGAGTATTTGCAGCTTTGAGACCAGAATAGTTTATTTCATTTTTACAGAATCACAGAACAGCTGAATTCGGAAGGTTCTCTGGAGATTTGTTGGAGGCGAGCAAAGGTAGCAGGAGGACTGCATGAATACACATCTCCATTGGAATAACTATTAAATAAGAAATGTTCCAAGAAATGCTGCTTAGTTTGTCTATCTCAGCTATTATTAGGCATACCTCTTTCTCTTTGAAAGAGAATTTTCTAAGAGAACAGCTTTCTCTTTCTCATCAAAAGCAAAAGTATTTGTATACACTCAGAAGAAAGTAACTTTGAAAGCTCCTTTAGATTGTAGAAACCTAATCAAATAGTTCAACCAAATTAATCATAGGACCCAATGACAATCTTGATGCTGAGTCAGTAGTACTTTGATTTACTTAGCTGTGGCATAATGCAAGGGAGTTTCGCCCACAGGTTTCATATTATGTGGATGGCTTTGATTTCTTTGCTTCTTTTTTCTCCAATCCATCCTGTTTAACCCTTTTCCAGCAATTTTTATCAATGCTGGAGTTCTTTACTGAATATTACAGTCCTTTGCTCTTTTATAATACTAAAAAGATGTATTTGGCTTAGACAAAGTAATGGAGCAAAATTGGGATTTAATTGTTTTAACGTGAAGCAGGAGAACAAATTAATACCAACATAGCCATGAGTTAGTCACTTGCAATTAATTGTTGGTCTCCAAACCTGCCCAGCTCACCAGCTGAAATTTTGTAAGGTCATGATTAATGGTAGTCCTCAGCTCAAGCCTCCTTCTGAAAGCCTCAGACTTGTTTCCAATCAAACACCACCCCTTTGCACTTTCCTTTTCACATTATTTTGTTCTGATCAAACTTGGTGTTAGCAGATGTTACCTTCTGGCTCCTGGTTTCAGGGGTTCACCACCTCTCCTGCAGTAAACTTTCTTGCCTCCCTAAGCCAGCAGGAAACCTAGGCAAGGTATTATTCTGCTAGTTTACCTGTTACAATTGGTTCAGTCTGTCAGGGTTAGCATCAAGGAATGAGAGGAAGCAAGAGACCAGGGGGAGCAGACTTTGCCAAAGAGAGTCTGAAGCTGTCAAAACAGCTGCCTCAGGTTGTAATTTGAGATACATCTAAATTGCCTCTAACTTCCACAAAGCATCTCCCTTCCTTCTTTACTGTGCCCGTGTGCCCCTTTCTGTGCTGCACTGGCATGGGTGGATCTCAACAAGCTTGCTGTTATGTGGCTCTGAACACAAGGTAATTGGCACAACTCAACTTATCTAGAAAGCAAACTGGAGTGAAAGAGTGAGGCTGATAACTTCTTGTAAGGGTAAGAAAACCAGCTCTGGCAGTGTTGTTCTCTGTTCCAGAAGTATACTATCCATTTCCTTTGAAATTTCATACAAATGAAAGCTCCACTCTGTGCCTTGCTTCAAGAGCTCAATTTTTCTAAGGCTTTATTATGTAAACAACTTGAGATTGTTACACCTCACATGGGGAAAAGGGAGAGATGAGAGAGCCACTGATACAAGAAGTAGTACTGTGAAAGAACCATGTTTTCCATTCCCAAAATGGCAATCCAAAGATCTGTTTCTAGCTCTGAAGGAACAGAATAACTGTATGACGTGATAGAATTTAGTTCTGTTATTGATGCATAGAAGTGCTGAATAAAGATGTGTCTTTCTCATTCCATGATTTTATTACATGTATAAATATCTCTGTATTCAATTTATAAAACCATTCACCACCAGACCACTGTATTTTTTTAGGTTTTATTAAAACCATTCCCAAAATAAAGCATGCTAAAGCATGAATATCTTCCAGTTGCCTGAGGCATTATTCTTAGTTATACAGAGAAGACATTTTATTGCTTATTTTGCTCTGCATAAGAGACAAAGTTAGATTACCTTTCGAACAAAGTCCAAAGAAAAAAATATAGTGCTAGCTAAAAGTCAGAGTTCTTCCATGTGGAAGCTCTGTTGATAAATCTTCTTGAATAAAGCAGCTCAGTTCTCTGACAAGTTTCTGATATTGTATTTAATGAGCTGATGTTGGACTTGCTTAATTTCTTTCACTATTTTAATTTAAAGTCATTTATAGTCATAAATATTGGTGCCTTAATTATGAATAATTATCAAATTAATATTTAATTAATTATTGAATATGATATTGAGTAAGGTACAATCTTATTAAATCAGGAAATCATAAAACCTGACGGCTCACAGTAATACATGAAATGTGTATAAAAAAGGATGTTATTTTTGAAGGTCTAAGGAATATCCTGGCACTGGATGTTTCTGTATCAACGTACTGTGCATTGATCTCTTTTGTCTCAGCTGACAAAATGTGACGTTCAGTGATTGTTTATGGAAGCAGAAACAGGGAAAACAGCGCCTACTGAAATGTACAGAGCTAAGAAGAGGCCTGGGAATAGGAAACACCTGTGAAAAAGTCAGGAAACAGCAAATTCAATGCTCCTTGCTCATTCACAGGCAAGGCAATGGTGACAGTTGTTAAAGTTGCATCTGTAAATGCTGTGGACTATAAGACAAGGTGATCTAGTTCAGATCTACTTCCACTGTCTGCTTTATCTTTCTTTTAATAGATGTCCACAACTTGTTCATTCATTAGTTTGTTGATGAAGCCAAGGAAGGCTTTGACAACTCATGAATGCAAGTCTTCTGCCTTGCTTAATTTTACAAGCTGAGCAGCTTTTAACACAGCTTGATTTGCAAAACTCCAGGTTCAGATTGCCAATATAGACTCCAGTAATATGGTTAGGCTAGTGTATACTATGACCGAAATTAAATGTCTGCTATAAACACTTAAGTTTTGTGTGTGTGTGTGTGTGTTAGTGTGGTCTGTGGACAGTGGGTGCTATGGGTTAGTATTTGTACAGAGTCAGAAAATATGATGAAATTATGAAAATGTTAGTGCTATGTAGATTCAGTAATCAAACACTTGCAGAAGTACCAGGCAAACTATATGTGTACTGAGTTTAGAAATATATATGCAGAGGGAGAAATATCTTTCTGAGGGAACTTTATTTTTCCCCACAACTTTCTAAAAGGACATTGTGGACAGGTTGGGGTTGGTCTCTGCTCACAAGTAAAAAAGGGCCAGGACAAGAGAAAATGGCCTCAAGTTGCACCAGGGAAGGTTTAGATTGGATATCAGGAAAAAATTCTGTACTGAAAGGGAGGCCAAGCATTGGAACAGGCTTCTCAGTGAAGCAGTAGATTCACTGTCTCTGGAAACGTTCAAAACACGTGGATGTGCTGCTTGGAGACATGGTTTAGTGGTTGACTCGACTGTTGGGTAAATAGTTCGACTCAGTGACCTTAAAGGTCTTTTCCAACCAACCTAAATGTTTCTGTCATTCTGTAAGTACCTGGGATGTGTGTGAGGCCAGAAGTCTAGCCATTACTCTGTGATTTGCAATCCTTTATAAATGTACAGTACCTCTCACTCTGCCTGGACATGTTTTTCAGTGCAAAAAGATTAAGTATAGCTGGGAAACCCCAAACATATGGCATCTTGTTTCCAGCATCAACCAGATTTGAAAAACAGGACAAGGCTGGTAGTTGACACTTGTACAGACTTGTCAGCCCCACAGATAATGTGTTTCAACCATAGAGTTGTAGAAATAATGACAATGACAATATTTCATATGCAATTCTGCTTGTTCATTTCTGACAGCAAAGCTCTAATGCACAGTTGGACAGATTTCTTAGCTGTAAACATATCTGTGAAAAGTAACATATTTTCCAAGCTGCTTGAAGATACTGAATATTAAAGAGGCGTGGGGCTCAGTAATGTGAAAACTTAGGGAAGGGGATTTGGTTGCTATAAGCTGGTACATAAGCCATGTTGTTAGTTGTGCTCATTCAATAGCCAGAGCACTGAGGCCAGCTGATGTATCATGAAAAGAAGTTACCAGTCGGTTCACAGTGGGCCACATTCTGTCCCTTCATTGTGGGAGGTTTTACTCTTTTCTTTTTTCCCGAGGTTCTAAATATCATCTAGTTTCCCTTTATTGAATATTAAAGCATCTGATTTACACAGTGAGAAATAATGCTTTTTAAATCAGAGGAATACATATGCTACTGGTGTACTACTTTTTTTATGTTAACTGGACGATGAAGAGGTGATATTAAATAGCATCAACTTTGTGCAAAAGAACGGACAGTTACCGATCTCAATTAAAAAGGAGTTTGCTGCCATCTTATGGGCTTGTGAAGTATTTATTTTCCTAAAAGTAGTGCAGCACTATTATGAAAATTCTTTAAATTACTTTCCTTATTCTATAGATGATCTTGAAAGAGCCTGTCCTGTCTAGGGTCTATTTTTTTTTTTTTTTTTAGTTTTAACGCCTGAATTGTTTTAATTAAAAATTGCCTCATTTGGTGCTTTAAAGCCTAATCTCCTCAGTAGGTATTATAACACCTCAAAGGGATATTTTTAACTTCTATTAATTTCAATTATGTATATTTTATGTATTATAGAAACTATTGAATTGTTGTGTGGAAATTATTTTCAGATCTTAAATTATTATTTTTAAAACCCCAATCTGGGTTGCAATCTGGATGACAGACTTTTAACTTCCTACCCACTCTACTGCTTTACATATGTAGGCTTATCTATTGATGGCTTCTGTGTCTTCTGAAAATGTATTGGCCTTGCCATGTGCTATAGAGAGCTATGCGTAGGGAATGACCTCTCTCAGCAGGGGTCAAGACCATGTAAAATTTTGTTCACATTATAAACAAATACTTGTAATCAATAATAAGGTTTTTCCACATCTTTCAACATATAAGTAACTTGTCCAGTTGAAATCATGACTCAAACAATCTCAGAGTTAAATCTACAGACCTTTTAAATACATGGGAAGAAAGATCAGCTAGAAGCTGAACTGAATTCTTGTATTTCTGTAAGTATGCTTCCCATTAGAGACAACCAACCCAAAATATGGTACTGTTTTTGACAACTGTTGGGAGAGTGTTGATCTGAATATGAAAAAGGTTTTCTATTATACAAATTTTTCTGATCTTTAAGTGTTCTGTGTTGTCTTGTCTTATAAACTAGGAGGTAAAAATATCTTGGAGAAAGAGATTCCAGAATAGTAAATGTGCTCCTAGTTTGGTGCATTGAACCCATAAGGAAAGAACTCCTGCTTCAACAGGTTTTCTCATTTGTTTATGGAGGCAGAAAGAGCTTCTGAAAAATAGATCAAGTCAATGTTGTGTGAGCACTTCTTGATTGTTCCTCTCACCTGGAATGCAGGAAAGTTTGAAAGGAAGACTTCTCTGGTATCTCAATTTACACTTTTGTTTTGCACAGAAATTCCATGGAAGCTGAAGTTAAGAACTTACTGTATTTAAGTATTTTTTTTTCCTGGGGAAAAAAAAAAGAAAAAGAAGAAGAAAAAAAAATTATTCAGCGAGTCAGTATTTTCTGTTGGGCTGCTTTCCTTGAAAAGTTTCACTTGGATTAACTTACAAAAAAGTTAGTGATATTGCCGGGCTTTTCTGCAAATCTGAAAGAAAATGGAGTAGATGGGGTTGCAAAAAAGTTGAATTGCAGGTGACTTATTTTAACTTCAAAAGATTTCCCTATCACTTTCACTTAAAACCTTATCACTGTACTTTTTCTGGCTTGAAATGGACCAGTAGGACACATTTCAGAGACATTTTGTAGGTGAGAATTTTGATAAAAGGCTTCTAAAAGGGATATAAAAGAGAAATGCCAAGGTCTGATTTTCCTGCATTCACGATTTCAGCGTGTCCGTGTTCCCTCTAGCGGCGGCCGGCGGGGCAGGGCTGGCTGCTGGCCGCGCTCAGGGCAGCGCACACTGCGGCGGGATTGTGCATCCCTGAACATCCCTGGGCACCCCTGGGCACCTCACCCCTCACTGCCTGTGCACACTGCGGCGGGATTGTGCATCCCTGAACATCCCTGGGCACTCACCCCTCACTGCCTGTGCACACTGCGGCGGGATTGTGCATCCCTGAACATCCCTGAACATCCCTGGGCACTCACCCCTCACTGCCTGTGCACACTGCGGCGGTATTGTGCATCCCTGAACATCCCTGGGCACTCACCCCTCACTGCCTGTGCACACTGCGGCGGGATTGTGCATCCCTGAACATCCCTGGGCACCCCGGGCACTCACCCCTCACTGCCTGTGCACACTGCGGCGGTATTGTGCATCCCTGAACATCCCTGGGCACTCACCCCTCACTGCCTGTGCACACTGCGGCGGGGCTGCTCCTGAGCACCCCGGGCACCTCACCCCACACCCCCTGTGCGAGCTCCCCACTTCACCCGGTGCTTTCACTGTCCCCTTCCTTGCAGCAGCTTGTGCCTGGTGGGGACAGTGGTCTTAGGGAACAGTGAAGTTTGCATTCTCTAGGGCAAAGCTGCCAAAATCTCACCAAAAATGGCCCATATTAAATACACCCAGGGAGGGAAAGGGATTGGCAACTTCATGCTGATAATAGAAATATATTCTTCTATACAATGCTCTTCTGTATCTTTACCTGGAAGGAAGGTGTGGTGGAGTGGGTGGTTTGTTTACAGCTGTACTTCAGCTGCATGAGTTGCAGGAATCATTTTTTTCCCTTCAGGGAGTTTAGCTATATGATAAGGCTCTTGAATAACATGGCAAGCCAAAATAAGATAACATGGATGTCGCTGTATAAACTTCACTCCAACAATCTCTAAAGAAATAATGATTATTCCTGTTCTAGCATGACATGCAGTTATTTATCATCAAGAAATAGCTTATTTGTGATTAATTTCTCCTTTCCTTGTCATTACATGACCAAATATAGAACTGCCTGAGTACAACATGGCTAATTCTTTCCTTATAATTCTTGTTCCTTCTCCTTGTAGACTCGGATAATTTGGCAATCAGTGAAGCGTACATAGGAATGTTTTTTAAGATGTGCATATGGGTCATGTATTATTTCCTTGCTGAAATTAGATGTCCATCTTTGAGGGAAAAAGTGGGACAACTAGTTTACTTAAAGCAGGCATATAATCAGCATGCACTGGTAGGTACATGCTGGAAATGTCCAGCTCTTGCAGGGTATATTCCTGCCTCTCTTTATTCCCTAGATAGACAATCTCTAGGAAGTGCTGGGGAAGTGCTCTCCATCTTGTGTTCACCTCTGCCTGTCTCTGTCGTGAGAACAGAGCCTGTGGCAGTACCCAGCCTGCAGGGTCTGTCTGGAATTTGTGTTCTTTCAGATAATTTTGGAGGGAAAGAGGTCATGGATACCGTGGTCATCTTTTTGGCTTGGTAATATTTTTTTTCTTCTGTTTATCTCCATTATTCTATTTCCAGTCATTATCATGCATTTGATTTAAAAATGCATATTTTTAAAAATAGGCATATCTGGCTCCATACGTTGCTAATGAAAGAAGTGCCAAAAAATCACCTGTGTTGATCACCTATGTTCTCTTCATGGTGGACTGTTAGTTAAGGCTACACTTCAAGAATTTTCTTCTTAAGTTTTAGAAATGCTATTTCCTCGTGTAAGGTCTCTTCTGGAGAGACAGGCACACACAGTCCCACTGAATAGAGGCTAGGACGCTGAGACACTTCATCCTGCTAAACATTCCATTTCTCTGTAAATGTCTGCAGTATATTTTCTTAATCCTGAGTGCACAAATATAGATCCAGAATAAAGCATTTTACAAGTATCAAGTGATTTTAATTTTGATATAAGCCTGTAAATTTGGAAGTAGCTTTTTACATAATCAGATGACACAATGACTCAGCAGTTAAACCCCAGCATCTGCTACAGCAGCACCTCTTGGGAGTTTCTAACAAGAACTAGGTTGTTATCCATTTATAAATCAGTCATAAAGAGGAAGTAACCAGTAAGTTGAGTGGGGAAGAATAGAAAAAATTCCTATAACAAAATAGTAGTAACTAAAGTGTCCATACTATTTAATTCTTCCTGCTTCAATAAGACTATTGAGATAATCAAAAATTCTGGTCAGAAGGTTTGTCTCTTAGAGAATGCTCTAGAATATCTTGTCACAGCATACTCTATATAATGTTACAAGCTAGAAGTTCTGTCTCATCTTTAAAGGCTTACAATACATTATGATATTGTATTGGACACAAAACCAAATATGTTACGAAGAAGGAAATTATTAGTCACTCTTAAAAGTGTCCTCAGTTTCTGCCATTTGCTGATAATCCTTTTCAGCTCTTTTTTGATAGCAGTTACAGTATGATGTTTTTTGCAGTGAGGTTAAACTATAGAAAAGAGATCTGAGGTTGGGGGAATGCTTCCTCCTACAGCTCTTTCCAGAGTGAGCAAGCCAGGTGGCCCCTTGAGGCACAGTATTTCTATGTGTGGGTGGGGAGTTAGGTATCTAGTCAGGGAATTTTCAGGTGAAGCAATATAATGAAACTGTGAGAGCAGAGAAGGGTAGCATGGATGGAAATCAACTACAATGACATGCTGGGGGTCTACAACTCACATTTGGTCAGATTTTATTATGTCTAATGTTAAGCTTGGAATGTGGCCTCCAGTGGACTCTCAGCAGGGGTTGGAGGAGCCCAGGTGGTTCCTGTACTCTCATGGGGTCCCAGTCTGGCACCTTCTGTGGCCTGTGGAAAGGCTGTGGCTTTGGCCTGGCTAACAGCACTACAAAAACATTGTTAATTGTCAATATATTGTTTTCTTGCCCTTCAATGTCAAAACTCAGAAACAGCAAGCAAACTGGGTATAGCAAAGGATTTAGAAGCCAAATGTGTAGTTACAGTCTCTTGACCTTTGGATTTGAATGTTGTTGGTAGGAGTGAAAACCTTCAAAATGATTCAAATGTCAAAACCTGTTGATCCTTATTTTGGGGAAGAATAGAAGCACTTGAGCAGAGAATTTCCAGGACAGATACAGTACTTACAAGCATGCTTTAAAAACTCAGAAGTTAGGAAACTGAAGATTCTGAAGAGCACTGAAGTACTGGCAGGTGGTAGGCTTCTACAACTGCATATCCGGACATTTTCTAATGTGACAGCATATTTCACACTTATGAACTGGCCCTGATCATACTACATCTGAGGTTTCTAAGAAACCTGCATCCTTCAGAAGTATCCAGAGCTCACTAAATTTTGAATATGTTAAAACATATATTAAGTTCTAAACAAAGGAAAAGATTTTGTGAAAATTTTGTCTGGAAAAGTTTCCTGTGGAAAAGATAACATGCCTGAGGAAAAAACATATCTATGACAACTTTGGAAAAGTTGCCACAAACTCAGAAAAATGGTTTGTAAATCTCCATGAAGTGATTAGTCATTTTCTAGTCAGACATGCCTTTTTTGTGTACAGTACATGTAGGATTAGTGAATGAATGAGACTTGACATAAAGAGTTTATTTCCTGAAAGCTCCTGAATTGGCTAGAAAAACATCTAAAACTCATTTAGACAAAAAATATATTTCATCACCAAATGCAATAGAGGAGAAATTGGATTTGGAGCCTTATGCAGAGCAGGAGATACAATTTACATCCTGAGTTTTAATAATAAATTGCAAACATCATTTTCTGGATTTAACCATCAAAATACCTGTTAAGCACACCTACATTTTTACTGAAAAATTGATAAAATATTATTGTTTGTAAAATGATACAAGGTGTGTATTGATTTGCTGCAACTCTTAAAGTGATTAAAGAGAAATAGTACAGTAATTTAAAATCATATTAAAATATTCACATATTTTAATTTTATCTAAATACAGTAGATCTGATAAGGAAATAGTCATCAGCTGTATTCCTTTTAGTGAATAATGTTGGATAATGTTGCTATTTGCTAACTAATACATTTATTTGGTTTTTTATCATATGCAGTGTTGGACACTTGCTAAAAGATACTGTGCTATTTTTCGTGGCCTCTTTAGTAGAGTTACGTTACAGGAGTAGCATTTTATGAATATTTCTTATTTTTAATTTTAAAGTAATATCCTGACGTTTCTTTGAGAGGCTGACAGTAGTCAAAATAGTTACACATATATTAGTCATCACTTAAGCTCTCTGTTTAATAAATGGGGAAGAAGTTTTCTGTAAAAAAGAGGAAGCAACTTTGGTTTATATAGCATGACCTTGTCTAAGGGGAGACAAAGACACTCATTTAGAACTTAAAGAGAACATGTTCTGTGTCTGAAAAGCCAATACAGAAAATGCATACAGCAAATAATGTGCCTGCAGCATTACTGAAGGTAATATTTTTCAGAATATTTCTTCAAGAAATAGAAACAAGAAAACAGATATAAATGATTGAAATATATTAGTTATTGATTAAATCAAAAGAGATAACACTGCAGCAAGCTCTAGCAACTAAAATATTTTTCACTTATGTGTTTGTATTACAGTGATGTCCAGAGATGTTCTGAATAGGCTGGAGGTCATTGTATTGGACAAACAGGAATAGATATTTCATTGCCATAAAATTCTTTGTATCATGGTTTAAGGGGCTAATGAAGTGAGAAAACGAATGTGTTAAAGGAGAGAGTAACATTTACGCCAATGTGTTTATCTGTTTATGAAGGTGCTGTGAAGTTCAGTATTATGTATAAATGTATGTGATGTACTGAGTAGATTGATGTTACTGCATGGCTGTTGTAGTGTTTCAAAAGGGTGGGTTTAGACACGGGTCTGGTGCTCTTGGGAGCATCCCATTCTTAGCTGTGTGCTGCTAGAAGGCACAGTTGCAGCAGTGAGTGCAGGTGCACTCCACACTTGGTGCTGGCTGATGCTCAGGCCTGAGCCAGGTTCTTGTCCTCACTCCAGCTGTGTGTCCCCATCTGTGCTGAGGGTGGGAAAAGGGAAGAGCAATGAGAGGAAGAGCCGTGGCTGTTCCTGTCCTGCTGTATGGTGCATTCCACAGCTGGCTCAAGGCTGATGGCTTGATCCTGGTCAAGATTTTTACAAGGACATGTAGTGATAGAAGAAATGGGAGCGGCTGCAAATTTACACAGAGTTGGTTTAGATTAGATATTAGGAAAAAATTGTTTACTGTGAAGGTGATGAGAAGATGGCACAAATTGCCTTGAGAAGTGGTGGATCTCCCATCCCTGGAATGTTCAAGCCAGGCTGAGTGGAGCTCTGAGCAACCTGGTCCAGTGCAAGGCGTCCCTGCTGAGAGCAGGGAAGTTGGAACGAGATGATCTTTCAGATGTCTTCCAATCCAAACCATTCTATGATTCTGTAAGCTCTGGTGCTCTCTTTGGGGCTACACTTCTCCAACTGAGTTTTTCTGGAGGAAAGATTTCCAGCCACATAAAATTTATTGTGTGGAGGTGAAAGGAGAGTTAATCAGCCATGTTACCTCTTCTCTTGGTTCTTTTTGTCATGCCTTTGATGAAAGAACAGCAAATCTGCTGTGGGATTTTGAATGATGTAAAATCTGATGTAATGATTTTACACTCGGACTCTGGCACACTGACTTCCTCTCACCTTTTGGCTACAAGTACTAGGTATAAATACACAGGATGTAAAGTTGCATCATTGTTGCTGATGTTGGTCAGAAGTTTTAAAATGGTGCCATGATAGACACAGAGTGTTATTTACTACTTGTGATAACTGGCCTGGATACAAGGTAGTAGGAAAGTAATCGTTAACTGACTGTCAGAAATTTCTCAAGCTGAGAGAAATGAAGCCAGATAAAAGACTGAGAAAAAAAATCAAATGAAAGTATGTTCTAGAAAACCTCTGGTGCAGAGGAGGTGATGAGGTCCTGATTCTTTTTTGGTCAGCTTAAAGTCCATTATTAAACAGAACAAACCCACACTCCCCAAACCAAAACTCAAACTTGATGTTTTATTGGCATTCAGGTTCTGCAAATTTGACAGAGGCAGGAAGCCTATTAATGTACTACTGCCCCCAGAGTGTCCTTAGAACTGGATGTCTCATTAAAATATGCACATTCAACACATTCAATTTATCATGAAATGTTAGAATTTCTTTCAAAAAACAGAGATACCTGTTTTTTCTTTCCTAATAGCAGTCACTTTCCTCATATTTTCCAAAGTACTTAAGACATATTTTTCAATTAATAGCTGTAATTAATAGAAAAAGGTCTTAGCTTCTTAATGCATCTGAAAAGCATTATCTTTCTGTGACATACCTAAGATTCAAAGTAATGATTTTATTATTTTACTTTGCTAAAAATTTATCAGTGATCGTTTCAGTTTATTTATCCTTGAAAGGAGACTTCTTCCAAAGTAAACCTACAAATAAATGGAAGGTGCATTTTTATCTACTTATGTTTTAAAAGAACAATAGAAGAATTTTTTAAAAAAATGCAACTTTAGGTTATATTTATTCATATTGTATGAGTGCTTTTACTGACATAAGTGGAGCTACTCAAGAAGTGAAGCATCGTTAAACATGAACAAAGACACCAAAATCATGCCCTGAATGTGTGGAAATATGCAGTGTTCTGTAATTGCTCAGTTTCTGGTAATGGCTCTCTGTATATGGAACAATGGGTGTTTGGTTATTTTATCATAGTTTTTAACAGTACAAGATGACAATGCTGAAATCTCCCCCATCTATATTTGGACCATACTTCCTTCTTTCAAATGTCACTGCATATTTTTAGACATAAAGAAAGGGGGATCTAAATTCTTTCAACATACTGCAAAACATGTGATGTTTAAACATGTCCTTTTAAAATTGATCCTAAATGTAGTTATGATTCCCCAGCAATTCCTACTTGGGAAATAAGTCCTGGAGTCTAGAGTGGGGACTTGACCTCCAAAACGGAAATATCTATCTTTCATCCAAGGGTTTTATCTTCCCAGAGAGGAGATGCCCCTCCACGTGTGTGTCATGGCCATAGAGGTTTAGCCTGCACTGGTGTTGTGCTCTGTGCCCTTTTTGTGCACGTTTTGTGCATGTGCACATTGTGTCAGCACTGAGCTCAGTGTCACCCAGCTTGTGATGTAGACTGAGTACCTGGAACTGCATAGACAGAAATGGGCAATATGTAGGTGTACAGGCACAGAATAGATATACTCATCTCCACATGTATATGTGGTGCAGCACTTGCACCTCTCTATGGCTTTGAAAATAGCTTTGGGTGGGAATTGTCATGAATCCTATTTTTCTCTTTGCTTACCCTCAATGATCAGGAGCCTTGTCCTTAGGGTGTAAGAAGGAAGAAGGGTTATGTATGCATTTACCTGAAAAAAATCTGTGCTGTTAGGAGAAGAGATTACTGCAGGACTGGCTGCTAAGCAGCTAATTTAAAAATGAAGTTTGATGTAGATTTAAGAAGCTCTTTTAATATCATGTATTTGAATTCCAAAATGGTATTTCTTTCCTTGCTATTTTTGTGTAGACTAATTTTTTTTCTTGACTACATTTTTGTCAGTAGGTTTTTCCATAAGATTGTTTCTATGTTGTGTTTGAATGACTCACCACTGTTTTGGGATCTTTGTGACCCTTTTCACTCTAACTTTTTCAGTCTAACACATCAAGTTTCTTAATTTATGTTGCTTATTTGAGAATATGTAAAAAATAGGGTGCTGTGTTCTTTGTAGGACTAAGGCTTTTGCTTAGTAAGGTAATATAGGGAAAAAGGTAGGAAAGTGAAAGACATAAAGTGTCTGGACAGTAGAAGAAAAGCTAGGAAAAAAGTTATTTTATGCATAGGTGCTGCCTGACTTATGCAATAAAGTAGCATCATGATAAACTGTGAATATGTACGTGAGATATGTTTATCTTATGCCATAGATTTTAACATTTTGCTTTAGCCTAATTTTACGCTCAGTTTTCATAAATAAAAGATAATTTCATTATGTAAAGCCTTTAGCCTGGTAATTGCATGTCATTTTCTTTTCTAATGAAATACAAGGTTTTTTGGTTTTTTTTTTCTATATATTTTGTTCAGCTGCTCTCAAAATTCTCAGTGATTCTATTTGTTAGGTCCCAAACATGTTGTATGTGCCTTCCACCCAATGTAAAAATTGATTGTGATAGTTCCATGCTGTGAATGCTGTAGCCCAAATAGAACAGCTGCTTATTCATCAGATACCACTTTCTAGTTAATAACTGAGAAATATCTGTGATGGTTTTATTTTATCACTAGAGCTTAAGGGTGATGTCTATGTTTGCACTGACTTGTGGCTATCTTTCACTCTGCCACTTTCACATCATTCTGCCATTTTAAAAGTCACTGTCATGTTCTTGCCTAAATACTCTCACTGGCTTTTTTGATATTAATATTGCCATAGTTAAATTTCTAAGTTTGATAATGCCCATTGTTTTCCTCTAGCTTGACCCTTTTTTTTCCTTTTTGAGACATTATTACTGATGCCAAATGATAATTTATAGTTATTTAATTTTTTCCTTTCTTCCGAACAGTCCTACTGAAAATAAGACAGAACTTGACTACTGGCTTTTCAGAAATGACTCAGTTTTCTTCTCTCCTGATTACATCAGTTTTACTGCTATGAGTTTTTCTGTCTTCTCACATTTCTCACCTGCTTATGACACAGAATCAGAAAGATGTGATAAAGGAGGCATTTTGTCACTTTTTTAGTGTCCTGGATATGGCCCATTCACTGGAAACTCTTTGCAGCTGCAGATATCACAGTAGTGCTCCTTTGTATTTTTATTTTCTCATTCCAACTAAGTTTTAGGGAAAAGAGAGAAGACAATAACCTTACTTAAAAGTATGTAAGGAATCCCCTAATGGACGAAAAATCTTATATTGGAATGGCTGAGCCAAATTAATGTGTCTTGAAACAGCTTTGGGGGTAGGATTCTGTGTTGGCAAAATTTTGTTCTCAGACTGTTATGTTGACATAAAATGAAACTAGAGTGAAAGTGCAGATCTAAGACGTTTGAGGTATAAAGTCCCTGGGGTAAAAAGTTATGTATACTCCTTTTTTTGTGCGTGAGCACTTGAACATCATGTGAGTGAGAATGACTCAGAGCTGTCTTTCCTCAAGTGAATAAAATATCATCACATTTACCAGTAATATGTGCCAGCCCTTTTGGTACACTTAGCTTATTTATTCTATATTGTGGCATATGTTAATGTAAAGTAAGACAGCAAGTATCATTTATCGATGAGTAATATTGTTTGGAGGTCTGCATGCTGTTAGAATAGTTGAGACTAAAAGAAAATAGTCACTGTCTTAAAGTCATGATGTGCAGCTTCTAAAAAACACTAAGAGAGAGACATATTTGTCTAAAAAAATTTAATAGCCAGGAGAATTTTCATGCTAAAAATATAATTAAAAAGTTTATAATGTTATAAATATAATTTAAAAGTTTATAAATATAACTGTACTGCTATATAATATGCAAAATTTTAATGTATGGGCATGTGCATGTGCATACTTTAATATATGATACGAACACGACATAAATATAAAAGTAAAATAAAAGTGAGTGAGTTTTGGTTTAGTAAATACAGTAAGGAGATAATAATAAAAACTGAGCTTATGTGTAGGCTAAGGCCTACACATGTTGCCACTGAGAAGTGTCTAGTTTTCTCTGTAGGTATTTCTTTTACAGGAGCTTTAAAAAATCATATACAAACATCCACCTGGAATAATATGGGTGCAATATTTTATCACATAGCAGATCTGGGGAATGGATGAGATGATTTCCCGATGGCAATTCAAGGTGTTATTTGCCATGATTTTGTGAATGTGAGGCTCTAATGTTTCTGATTTTTGTTGAAGTGTTGGGAAATGAATTAGTCTGAAGAGCTTAAATAAAAAAAAGAAAAATGATTCCATGTACAAGACAAAAAGTAAAGGTCAGGTGTTTGTGTAAAGAAAGCAGGATTTATGTCTGCTTATAGGAACTTTATGAATATTTTTAAACTCTGAACTTTTCATATTCTTTTTGTGTTTTTCCTACTAATCTGCCATCTTGTTTAGGATCTAACAGCAGCAAATCTGGCAGCAATCATATGCATGTTCTCCTCATGGCACGCTTGGAAAAAAAATATTTGACGGATTAAACCCAGTTGCTAAAGAAGAACTGTGTGGCTGTGAATTTTCTAACTCCCTGTTGCTTCCTGGGGGGGTTGTTCCCTGGGATGGGTTGAGCATCCTACGTGACTCAGTTCCACTCTTTTCTATAAGCATCACTTTACCTATACATTGATCAATCATCAGCCAAGTTACAGAGCACCCCTAAATTGCCTTCAATATGTATGGACTCTAAGGATTCAAATCAGCTTTATTTTTTGTTTTAGTTTGTTTTACTCTCTCCAGCTTTCTGTGGTTCAAATGTGATGGCATTCATCAACACTGGTGCTATCCTGTCAGTGAAATGGCAGTACCAGCTTCCTTTAGGCAGTGCTTTTTGTAGCCCCTTCATGCTCCAAATTGCTCTAGGCGCCTGTGCTTACTCCCAGCAGATTTCCCAAGCACAGCTGGTTGTAGCAGAAGCACTATCTTTCTTTCAGAACGACAAACAGGCCTATCTCTTTGCATCAATATTCACACTTTGCATAAGCCCCTTAGAAGATTTCCATTTTTAATGGTTTTAATTAGCATTTATGAAAAACTGGTCTCACATGATATAAAGCAACAGATTAAATTTGTTAAGTGGATAATAATAAAATGTGGGTTGATTTGTTTCACCGGAGTTTAAAAGGCTTTTGCTCAATGGGGCCTCCATGTTAATTCATTAAGCATGCTGTAGACCTTATGGAGGTTTTTTTTTTTTTGGATTTAATTAACACAGCTCAAACTCCCAGGAGATTTTATGTCCTCAACAGCAGTGTGTGATAGAGACAGTAATTTAAAACTTATTTATAGGTCTCTGTGTTCATTTACTTGAAAAAGGGATTAAAAAATTCTATGAAATCATTCTAATATGACACTACTACTTTAGAGTAGGAGAAAAACATGCTTATAAGTGATGGATGAGCAATGGCTATGACTGGGCTTCAGAGATTTGGTTTTTTTTCCCAACAGCAACTATGGCTAGTCCCTGCTAAGCAAGCCTATTGAACATTTTCTCCACAGATGTTTCAATTCATGATGCATAAGCAGGCCCTTGAGTTGGGTCCCAAGACCTCTATCCCTCCTTCTCACAGTGGGCCTGGCTGAGCTCTATCTTAGTGTAAAATATGAGATGAAAATTTGTGGTGTGCTTAGGGCAATCTCCTGGGAAGTAATGGGTTGTAGGTTTCAGCCTCAGCAGTCTGAGAAGGTCCCGAACAGCTGCTGGAGCACCATAATAACATCTTAATATTAGAAAACACTTCTAGAGACTTTTTTGTACTTCTCTCAATGTGATTACTGTGATTTTTCATTGAAGGCTGTGATTTCCAAGTCTAAGAATGCATCACAGATCAGTTCCCTCCTGTCTGTTTTTCATACTGTTTTGGCCGATCTGTAGTATCCAACTTCTACATGTAAATTGTTTCTCAGATAATTTGAATTAGAATCAGAGGGGAAAAAATAAACATCACTTGCCTACAAAATTAATGAGAAGTGCAGAGAGATTCAGAGAGAGAGAGAAGTATTAATTGAGGAATACAATAGCAAAGAACAGTGTAAATACTCTCAAATAGATTTTTTAAAGCATACAAGAACCATGGAAGGAGATCTCAAACAAGTGTGCAGTATCTTTTATGCCTGAAATTCTCCTTTATCATGTGTCCCATCAGGCTGCTTCCATTCTCAAATGGAGTTTTGAGAGAAAATGATATGATATTGCAATTAAATAATATATTGTGTCTCATACACAAAGGGCAGAAGAAGATCAATTACATACAGCATTTAAGTTGCTCTTCCAAGCCAGGAGCCAGGACGATTCCTAGTGGAAGCAGATGGAACAGAATGAAGCTATGCTTTACTCAGAAAGTTCCATCATATCGTGTTTTAAAAACCTTTAAAGAGATGGGATTTGCTCTGGGATTCACACAATATTTTGTCCACATGTGAGCTAGCTGCCTAAACTGGCTTGACCTCCATGGATATCTGGTTGATATGGTCAGAACTGCCTGGAGGGTGATTCAACTGACCAACTTCTGCAATGGAAACTGAATTACTCTTGCTGCCTTGAAATCACTGGCTGTAATGGAAGCTTAGATACCCCGTGCAATGAGGATTTCTATATATAGCTACTCAAACTGGTGTCTCTTAATCTTGAACCTTAGCCAAAGAGTCCTCTTGATATACATGATTTTTGAACGATTACCTGAAGTACTTCTGTAGCAGTGCATTTTAATCTGTATGATCTGATGTAAAAGTATATGAATGCAGGTTTTTACATTTTATTTTATGATTGTACTGATGGATACTTTATACTCTTCAGTTCTCAGTAAAGATTTTTCAGTAGTGGATAGACTTCTATGCATGCTAAATTGTTCAATGATGAGAATTTTACTATTTCACTCTGCCAGCAATACTCCAAGAGGTGCTGGTGCTATATGACTGTAATCAGGCAGATCTGTATTTCAGTACTGAGATATGGGATCACTGTCATTCTGTGTTCTTTGATCATTAGCAAACACGAGCTCTGGCTCCTTCATTGTTTTAATCAACAATAAATATTAAATGTGTGGTATTGTGCAACAAGTATAAAATATGTGAGATTGTGTTGGAAGGTTGCTGCTCCCTCGGAAAAAATGTCAGCAACAAGTTTGATTTTGTACATCTCAGAAGCTAATCTTAAGTTATAATAATAATAATAATAATACTAGTAATAATGATGATGATGATGTCTGTTATTGAAATTGTTATTATTCTGATTGGTTTCACTTTGCAGATTTTAGCAATATTCCTGGGAGATTTTTTGTGTTGCATATCTTAAATTGTGCAATTATGATCTTAAGCATCATAAGGATTTTCTCTGTGCTATGCCTTTCAAAAAAGTATTTATTTTGTCTCTGAGGGACTGCTTTTAGGAGCTCCCAATGATTACTGTTATTTCCTCTTCACTGCTCCTAATTCTTGGGAATATGTTAATCTCCATTCAAAACAAAGAGAAAAAAAAAGTGTGAAATGAACATCTTTTTAAGGTGTTCCTAGATTGTAATGATTTAATACGGAGTCTGAAGTCTAGCAGAACATCTGATGGTCTGGTAGATTTTATCTTAGAAAAGAGAATTACATTCAGAAGGAACTCCTAGTATGGTAACTAACAGACCTGTTAAAATTGAACTTTCAAGGGAAATATACTTTTTTAAGCCTAAACGAATTCAAAATAATATATTTTCCGGAAAATAAAATTCAGAATCCTTCACTTTCCCAAACACTTAAACATACACTTATGAGTGAGAGGCAAGTGACACATGGTTTGTTCTGGAAGAGTATTACATCTGACAGGAGAAAGAATGTTGGTTCAGACCATCTATCAGGTTGTGTTAATAACATTTTTTTTTCTGAAAATTTCATTAAAATCCTATGCACAACAAGGTTTTTTGAGTTTCATCTTTCAAGAACATAGGAGTTATAGAGTATAAAAAGATAAAATAGAACTGTAGCGTCTAGAAGGAAACCCACCCAATCCCATCTAAACTCTGTTCCATATTACACTTTAATGCCTTATAATATCATGAAATAATACTGGTTTAACTACAACAGTGTAGCTAAGAAGCTTCATTAAAATGTACAACATATAGCTGGGAATTTTTAAAACACCCTCTCTACAAGTGTTTATACTGAAAAAAATACCACTTATTACAAAAAATACATGAAGTATTTACTACCTTCTTTACACTTTCATATTAACGTTTTTATTTCATTTGTTTATGCTGTTTCAAAATGGAAAATTAAAAATCAGAAATGGTGAATGAGATTCCCACCTGCCTCTAAATGAGTACAAAAATTCTTCTGGTTCAGCAAATTGTAAGGAAAGACCATCTTCTATTTCACAAGCTCTGGATCAAGTAAAACATTCTATGTGCTTTCTGCAGGAAAAGCCTTGGGCCTATGTGCAACGGTGTGTCACAGATTTATACAAAATAGAGCTCGTGCTGGAAGTTCCTACTCCAGGATCCTGGAGCTGTAGGTGTGTGTCAATCTGCATGACTTTAAACCCAGAATGGCGTTAGCTAATTGGCCTATGAAGGGAGTCGAGAGTTCAGGCAATCTGAACACCCTTTTTTAGGGTGCAATTTAACTTAGTGTTCTCTTGGTTTCTAACTTGTAATTTCTGAGCAGTGAAGTGGTGAGATGGTGCAGCTTCTTGGAAGTAATGTATCCCCTTTTTCCAGACATCACATCTTTTGCAGAGGCACAGACACGACAGGCAACACTAACCTTTTCCAATATTTGTATAGTATTTCCAGTCCTTATTTGGCTCAGTGGATCAACTGCTTTGCAAGCTTTATAAATCATGACATGCCTCCTTCCTTTTGAGGCTCCTTGGGATGCCTCTGCAATTTCTAAACTACGAGTGAATGGAGGAGCAGAGCAAATACTTATGGGGAAGGTTTTGGTGAGTGGGACTGAAAGTCATCCCATCTAATTTTCATCAAAGCATGTTAAGCATTCAGTCGAAACTTTTGTCTAGATTTTCTCTTGAGAGGGATAAGAAGTAGAAAAACTCCTCCCAAGGTGAGTAATTTTATCCTCTGAAGGTTTAAAACAGACATGAAATGAATCATTTTCTATGTCTCTATTAAGGAGCCTAGATGGCGAGCTTAGACCACACATGAACTTTCAGCAAGATGAATGTAGTCTGGAAAAAGATGAGAAGGATAAATAAAGCAGAGCTTGACTCTGTAGAAGAGGATAATGAGTGGGCTTACGTAGTCAATGAACTTTCCCTTCTTTATGGTATCAGGACACTTGGACTACTGAGAAAGCATATGGTTTTCTAATAGGGAGAAGACAAAGCAGAGAAGTTGGGAATGTCAAGGGAAAAATTTAAGAGTGTATAAATGACAAAAAGAAAAGCTGAGGTTTTTACCTTGTCCACCAGATAAACTCTATGGGGTATCTAAGGGGAGTTCTGCCTACAGACAGGAAAGGGTAGAATAAAAGGGATGATCTGATATATTTGGCAATATTTCCTCTGCTTGATGTCTGCAGAAGGGGAACCCCCAGAGAGCTTTAGTCAGCCTACCACGTGAACTTCAGGGAGGAAATGTTCTCCTTTTACATTGTCAAACCTCCCTTGTGCGTAAGTCACATTTTGAAAACTCTGAACACTATTTCTACCACAAAAAAGAGTCACAGAAATTTTGCACTGCATTAATTCAGATACTCTGCCCTAGTTTTGGACAAAATCCAGACAATCTAGGACCTCAGCTCTCAGTTTTGGACATATTGGTATGCTTCTATGAATTTTAGAGTACAGAGGAGGTAAAAGTCAACCCTTGCATATTATTCAGGGAAACCTCAACTCTGTGGTAACTTACTTCACTCTGTTTGTGAGCCAATATAAGATACAGTGAGCATGCAGAATACATATAAAAAGACTAGTTCCTAGAAGTTGATACTGTCTCACAGACTAACACAGAATTCAGACGGTTGCACATTACCTCTGCTTTGCAGTCAGGGGTGCTCAGAGAGGCAGCTCTTCAGGGAATTGAAGATGACACAGGAAGCCAGCAGTAAAACTGTGTTGTTGACTTTTGGACGAATGCCCAAGCCATTTATTGCCATTTGTTTGACTGAATTTGCTTGAGGCCTAAGTGAAGAAGTATCAAACTGATTCTACTTCGCACAGTTCTTTCACAAAGTGCTGACTGTCGCTAGTTGCATGTAGGTAGAGGATGCACACTACTCCACTTGTTAAAGTCACAAAAGATTGAAAGAGAAAGAAATGGGAATCTCATCTGGCCTATTTCTAGCCAGGGTGGCTAACTTTTCTAAGATATTTGCGACATCAGTGTTCCTCTGATTTCTCTGCCCAAGCAAGAAGCAACCGAGGCTTCATGTTGCCGTGGGAAGGAGAAGCCATTTGGTGGGGCAGGGCGAGCGGAGCAGGAGCAGCTCTGCTCCCAGGGTCCCTGTGTTGCAAGGTGGGAGCGCGGGCAGGTGGGGGCTGGCAGCCTCCCCAGGCCATCCCACAGCCTGGCAGCCCAGCCAGGGCAGCTCTGCTCTGTCCTCACACACTGAGAACCTGCCAGCCCCAGCCGGCACCCCTGCCTCATCCTGTGCAGCCCAGAGGCCAAGGCACAGAGCTGTGTAAGGGGGACAGGGGGGAAAGTTTTCAAACTGTGAGAACTCAGGCTGACTCCTGAGGGTTAGTGCCAAACCCTGGCGCAAGCTACTGCAGGTGACAGCAGTCGGGAACTCCTTGTGGGCCAGATGCTCATAAGGGGAGAGGAAAGTTGCTGCAATGGGGTCAGTGGAGAGTTTCCCTGGCATAGGGAAATTCCTCTGTTGCTTTTCTCCATGAAGAGAAAGAAAACAACAGAAAATTTTGAAAATATTTCCCTTTATTCTCTTTTACTCTACTTTGTACTTCTTGGCGTTTGCTTCCCCGAGTCCTGTAATACTGTTGTTTCATCTTTTTTTTTTTTTGGGGGGGGGGAAAGTATTGATCATCAGGGCTACAGAGAAAAAAGCTTTGAGAGGAAACACCTGCAAATTAGACTCTTGTCTTTCCAAAATCAAACCCTACACAAACCCTGCAAGATTCCTTGTCACAAGAAAAGGAAAAAAAGCCTCTCAGCCGCCTTCTCAGACAACTCAACTTTAAGACTCCCATTTTTCCACTGTAAGATTCTTTCAAGCCTTTTACACAAAAGAAAAACCAAAAACCCCAGACAAAGTTTCCTGGTAGCAAAGATTATCTGACTTGAGTTCTGGAAGTAACAAAGTTACCTAACTAACTGTAAAAATGTACAGCAACAAGAGCACGGGGCTTTGTTTCACTGCTCCTCACATCTATTCATTGTTTGTACTGGCAAAATGATGCCTTTTATTGTCACTGTGGGTCCCAGCGGCTCTGCTGATGAAACCACTGGAAGGTTATTGTCCCCTAGTCAGTGTTTATCGTCATTCCAGAGAATGACTGAGTTGCAGAGTACTTGCTTTGGTTTTTTTTTCTTTTTCTCTCTGGTACAGAAGCTGCTCCTGTAGACAGCACTAACATTTTAGCTGATCCCCTGAGAGTCGGAAACACGCTGCTAAATGGTTCTAGATGAAGACACGCTGCTGCCTTTTACAAATCCCTGTTGCACCCCTCAAACAGGAGACACCTCAGTGCACTGCACTGCTCTGCTGTAGCAGTGCTCAAGCCGAGGGCTCGCAAAGCCCCAAAGCCGCGCAGAGCTCGCTGCACGTCGGAAAAGGCAAAGTTACTTGTAGCTCAGTTTACCTGCCTTAAAAGTCCTATACAAAAGTTTTTGTTTCCAACCTCCTACATTTTGGAGAGGTGGGAAATGCTTAAAATGATATTTATGGTCATTCCAGATTTTAGTCTCATTCTAGTTTAAAGATCCATTAAAACTGAAATTAAGCAAGACTCCCGGTGTTAGCTCAGTCAGCTGTGAAGGGTTCTGTGAAATTGTTACAGATCCTTTGAAAGTAACCGAGTAACAGGAAAAAAAACCCAACCAAAACAAAAAAAACCCCAACAACAACAAAACAAACAAACAAACACAAAACAAACACAAACAAACAAACACCCCCCCCCCCCCCCCCCCAAAACACCAAAAACCCCAACAAAACCTGCTAAGGCTTCCGTTTTGCTATAGAAGGATTTGTACAACAAGGATTTTTATTTGTTTTAAGACTTTGATTACTTAAATATTTTCAGAGAAGAAAGCATACATGATTCCTAATTTCTCCCTAAACTGGGAAGCTGTTATGTTTTAAGCTGATAATTAAATCGTTGTGTTTTTCTGGAGGATCCCTGTCTGGCTAATCTTCCAGATAAAATGAACTCTAGAATGAAAGTCATTAATCGTGATATCTTTATAATACGCACTTCAAAGGAAGTATCTAACCTTTCAGATTACGGATATCCGATCAGTGAAAGACAACTGTACTGTGACTGGCTGGGGACATCTAGTGGAGAAAACGTAACATACTAAAAATGCCAGGAACTAGAAATGCTGTTGCCCTAAAACAAAAATCAAGACTTGCACGACTGAACAGAAACTTGCTCTCTCTAAACTGTAAATTAAATATTTCTGGAAAAAAAAAAATTTCCTCTTTGTCGAAAATTCAATAGTGTCCTCGTAGTTGTCTTTAAATAATAAATTATAGTTAATGTAATTTCATTATGGATGCGGGAATTTATTTTGTTTGGGTTTTTTTTCTCCTATTGTTTAATTTATCTGGCAAGTAAATTACTTACAAAAATATGGGAGGGCAGGTGTTATGGTATAATCATAGAATTCTGGAATGTTTTGGATTGCAAGGGACTTTTAATGATTAGCTAGCTAGCTAGCTTCCAACTCCCCTGCCATGTAGTAAACCATGATGTGGGATGAAGCTAAACTGAACTATACCAAGGACCTGTAGGGAAGCAGTACACCACCAATATGTGTTGATTTACATTTTTGTTGGCGAAAGAGAGCTATACTTTTGGCCAGTAGCAGCAGTGGTTTCAGACAGGGACACTTAGTAATGCCTCTGTAAAGAAGCAGGGAGACACAGCTTGTGTGACAACCACCTCAAGGAAGAACTGGGCTACTCTGGGTCTGAAATATGAGAGAATCAAGAAACAGCCTCTCCTCAGAGGTCATATTCAAGCTATTCTACTCAGTCTATACTATGTTATTCTCAGTGCATCAAAAGCTCTTTGAATAAAGGAAAAGTTGCCATGGATTTTTAGTTTAGCATAGAGTTTTTGAGGTAGTTTTTCAGAATGGCAAAATTCTGAAGGGGAAAAGTCTAACAAATGTACATGAATCCTAAGCCTTATCCATTGGGAGTTATTCTAACAAGCACTCTTCATGAAGGCAGGTAGGTTGAAGGAGTCCATTAGCAGGAGTAGACAGGTAGATTGAGGTTATCCATAAGCAGGAGTAACATTTACTTCCTTAGAATGGTAGAAGAGTGTCCTTCTCATCTCTTCAGAGAAATCTCATGACAATCCTCTCTCCCACAAATTGGGTTACACTAGCCAGGTTCTCAGCAGTCCTGACTACTGTTTTCCAGAGACTAGTGAGAACTATGTGTGGTCAGGCACTATTACTATGGAGTTTTACTGTAAGATCAGCAAAAGAAGAGACTCAGCTTTTTGTGTATTCAGATCTATGGGATTGTGATAAACTGTTCCTTCATCTGCTATTTGTTTACAGGAATTGTCCTCTGAAATCTTCCCTTCTGCATCCTTCATTTAATAGGTCCTGGGTGAATAGTAAAAGCCTCTTTGGAGGAAGAATTAGTAGTTAAGGTCTAGCAGTTATTTAAGTCAGATTTTAAGCCTAAGAGAAATGTGAGATTTGCCAAGATTCTGCATCATATAGCTAAATCATACAATACTGAAGTACAACTCTTACTCCAGTGACAATCAGTCCACTGGCATCACTAAGTAGATAAATATTATGTTTTGGGGACTTTTCTCAGATGTTTCACACTGTGAGAGTTTAATTTATAGCCCTGATGAAACTACATTTGAACCAGAAATAGTTTGGGCACGCGCATGAGCGGATTAGAAAAGAAAAGATTCATCCTCTGTTAGACAAAATCACACCAGAGATTTTTTCCTGGCTGTAAGCAGAGTCCCTCTTGGATCAGTTGACCTCTTTAATAGAAGAGCCTGTCCTTCCATTAAATCAAAGGAAACAGAAGTCAGTCCTGTAAGCAGGTGGTTGTCTCTGGGTGATATCCAGGGTCAGACTTTCTAACTCTTGTCTGAGTTACTGGGGAAACTGCCCATGAAATTGGAGACATTGTGAAAGTAGAGGTTAAACAAGCTGTTCACTCCCCTGCTTATCCCAGGGGTGCACCTGTCCCCTTTTAAAACACTGGAATTGTATGGGAGATCTGTGCCCTTTTTAAAAATGGCTGGCTTAGACAATAAAAAAGACAACATTTTCTGAACTCATTAATATGACAAGTTTTTACATGAAAATCAGCATAGAAGAGCATAAAAGTCCAGGTCTTCTAAATTCAGATTTTGACTAAACTTCCTGACATTTCTCAGTAACCAATTTGTTAAAGTACTGTGCTGTGGCAGAGTGCTGTGAGGCAAGGGAGGTAATCAATTGCATACTTGGAAAAATCAGAAAAAATCTTACTTGACAGGAAGGTTACTTGTAACTGCTAAAAAAGAGGGCCCTCCATTTTTAATTCTTACAATATGGAAAGCCAGAAAATATTTTTGTCTAGTCACTATTTTTTTTAACCCTGTTCTGTTTAAAACACTTACATCTAGTATTCTAGCTAGTTGATTTGAAAAATCTGATCACTGTTAGTGCAAATTTCTTCATGTTCCTCATGTCATAAAGTGTTTTTGGAGATGCTGCATAGATTTTTTCAAGAATAAATGGGACAACAGTCTAGTGAAATCTTGCTATAATAAATCAAGATAGAATAATTAGTATAGGACCATATTGAGAAAATAACCAGATAGTGTACAGGGGATTTTTCAGCCCTGTCATTCTCTTTATCAAACCTACTCCTAAACACCTCTAATGGAATATTTCCAAGCAGCCTGTTCAAATACTTAACCATCTTAAAATTTAAAATGTTCTTATTGATAGCAAATCTTAGTTCTTTTAGCTTTTATCAAGTCTGTGGAGGGCAAAAATGACAGTGGGTTTCATACTATCTCTAAAGCCCTTTCATATATTGAAAGAATATTCCCATCTCCTCTAATTTTTTTAATAAAACAGAATATTTCTTTTAACAGACCTTGGAGGTAATATTTTCTGTCTCTTATATTATTAACTACTGGGCTGTTTCCCAAAGGAGAATTAATCTCTGTATAACATTACAGAACTCAAAAACTAACACTCCACTCTAAGTGATGTCTCCTACAGTAAACAATTCTTGTGTCTTGTACGTGATGCTCCTCAAAGTATGTCCTTGAATGTCTTTTTACAATGGTATCATATTCTTGGCTTAAATCAAATGTCTGATTGACTGAAAGCCCAAAGCTTTCAGTATGGCTGAATAGTCAACTTTTTCCCTATTGTATTTATCACTTGAATATTCCTTACTTAGAACTTTAGCCTATATTAAATTTTACCATGCTGATTTCAAAATGTGCCTTTTGTTTATTAACATTACTAAAAAAATTAAACCAAGTTTGTCCGAACATTTGTAACCTGTTCTAGTTTGAACAGCTCTATAAATGTGACAAATGTGTTCTCTAGTCAGTCAGTCAAGAAACTGAGGAAATTACTGAATGCAGCCTGCTATGGATGTCTGCAGCCTGTTGCTTGATTTCTTCTCACAACTGGGCAGATAACTTTTAATAATTACTTTGTGAGTGCTTTTTCCTGGGTTGGCACACGCCTATTTACCTAAGCTTATCTATTTGTACTCTCTATTTCTGTATTTTGCAAGCAAGAATGATATTTAAAACAGTGCCAATAGCATTAATAGGTTTACTGTCTACCAATATCTGATCAAACCTCACCCTTTGTGAGTGCTGAAGCAAAGATTATACAAACTTTTCAGCTTTGCTATCTGCTGTTCTTTTTCTTTCCTTGTAAGGTACTAGACATTCCGTTTCTTGCTGTCCTCCCATTCCTAAACTGTTTTTCTTGTTGCATTTTATGTTTTTTGTTAGATGAAATTCATATTCATTTTGAATGAATACACTGCATGTTATTCCTTTATAGTCTTACATCTATGCTTGTAAGTCCTTGTTCCTGCTTGTGTATTTCTTTTTATATTTGCATTTATCGTTAGATTTTTCTGCTTTCCTTTTCCTTTTCTTGTCTCTTAAAGAGCTTCTGATGGAGCCATATTGGTCTCTTAGTGTGCTCCATGTTTCTTTTACAATGTGAGAGTCTACACTTGTATCTTCAGTACAGTCCCTTCCAGTAACTGTGAACTCTGTTGCAGTCTTTTTTTCTTTCCCTTAGAATAAAGTCCCAAGAGACCACACCTTCCAGTTCCCTCAATCTGGTGAATTCTGCTTTTTTTGACTCCATTTTCCTTAAGCAGCTGCTCTGATTCCTCCCTTTTCTAGGTTCGAGAACATCACAGTTTTGTAATCACTTTAACCAATATTACTTCCTACCTCAAACTTCTTAATCAGATCCTTCCTGTTAGTCAGAATCAGTTGTAATACAGATGCAAACTTCTTAGTACCTTCTTCCATCTTCCTAGAAGAAAGTTGTCCTCAATATGTTCTGAAAGCCTACTAGACTTTTTTCATCCTGATGATATTTTGCAGCACTTTTCCGTGTATGATTCCAGTTCCCCATAACAAGTGAGAGGGGCACCATTTGGATGCTTGTATTATTTGCAAAGAAAAAAAGCCTACCCCAAAATCTACCAAGCCCCACTCTTTTATGTCCTTCTGATTAGGTTATTTCTAGCATATCCCTATTGTGACATTGCCTTTATTTTTTATTTTTTTCTCTTGCTTTAACTTTTCTCCTTGACATGCTCAATGCACCTCTCACCTCTTCTGGCAGTTGAGCAAGGATCTACATTTTTGATGTACAATGTGGCATCTGCTTCCTTTCCCCCAGAGCCTGTCTTTCATAAACAAAGTGTAGTCCTTTATCCCAGCAGTTAGAGGAAACAGCGTGGAAACAAAACCATTACTCAGCAGTCACAGGCAGCTGCTCAGTCCAACTGGGGCCCTTTCTGTGTCATGTTCAATAGTAACGAATAGTTCCACGGAAAAAGAGGATCTCAGAAATTTCCTCAGTTTTGTCATACACTTATCTGTGGTTTTTCATCAGAAGGAAAGGTTTCAACTAGCTTGAGGCTTAGTAAAGTTGGAAAATTACTTTATGGAGCGAAAAAAAAATCCATTTAATTGCTTACACCATACACAATTGTGGTGAATATTCCATCCTTAAATCTAGACCTAACTGGTCTGGATCTGGTCAGAAGATCTTATCATAAATAGAGATTGTATTATAAACACCAGATTTTAGGCGAGGAAGGTGTGGGAATTTTCCAGCAGAGTAGGATTGATTTTTTCCTTTCAAAATCCCAGCCCATTCCTGCTGCATTAGGCTCCCTTTAGCTGTCAGCAAATTTATTCCAAAACCTACAGAAAACTTCATAAAATTGGTGCATCTCTCTAACCTAGTAGGAGTTATTTGGATTGCTTTGAACAAGCCACACCAATCCTGACATCATCCTTCCCAACACTGCAAGGGCTTTTTATAATTTCCTGATGGAAAACACAACCTTTCCCTGCCTGGTAAATAGTTTTAATCCAAACATCAGGGGATGACAGCTACAGAGCTTCCCTGAGATTATTGCATGATTATGGAAACAAATTCAGAGCATTTATCACTGTGTCAGAATCTGTTCATGGGGTGTCTGATTCACTTGCATTGAAAAAACACAGAATCACTGCATGGTTAATTAGAGGGACCTCTGGCAATCACCTAGTCCACCTTCCCTGCTCAGAACAGGGTGAGCTATAGCACACTGCTCATGGATGTGTACAGTTTAATTCTGAATATCTCCAAGGATGGTGACTGCACAATCTCCTCAGGCTACCTGCTCCAGTGTTAGAACAGTAAAAAAAAAAGCTTTTTCTTACATTTAATTGTAATTTCATATTTCAATTTCTGCCCAATGTCTCTTTGGCACTGCTGAGAATTCTGTCTCTATTTTTCTTTTTGCTGCCTACCATCAGCATTTAGAGTTCTCTAGGCTGACTAGTCCCAGCCCTTTCAGCCTCTTCACCTCTCTCATCATCTCCATGGTCTTCTGCCTTACTACCTTCAGTAAGCCTGTGTATGTCTCCCTTTCTCTGAATCTTCCTTCTTGCCCCTCTTTGAGGCTGACATTTGCTTTCTTCTAGGAAAGATGATCATGAGAGGCTTCACAAATGATGTGCAACTAAGTCACATATGCACCCATGTGTTTTAAATGTTCCCTAGTCTGATCCTTCTCCAACAAGGGCAAGTCTTTTTGCTCCAGAAAAATGCCATAACAAGAGTTGCCAGGGTGTGATGGGGTACCAGCCTAATGGTATACACCCCATTTTCAGTTACACATGTGTTTATAAAACAGACTTTTTTGGCTAAAATTCAGTTTAATATAGGCCATATTATTTATTTCAGCCTTAATTTAAAAAACCAAACAGAAATACCCCTTGACAAAATTCAGTCCAATGACATTTCTTTTATGAAAAACATAAGGCTACTCAAAGTAAAATGCATAAATTATATCCTCTAACAAAACATTATTCATATAAAGGTAAAAGGAGTCATAAAATGAAATTGTCTCCTGAGGAACATGCTAGAAGAACCTTAACTTCATTCTGAACAGTACTGAACAAAACATTATTTTTTCTGTAGAAATACTGGTCAACACACACCAGCAAGAACGTACTTGATGACAGTTCACTGATCCATACATGCACACAGGATACCTATAACTAAGTAGGGAAATTGTGTATATAGCTGTGCCTATTTATTTGGACTTCTGAAAAATTTAATTTTTATTTGCATGTCTGTTCCTCTTCTAATGCAAGGTAAACTTAAGATTAAAAACTTGTAAACTTAAGATTATTAAGTTTTGAAAAATTTACACCAAGGTAATGCAAGAGTCTGCTGAGAACTGCTTTTGTTTGTTTGTTTTGTTAATGTGCTCTTCTAAGAAACTCCCTGCAGCCCAAGAAATCAAAACAAAATTCCAAAAATAATCTTTTAGGTAAGAACGTCATCTCCTAGGACTATGAATTTCCTTGCTGTGTAAAATACAGAGCAACAACCAGGAATAGTTAATTGGCTGTGCCTCCATTTTCTCCAGATAATGGAACGGTTCATACTTGAGGAAAATATCCACTACAATGTTAAATAAATGAGTGAAATACATGCAGGTGAATATCCATGACTAGGAGTGGTGGATACAGGGAATGCTGCTTTGGTGTCATTACAGTCGTTGCCATCATTCCCAGAGCCCGTGACTACCCTTAGTAATTTGGACCACAAAGTTCTGGAGTCAGATAGTCAGGATGGGAGAGCAGGGATGGTGATTTATGGCAGACCTTCCTCAAGAGGGGTGGATATCTTTCCAATGCCAGTTTGCAGTCTCCAGTGGCAGTTTGCTGGCAGTCCCTGTGCACAGGGGGTCTGCTCAAGCATGGAGTGGGCCCTTGTGGACGTGTGCCCACACAGGATACAGGAGTGCAGGGGAAAGTCCTGGGCAAGGAATTTCCCATTTCGCAGCTATACCTGGGATCATGAGTCAGAACACAGCTTTTCTCTCTTAAAAAGGCAAGATTTAGGACTTTCTCTCCAAGTGGTTCCTATCCTCTTTCCTTAATAAAAAACCTGAGAGGCTAAAAAAGCCTGTCTTCATTACTTGAGCTAAAATCAATGTACACCCATTGAGTGTACATTGTACAGCCAATGAGGCTCTCTGTGAGTTTAGATGAATTTGGATTTACAAAAGGCATACTTTTTACACCAAGTATACATTACTGATTAAAATGTACTGATAGAAAAGGAAACACAAGTAATAATGCCATAAGTTTTTCTTCAGTAGCTGTCTGAAAAAACAATACTTGGTTGTAATGCAGTTATGCCAATACATGCAGCCTTTCTTTCCAGGTATGTATTAAAAACTATTGCCCTTAGACACTCTAAAAATTTGCATATACAGAATCCACCATGTAGAGCAAAAAATGACTTGCATAATGAATTGCACACGCACAAAAAGAAGGTGTGTAAAATAAACAATCAACTGGCTGAATACTAATTACCTATATGCAAAATCTGGAGACACTCAGTATGCAGAACCAATCAGTTATCACAGTGAACACCTATAACTAATTTCCTCCAGGAAGAAAATTTTCCATTAGCTTTAGTGAATTTATACCCATTATAGAAAGGTTGTAGCTAAATAAATATTATTTTAGTTTAATTGGATTAAAAATTAGAAATGCAAATTCTGGTGCACCATATCTCTGAGTCCTTGTCTCCCTTTTTATGGTAATACTCTTCTAATGGTTTAAGCCTATGAAGAAAAAACACTGAAGATTTTAACTAGCAGCTTTGCAGGGGGGCAGAAAGGAGCAAAGAAGATTTAGTGGTGAAAAGAGCAAATAAATAGGTGCTCCAAGATTAAAAAGAGGGTAGAAGTGCATGCTGAGCTGTTGAAAGACCTCTCTGTGTTTAAAGAAAAATATTGTTTGGTTCTTTCACCAGTGCATGATCAAAATAAGAGGTACAAATTAGTTCATGGCTGCTGAAGCTACAAAACATCATGCAGAGAGCTGTCTTTGGGAACGTTTTAATGAGGAGAAGAGGTCATCAGACTGTGACATTGCTTTTCAGAATTCTTCAAGAACAACACAGACTTCCTGTTCCAAATGTGGTAAAGAATAAAACAACCTTAGTAGTAATCGTACAACTTTTGAACCGTGTTCCTTGGAAATACTGTACCATGCTCATTTTGTAGCTTTAGTTAGCTATCTCAAAGGAACTCTTCCATATTTTCCATGTGCTCTTATTTCAAAAGTACAGTGAAATGATAGAGCTTCAACAAGGATTATATTTATAAAATAAAGTTTTATTCAGTCTTCTAAAGAGATTTTAATGTTTTCATTGCTCTAGGTGAAATGGTACACTGTGGCTCTGTTCATTAACATTTAGCATCAGTGCAAAAATCAAGGATTACCACATACAGTTTGAAAGGACATCCAAAATGACTTTGAAATTAAATTCACTACAATCTTAGTTTTGCAGCATTTTAAACATGATTTTAAAATGTATAAGATAAGTTAATGGCATTCCAGGTCAAATATTCCCAGACCAATAACAAGTTCCACATAGAATGTCATTGTTTAAATTTCTGGTATACTGTATATGCTTACTGGGATTGAAGTTAATTTAATAAATAAGATGTCTACTACCATGCATTTATTGTAAAAGAAGCTTCCTTAAGGATATTTAAAGAGACTATTAGCAAAGAGAAGATACTGGCAAATCAAATAATTATCTAAGTTATGGGTATGTCACAAATGGAATGGCATCAGGATTGCCAATAATTATTGAAAAAAGGAAATAGCTAGCAATCGACAAGAGTTTTTCCTCCTGAAAAAAAATTGATTCTGTGAAAGAAATGGATATTAAAATAATGATTTCTAATCCTTCTTTTCAAAGGTTTCGAACAGTAAGAAAGAATACAAATATAAGTCAAATAATGTTAATGAATCAGGCACTATAGTTAATAATTTGGCTAAAAAATGACTTATCTACTCATTAAAACAGAAAAAGTGGTATAACGCCTTTTTATTTTTAGAATGATTGAAATAACATTTCATCTGGAAAATCATCAGCAACAGTGATATAAAGCTGGTGTAGATGGTATTGCATGTGGCATACAAATTTTATTTTCATCCTTTTGTTGCATGGCCTTTTAAATTGTAGTCACTATGGCAAGAGATTTAGGGATAACATAAACTGTAATGAACAATATCTGTCTTTTCTTTTTCCACTAAATAAAGGGATAAAACAAATTTGGTAGCTGCCTTCTGTAGTCAGAAAGGAAATTTCTATCATAGCAATTTCTCTCAGTTTTCTCCAGAGCACTAGTAAATGTCCACCACATGAAGTATGTTATTCTAACCAGATGATTGAAAGTCTAAAAAAACCCCCACATATCTATTTGTTAACAAAGGTGTGTTCTCATTCAAAAATACATTTTAATAACAAATATTTATTTTCATGCCAGTAAACTTACAGCTTCAAATGTCGATTATTGCTTGCTCATTGCACTCTGCAACATTCTTACATGAATCAGTTTACTTAAACATTGATTTTATATTCTGTGTTATTTTCTTGTATTTTATGTGAGGTACTAAATAGGCAATTGGAAATATTTTAGTTGCCTGTTTCATATCTAAAATATCCTGATGCAAATTTTTCCCACAAAGGCTAACAAGTTTGTTGGTTTTCAGCTTAAACCTTTAATCCTGTTTGAATGGATTGATGTCTTTTTCCTTGATTTATCAGATTCTTCTGTCAGTGATTAGGGCCTGGGAGTTTGGGCTAATCTGAGATTTCTCCTCTTTTTGTATGGTCATTCTAGTGCCCATTATTCTTGTCTTTTTTTTTCCTTTTCCAAGAATACCACTGTATTCTATTCAATAACCACTGCTCATTGAAAGAAGATGTCTTGGATAGCCAATTAGCTGTTATGCATAGAGATTTTAACCAGCATGGTAGCAGTATTTGTTACAGGACTGTAAGCAAAGCATTGAAAAATAAATGTTTAAATAGAGAGGGGAGGAAAAGGAGATTCTGAATTTCTGAATTTTGCTTTTAATTATCCCAAACTACATCTAGATCTAGACTAGAATGACAAGTCTAAATTTTACAATCATCATGATAGGAGAAAAGGCTTTGATTTAGTGAATAAGCTGTGATGTAGAAATCCTGCAGCAGTTTGCCTAGTAAGTATGCTTTTATAATTAAAGTACCAATGATTCTCTGACTAAAGCAGAAATACTGTAGGGTTCTTTGACAGTAAATGTAGGCAGCTCTTGGAAACTTTCATATAACTGTCATAAAACAAGATTACTGAAAGTTCATAAACTGAATGCCATTAAATCCCATTATTAACTTCATTGACTGCAACAGATATCTTATTGTGATATACTTATAAATAACTTCTTCTTGTGACATAAAGATGCAAGTTTTGACAAAGCCCCCCACATTTAGAAAGAATTATAAAATAAAGGGGTATAATCTAGGAAAAACTGTATCGCTTACCTATCTGTATATGTCTTTTCTACTGTAATCAGAGCTTAAACTACCAACTACCAGTCTTTTGTTTAAATACTTTCTCGATAAAAAAACAAACAAAATACATGACAACAAACAAACCAATTATTTTAATTTTTTTTTTGTTTACATAAATGATGTTCTTCATTAAGTGGAAAATATATATCTTCAAAATGGAATGGTCCGTAAACTAAAATATCTGTGAGATTATAGAAGCAACATGGTATATGTTTATCACATTACATGACATGAGTTGAGTATTTATTTGTAGTTCTATTAGTGACTATTAATAAGTTTATTGTTTTCATGCATATATTTTATCTTTTAAATCAAAATGTATGAACTGTAGCTTGATTTGAGCATCAAAATATTTGATTTGCTTACATAAACATATTGTTTAAGAGTTTTAGTAATATTTTGTAAAATTCATATAATTATATAACTTCTGAATATTGATCAAACCAATTTTACAGAAAAAGAATGGATTGCTGTATCAAAATTATTTTTGCAACTTTATTTAATATGGTTTTGATTCTCAGTGTGAACTTTTTTTAGTAAACAAAAGTCGGCAATATTTTTGAAGTGGACTTATGTGCTATTTTGAGCAAAGTATTACAGAAGATCTTGAAAAAGAGAAGTCAATCCCTATAAAACAGAAAAGGTTTCTCAGTACCTTTCTATTCTAGAACATGGTGTTTTAACACAGAACTTTCTATTAAGAAGTTAGTCTAAATGTCTACTGGTACTAAAGGAAATGTCTCTTGGTACCAAAGTAGCTGCACCCGTGTTTTAATATTGCTGTGTTAAATACAGTACATCTTGTTGGATTTTTCCTTAAAATGTTATCTCAATGAAAACAGAATATCCCAGTGAGCTACACCTGCTGGATCCATGGCAAGAAGATATATACCTCTATGTATCATTGTGCATGGCATTGTCATGCTGTACATGCTTTATGGTCTTGTCAGGACCTAAGAAAGTTATTTAATGGGAGTTAGACAGACAAGGGGCAGCCTCGGTGCTGTACACTACAATGGAAATATTTAAATAAAATGATTAGCTGATTATATAATAAAATACCACTGTTGCCATAGAGAGCTGTGAGACCTTTTACATTGCTGAGTTATTGTTTAAATGAAAAAAACCCCTAACATTTGGTTTCATTGCAATCATCACACATTCTGTGGTACTTTTAGCAGGATGAGGAATGCTGAACTATACCCTAAATGAATTTCAGATGAATTTGTTAGGTTCAACGCATCCATGGGGTTTTTCACTCCAGAACTTATTACACAGTTCTGCTTTTATCTTTTAAAAAGGTGTCATGTGTCACAGGTTGCAACCTTCTGTAGTGGTTGGTTCTGTCAGGTCTGAAGGAAGCTGCCAAGGTCCTTACAGGGAATCACTTCCGAAGCTTGTGCATTTTTCCTTAACTAAAAACTGAACTATGTTAAGCCACAACACCTTCTTAGAAGGAAATTATTCGTGCTTAAATGAGAGAGGCCATTAATAAAGGTATTTACATGAAGAGCACATTAGTAATGGGTACCTTGAGACAGGTGAACAGGGAGGATCCTAAGTCATAGGATTCTGAAAAACATAGCAGCTGTAATTGATATAGAATAATTCTCAAGAACTCAGTAACTGATATTCTTCCAGCAGTACTTATATATCTATATATCTATATATCTATATATGTTTTAACCCAGATGTTTATTTGTATGACAACAACGCATATGTAATCAATCACCTAATTAGGTCCAAGGTTTCTAGAGAGCCAAGATGGGAGCACTGATCTCTGGTTCTGTCAGCAGAGAATGGTTGGGATGGCATTTAGTCTTCCCTTAAGAGTAATTCTTCTTGTCCTCAGGGCCCTCTGTGCATTCATTCCATGCAGGTTCATGCTCAAAGACTGAAAGGTGAAAGAGAAGAGGAGAAAATCTTTCAGAAATTTCACAGAGGCAACCTAATAGACAGTCACAGTGTAGTGAGGCAAGGGCAGCACGTTGCTTGAAGGAGCCCTGATATGTGAAGGTAAATGGCCTTACCATTAAGATCCAGTAATTTAGGAGGCCAAACTTCCATTTTGTGGCAGTCATGAGAAAAGAAACTGTATCCCAGAAGTAGAACAAGAAGGGAACTGTCTGAGTAAAAAGTATTGGCCTGTTATCCCTGCAAGTCCAGCACAGAAAAATATTACTCAGGAAGAATAAGTGAGAAGCAAAAGACCCAGAGGGAAGGCAAATAGTGAGGCAAAAAGAATGCACAAGATTCTCATAACTGGCATTATTAACTGGATGCTGTCATTTTCATACTCAGACTGGTAGCTTAAACGTAGTAACTATGCATCTGTGGTGGCATTTATTAAAGCTTAATCAAGGAGATTTAAAATCCTAATCTCAGGACTCAGGACTCATTTAAATATTATAACTATGGGTAGGCAGAAGCTTTGATCATTTTTTCTAGCATTTTGGGTTTCACTTCATGTTTGCTGATGAGTTGAGAGAAGTTCTAGCTGGTACCATGCACATATCATGTCAAACAGCCAGTATGAAAAGTTGGGTGACATTTGCTTGTATTTCTTTCCAATCTACTGCAAGATATTTTTCCTACTTATACTAGAAAAAAGATTTCAGACATTTTTCTGTTTCTCTTTCTCTCGGATTTGCAGACACATATTCTACTTTTAAAACTGGGATGTGTGCCTTGCATGTAAACCCTTGTTTTGAACCTGAGTAATAAGAAATGTGTGGAGTCCCCGATCCCTAAGTCCTTTCACCTCCACGGAGATAGGTGTTTCTATTCATATTCCATGACTCTTCTAGAATTGAGAAGGCAAACATAAAGCCTGTGAAACATGAAGAAGGCAAAGCTATCAGTTTTTTCTCCCTCTAAAGCAGCTTTCTTTAGTTACAAAATGGTAATTTACAATCTTACACAAGCTAAAGTTCAACAGTTTTTGCAGATATCGTAACTATCTTGTGAGGAAGCTGCACAATTGCATATATAAGTTTTACAACATGATAGATTGAAAGATAATTATGAGAGATCAATTGTCCTGAATGTAAGAAGAATATTACAGCATTTACTTGATAACATAACTCAGCACTGAGAATATCCATCCATGTTCCTCACCATACCAGCACCTGCTATGAGGAGCAAGCAAACAAGGCATAACAAGCACACATATTTTTCAGTACAAGACACCCTTAAAGAGTGATGCTCCAAGACTGAAGTTATTGCATTAGAATGAAAATTATGCTGAAAACTACAAGAGGGAATACTTGGGCTGCATGAAAAGATTTTTAAAAATATCTGTGTATTCTGGTGAACCTGACAGAAGTGTCTGTTGTTTAGGCTGTCTAAACTTGTGAACCGCATGATTGCATCTGAACTATTAACTATTCTAGTTGAAATGTTCTCATTCCTGGACATGGCCCAGACAAATTTTTTGTATGCATGTTCCTGTGTAGAAAGCACTTCTGAGAGCAAGGTTATGGGCAAAATACACTGGGCCAACATTAAAACCTCCTACAGTTTTCTATTGGAAAGACAATTGTGCTGCCATGAGGTAAAAATTGCACTTCATCTTTGCCCAGCAGGCTACTGAGAATCAGAAAAGTCTTATGCATGTAAAACATGATGATGATGATAGTAGACATTATCATCATATCATATTATTAGTTTCAATAGTTGTAGCTTGATATAATTTCTTGGGATTAATTAAATTATAGCAACAAATCTCTTGTATCACTTTGAGCATTGCTGCAGTGTAAATTTGCAGAGATTGAGAAAAAATTTTTGCACTGCTGATCTTTTGCCTGCTGAAGGTCACAAAATGAAGATCAAAGAGATGCTTCATCTTCATTTCCAGGACTCCCCTTGGTACAGGGACAGGGAGATGGAGAAGAACACAAAAGCAGGAAAGTCTCCTATAGAAAAGTTGAGAAATATCAGGAACTTAAAACTGGCCAGCAGGTATTCACACTCGCTGTGAATACTTGTGTGTTCAGGCTGTCTGTGGAGGAATTTTTGTGCTCTTCATCTGATTTAATATGTAGCAACTGTGCTTCTGGTAACAGGTCTGCTGCACACATTGTTACAGACTTCTCAGAGAAAATGTAAGACTGACAGGATTATGCCTTGCTCTCAATTTGTGTGGGGGGCTGCTGCAAGGCTAGTCCATGGTCTAGAGCATGAGGACCTGGTATTTTTTTCCTATAGAGAGGTCACACTTAATGTATTAGAATGCAAGCCTCCTTGGGACATCATGACATAACTATTTATGTCATAGGCAGCTTTTTTCAGCTGTATATACCTATTTATTGCATGTGTTATTTTCTCTTCATTTCCTCCCTCAATACTTACCTTAATAAGTTTAATACTCAGAGGAAAAATAAAACCAGATGTATTCTTCTGACATGCAGCTCATAACAAGTAGTGTGATAGTACATACAAAAAAGATGTTTTTGTTAGTATTATGTGATTATTTTCTTACCGTTTCACTCCCTCAAATTTTATGAATACAATAGTATCTCATACATTCTGTCTTTCAAAAATAAAAGCTTTTGGCTCTTCTGATACAGAGAAAAACCTGAATAGTTAAGAATCTTAAACCCAAATAATTATATTTAAAATTTATTTCATGAAATAAGATGTTTTTTGTACTTTATTGAACTCAATGGGTTCATAACACTGTTTTTGATACACTTTGCATAAGGAGAGGTTGTCAAACTTATCTGATCTGAATTTGCATTCCACATAGGATAGAATGTATTTTCATTAGAGGGTCCATGGAAATTGAATTCATCTGAAAGACAAATATTCTATCAAAGGTCATGGAGAAGATTGCATTACATTGCCTAGGAAGTGCTAAGACTCTTACTGAGGGGACACCAAAGGACTGCAGAAGGCCCAGTTTGGGTGAGGAAGCAGCCTGAGGTGGGAGCTGAAGTTTCTGTGTGGAAGTGGAAAGGAGTGTACCACAGTAGTGCCTTTTGACTATTGAGATGCCTCTGTGCTTGCAGTGAACCTAGTTTTGATCAGGATGTCTGCAGACTGTCAGCAAAGTGGTGTACTGGTGTACCTTGTGAGGTGAGCTCTGGGAATGAATATGGAGAGGGCTCTGTGGAGTCTTCTCAGCATCTCTCGTCCATATACAGTCCCAAGCATTTGATGTAAACTAATAAAACTATATAAAACTAATCCTGCAGCTTCACTGAGACAGGAGCTTCACGATGTGATGGTGCAAATACTGTGTGACAAACAGAGGTTACTCTTCCATCTGTTTGGGGTGGACAGGATTCTTGTGTCTTGACAATAGGAAGTGTGCCAATCAAAGGACTTTGTGTTTATTTCTTTATGGTTGGTGGTGATAAGTATTGATGTCTTTTATGGAGTTACTCAGTGTTTCAAGCATGTATCTTTATAGGTTGTATTATAACTGTTCATGATTTTATCTTTTTGAACACAATAAGTTGTATTGATTATTGGGTCACCTAAATGGAACAAAACAACTCTGCCTAAATTGCAAAATTACATTGTTCATCTTGACTCCAGATTGCTGATGGAATTTGTTTCCCTTATACATCCATTAATAGCCTCTTCCCCAGGGCTGAACTGCCCAGCACAGTGGGGTCATCTGCTCCTAGAAGGCCTCACTCAGAAGAGTTGCCATTGTGCTGGTAATTACCATGTCTGGTTTTGGCTCTGTGAGCTGGAAACCTAAATCTCAGCATGTAAACTGCGTTGTCCCTAAATGGAAAGGAAATCATCAAATCAAACTACACATTCTATGTCAATATCCAGACTGATCATTTACAGCAAATGTATTATTTTTAGAGATGCCTATACATAGTGTTCATAGTCCCTAATGTTTTCATTAACAAAATTGACAGTACTAATCAGCATTTGAATATACTAATTGGCCATGTGTGGGTCTAATTTCCACTTTGAGTGCTGTAAGGCAATGTATTGCAGTCATGAACTGCGGATTGTTGCTAATCTGTAAGATACCAGGGAGTAATTAATCAAATTTGTTGCAAAATTACCACATATGCAGATATACTATTGAAAAAAAAAGAGAAAATAGTATTTTTTTAAAAAAGAAAATATCAACAGTTTAGTTTGTTTTTCATGATAAGAAATTGAATGATTCAAAATTCTTTGATTCAAAAACCAGAAAATACTCCCTTTTTTTGGTAGTCTGGTGAATTGATTATATTAAGGCCCCTGGGACAAATACTGTAAGGAACACTTCCAGACTGCAAAATGTTCTGACAACTGAGGGCATCTAGAGCTGGTGATTCAAGGTTCTCTGTTAATTGTACTATAGTCTCTGATGTTTGTTATTGTGTTAAAATGCTCATTTAATGAATTATTGGGATTTTATATCCTGTATTCCTGAATCTGCCTTTGATGCTGAAGGCAGGAAGATGCACTGAAGAGGAATTTTCAAACCCCCTTGCTATGAAGAGCACATGCCCTTCCAAAAGGCCATGGGACTTCTGTTACCTAAACACTGTCCTGAGAATTACACCACAAGAATATATTAGCAAATACATTTAGATCATAAATGGATGGTGGCTCTGATGCATTTTAGTTTGGGTAGAAAATATGCCTATGTTTAAATGAGTGTGTATGTACACATTCAAAAAACACAGCAAAATGTTAAAACCAACAATGTAATAGAATACAAGTGGGTGTGGACTGTTTCTCATTAAGATAATGCTAAAAAGGTGACAATATCTAGTTGTTACACATTGGAAAAGAGAAAAAATAGGTGTCACCTTACAGAAGACTTTGTTACTTTATCCTATGTACTCCTTTCCATGTTCTCTCCCCAGAGATGCTCTTTGTTTCCTCGTATGAATGTAATAAGTGACCTCAGATAAAGCTCTCAGCAGGTCAGAGGGCTTTCTCTTCAGCTTCAAAAGGTGGCAAAATAGGGTGGCCCCATGGACAGACACCCCCAATTCTGAGTGTCAGTAGCTGGAGACTACTGATGCTGCCCTTTCTCTGTGTCTTTTTCCACTTGTGCGTTAGGCTGGACACCTCTGCAGAAGTGACACAACCGTAATGGGATGTAAGCAGTAATATTTAGCTGTCCCATTCACACACTGTGAACCTGACACCCAACGCAGCTGAACACACTTCTGACCCAGAGTGGAGGTAGGAAGCCCTCAGGGAACTCCAGGGATGGTGCTCAGACTCTGTGTTCAAACAGACCCAGGCCACGGCAGATCCTGATCACCAATGGTTGCTATCGTGTGTCAGCACCTCCTGCTTTCATTACAAGAAACCCTAATTGTCACCAGGGTCACCAGGCTTTTCCTGAACATCCTCAAATGAAATAGCTGTCTTTGGTTCTAGGTTATTTCTCAGACATTATTTTCTAATACTTTTGATTGCTAGAGGAAAACTGGAAATAGCATAGACAGGCATCAATGAAACTATTGTTAGGAGCTTTTCTTCAAGACCTTGTTTCAATGAGAATGGTAATCAGGAAAAAAAATTTGTGCATGAAATCCTGATACTGCCTTGCCTTTCAGACTTACATTTTCAAAAAGTTGGTGGCAGGGGACTGCACATTTTCTTTGCTGCTACTCCAGCCTGATCCCTCTGCATTTTGCTTTTCAATGTCTTAAAATTTAGTTTTCTGCGCAGTCATTCACACTGAACCCTGAAAAGAAGATACATATATATTTATAACAATAAAAGAGAAAGAATTTCTTGACCTTTATGGGCTTCTGATATTTTATTAGCCAGTCTACATTCACCCTCACCCTAACTGGTCTCCCTGTGGTAGCTCTAGCTCTGCTGGTCTTGTAGACAAATGATGGAAACATCTGACTTAGAGCCTTTTAGAATCAAAGAAGACTGAGAGGGAAAAGACCTGCTAGGTCATTTTGTCCATCCCCTGCCAATACAGGATCATGACCTACTGTACAATAACTTCACTAATGTTTTGCCATGTCTCAATTTAAACAAATCAAGTGGTGGGGATTATATCACTTTTTTTTTCCTTGGGAAAAATATATCCCTGTTTTTCCATATTTTCTATGAATAATTGTTGTGATATTCTACTTAATACTCTTAATGTCACCATAATTATAAGAATAACTTATTTTCTTCTTGTAATAGTAGTTTCTTTCTTGGCATGCAGGTTTTTAATATATATTTTAACATACAGAATATATACTATATATATAATTACATATAATATATAGGTTAGAAGCACATATATATGTTAGAATGATGTATGTTAATAGATATGTTAGAATTATTTATCATGTAATTCTTTTAAGCTTTCTTCATAGCTCAGATCCTAAGTCCCATATTAATACTTGCTGTTTACTTTCATTTAATTTCCTTCCACTTTATTAATCCTTCTGGTATAGGCTTCTCAAGAAAGTATGCATTTATCATTATTCTAGGTGTGATTCTTAGGTGTTAGTGTTCTACAGCAGGGCTTTTGTCTGTGTCATACTGTGATGCACCTGAATGTGTATTTCCAAAGCTCCTTGGTGTCCTCCCTTTTAACTTAATGCAGCTGTCTGACCAGTTCTCACTCCTGTCTTTTATTGCACTAATACTCCTTTTCCACACTGCTGAAATTCTGTTTTAGTGAATTATGTTTCCAATTCCCAGGAAAGCAAACTTGCTCATTATCTTCATCACTTAGTATTTGAACTAATCCTATTTGTTTCCCTATGCCCTTTGTAGAGTGTAAAACTTCTTTTTCAGAATTTCTCCATCTTATATTTTGTTCAAACTGGGAAAAAAAAAAAAAAAAAAGGCAGCCAGACTTTGCATTATATAAAGTGCATTGAATTTTTAAACATCAGTTTATTTTCACTGGAGTGACATGACAAGGACTAAACTGCTACCAGCATAAATAGATGTTTGTTGCTTGCCATTGCTACGGATATTGGAGCTAAGGCTACAATGGATTATATTTGAATATTTGCAAATCAGTATATATTTACCTTTAACTTGAAGCTAACCTTCATGCAAAATTCTTATGATACTTTTAACTTTGAAATTATATATATAGTTTTAATTTTAACAGAGCTTTCATTTTTTTGTTTCCATTGGAATTCTTTGACTTGATGGTCTGACTAGAAAATTTTGAAAGTCCAAAACTATAAAGGATAAAAGATAAGGGTACTGCATGATTTTTAAAAAATTTCCTGGTACTACTTGATCACTTCTGAATAACGCAAATTGTATTTGAAATTACTGTAAAATTAATTGTATTTACTATTTATTTTGTTTGGCTATTGTTACATATTGTGCAAACCATGTAAGTTAAGTTGGATTAGTTTCAAAATATCATTTTAACTTTTTAAAAATTATTTTTTAGATTGTAAAATTGCTCAGATAAATGAATATTTTATAGAGGGAAGCATGTTTGAAGTTTCTGTATGTCTTTTATACTTAACATTTGTGTATATAACTGTCCTCCTCTTTCCCCAAAAATAGAACTAAAAGATCATAAGTATGTATTCCTTAATAAACAGATATTTCTTCACTGTCAAAAGTAGCTCCAGGCAAAAAGTTGGCAAGTAAGGAGTTAACAAAAAGGTCAATAAAATGTGAAGACATCTGGTCCTCAATGTGTACAAAAATAATATTTGTGGCTTTTAGATGTCTTTTATGTTTCTGTTGAGCAAAAATAGATTTTTTTTGATTGAACATTTTCAGCCTTCCATTGACTGAAATAGATGACTGCCTTAGGGCATTTTTGGAAGGGAAAACTAAAAGAAAAATGACTAAATTCCTTTGTTCAGAACTGCTGCTCTGCATATCCAGTAAATTTTTAATACAAAGACATATCAGTCAACAGGGAGTTCAGTTTGCAAAAGGACTGCAAGATTAGGTTTTTAGTATGTGAGTGGGACCACCAAATGGGCACGATAAGACTGTGGTGACCAGGAATGGGCAGGTACAGTCACCTTCTCATTTTTCGTATTTCAGACCTTTAAAGGTACTCACACTGAATGTCTCCAAAATAGGAGAGAGGGCCAGGGAGGTGAGGAGGAGAAATCGTTCACACTGCAGGGGAAGCAACACCAGTCAGTCCCATGGTTAAGGCACAAGACCAAGGTGACTTTCTGGGCACATGGGAAGCCTTCAGTTTTTGCTGAGCTTTAGACTGGAGCTGACTATGCATGTACCTGTGGAGCTGGTAAATAATGCAGGCACAATGGATCAAAGCCTGTGTACGCAAGAACTCTCTGTGACTAAGGAACAACATCAGCAGTTAGGAGATACAGTACTTTATTTCATTTTCTTTTTGAATTTGCACAGGTGTGTTAGCTAGACTGCTCCTCAGCCTTCCCTCTTACTTGTATCTCTTAGAAGAGGCTGCTGTGAGAAGCAGTGCTGTAGTTTTTGTGATGTATGTAACATCAGAGCCTTAACTGAAGGTGCACTGAAAGAAAAAAGCCAAATCCTTGTTCTATCTGTGGCTATCTGGGAAGCAGCTTGTAGAGAAGGCCCTGGAGACTCTGGAGAGCTATGAGCCCCACAGCACTGCCTTTCAACAAGAAATTCCAACAGCCTCTCCTTGGGTGCATCAGAAACCACACTGCATAAGTGCATTAAGGGTGATCCTGTTCCTCTCAGCCCTGGAGAGGCTGCAGGTGCAGTGATGGGTCCAGTTCTGAGCTGCCTAATACAAAAAGGATATGGATGTATGGGAGTCAGCAGGAGGCCAAAAAGATGCTGAAGGGCTTGGAACTTGTGAATTATGAGAGGGTGAGAGAGCTACCAGTGTTCAGCCTGGAGAACAGAAGGCTCAGGATGACCTTCATGTGTGTAAACACCTGCTGGATGGGGAGGAAAAAAGATGAAGCTAGGGTCTTAAGTGCCCAATGACAGGGCAAGAGGCAATAGGCACAAATTGAAATGGGCAAAATTTCAATTTCTCTAAAGAAAATTATTTGTTTTAGTGCATACATGATCAAACACTGGAATAGTTTGCTTGGGGAGACTGTGTAATCTGTGTCCTTGATGGTATTTAAAATTCAACACTGCCCTGAGCAACATACTGTGGCTGAATCTGCTTTGAGCAGGGCAGTTGGACGAGATGATCTCCAGAGGTCTTTCCAACCTCACCGTGAAGGGATTCTGTGCTTCATCACAATAAACTCTGCTGAGGTCATCAGAGATTTTGGAATTCTTCTTTATTCCTTTTTTCTTCTTTTTCTTTTCACCCCCAGGGAAAATCATATCATCAATAAACAAAAGGCTGCCCACACTGTGGTGTACCACTTCCCTCATTTTGCTTTCTGTTTATCTAGCAGTGCTTTCTGTCAGGGCCTGGGCCAAGGAAGATCTAATGTCTCTTGCTGTTCATATTACATGAAATGTTCATACTGCAGTGAATTAGTGATTGTGTTCAAGTCTCATTGTGTTTCCTGGGGCAAAAGCAGTATATGCCACTATAAACGTGCTTTTATTTTAAAGGGTTGGAGGTTGATCCTACAATCACTTTCTAGTGTGAGCAATTCTGATATAAGGTTTTCTTCCCCAGAGCTACTCCCTTTTGAAAGGGTGACTCTTTGCAGGAAGCAACCGTTGTGTTGTATGTGGCAGTTTAGAAACTGGACTGTGAAAATATTTCTTCTTCTAAACACGAGATGATAATGTGAATGGTTGTTAGCAATGCAATTCCCCCAGCAAATGGAAATGGTTACTGCATACAAAATCAGTTTTGCTTTCATTACTTTTCAAGTAGTTACTTAAATATATCTATAGTATCTGCTATAGAGCAAGTAGGAAACAGAATGTGGAAAAATGAAGGCTTCTCATTTCAATTGTGGTCCTTTTTTTTTAACTGGCAGTTGTTCCTGTTTTCAAGTGTTTGTTTCTACTTTAATGAGGATACCAACTTTCATCCAGTGAGAAGTGTGGGTCACTTTGTTAGCGCACTTGCACACACCAAGGCAACACACCAGCTGGAAATTTTGACTTTTAGCTGAATTATTTTTCCCCAGCAAATGGCTTTCCTTTTGACATATTTTAATGTACTTGCACACTGAGAGGAAGAGTGGGTGAACAGAAAACAGACTGTTTTATTAACCCAGCAGTCACCTTTGAGATTCATACATGTCCACTTTTTTCTTGCCTTTGTACCTAATCCCAAGAGCCTGGTACCTGGCTTCCCTTGGAATAACAAAGTCAGTCACAAACCTCCAAACATGATTGTTAACTGAATGCCAACTGTTTCTTCTCATCTTTTTTTTTCCTTTCCTTTTTTTTTTTCCTCCCCAGTACTATGTTAGGAATTCTGTTCTTATGGGTGCCCTATAACCATAATATTAATCTGGTGTTTTTTTGTTTTCTTTTTTTTTTTTTAGTAGTAGATGTACACTGTTCAAGAAATTAAATTGCTGCTTCTATTTTGTGTTGTGTTTTATAGTGATTTTTTCAGCTCTGCGAATAGAGGGAAGGGAAGAAATAAAGCAATGCTGCAGGCACTTACTGGACTACAGTTTCAGCTCAGAGGAAAGCTACAGGATCAAAAGTGGCCAGACAAGCACCCTCGAGAAGCCCATGCACATTATTCACAGTGCCATATGCCAGTTTCACAGTATCCTGCGTTCAATGGATTTTTTCCAATGGGAACACACTTTTCATCAGACAAAGCTCCAGCAATCTCAGAGGTACCTATGTTACCAGTGGATATTTACAAAGCAGATTTCAGAATGCTGTGTTATCTCCCAAAAGCTATTCTTAATTGTAACACATTTAGCTCATTTTGGAGTGCACCTAAATGAAGTCAGGAGAGAGGTAAAGATGAAGCTGCTAGAATTAACATGTTCTAAAAAATAAATAGGGCTCAAGCAAGCAAATACCAAGGTATTAAACTAACTAGGTCTTGTCCCTGTGCTGCCTCACAACATGTTCTTTAAATCATTAACTGTTGGATCAACTCTCTAAAGGTCCAGTGCTGACAATTTACACTCTATCTTCCTTTTGGATAGTGAAATGTCTCTGGGGTTTTCTTTCAACACCACAATGCATTTTCAGGCAGCAGACAGGCTGAGATCCAGCCAGAGGGCAGTGAGAACAGAGTCCAGCAGCTCTGTGTTTGCTTTCCTGCCCTGTGTCAGAGCAGACAGCACCTCATGACAGAGGGAGAGAGGATGCTGCAGCCTGGTAAATCTGTGCCTTGCAGAAAAGGTTTTGGCACCAGACATTTGGGAATACACTTTCTTCATGCACTGTTTTTGATACCCTGGGGCAGTCCTGGATGGTGGTCTGGTCCCCCATCTCCAAGGATGGGTGATGGACAAGAGGTTTGGTACAGTGGCTGTGGTGTCCAGGACAATTTTGCACAGGCTATCTCCTCAGCCTTAGCAGAGTATGCAGGGGTGCAGAACTGCCCCACAGCCACATCACCTCTTATGAGTTGTGAGTTACCGAGAGGAGGCTAAAAACTCATCACTGAACAGATCTGATGGTGCCACCATATTTCTTTCTATTTGGAAGAAACTGTGGTATTTCAAATACCACATGGTGGCAGCTGTTGATAAAGGCTGGTACTAGTTTGTTTTTCATTTTTAAAACTGAGGAATTATGAATTTCACTAAGTGGAGCAGCCAGATTTCAGACATTTCAGACATGTTACATCAGGAATGTTCTGATACCTTGGTATCTGATGCACTGAACCTTTCTTTCCTAGTTAGCAGTGGGACTGAAAATAAAAACATAAATAGAGTTTCAAACTCTGAATCCAACAATGAATATTTTAAACTTTTCTTTGTCTGCTAATAAACTTTCCTTCCATTTCCTACCACTCCCTTTCTCTTCTGGGCTCTCTCCACTCTCTTGTTCCTCCAGTATTCCTCAATGTAGCCTGGGGAAAAGAAGTTTTAGAAAAATAATAAAGTTTTTATTTATTCCTTACAGCTTTTCTGCCCCTGTGGGCATTTGTCTGCCTGTCTGGCTAATGTGCTGTAATGAATCTGCTCTCTGCCATACACACACATATCGTCCTATCAATCAGGGAGAGGAAATGCTGAGTATGGTGAGCACTAACAAGCACTCGGAGGGGTCAGTACACCAAGGCACTGCAGTGGCATGCTACTTTCCCTACAGGCTGCTTTAATTGGGGGAACATGAATGAGGCAGCATGTGGCTGGCACCATGCTTCTTGCCAGTCTCTCTGCTTTGGCAAACTGACCCTCTCTGCTTCACCTTTCAGGGCAATGCTAACCCTCCTCTGGTACCTGCAAGGCAAGTCCCTCTCAGCCTCGCTGGAGTCTCTGGGTTAACTGAAGCACATGGAACTGCTGCAGGAGCTGGCTTGCAGAGGCTAGAGGATGATCAAAGGGTGCTGCAGAGCCTGTGGGGATAGCAGTCTTTGCAGGTTGGGAATCACAGTGCAAGAAGTGGAAAAGATGGAGAAAAGGGGCTGAGGAAAATTAAAGCAAGGGGGAATAGGAGAGAGAAGTGGTGAAAGAAATAGGAGACAGGGAAACTAGGAGGACTGAGGAAAAATATTGAGAAAAAAAATAAGAGGAGAGAAAAAGAGAAAGAAGTAAGAAATAAAAAAAAAATGTGGAAAGTCACATATTACTAGAGAGAAAGATTAGAAGAAAAAAAATCAGGGCAGACAGGCAGCAATACCTCTAGAAGAACTCAAAGAAGAGACCAGAGGTATTTTTCACTGCAGGTTTCAGGATGTAGACAAGAAATTATGTCCAATCCATAATGAAGAGGTCGTGTTTTAAGTATACCTATAGATGGTCTGACTTCTGGACACGATTCCTTTTCACCTTTGTGGGGTGCCAGTACACCTTTAAGGACTCAGTCATTGCCTTGTAGTAAGACTTACTACTGAGTAAATTTTGTACTGGAGATTTGTCAGCAAAGTCTTTGTTGGCTGTTTGGAAGGAGAAAAGAGATTTGTTGAAAAGAATGGAGGAGTTACAAATCTCTGAGGGGCAATAAAGTTGAGATCTGGAGGTTAATGGGATGGAGGCTTGTACCTTTTGGCAAGTCTCAAATTTTCTTTGCCCAGAAGTTCTTATGTTCACAGATGTAGCATGTTTGCATGGCAGTCAAGTAATAAAACTTCCTTAAAGCAGTTTTTCATTGCCCAGAGCGAACACTAATGGGGAATCCATCTTGAGTGAAGATTTGTCATAGAATGCCATTGAGAATACTGTCTTTGAGATCAAGGGTTTGGGAAGTAGCAAGAAAGGGTTAGTTTGGTACTTTAAAAAAACAGTAGCAAAGGCCCAAGAAAGAGTTTGAACACTGAGACCTCTCTTAGGGACACAAAATCTTGATCCAGATTAATTTCCGTGTTGATCAAGAGAAGTTATCTGTGCTGTCCGGGAAGCCAGGTTAACCTAGAGAAATACCCAAGATGGTAAAAGAGCCACCAGATTTTTCCCTGCTGTACTTGTAAGCTCTATAAAGTAAGATGCTTTGGCTTTAGCAAACATCCTGATTGAAAGTTTCAAAAGAAAACCCAGGTGAAAGTAGGATGTCGTTTGTGACTCAATAGTGACTTCTGCTCAGATTCCTGATAAGGTGAAAGTCAATATGTTATGAGGAATGGCATCTGTCAGTCACTGGGCAAAGGTTTACACCATGCTGCCCTTTCCTCAGGAGTGTTCCACTACATTAGTGAAAGTTCACTTTAAATACTGACTAGGAACATCCTTTGAAGGAAATTTCTCTAGGAGTGGTTATTGTCAAATATTAGTTTTGGTGGAAATTTTAGTATCTTTTTTTCTTCAAGCAATCAGTTAAAACTAACAAACAAGATAAAATAAAATGGAACAGAATAGAACAGTTTAGGTTGGAAAAGACCTTAAAGAACATCAAGTCCACTGTTAACCTAATACTGCCAAGTCCACCACTAAACCCTGTGCCTAAGTGCCACATCTACACTCTTTCTAGATAGCTCCAGGAATGATGACTTTGTCACTTCCCAGGGGAGTCTGTTCCAATGCTTGACAAGACTTTTCTGCAAAGAAATTTGTCCTGATACCCAATCTAAATCTCCCCTGGAGCAACTCGAGGCTGTTTCCCCTTTTCTTCTTGGGGTTCTTTGTGCTGGAAACCCATAACTTTGTCAAAGATGTGATTCAGAGACCTTGATCAACTGGTAACGAGCAACATTGCAGCAAAATAATAAACAAAATTTCCATATCAAAAATGTATACAAATAAATGAATAAGTAATCATTGAATAGGCCTAGGGATACTGATTTAGCTGTATATTTGGAGGCTGATCGGGCTGTTACTGGATGCTGTGTCAACTCATACCACCACACATCCAGTAGGAAGCTGGTAGAAGGTGAGGACTAGCCAGACACCAGTAAATCATTAAAGTTTAAAAAAATCTAAATTACCATGAAAGATTTTGGGAGCATTATCTGTTTAAATAGTGTAAAATGAAATATAAAGGCAACCTGCAGAAAAATCCCTCAACAGCTAAGAGATACCAAAACACTGAGAGCATGTTCTCCAAAATGCACAGGAAAGGTATGCCATGGAGAGTGATTGAAATCTGATTTCAGGCACCTGACTAATGAGTAATTACATAAGAACAATGTTTTACTGCATATACTGGGAAAAGCTCTGTGTAAGAGCCTGCCTTTAAAATACCCACTCTACTATTATTTTGTCAATGAGTGGCTAGGAAGAGTAATATTGTTACAGTGACATGGGACACTAAGGAAGCTTGAAGACAAGCTTCTCACAAATATGTCTGTCCGTCAATGGCTATATTTCTTTTGGAAATAATTGGTTTAGGCTGCTGGGACGTAATTTTAATACTTTCTCTTTTGAAACCTTTCTGCAGGCAAATTTTGTATTTAAAGATGGAATAGGTCCAGTCCAGACATTGCTAGGAGGGAAGTCATGGCTTTTTAAAAGTATACTGAAAGTCATAAATATCTTTAATGTCCTGTGCTACCTGCCATATACCTCCCATGCAGGGAGTCTCATTTACCCAGTGTCTGGTACTGGCATCTTTCCAGTTTCTTTTTTAGATGTGCTCTCTTGATTGCAGCAACTCCTGCACTTCACACAATAGCTCAAATCCTTTCTTAAGCTGATATGTATTTTTGGTGGATTGGCGCATAATTTGAAGGATTTTTGACAGATTAGGAGACACTATGAAAGGGAGAACAGAACGGCAGTGTCTTACTGCTCCCACAAAACTTTGTATCATTTAAAAGCCTGAAAGTGCCCTCTGTGTCCAAGAAGAACCATTTCAGATCCATGTATACATCCCATCTCCCTCCACAGGCTCTGCAATACCATCACAGGGCTTTGCTCCAGGCCACAACTGCTGTGTAAATGACATAGCAGCAGCACACAGAAACACAAGAATACTTAAGCTAGAATAGTACAGCTGTCCATAGAGCTTGAAAATCTGTTTCAGAGCACCCTCACTGGGCTCTCGCCTATCTATGAAACCAGTGTCTACATCTGAACTAGATCCCTTAGCAATTATTGTAGACAGTGGGCAAGTGAACCCATCTAAGATTCAATTTATCTGGCTTACCTTAGGCATGTACTTTGAAGTAAGATGGATTGCACCCTCAAAGTGATATTTTTCTCCCTGTTGACTGAAAGAAAAGTCTAGATAATTAGCTTGGATGTAGGTATCTGCATTTTGTCATAAACACAGTCAAATTCCACCTCTATGTTTTTTTGCTTCAGAGAAAGTACAGAATTCTCCAAACTTTGTGATTCCACTTCGAATTAGCTTGTGAGATGATGGTTAAGGGTTAAAATTTAGTTTTATGTTAAATTACCACAGGTAAAGTAATTGAAGTTGCTATGCTTTAAGTCTTCCTAGACTTTTTGCTGAAGCAGTTTGTAGCAGCAGGGCTGTCAGTCTATGCAGATTATTTCATGACAGTCACTTTAAATACATTACTTTTTAGTTCTATGCACTATAATATTTTTATTTTAAAAAATAATACTTACATTTATTAATATTAAGAAAATACTTAGATTTTGTATTACTAATTCTATCATGAGAAGAGGTACATAGAAAATAGGAGGTGTGGAAAATCATGTGAAGGGGTTCATAAATAAGAGGGAAAAGGGAATTGGGAAAAAGCAAAATACATTTTGGAAGTTCTAGAAATAGGAGGAGCAAAATGGAGACCAAAGAGATGAGAAAGTGAGAAATAAATAGAGAGATCTGTGTGAGATCCTCAGGCTCACTCATTATTTTGTAGACTTTCATAATATATCTTCTTTTCTTGTCTTTTTCAAACTTCACAGTCTTCATCTTTTTAACCTTACAGTGTCTAAAGTCCACAGACTCTATTCTTTCTCCCATATACCTCATTTTTCTTTCGTTTTTTTTTAAATTTTTATTTTTGCTCTATCTATATTTGCGCACACCTCTACACTTCTGAGCACAGCTGTTAACCTACCTCTGTGTGATAATTCCTGTGGTATGCAAATCACTGATGTCACTGTGACTCAAAGAGTAAGTTCAGCAGATCCACTGCCTTCAGTAGTTGAAGAGAGCATTAATGCTGAATCAAAATTTGATTTTTGTCTCAAAATTAGAATTATGGGTAACAGTCTTTTAAAGATTTGGAGTTGTCTACTGTTTTTTAAGTCTGTTGTGATTCTTGATGTGAAGGAGGAAAAGTGTGGAAGACAGATATAAGAAGAGAACCAGTCATGGTTTAATCACAGGATGTCCTGACTTCTTCCCATGTATTTATTCCCAGCTCAGAACTCTGAGCAGTAGTGACCTGTCAATCCACACTTATACATTTAACTATGTCTAGGACATGTCTAGGCAGTCCTACTCTTAGGAGAGCCCCTGGCCCAATTTTAGCCTAGGCCTATGAATGCTGCCCCTCACTGAGGCTTGGAAGTTACAGGGTCATGTGGCAATTCATAATCAGCATTTTGCATTCTTGTAGTTGTCAAAGGCTTTAATGACAAAAATATGAACTCCTCCATGACTTCCAGGCTCAACATCCACCACCCTTCCTAAGTGTATCAATTTTATGAATAAAATTATAGCTTGAGAGAGTCCTGTAAAACTTTTCTTTTGACAACCCTGTGCTGCTCAATGCATATTTCAAAATGGATGGTGCAAATAGGGGAGGAACCCGTTTGCCAGAGATAAGCTTTTTTTTTTTTTTAATAGAAGAATATGAACAGGTCCCAAGCAGAATTAACAAAGACTACAATTGTAAAGTAGAGAACAATGCTGTCTCTACCTTGAGGGTGTTCAAGCTTTTCCAGTGTTAATGAAGGGAGACTCAGTTTCTTGTCACCTGCAGCAAAGAGAAGCTCCACAAACTTGCAAAGAAGATCAGCATTTTTTGAAATGCTGGCCCAGGATTAAAAGCATAATAGGATTCCCAGCTTCCTCCTGACTTCAGTGGAAAGATGAGGACCATGATGGGAGTTAGGATTCCACTATAAATCTACACTCGACTTAACAGTCATACTATTCCTCAGCTGACAAATGGTAGCCCAGGAAGAAGTAGTCAGGCTGAAGGGTCACTAGGGAAAAAAGGAGCTTTGAAAGAGTAGTGCTAGTCTCTATGACAAGGGCTACAGTAATTGAATTTTGGAGAGACCTGACTGTTGAGATATTAAGTATTATACACTGCATTAGTAATTACATAACAGATAATATTAATGATTCTTATACAAGTGTTTGTTAAACCAGTAATTCAGATTTAATGAATAACCAATGACCTTTTTTATAAAAGGGAATCCCATGCCTAATTTCTGAGATTTATCTTATTTAAAGCAAAAATTCTCTCTCTGAATAGCTGGTAGTATTCAGCTTAAATTAGCATCTGCTGAAGTGAGCAGTTGAGCTTCATCTGACATTTATTAGGACAAATGCATAAAGGCTGTGCTGTGGCAATACCATTTAATTGTCAAGGCAATTAGTTGCCACTTTGGATATCAGAATTGTCACTGAGTTAAAAATAAGGGAGGAAGACATGGCAGAAATAGTTTCCTTTTTAACTGGAAATTGTTTCTGAATTTTATATTAGTCATAGAAGTGAGAATCGGATGGCATAGATCAGACCTGGACATAACAGGGAAAAGGTTATAATTTTAACAATGGTTGATCTACTTGTGACTTCAAACCAAATCTGAATTTTATAAACAAATATGTAAATCACTGGATGCTAGGCTAAAATTCCCTGTAATGTTTATGGTTCCCATGCCTCCCCAGAAAAATCAGGATTATTTTCTTTTCAACAATATGAAGATATTTAAAATTAAAAAAACAACCATCATGCACTATTCTGTGAGTCTTACTTCATTTGCTCTGAAACTTGTGTAGATCTTAAACAAATTGTGTGTGTGTGACTCTTACCTTTTACCTTAAAAGTTTTCTTAGTTTGAAAATGATTCATATAGATATACTCTTTCAATATACAGGTAAACTGGCCACTGGCCACACGACAGAATCCTTTTCAGCCGTGCTTTTTTTTTCATTATTATTATTTATTATTTTTTTTCCCCTCAAATGTTTTCTAGAGGAATTTTAAGTCAGTTTTGCATATCTGCCATGTCATATTAACAGAGTAAAGGCAGAAAAATACAGTGTAGAAATGGGAGTTTGTTTTGCTCAAGGCTCCCATCAAAAGTCTGGAAGTCTATACTCTGGCAGCTTGTACAAGGGCTGGCCTTTGGATTAATATAGGAATGCAAAGCTACAGGTCCTTAATCTTCATAAAGAATGACAACCATCTCTAAATGGCTAGAGCCTGCACGTTCATCCCATCCTTCTCTGCCCCTCACCAAAGTGTGATTTATTCGTTTCAGTTCTATCCAGACCAACTCCAACTCAATATTTTTCCTGTGTTGGCCATTTCTGTAGCTGGACAGATCAGAAAAGGTTATTAGGTGATTCTCTGCTTTATAAAGGAGAGATTAGGGAAACATTAAATCAAATTCTACGAAGTATTTAGTGAGATTTTTATTTTGGCTATGCTGGAGACCTCAGTTGTGATCCATCTGTGTAGAGGGAGAATTTTGCTTATCTCAGCTGCCATTTACTAGCCCTGCAACAGCAGCAATGCATCTCAAACATTCTCTCAAGACTATTTCCAGCCATCTCCCGAAGTTCACCATGTTTTTTACCATGAGGCAGATGATCCTGTCTATTTTCTGAGCAGTACCAAACAAGATTCAGTTAATTAATAACTATATTATAATTGAATTTGCTTCCATACATTATTTCTTTCTGAGCAAAGGTCTAGAACTTGTGGAGGCCAGCACTTCAAAACTTGGGAAAGTAGTATTTTTTTTCAGAGGTAGGACATTAAAAGTTTGAGCTACAAATAAAAGATTGAATCCTTAGAATGTATAGGTCAATTGCTTTTGGTTTAACTTCTTTTGCTAGAGTGAGAGACAAACATATTCAAATTAATGGAAGCTCCAGACAACCTATACAGGTACTTGAAATCAAACTGAAATATGATTCAGTAGTATCAAGATGTTGTGATTTATCTGTGATTACCTGCAAGTCCAGCAAAACAAGAGAGGCTGATACCAATAGGATTTAAGAGATCTCACACTTTTCCTATCATGGTGTTTCTGCTCCTTTTATCATCAGCCTTCCTCCAAACACTTGTTGATCTCTGTTGTGATCTTGACAACACAGTATTTCCTCATAATGATTGCTGCCATATCCCAGGAAAATATTTTTTTTAGTGAACTCAAATATAAAGCAAACCGCCTTGGTGATCAACTTTACCTAGGAAAATACTACTCTTCCTTTTTTTTTTTTTTTTTTTTTTTTTTTTTTTTTTTTTTTTTTTTTTTTTTTAATCAGTCATTATTTTAGGGCCAGACTTTTGAAATATGCAACAACAGATGCTCCTTTCAAATCTCTGTAGCATCTTCCTGTACTATTTTGAAAGGAAGCCTTTAGTTATTCTCTGGTATTTCCTGAAGTGCATTTTCCAGAAATGAAGCACATGGTTATTGTCAAACAGAAACCTGTGGTCAACCTTGGTCTTGATTTCTCCACCAGTTGGAAGGAAATAAAAAACTAAACTTGTCACTTCATCTGTCCTGACTCACAGCTGGTTCTGTATTGGTTTAGTTACATTTCAAATGTTCTGTTGTATGAACTTTGATCAGTAAAACATGATTAAATATCTCATATTTTCCTCTGAGAAAAGAATATAAACAGCTCTTTATAATTGTTGTCAGCATTTTTTGATTTGACGGAATTTCTAGGATATTACAATTTTTTCTCAGAAGTCAAATATACACCTTAAAACAGAGTCATCTTCAGTTTGGGCCATTATATCATACAATGTAGAGGTAGTTAGTTACTCAAAATTCAGGGAGAATGAAGTAAATCATTGCCCATCAAATGCAAATACAAAGTAAACCACAAAGAATTCAACATGACTAAAGAAACACAAGAATTATCTTCCATAAATTCAGTTGCCTGCTGTTCACTTCTGTAGTAGAGAAACACTTTTGTCCACCTAACACTTTTCACCTAGTATTTTATCCTTTCTCTGGAGACAGCTGTTTGAATACAATAATTTGAATATGTGAGATTGCTTAAAATTTACAAAGCTGAGAACCATAGAAATTGGTCATGGAGAAAAGTGTAATAAACAGAAATGGTTTTGGTGCTCTACAAAGAAGAATACCTGTTGTGAATGCCAGCAACATTTTAGTGTCCATAAACATGAGGAGGAGAAGGTACTGTTATTCTACAGCCACAATAGTTTTCAAAGCAATGCTACCTGCAGAGGTTGTCAAGAGAAACCACAATAACCCTCACATCTCTAGCATTCCACATTCCACTTATTTCACCCAAGGCTGCATATTTATTTTGAGATTAATTTGGTGCATGTAGTGTACATTTGCCAAGTTTTTTTTTCTTTTTTTTGCTATTTAAATCTTCAATTCCAAAGCTATGTATTAATCCTATTACTGCTAATTGAGAGAAGTCTGCAGTCTTTTTGAGTTAGGTGAAGTTCAAGTTGTAATTGGTATCAAAGAAAGGCACAGTGCAAGAACTGAATATTAATATTTAACTCTTGCCATTTTATTATTTCCACTTGAAAATCACAGCAGTGGTTAAAAGACCTTTTTATGAGTTCATGAGGGTAGTGAATTGGAGACTATGGGATGAGATTTTTCATTCATGCAGCAAGATTGACAAAAATTGCTTTGTAAGAAATGTAAATGAAATATTATATTGGGGCCGAGTAATACTGGTTATAGCCACAGGTTTCTCAGTATTCCCATTATGAAATTTTCCTTGTAGGTTAAGTACCTGCACTGTAAAATTTTGCTCAAGGCTAATACAGCATACAAGATTCTAACCCAGGAACTTTTTTTTTCCAAATCTTAGCCTTTAGCAGATAACTATAGTTTTAGATGATGTTTTGAATTTGAGTACTTTTTAAAGGACTGTGCTTTTAAATCAGAACATCTCATAAGAGAGTCACACAATGGTGGATTAATTGCTTATGATGGAAAATAAGGACAAAGATCATCCAGAACAAAGAGGATCCCTTTGATATCAGATCCCTAATCAAGTACATTTATTTGTATATTTGTTCAAAGACACAGGTGGCGAAGGTTTTCTAAGAAATTAAAAGAAAAATGGCTATGGACTTAGTGGCTTTGGAAATAATTTCTACCCTGACAAAACAGTATTTGGAACACCAGTTAATGAATAATTTCTCCAGGCTTTTTTTTTTTTTCTATTTTTATGCATTGGGTATTACAGGCTCTGTCTTTACTCATACCCATAGAGCATGTTCACTATTACACCCTTGGGACTGCTGTAATCAACCATTTGAGATCAAACTGGATGGAGACCAGAATGCAGGAATCATTTCAGAACTGTATCTTGTATCTTTATGGGAAAAGAAAGGTGCTTGAGAGGAAGAAAAACAAGAGGTAGAGTTGGAAATCAGAGTAAACAAGCAAAGAGATCAAAACATGGAAAGCAAAAAAGAGATGAAAAATTAGGGAGAACAACACTGAAAACAGCAGAGTAAAGTGGACACAGCTTGATATACTGCATTTACACACTCACTTTACATTAGAGATGACAAATTTTGATAACAATGGATTATTTTTTCTACTGAAAATATTTTCCATCATATAAAAGTTGATGATAGTCTAAACTGGTAAATTGACCATAATGTATAACTAGCAATGGTAGCAAACCTGCTTCCAAAGTGAGATATTTGATTCTAAACACTTGCTTTGTGTACTGTAATTTCAGACAAATGTACAGATAATCAAAGCTTTGATTATTTATTTACAATTTTTTCCATTAGTATTTTGTATTAATCTACTTCAGAGTTTGTTCCATTCAAAGTCTTTGCAAGTTCAGACCAAAAGTGGCTCCATGAAGGCCTGGTAACTTTGTGAGGTGCATTGCCACAACTATAGTTGCAGTCAATTCCTTATGCAGAGGAAAACTCAATTGCTTTCTAAAGCAAACAAAAGATTTTTTTTTTTCCTCTATATTTTTTTTTTTTTGCTGGCAAAAGATTTTGAAACTAATACTGGATAGGAACCACATGATAAATATAATCTTATAACTTTCATTAATGCTGTTACAAATCACAGATACATTTCTTAAGAACAAACTCAACTTTTTGTTCATATCTGGACCATTAATAATTGAACTGTGTCCTGCCTTTTTAATATTGAAATAGGTAGACTATAGTTACAGAATAAAGGGTGTGAATAATTAAAAAATAGATTGCATTGGGTCTTGAGATAAGCTAGGGTGTCTAACACATAGAGAATGAATAAATGTTGCTACTACAACCTCCAACTGACTTAGTGAGAATTTTGCCTTGAGAAATTCAATGGAAATGAATACAACTAAACCATGTCATCCACTTTGTACTACTGAAAATGTGGATTTTGTGGCTTAAGTGATAATAGAGATAGTTAAAATATATTTCAAACATAGTAGTTGAAGGATCATCTAGTTCATTCAAACTCCAAGATTACTTCTCTCTCTAGATTTTTTTTTCAGTTAGTAAAAATGCCAACAAGATTTAAATACAAGCATTCAGTTCATACCTACAAGCATTCAGTTCATACCTTTTGGGGATTGGGGGTTATTGACTCCAGGATCCATTTATATGTATTTATGTTAAGCAATTTTCTGGCCTCCACTGACATTTTGATAATATCATATAAATTGTAATGTTTCCCCCCGACAGTCTGATAGTGAGGAAGGGGCCACAGGTTGCAGGTAAAAAATTTAAGATGCAGAAACACAAATTCATTTCCTAATAGTATAAGGTTTAGCTACCATAAATGCTGACGTGGATCCAGCTTTTTAGTCATGTAAATAATAGGCATCTAATTTAAGTTAGTTGCCCAAGTCTCCTTCTGTGATGAACCATAAGAGAGAAGCATGTCCAGAGGAATGAAAAAAAAAAAATTTAAAAATTCCTGCTTTTATATGAAGTCTCCCAGGGGTATCTGAAAGTGATTCACTTTCTGGAGATTCTTTCTCTTGCTATTGTCCAAAAGACAGACTTTTCATAATGTAGACTAGAAAACTATCTTTCAGAGATGAATGTGGCTTGTGATGAATGCTCAAAATTATCCAGGGACTCAAGTTCAGGAAGGAAATTGCACCTGAGTCTTTAATGCCTTTGTGTAAGAGGTAACCACTGAGCTATTCTTGCAACCCAGATGATCTTCCTCTAGAGACAGAGTCCACTTCTCCTATAGTCAAGTGAACCATGAAGTCTTTTCTCCCCTTCAAGTCAGTAATGTGCATTTCATTCTTTCGCAGCAGGATTACAGCGAATTCTGCTCTACAAATGGTTGTGAGATGCCAAAGCGTCTTTTAGGATAGTGATATAGACAACTTTATGACCTGCCTGACATTGTGCTCATCTTACACTGACCACTGGTAGAAGTAGGACAAGGTGAATTGGTAATGTCATGTCTTCTGTTATAAATGCCAATACAATATTCCAATTAAAATAATTTGGTTTATTAACAAAAGTTCGAATTACAGAATTTTGATAAACCCACCAACAGCGGAGAGACCTGACAGTCTTTTTCCCAGGAAAATGCCAAGGGTGAACTGTGAGACACAGAACCTGGCAGTCTGCTGCCTCCCCTTCGGTTCACAAATTTGCCCGGTTCGGGGCTTGGTTTTTATACACTTTATTCTGCCCTCGGCAATATTTCCCTATATTTCCCTTTGTTTCCCGGCTAGCTATTCAAATCCAAGGGTGTCTCTGACCAGGCTGGAAAGAGTTCTTTCTCTCAGTTCATATGTTAATGTCCAGTTTCTATAGATCCTCATGGATCTATAGAAGTTTTAGAAGACAAACATTAAAAACTAAAACATTAAAAACTAAGCTCTTGGATAAGAGGTGCCTAGATCAGGTGCTTAGATGAGTCACATAAAGCTGATATTCCCAAAAAATTGCCTTTATGACTAGGAAATGCAGTCTCCATGATTTCAGTTAATTAGTGAGTGCCAAATTATATAGCAAACAGGTGAATATATTATTTCTGCTTTTCATCAATAATACCCAAACTCTCCAAAGTGTCAACAATATTCATCTACTTAATCTGAAGTACACTACCAATTACTTTTTCTACAGTTACTTTTTTCACAGTTGGAAGATGAATGTGGATTTTCATAAAAGCTTCATGTTGTTCCTCCAAATATAAGTGTATTTTTTATGCAGGTTCCTTGCTGCCAATGCTGGCAGTATGCAGTGATTCAGTTCATTGGATTACTTCGTGGCTCTTAAGTTCATAATGTGTGTTAGTTCTTTGAGGAAGTATTTCTGAAATATTCACTGAAAAGGGAATATGCCCAGGTGAAATACTAAATGGTGCTCCTCAAGACTTCAACAAATGCAATATACATTTTTAATTCAATGTCTTTCAGTATGCAAGTCACTGCAGTTTCAATTACTAGCTATTAGTCAGAAACTAGGTCATAAAAAACACAGATGGTATAATTTGAGAAAATCCTAAGACTTCATAAACTTAAAAGAAAGATTGGAGCTTCCGTACACCTGCTTGAAATCCACTTCAGTGTAGACTGATTCAGGTCTGATTTTCAAAAGGTTTTATATTTTTTTTCCCTCCAGTATTTTTAGTATCAGTTTTACTGCATCAGAATTTTTCTCCTGCACATGCCCTTTCCTAAATCCTTTCTATCTTCGATATGTGCTATTTGCTACATATCAAATCCAATGAAGTTATATTCCCTATCATATCTGGTTTTTACCTTTCAGTCAATATTAAAATTGGACAGTTGTTTCACAAGACTCCTTCATTTTATGAGAAAATACAAAAAGTTTTAAAAATCATGTTTACCAAAAGAGCAAGAGCATTATTCCTTCTGTATTGTCTCATCTTCACATCATTGTAGATGTGAGGTCTTGTAGTTTTTCTGGGATTCAAAGGACAGTATTGTGATGTTGTAACTTCTCTAAAATCAGTTGAAAATTTTGGATTTTGGGTAAAACTCCCTAAAATTCCTGCAAACTCAGATTCAATAACTGAATTTCATTTTTGTTTTAATAAGGAGGTATACTGGATAAATCCAGGTTTTCTTCTTATCTCCTCTAGGGTGAGTGCTTCCTTAGGTCATTCCATATTCAACAAATAAAAATTTTTTGAATATGCCTCAGAGTGAAGCAGTGTTTCAGGAAGTTGTGTTTCAAAGTGACATCCATCACTTTCCCAGGGCACCAATATTCGATCATTTTTAGCATATCTTCCTAAAGAATTGTGGCATGTTTTGATGTCAGTTGCCATCTGTTTGCTCCTCATAGACCTTCCTTTCCTTTCCTTCCATCTCAATGTTCTTGATCCTGCAGTCCAGTTTCAATAGAACTGCCTTGAGTTGTCATGGAAATCCACAGGCAGGGAAAAAGCATGAACTGTACAAAGGGAAAAGATAGCTCTTGATGAGCCTGCAGAGTAACGAGCAAGGGCAGCAGATGAGCGGGGATGCTTGGGTTTATGTGGGCTCAGGAGCTGTGTGCTGAAAGCTCCCCTCCCTGGCAGGAGATGTGATCAGCTCTTGCACGGTGCGGTGCAGTGATCATGAAAAACAGTCCAAAACTGGGTCACTTGGAGTCTGGGGAGAGAAAGCTTTAAGGGAAATGTAACAGTAATCTACAGGAAACATCAGTTTATTGGTGTCAATACCCATGGAAGAGCTTGTTCATTTGGAACATTCAAATTATACTGTGTATATTTAAAATTATCATGATAAGAGATACTACTGCAATATATTATTTATCATACCTCTTCAGATCACCCTCATTCTGAGGCTGATCCTCTGTATCTATTTTTGTGCCACAGATTTTTAAGGTAGTGTAACAAATCAATGCTTTTGACAGGTGTGTTGAATTTTGAACAAGGTTTTGTATTTTTTTTTGCTAAGCTTACAATGTTCCACATCTGAAAATAGATACCCTTTTCATCTGAACACTTGAGATCCCTTATCTACTTCAGTGAAGTCCTGTTCAGTGCAGAAAAGTTCATGGAAAATGTATAATATAGAAGATGATGATGATGATGATGAGGAGGAGGAGGAGGAGGATTATCGTCATTCCTGTACTTATTATTCAGGCAAAGCTGCTAATCAATACCAATAATTTAAAATGAGAACAACAGTTTTTTTCTATTGTTCAAAAAAGATATCCTGCTTACTAGAAAAGAGAGAGGATCTAAAATAAGATGCAATTCCCAGGGAAGAAGCTCAATTTCTGAATTGTGTTACTGAAAGTAGAAAGACGAATTAATGAATGTGACTAATTTCAGAATCAATCTTGCTGTATTTAACACACAGCTGGCCTTGGACTGAAGCATTTAAAATGAAATTAAGTAATTTGATAAAACCCTTTATGTATTTTATTTATCTCATTACTGACAAAAGATCTAACTTGTTTCCACTTTGGAAAAACAGGAGTTTTCTAGCTTGAAATGTTCAGTTCTTACAGGGTTCAGGTGCTCTGGTTTAAGTTTGCCAGGGCAACATATTTTACACACAGTTAAGAATATAGTTGAGAGTAGCTACTTCTTCTCTAAGCAGTTTTGTTTCTGTTTGTGTTCTTTTTCAAGCTCAAATCAATTGTTCTTGTAGACAATCAACTCCTATTTCTGTTCCCTGCTGTATTCCATATCTAGTGCAAGCTCAGCTTATGTTGTGGTTCTTGATGGCATTTTATTAGTGTTCTAATGTAGAATTTATTAATCTGTAAGCTGTAATATTAGTTCCTGTTCCTCCTGATTGCTCAGGGAGAAAATAATTCACATTTCATACGGGTTTGGACATAGTGAAAGGAATCTAGAGGACCTCCAAACTTAGCTACCACACATGATATGGGACTCCTGACAGACCTTTGCACTGGGCTGCTCCTGTAGAAGTTGTAAGGAACTGATATTGATCTCAACAACAGAGCATTTTCAGAAGCCTCTACTGTGACTGAAACAGGTTATAGTCAAAAGTTATTGGATGATTCTGGTTTGTTCCACCAGATCAGTGCCCCAGTGTGCAAAACATTTTACAGACAGAGCAAACCACTTCCTTAAGGGCCTTACAGCTTTAAAAGACTTTATTGACAGAAAGCACATCTTAAACTTTAAAAGTTTCAATGTCAAATACAGCAGTATAGAAAAAAGTGGAAAGGATAGCAGTAATCATTCAATGGAGATATTGAAGATGTATGTTTGTTTAAATACTGCTGCTGATATTTTACTTTTTGACATTAAAAATAGTTGGAGCTATATCTGAAACAAGAAGTTCTCAGTTCTCTGAAATAAAGACCCATTCTTGACTCTGGGGATCACTTCAGTAAGTGGGGTTGGGGGTTCTGGAAGGTCCTGAAATATTCCTTAATAGTGAAATCTACCTGGGAAATTAGAACTCTGTACCAAGTAAATTTAACTGACTTCTTCCCTTGTAGGAAAGCAATAATTAGAAATTTAGAAAACTGGCATATAGAAATTATCTAGTGCACTGAAACTGCAAATTCTCCACTGTCTTGTCCAGAATGTCTTATTCCATCTCTGCTTTAAGTGCTGTGATGGGTTCCAGCAGAGTGAGGTGTCAGCTTGTGTGGTCAGATGTCCCTGGAAATATTGCCTCAATTTAACAGCATTGTAAGTAATCGTGCCAGATACGTTTTTGAAGTGAGAGAGGTGAAACTGCTGGGAGAGAGCAGCCACATGCTGGAATGTGCCTGGTCTTCTGTGAGCAGAATTCGGGGATAAGATCCCAGAGCACCAGAAGCCTCCCTACCCTCCTCTGCCTGGTGAACAATGCTCCTCAGCACAGCTCCTGGTAACACAATATATAGTGGCTCCCCACTCATACTCAGCATTATCAAGAGACAGAATTTGGAGGCTGGATTTTACAAAAACAATTTTGGAGGTTTATGGGTCTAGCATAAATCTCTCTTTTAAGGAATAATTATTTGGGAATGTTTTAGTCTGATGAATTTTTGACTGTAGTATCACAAACTCAGCTCTGCACCAGTGATGTAAAGTACTCTTCTGCTTTAGAGTTAGGTAGGATTCTTCTATTTGTATAAACTATCTTAATTTTCAGATGTTAAAAATTACAGTTCTTTGAAGAGAAATGAACTTATACCCGCTTTACCTGAATTACATATTAATGAGAAAAAACCTTATGTTCAGGCTATGCTTAATGAAGAAAAAGTCAAGTTATGGAGTGTGAAAGTTCCATATTTTCTGCATGGACACAACTATGAAAAATAAATTACTTCACAGACCTCTCTGGTTTTAGTTTTGATGCTAAAAGAGATGCTAATCAAAACCAAGTTTAAGCAGAACACTTAATAAGTCTGAATTAATGGATGATGAGTTTTGCATTAGATCAGTCAACAGGTCAGTCTACGGAGCGTGGTCAGAGATTGTATTTTGTTTAGACAGAAATATTTTGCACATTGCTCACCTGAAGATGGAGCTTGAGTGGTTCTGAATACATACGCAAAGTCTAGCTTGTCACATAGAATTGTGATTAATAACTTTCTCTTTGGACTTTGTACAGGGAAAGAGGCACCATCTTAAACTTATTTAGATTCTTGTGGCAGAAAAATGAAATCTATAAACAAACTTTCTTTCTTTAATCTTCCTCAACTAACCTATGCTCCTGGGTGTTTTACAGATTCTAATGTAAGACTCTCATAATTATTGAACTGTTCTTTTGACCTGGTTGCTTGAAGGATATTGGATTTCTCTTACCTGCAAATGGAGACTAGCAGTCAGATCACCTGAAGTGCTAAAACACTGCTAATTTTTTAAAAACAGACTTATTGTAAAACCTTATTTTTCCTCCCTACCTTGGACTTCAGCATTCACATTTAACTCATTGTATTATCTGTTCAGGGTAATTTGAGAATGACATTCCTGGGATAAATTTTTAGTATGCTCTTTTAGGTTTCCAGTACAATTTTTTTAGCTAACTGGTGTCTCTGAAAAAGAATAATTGCATAGTTGGATAATTACATAGGCAATGCCAATAATAATTTAGAATAGTTAGAGGGTGTTCTCTGTGGCTGCTGTTTCCTGGTTATTTCAGTGATGACTTTCTTAAAGGACTTCTTGCCCGTGCATACTTCATCTCACAGCACTCTCTGAGGACCTAGTTTTACCTCTGTTCTTTACATTCCAAGTTTTCAGGTAAAGCCATTGATTACACAGTTCCCAGACACTGGAAGTGTCTATGAGGACCTAAAATTGCCTGCAGTGTAACTACCTAAAAAATAAGGTATGTCTAATTGTGAATAGGCTTGGTCCTAACTCTGTCCCTTCTCATTTGTGCCCCCAAAGTATAGTCCCAAGTTACTAATTTCCTAGGGTTGTAGGAACAAGAATGTGGGTGTCTGTGGTAGGAGAAAAGCAAACATATAGTAGAGTGGCCAAACCAAGGAAACATAATCATTCTCATTTTGGGTGAAAACAGAGAGTCCTAAGTTGCGTTTCCTGGAATTCGAAGCCTATCGACGGTTCTGAGTTTTTGAACAGGAGCCTGAGCTTTGACCTCACAGAACAGAAGCTTTTATTTCCCCTTTTTGTATTCTCATTATTTAAATTCATTCCTTCTTTTTTACAAAATTTTGTACATTCCTAGCACCAAGCTCAACAAAGAAATGAGGTATTTTGTTATTTTTGTTACCTAGAAGAATATTCTCCTAGAAATTGTCTCAATATGTAAAGTCATATCTACCTCTCAATTGAACAAAGATCACTTCTGACAAAACCGAAGAGTGGGTAAGGGCAGGAAAAAGTGAAAATGAAAATTAGATGTTGCAAAATAATTCTTATTTCTACAAGTGCAAAAAAGAGTACTAGACACCATGCTTGTAAATAAAGAGATAGGGATATGGGGAGGAAAACCGGGTCATTAGGGCCAGTGACCTCCACAAAGAATGAACAAGACACTTGTAAACATTATCTGTCCAGTTCACAAACCTTCTGCAGTCTCTGTTTACAAGCCTGAGAAAAACATTTTAGGCAAAGCTTTAAAAGAACCCGGAGGACTGTACAAAAATGCCAAGAATTGGATTAATTGGCATAATGCAAGGTGGCTGGGCACAGCTGGGGAAAGTGTCAGTGTAGGGAGAATCCCCACCAAGTAAGACTGTCTGTGCAATTAGCTATCTGAACTCTAACCCTTCCAGAATAATTAATGAATAACAGAGGGGATCAAGACAAAGACACAAAGTGATTTGGTGGGTGCTAGCAAGTAATACATCAAAGAATGCTGGTAATTGGCCCTGTGGCTTTCATTCTTTGCCCTATTTCTTTCAATTCATTGACTCAAAATAATGGGTTCAGGTTCATTATCAACAGGTTTTAGCTGCAAGAGCACAACACTTCAACAAAGCTATGATTGTAGCAGTGCTGGTGGCTAAGCAAAAGTTGTAGAGTGTAGCACACTCCCTTGGAAGGGAAAGTAGCAGCATAGTCACAGGCTTTGTCTTACATGAAACCGTTGGTATTCACGAATTTGCTCTGAGTTTTCTAAGACTTGGTGTTCCCTGAGGTTACAATGCTGGAATACAGCTGGTATGGGCAGGTATGTATAACTCTGCTTCAAACACTACGGTAGGAGCAGCACCTATATTCTGTTCCTTCAGCTGTAAGAAATGAAATAGAATTCCTGACATCATGTGTCACATGTACATGACATTATTTGCATACTGATGGAGACAGTTTAGAGACAGTTTTCCCTCCCTGTTTTGGTGGCATTGCAGTAAAGGGAAAATTTCTTATTTTGAATCCACAAAAGTATCTTTCTGATCTGCAAAATTTTACTTGAGGGTTTGAGGTTGTTTTTTCTTTTCCTGAAATCAGAAATGGGATCTCCACTGTTCTGTTTGTTTCTAGTGTAAATGCTGTTGTAAAATCTTGGTATAACTGTTGAGGAGGTACTTAATTAATTTAAATGGCTTTTGATAAAGAACAGAAGAAGAATATTAGATATTAGATATCAGGATATTAGAGCAGTCGTCTTCAAAGAGTGAATGATGTGTGTTTTATCTCTGCTGTCATTTTTCCTTGGTCATTTCTCTTAGTAAATATTGTTATTTTCTAACCATTGTAGTAAATACAATTGCCTTTATGGTTAAAATCTGTATGGCACTATAGCTAAAATCTACCCTTTTGGTTTAGTATTTGAGAAATGTGAGAAATGGTTTAAATTTATAAGCTTGCTTATAAGCACAAATGGGTGTAAAATTATTTCTCTTCTTGGTTAATGTTGTTATTCTGAGTATAGGTTCATAGAGAGTACACAAAGTGGTGTAAATGTTTTAAATAGCAAACTGTGCTCTTTATTCTCATACACAGCAATATAAAAACTTCCCATTTCCTTTGACAGTCTGTGAGGAGGTAGCTGCTGGTGTAACTATTTTCTGTCTAAGTCTTACAGATCAGATTCTGATCTCCATTATACCACTGTTGATCTGAAAACTTGAGTGAATTTTATGCAGAATTTCATTTCAAGAGGACTATGTTTTATGATTGTGAAATCATACAGGAGAATATTGAGTAATAATAAATTTGGAGAAAAAGTTTCTGATACACCTTGTGGTATTTCATTTTCATTTTAGTCATATTTCAGAGAATAGCAATTATGTGTTAAATATTCAAATACATATATGAATTACCGATGTAGAAATGCTGCTATAAATGCAACTATGTGATGCATGACTGGCAGTCTCAGCCCTTTAAGTGCAGTCAGACTGTTTGAAATAATGATGTCACTGATCTGTGTGTAGTTCTTTGTTGTTTTCTGTTAGGCAGAAATTAGAACATTAGAACATGTGCCTTTTCAATAGGTTTGCTTGTGCTATAGGCAAAAGTACTGCAGTTTTGGAAAGGCTTTATTGATGTGTCTTATAAATCTGATAGTTATCTTTTGATAAATTCTAAGCAACAATTCTTAGAATTTTAAATATTTTAAATGTTTGTTTTAAAATACTGCTTAGCACTTGGAACGGTGCTCCAAGCCTAGTGTGACAAAGATGTTAGTCAGAATGTTTGCTCTCTGCTCTTTGTGACTCCAAGTGGTTTTGGCAGAGGTTTCTTGTGAAAATCTCAGCATGACTTAGATGATATATGGAACTCTTTGAGAGTATTTCAGAATTGTTGAGTTCAAAATGTAGTTCTTTCTGAGGCTTTTCATAGCACTGAGGAAGTCTTTTCCATCTGTTCACACTAGGACATGAATGCCATGAATATATATATCTTCACAACAATAACTTTTAAGGATGGCAAAGAAAGAGTAAACTGTGATTTTTTTGTCTTGCCACTGTTATGTGTTGTTAAAATAAATATTTAAAAACTACTTGTATTGTGAAGAGCCATGCTCCAAGTGCCCCCTGTCACATATATTTCAAGATCCTGAGTTGACAAAATACTGATTGATCTTGTCTCAGAGGTTCTCACACTTTTTCAGAAAGTTGCTCCTCTTTTTGTATAATTCTGTCTTCAAGTGAATAACAAGACTTTGGAAGAGAAGAAAAATCGTTATTAAAAATACACACAGACTTGATCAAAATAACTTTGATGGCAAGAATGATGAGTACAGTCATTCTCTTTGACAGATTTTTTTTGTCTGAGATTTGAGGGCACCAATATTGATTTAGAAAACTCCGTCGCTCAATTTTAAATGAAATGTAAAACTTTTACATTTTTTCACCTATCAGCCTCCATAAAAAAGGAGATGTTCTTGCAAGGAAAAGTGCTATCCTCACTTTGGATATCACAATGTGTTTATGATGTGGGTCTTAGCTAAACAGGTCCCCTTAATGTGACTAGGAAAGAAAGATTATCTTTATTTAGTGTTGGAGTTTTGAGTGTAGCAGCTGGATACAAGTCTGGATCCTGGACCAGACTGTGGGACCTTGACACCCTCAAGGGCAAACTTTCCATCAGGTACCGTTTGCTTTTCTTCTCTGTGATGGAAGTGACAACAGCAGAAGCCTATTCCCTGCTCTTCCTCTCCTGCAAGTAGCTGCATCCCAGAGAAATGGCAGAAAGCTTCATGTGCAGCAGCCTGGATCCTTTTGGGCCACAGAAAGTTTCCCTGAAACACTCAGGGAGCTTATATATTCTATTTCTGACCATCAAAATTACTCTTGTGCACTAAAAATGGATTTGGTTTGGTAGGAGAACTAACTGTAAGTGGGAAATGCAGAGGAAGAGGAGCTGAGGGACAGTTGTGTCTCTCAAACATGCTGAGTTCCTGTCTTTTAGTGAGAACAGGAACAACTCCAGACTTTTAAGGACGTTTAGCAGATGAGAATTAAAATACAACTCATTGCATTTCTTTCTAATAGAGAGAGCACAAAGCCTGCAAAAGAGAAGGGAGTCTTGGTTGCTGAAGGTCAGTTCGTGTTTCAAAGGCTGACCTCCTTTGAAAAGGGTCTCTCTGCCTACTGTTCCCATAGGAAGGGACCCAGGGGCTGGATTCACGCTGGCCTGCGGTCAGGGAAGGGCTGAGCTTCCGTTCAAATCACTGTTCCCTGAAAGAAAAGGCATTTCAGTGCAACCTTAGGTGTCTTTGACTAGGATCCGGATACTTTCTGAAGCAGGGTCTTCATTTGGCTGATATTATGTGCTTGAAAATCTCAGAAGCTGTAAACTTTGCAAAATACAAATTTACCTTTGCTGTAATTTTTTAATCTTAACTTGGTATGGTTTAGTTTGGCCTGATATCCACTGCACAGTGCCTTAAAGGAACTATTAGCAAAATATGGGCTGAATTGGTCTAGGAGAGAAAATAGTATTATTTTCTCAATTTTTTAGGTACCATAAAGGGAAAAGCATAGGATGACAGTAACTAGACTCAGTTTCTAAGCTTTATTCCTAAACTTTCATATAGCAAATTTATTACCAAGTCTTCCAAAAGTAACAATATTCACCATGACAAAGCCCTCTGGGATTACTGGGTAAAAGGTTTATATAGCAGGAAAACATTATGATAATGTCATTTAAATTTAACTATGTCTCTAACAATGATTAAAGGAAATGTTCATAGCTTTGGAAGGGAGCTGACCTCTGTAATCAATAACGTTTGTACCTCCTTGCAAAATGTGTTGCTTATAGAAAAGAATAAGAAATCATGTCTGGATCTCAGGGAAAAGGATGGCAGGATGTGGAAGGACACAAGGATGCTGAAAAAAAAAATCCTGATCAGCCACTTCTTATTGAGGAAATTATTGAGGAAATTATTGAGGTGGAAGAGAGAAACAGGGAACAATTGAGGAGAATGGTTTAAATATCATATCTGCAAACGTGTCTTGCCCAGCCAAGAAGAATATGACCAGCCCATCTCTGCCCTCTCCTCTAGGACCAGGCCTTCAATTTTTTGTGCCCTTTGCCTCCTGGACTCTTTCATGATGGTTTTTATATCACTTGCCAGATTTTTTTTCTAGCTGGAGGTTCAAATAAGTTTTCTCATTAAAAAAAAAAAAAATATAACAAAAAAACCCTTCTGTGAATGTTGTCTTGTTTGTAGACCTTTGAATTCATCTAAGATTTTCAAGTGCCTTGTGGGGAGCTAGGCTGTCCCTGTCAAGAGTGGAGCTCAGGGGAAAGCAAGTGCATGTTCTATTATCTCTTTTTTAAGATTTACAATGCTGTGAGGATAGCAATAACATCTTCAGTACTTAAGAAAGAAGCTCAGCTTCAGTGTCCAAGTGTTTTATCTGTGTCAAGTTTTTGTCTCTGAACAACTTTTGGTATATTGGATATTTTCCTTGCTTGGTGGTATCAGAAGCATTATTAACTTCTCCCAGTATTGCTAAAAATTGTGAACTGCTATTTGAACCTCAGCCTCCTTGCATTTGGGTTTGTGCAATCCAATAAAATTTGTTTTGAGAACTTTCAAACTATTTTTGTAGAACTTTCAAGTAACTCAAGAACAATTAAACCAGGAAAATGCCATGCTAATTGTAGCTTATTTGTCATTACTGGTGTCCTTTGATACTTGCCTCTCATGAAGGGTTAGGTGAATCATTCAATATTACACAGAGAATAATACAGTGTGAGAAAAAATGCATGTTCCCCAAACAGGACTTGTGGATGCAACACCCCTATTTGAAAGTGTTTGAATGTGAAGATTTAAATATTATATATGCAAGTGCCCATAGCACTTATAACAGTATTAAAACTAGGTTTTAAAGAGGCAAAAGTGCCTCCCTTAAGGCTCTAGTATATAACTACTATTGTAAGAATTAAAAAAAAAAAAAAAAAAAAAAAAAAAAAAAAAAAAAAGCAAAAAAAAGCTTAGTGATCTTAACATGATTTCTAGTTATTCCTAATTTTGAGGAATTAATTGCATTACATGAACCTATCCTGATCACAGATTTTCTTAATCTCAATCTGAGGTAAACATATCTTCAACACCATATAGACCTGAGTTTCCCTCTTAAATACAGAAAGCCTTGATCCATATTCAAGTACTTTTCTTGAGTCTCCCTGTTGTGATGAAATTGTTATCTCATCTTGTATTAATTTTGTCTAGATATGTATATATTATGAATATTTTTATGCTATAGCTTCTGGGGCAGGTTTTCTCATATATTTTTGAGAATTTTAAACTCTTTAAGTAATACCTAAAACTTCCACCTCACTTCAAAGAAACTTCTTTGTTTGTGAGAAGGTGATGTTACGCAAACTTTGCCCTGTCCATAACAGCCTTTGAAAGTCAAATACAGAAGTAAATTTCTAGCAGTTCCTTAAGAAGCAAACTTTGTCCCCACCCTTCACGGGAAGGGAAGCAGCAGCTGTGAAACCCCTGTGCTTGCTTCTCTTGGCATTCCTGACCTCCAGCTGTATGGCCATGCCTGCCAGCCCTGCTGTGGTGAGGAGCTGGGGTGAGTACAGGGAGAGGCAACTACTCGCTTCTGGAGATTATTCTACTGGCTGGTGTTGGGGAAAACCTGCTGGCAGGAACTAACCTGGGTTCAGGGACTGCAGGAGAGTGTGCAGGACCTCTCAGTGGTGGTGGAAACTCTGGGGAGAGCCCAAGAATCCCTCCAAGCCTGTCAGGCAGCACCCGCCTATCGAGCGAGTGTGTGTGAGAGCAGCAACTGCACAACAGGGCTCAACTGTGTAGTCATTAACAATCAATTTTAATGCTTGTGTCTGAACTGCCATTGAAGCTGAAGTCTTTTTGTGGCAGAACTTGTTGGTTAAAAAGATATTTCTATGCCTTCTGTATTTGCACCACATTACAATTAAACTATTGTGCTTCTATAGCCAGTGTTGCACTACAGCTAACAGGTTTAAGTTAGACCTTAAACTTAATAAACTGCTTTCTGAGGAGACAAGAAAATTTGAATTCACTGTTCTCTAAAACGAAACTTGTTGTACTACAGAAAAGAGTACATGATTTTAACTGCTTATTTGCACAGAGCTTCTATGGAATTCAGTAGAAGTTTTGCTGATTAATTCAGAGCAAGCCTCTATTCAAATAATATTCGCATGACAGCACACTTTTTCATTGTGCAGTTTACTGCTCTCACTGATCCATTTTATATTTAATTATTAAATAATTTTTAGAACTATAGTGACTTTAATGATTGTATGTACAGGTGTTAAGTCCATGTTTATGGATGTATAGACAGCTATATTAATTCACAACTAAACTCTCCCCCATAAAAACTTGATTTTAAAAATAGGCAATTTGTCACCAAGGAAAGGAAAACAAAACCCATTGATCTAAAAAACCCACACCTAATAATGCCCCCCTGTCCCTCTAACCTATAACTACCATTTGGTATCAAAAGAATTTAATGACACTTGCTCTTTTTGCCTCCACCGCCATGGACAAATCTCTCAAATTTAGATGTCCAAAACGTAAATGAATTTTCAAAGCCTGAGACTGATTTAAGAGCATGGTCTACCATAAGATCAGTGGAAACTGGCATTTTTTAGTCACTTTTGTAGTTCTCTCAAGAATATCCTAAATGTGTACTTTCACATCAAATTCAGTATGCTCCCTGAAATGCTGAGCAGAGCAACTGACTTTTGGAGAGCTATACATAAAGGTATTGTGGCACTAAATGTGGCAACTGACAGGACTGAGTACTAATTTACATGCCCTATTTTAAATCAAGTTTAACTTAAAAATTCCACAGTTATTTATCTCCAATAATATAATAAAGCTGCTTCTAGTTAGCTCATCTTATCTGTGTCATTCTAAAAGATTGACATGTGGGCTGAGCCAGCTGTCATGGAGAAGCAAGATCTAAACAGAACAATTCACCTATTTTAGACATAACCAGGACACAACTCCCTAATTTATTTTAAAATCCAAAACTTGCATTCTGGAACTGACATGAATTTGTATGAAAGAACCATAACAACAACAACAACAACATGAAATTAAAAAAAGGGGACAATGTTATATCTGAAGCCATTATTTTCTCTTCATTGTGACGTGCTATGTGTTCCCCAAAGTCAGAAACACCCAACACCTCTGCTGAGCGGGAGATGACAAATGTGACCAGGAGTTGTGAGGAATAACTCTTGTTTAATAGAGACACACTTCCATATTCTCTCCAGGGTAACTGGTCACATTGGGTGAATGCAGGTGTGAGGGTGTACATAACCGTAAATGTAATGTATTTAGGAAAACAAAGGTGCAAATCAGAAGTTTCTAAACCAGGTTGGTAGAAGGTAAAGTTTTCCTTGAGCTGTGTGTTGTTGTGGTATGTCTTGTTCAATCTGCCACTCAGTGCTGCTTCACTTTGCTAGAGCTGCCTTGCCAGTACACGAGATAGTGAGCTTCCCCAGGCAGCTCTTTTCCCTGCACCAAAAGCTACAGGAACACTCTGAGGATCCTTCAGCAAAAAGGCAGAGGAGGGTTGTGCTGTGAGGCTTTCTTGAAGCAGTAAGTGAGGAGCAAATGAGCAGGGGACCAGGATTTGTTTCCCAGTCACTCTTTTAGGTTGGGAGGCTTCCTGGAACTGTACCAGTACGTTGCCCATCTAGATGATAGGTAAGCAGGGCTGGTCAATATTACATCTGCCCTTGTTCCAATGGGGCAGATTCTGCTGAGCTGTGGAAGCACGGGGCTGCAGGCTGTTGTCAGCACAAGGCTGGGAACAGACTCTTTTCTGCAAGTGATAATTATACCACGGTTCAGTAAAGGAGCACTTGCAAAGCCCAGCAGAGTAAAGCACAAAATAACCTTGCTGATCTAGCAGCCATACCCGTTGGGATCTATTAACTTTTCATCTTGGCAGAGACTATATAGGTGTGTTCAAAACCTGTTGGTTTGATGTTTATTTCAGGAAAAAATAAATTAGGATAGGGGAAGCTGCTTCTCAAGTCTCAGGCTAGACATCTTGTAGGAAGTCCTTATTGTTTTCCTCCATTTCACACAATGTTTCAAAGCCTTGCTTCTTCAGAGGGTGTTCAATCCAGCTGTTGGCCTTTCCTTAAGTGGGATCCCCTCTTCAAAACTCCCTGCAATGGCTGGATGTGCTACAAAGTCTTTAGGGGATGGGGTGATATATTATAGTGCAAAATAATTTTCCCTTTTTTTGGTGTTAAATGAATTGTGACTTTGAAATGAAGAGTAATTCTGTTCAATTAAAGTAAGTCCAACCAAACTCAGAGAAAACTTTACTTATAGATTTATTAAGTCTAAATGGCTACACAAGCTGTGTTAGAGGCACTTCATCCGCCAGAAAAATCCAGTCCTTCAGTCACTGCTTGTGGATACAACCTCACTGTCCTAAGATAAAGTTCTTCATCATATATCTTGGATTCATTGTAATTGGGTGTGTGTTATTGATTTTGTCATACTCCTCTGAACTTCCTTGTTAAGTCAGTCTTGAGCAATAGCTGAAAGTTTGGGATAGTGAAGGGGAGAAAAAAGCATGAGATGAGACTTGTCAGACTTTTCAGCTTATTCTGGAAAAGGAAGTGCAGGACATTTTGCAAGATAATCAGGCCTTAACAAAAAAACCAAAAAACAAAAACCAAACAAAACCAAACCAAAACAAAACAAAACAAAACCCACAAAACAAAACAAAAACCAAAAAAAAACCCAAAAAAGCACCCAAAACAAACCCACAAAACAAAAAAACCAAAAAAACAAAAACCAACCAACCAAAAAAAACCCCAACAACAACAAAACCCAAAAAACCCAAAACCAAAAAAACCCCCAAAAACCCCAAAAACAAACAAAAACCCCCAAACAACCAACCAAAAAAAGCCACAAAAAAAAACCCCACCAAAAAAACCAGAAAAACCCAAAACAAATAAACAAAAAACCCAACAAAAACCCAATAAAAAAACAAACCCAAAAACCAAACCAAAACATTCCGTGTGTTTTACAAACGACTGTTTAAGGGAAGCAATGAGCCAAACACAATTCCACTGGGAACCAGTTCAGCAACAGATTTTACTACATATGCTCTCAGTTGTACAGATTTGAAAATGGCCAAATAAACAGAAAAATGTGTTTTTTTCTGATTATTATATAAACTGATCATGACGGTGCTGTAAGTGGAAATTCTACCATAGAACTAATATCTATATATATTCTAGAATATCTACCATATAGTTTATGGATTGAACATGTGGAAATACCTTTGATATCACTTTCCACTTTTTCTTTTCATAACTTCCCTTTCTCTTCACAAATTCCCTAAATGTAATCAATATGTCTGAGAACCACAAAATATTCCTTTATAAATTCTGTTGTTTTTTTCAGAAATGCAATTTCTTCAGCAGCATCATAAAGGGCATGCAAATGTAAATACAAGCTGTTGGTGGACTATACTGACAGTATTCAATGTGGGATGTGTTTCACACTGGGCGAAAAAAAGGAGGAAATGCAGAAATAACACGAGAATAGTTTGAAAACCAGGCAGCTCACTGCCAGACAGGAACATGAATGAGATGGCAGACTTAAAAGATGAAAACTAGGAATGATGTGGTGAATGAAATAAAAACCAAAGATATTGATAAAATTTTAAAACATCTGTAGTCCAGATGTTTACTTACACAAAATTTAACCTGTGAATCAAGCACATGTTCCCTCCCTGTTCTAAAGTGAATCTTCTAATAAAAGAAGTCAATCTTCTTTTTCATCTCAATGTTCCCAAGTCTTCAGTCTCTGGGCTTGGTGTCTATTTAAAAAAAAAAGACTAAAAATAGGAAAGTGAAGTATAATGACTTTGAGCAATAACAGCATGACGCAGGCTACTTTTTCATAGAGTCCACTGTTAACTCAAACTAAGGATGGACTCTGTTCAGTTTTAGTTTCTAATACTATTCTGTCTTTCTGGCAGAACTTCAGTAGAGGCAGCTCAATTTTTGTTGTATAAATTATGATACCATAGAAACGTTAAGAGGTTCAGATACTCAGTTGCTATATCTCAGTATTTAATGAAATGAGTTATAATAAGTCATGATCTCAGTGTAACCAGCGTACAAAATAAGGATGGTAACTTACCTTACCCATATAAGATAACTCCAGAACCATATAATTGACAGCATCTGTAGCTCAACAACATTAATATATTCAGTGATGACAAAACAAAACCTTTCCACTGCAGTGTGGGAACTTTTAAAATTCTGTTTCCAGAAATGCTGCAGGACCTTTGGGGTGACAATATTCCTGCTGCTGGTATCTGGCTGCTTAAGACTCTCTCAAATAGTAATGTCTTGAGGTGAGTGAAGCTGGTACACAGTGAGAGTTCCCTGTTCTCTTTGGGGAACTGCAGGCAACACGCCTGTCTAATGTCTCTGGGGTGCTTTCTGCTCCCCCCCAGAGTGGGTGATCTGGTTGCTGCTCAGGGTACCCAGGAACTGTTCAACAGCTGGAAAGAAAAGTTATTTCTTCTGAAAACAAGTCCCAAAAAAAGATGGAACCAAAACACTGTCTTTCTCCTCCGAGGAGTAAATAATTCTGAGAGAGCCTGTCCTCCAACAGGTGAAGGGAATGTGTGTGTTACCTTAGTGCCTACAGATGCTTGATCAGGTCTGCAGCTTCTCCTGCTTTACAGTGAAGCCTTTGACAAAAGATGTCCAAGCAATTATAAACACCAACAAGAATTCATCTTATTTTGATAGTTACTAACATGATAGCACGTTAAAACACTATTTTTCAACCAAACTGAATTAATCAAAATTATCCTTTTCTTCGAAGCACATGAATCCTGTTGATTCTGCAAAATGCTCAAAGGGTTAAATGAAAGATGAAATAGAACACAGAAACATTCAGGAGAACCTCCCCCTCCTTCAAATCATATTTAAATGATAAAAAGCCTTTCTCCAGGGTTAAAGTCAAACTGTAGAGTTCCTGTTATATTTATTAATGTAACTTCATGCATAATGATAAAACTTTATTCTTATAAATTCAATTTTTGGAATTACCATAATTACTTATGTCAGAAAATAATTGAAACAATTTATTTTCTGTTTGTTTGAATATTGTTTAAGCTACTTGTTATGCACAAAGATTTTTCTATCAGTTTTTATTTTCAAAGGACTTTATATTTAAAGATCTTTCAAGTTAATTCCATTGGCTCATTATTTTTCTCCACATTGTTATTTTTGAATTCATACCATTTAAATTAATTTTTTATTTTAAGCTATGTTACATTTCCATGTGAGCAAACTGTGCCAGAAACTGCCAAAACCCCCTGTGTGTCAGTGAGGACAGTCATGATTTCATACCCGTAGAATGTCAACCAATTTATTAAATGAAATTCAGTTAGCTACAAATATAGACATATTTAGCAGCTACTGAAAGTCCAGGTGCACCACTGTTGCTTTGATCATTTTTGTCAAACAGTAAGCACAAGAAAAGCATCAAGGAAATTAAGAATGTAATTTAAATATTGTTATTCAAGTTTTTTGAGCTTCACTTAATATGCCTATAGATGTGCAGGATTTGTGCAAGTGAAGAATATTCATAACTGAATATTATGGAACATTAAAGTAAAATGAGTTCAGAGAACTCTTATTTAGAACTTCCTATTTTACCACTACTAACTTTCAGTTAGAACAAAAAATTTAAATTAAATATTTGAATGCTCTAAATGTCTGTCTGTCTTTGTGCTCAGGGACAGAGCTCTCATTTGGAAGGGAGGATGGTGAGGGAAAGGAGTAACAGATGTCTGCAAGTTAGGCACTGCCTGATCAGACGTATGACAACTACATCCATTTAAGTATGTAAATTCAGAATTCCCTCATCTAAAAATGAAAATCACTCTTTGCAGGGAAAGTAGAACAGCCAGAGACAGCTTTTTTTCCCAAACAGCAGCTTATCCACTCTTTTTTCTAGAACAGAGGAAGACACACTTAAATAGGAATCCTTGTGTTCTTTGTATGATAATACCTCTTAGATACATTTAGAAACTGCAAACTTGTTTATATACTTGTTCTGGGAGAGTAAAACTTCACATAACATTTTGAACCTAAACTAGCCCACAAATGGACAATATTAGTTTTTTTAGCCTCAACCTTATTGAGTACTATTGTTTCAACATTCCTACGTTGAAAGCCGCGGTCTAAAAACATGCTGTAGTTTTGGAAAATTGTCTACTTGTGTTAACCATTATCCATGCAACCCTACTGTGCAGAGGTGCAGAAGGTTGTGTGGAGTGCAGAAGTCAGCCCTGGCAATTGAGCAACTGGTGTTCCAGGTGGAGCCTGACGTGGGATACAAGTGTTGTGGTGTCTGTCTGACTCTTCCTACATCTGTCTCACTTTCATGAGCAAAACAATTTACACACAATTATTTTTTTCTGTTAGGGAAGTTGAACAGTTGGTGCCAGGCTACATAATGGCTGGCTGTTATACTGCCTTCTTTTTTTATTAACAAAAGAGCTCTGAATATTCGTAAAAAGTTGACATTATTTCATTAGCTGTTGCCAGTCTACGAGTAAGCCTACTGAAAAGAACATCATGTTCTCTGTTGGATATCTCCATGAATGTTTCTAAAACATGACTTCTCACAAGCGCAGAGGACCATACAGCAAGGCAATTAATAGGCATGGAATGTGTATTCTCACATTGCTTCTGTTCTCTTGTTAGTTCAGAGTTGTATTTATTATTACATCTGTCATAAATGTCTAAGGCCCCAGTTAAGCACTCCAGAAGACAGAAAGTGTTTGTTAAATTTCTCATCCCTTTTGAGCTCCTCAGTTTTAACAGAGATGTTTTTATATATTGGATTTTTACCAGCATTACAGAAACAAGTTTCAGAATTTATTCCAAAATCAGAATTTCACTATAGGAGTGAAACATTCCAGTGTATTCTAAAAAGTTGAAAATCTGACACATATTACCACCACATGGTGGTTTTAACTATTGGCTGATTATGCCTCCTTAGCAACCTGCGCTGGAGCCTGAAATTCTCTCCCAAGTTTGCAAAATGTATAGTGTGAAAAGCTTCTGAAATATCACAGGATTTTAGGAGTACCATGGCTACTCAGGGGTGGAGCTGTATGGATCAAGGAGGTGGCAGGTCCTGGGGTGCCCAGATGTCTGTAAGTAGGTATGAGTGGTGTGATGGGTTGGAACCACATTTCACTCCTTTCATGTGCTCCACTACTGCTTTGTGCTGCTATAAGGCAATACATAAACAATAATAAGCTCTAATGGACAGATTTTGCCTGCTGATATTTTGAAGTAATATAAGCAGGTAGAGAACTTAGGATGAGTTATGATGTGCAAAACAAATCATCTTGTATTTGGCTCACAGAAGTATGAGAAAGGAAGGTCCATAAATCCCTGTTGTTGTGAGCATTCATTAGTCTGGATATCTGATGCATATCAGCAAATATCCTGATTTTCCCGCGAACTTCAGTTACGTTTTCAAGAATAATAACTAATTCCTGAATTTTAGCCTCTTACCCCAGAAAAACCTTCTGGTGTCTATGCAGGCACTGCTGCCAGCCTCAAATACACCCTAACTCTTTCACATCCTATAATGTAAAAGATGAGCCCATTATTAAAAGCAAGTAAAAATGACACAGTGAAGATGAATAATCAGATTGTTTTTTGTAATTCAATACTTTGCAGTAAAACTCCAGCAGCTGAGGTTTGTGATTTCCAAGTCCCTATGTTAATTTTAATCGACTGCTTTTCACATCCATGTGGACTAGCATCTGCTTGTGAACCTTCAGCCTAGAGATCCATAGAATATGTTGTAAGAGCCATAAATGAATAGAAATCAGCTGCTTAGCATCCCTACAGCACCCAACACAGAGCACCACATTAATGGCACATCAGTGGGGGCTCCCCCTCCCATGAGAGGGAGTTTCATAATGCTGAACATTTGTTAGCTATTCCTGGTTCTTCTTGACCAGGGTTCAAGGATCTTACAAAAAATAACTGCAGTGATGATGATCCAGCAGGAATACTTTGCCTGAACTAGACATAGAATATCTTTTTGTATGGATGTAAACTAAATGGACCAGTATCTTATTAAAGAAATTATTTGTTCTAATGCCTCCCTGTATATGGTCTTGCTGCTATTGCTGCTGTGAAGGGCAGGTTTACGCCTTAATTCTTGACACTGTGACTCAAGATTAGGCTTTTAAAATACATTCATTCACAGGTACATACATATGTATGTATGTGTCTATACACACTCACGCACATAGAACTACGCTTTAATCTTAACTGTATCTGAACTAGCTGTGTAGGAACTCTCAGTTATTTTAGCTGTAAAACCTGTGAATGTTTATTATCCATCAATGCACTAAGCATTTTTGCATAGTAATGGTGGCATTAGTGAAATATTAGGAGCATTTGATGGATTTACTGGGAACAAAAGCTGCGGTGTTGGGTGCTGGGCTTATCTGGGACTTGAAGGTGACTACTACTGCAAGGAAGATTCACAACCTGTATTTGTTTCCTACTGTAGGCTGCAAAATACATGAATTTGACCACAACGGGCAGCTGTGCTCTGCATAGAGGGTAGGGTCAAGGTGAGGCTATCATTTTGTTGTGGAATTTATCACGTGGTGGCACTGCTTGTATGAACAAAGCTTTTAAATTTAGGTTTTAGGGTAAAATAGGAAAAACATTTCCCTAATAAGCGAAGACTACTTAGATACCCTTGAAACACTTTTGGGAAACAATTGACAGAAAGGTATTTTGTGGATAAGTTGCACTGTTTCATAACAGACTTGTTCTGAGCTACCAGAACAATCTACATTTCTTCTTCATTGGGCCAAGTCCCAATAGTTTGTTACACAGCTCTCACATAGGTACAAAGGTGAACAGGAATAAAAAGCCCCAAATAAATTTTGTCTCTGTGTTGAAGATACTGATTTTGAAAAATATAAAAAGTGTAACTTGTCATCAGGTGTAAGTGGGCTTGGCTGCCTGTGGCTCCACTGAGCTGCATTAAATGACACAACCTAAAGACCCATATATAAATATTTTTTCTCTCATAGTTTTGAAAGCAAAACTACTGATAAACTCTTTCTTTTAAAACAAAGAATTCATGTAAAAATGTGTCTATATTCATCGGACATACTGTTGAATTTGATAGACCTATCATTTTTTTTGCTACATACATTGTTGCTTTAATGCATTCCCTCACTACTTTGATAAAAGCCTTAAGATGTTGCCACTAGTCCTTTGATGTTTCCTTCTGATGTTACAGTACCTTTTTTTTTCATCTCTTCCAAAAAATCTGTTTTGCATAAACATGAGCAGACAAGACATTTCTAGTTAAGGAAACACCAAGTTCTATCAATAAAAGGACAAAATGAGAAGCTATATCTGGAGTTTTATATACTATTTTGAAGCCCTTATGGATGGAAATATTGTAAATATTTTAGAGAAGATATGGTAATGTTTCATTAGCTAAAAAAAATTAATCTTGTGTGCCGTTAATTTTCTTGTGATGACATAACAATTAATTTTCTAACTGGAAGAGTAAATCTTACAATGGCAGGAAAGTATTTGCTTGTCTATTCCTGTCTATATACTACCAATTTCTTAACGGGGATTTATAGCTTACTATGCAAGAAAAAAGACTGAATTTTTATATTTAGTCTCAAAGTCTTACATTGTATTTTGAAAATTAAATTGCCTAATCTGTTTGTTTTATTTTTACTGCAGATAAGCAAGGTATTATTATTATTGGTGGTGGTGGTGGTGGTAGTAGTAATAGTAGTAGTAGAAGAAGAACTATTTCAACTCAATATCCCAGTGAAGAGGTGGTGACATTGTCCCAAGGGGACTGGAACAATTGTTGCCCTCAGAATTTTCCAAGATGAAAAAGTTATACTAATAGTGATACTGTTATTCAAATTTTTCAAGGAAAATAGATTTGAAGTTTTGCTCAAGGCTGTATAAGAAAAATGTAGCAAGGGCAGGGAATACACAGCATTCTTGAGTGCCAATCCACTGTAATTTAAATTACTGGCAAGTATTGTGGAAAGACTGATTTTCCGATGAATGGCATGACTGTTTTGCTGCATTCAAGAAGAACCTAGTGTAGTGGAGCCACCTCATGGTCTGGTGATTAAAAAATGTTAACTTAAGCCAAGAAATGCCAGTTAGTTGTCTTACTTCTTCTGAGACATACATATCATTCTGCTATTCAAAGTTCCATGATCAGTGCTCAGCAATGTAAATAAGGATAGAATATTACTTCTTTTTCACAAAAGTGAAGCATGGTACACTTCTTGAAGGCTTTTTTCATAGCTCACTAATGCAGGATGCTCTGGACAATTGCTGTAAAGGTCCAGTCTTACAAGAAATTGTCCGTATTTTCCTTGAAATCAGTGAAAGCCCTTCACAGGATACATTGGAAAACTCTAGGTAGTTGCAGGATCAGAGCCTGGAGAGGTGTTAGCAAGGATAAGGACATCTTGTACTTATAAGCAATGATAAAACTGAAACAAACACTTTCACCATCCAACCTCCAATGAGATGGATGGAAATAAAGTAAGCTGCTACTTAACAAGGAAATTTGGAAACTGGAAATAACTAGGTAAAAACCACCTACTTATTTGTGGAATCAAAACCTGTGCAATTATAAAAATTGCTAGAGGAACAGAAAAATGGAAGAAATAATTGAGAACTATTACTGATTCAATATATGTATTTCTTACCCTTCTACAAATCACTTACTGCTTTTGTGTCCACCTTCTGTGTTCTGTGTTGTTAAATATAAAAAGTTCAGACATAGGAGGAAGGAGACATGGCCCAAGGACTCCAACATATGTTGATCACTAGTAGAGAACCCCTAACCCCCCACAATTTCTCATCTGCAATACTCTATATACTCTATTTTAATAATGACTGTTTTTCCTGTTCAGCTGTAAAACAGAATCCATAATTTGTGTCATTGATCATGTAAACAATCTCTATATGTGAAGGATTATATGTAGGCTTCTCTTTCCTGTGGCTCTGCAGGACACTTCTTGCCCCAATTCTCTTCCTACCAGCCTTTCTCTTTTGCTTACCCTCCACACATTATGAAGCCTACATTAAAATGACTTGGAATTTTACTGTACAGCAGCCACGGGCACCAGGAATCATTTTAACTTGTCTTGCCTCTGTCCAGACTTTTTTCTGTATCTGTCACATGAACGGAATCACAGAGTGCCTTATATCAGACCTCCCAAATGGTGGACTTTAAAAGGAGGTTTAGGAAATTAACACACACACATTCACCTCTCTTCCTACACATACTTCTCTTTAGTTTAAATCCTAGGACTACTGGACACCCCATATCCTGAAATCGAGATCTGTCAACAGGAACTGATATTAAAAATATTACCTGGAATTTTCTGTGACTCTTAATATGTCCTCAGCCAAAAAAAAAAAATATTCCCAGGTCCCCTGCTGCTCAGTATTTGAAGTATAGTTAGTAAAAAAACGAAGTTGCTGCCCAGGACTTCTCTTCCATGAGACACTATTCTCCTCCAATCCACAGCAGTTTTTACACAGTGGACACACACTTTTCACACTTTGATATAAAATCTGTTTCAAATAAGTTTCTGTGTTCATCCTCTTGTCAGTGAAACCATGCTGCTGGTACTGTTTTCTTGTTTGTGAGATAGGCTGAAATTTGCTCTAATGAAGCAATAAAAGCTTTAAATTATTTGCCTGCCCATCCTCTGTCTGTCCAAAATTTACCACCTTGAAGAAAACCCTAGCAACAAAAAAACCACATATTGTTTGGATCCCTAAGATGATCAAAACCCCTGCTGGGAGTATGGCTGTTTCTTGTTTTGCTGGTAGTCTTTTGTATGATTCCCAGCTCATGCTGGCAAAGAACTTTTTGGCTGATATACTCCTGTGGTGTCTTGAGTTTCATGTCTAACATCAGGAAATACACAGAAGTCTTCTTCTGTTTTCCTTTTATTCTGTTAAGGCTGTTTAGTTTTCATTATGATGACAGACTAATCTTTCTTTTCCTTTACAGTTGCTGTGGTTTAACCCCAGCAGGCAACTAAATACCATGCAGCTGCTTGCTCACTTCCCCTTCCCCTGTCACCCAGTGATGGGAAGGGCAGGAAAATCAGAAAGGAAAGAAAAGAAAATTAAACACAACTCATGGGTTGACATAAAGAAAGTTTAATAACTGAGGCAAATAAAAGATAATAACAACAAAAAGAACAACAACAACAAAACAATACTAATACTACTTCTAATAATTGTAATAGAAAGGAGACGGAGAGAAGGAGATAAAACCCAAGGCAAGTGATGCACAATACAGTTGCTCACCAGCTGCTGAATGATGCTGTCTCTGAGCCACAACTGGCTCTCTCCTGAAGGTAAATATCCCCAGTTTATATACTGGGAATGGTGTTTTGTGGTGTGGAATATTCTCTTGGCCATTTCATGTCAGCTCTCCTGGCCATGCTCCCTCCCAGCTTCTTGTGCAGCTCCTCACTGGTAGAGCATGAGACACCAAAAAGTCCCTGACTTTGAGTAGCTACTAATTAACAACAACTAAAACATCTGTGTATTATCAACCTTATTCTCATACTTAATCCAAAACACAGCACTCTACCAAATAGAGAGAAGAAAATTATCTCAGCTAAAATTATTAGCCAGGACATTAGTTTTATTCCACTTACTGTCCTTTCAAGGGCTTTATTTTTGCCCTCAAGTATTATGGTTAGGAATAAAGGGAGATCCAAAATACCTTCTAAGCAGAAAGTGGTCTTAATGTTTTTTCTGTTGTTTTGTATTATTAGTTTTTATCAAGGCCTATTTTTTTTCTGCTTACATTACCATACATTACATTAATCTAGATGGTCTAAATTTTCCATTTTTAATGGGTCTTGGTGTTTTCCTCTTTCGTAATTGTATTAAACCCAGTTCTTGTTTTATGGCTACTCATCCTGAGTCAGCATATCCTCCTCTTCTAGCTACTCTGAACATTGCCTCAAAGCTTTTCAGTAAATAGGAGGTTAATGCCATCTGCAAATCTCAGGTGACTTGAGTGTTCTTCCTTGATACTACTCTGCTTTGTTTCTTGTTCAAGGTTTACAGCGACCTTACAGGTGAAAAGGGGTTTGCTGACATAACTGAAAAAGACCTTTTCATTTACCTTGTGAAATGTAAATTTCCACTGAACTGCACTATTAATGTTTTTGAAGAGAGAAAATCTACAATAATTTAAAATGTATTTTTGGAAGTGAATATGAAATTTTAGTAGTCTACATGAAAATTTTGCTTCAAGAATTGAAAATGTAGGTTAAATTAGCTGGCCTGGAGACTCATGGATTAATGTGACAATCTAAATTCTTTTGCTATAAATCCAGCTATGAGGAGGGACGGTATCAATTTTACACTTCAGGTAGTGGGATTTTGTAATCTTTAGAGAGGGATACTCTTGCCTAATAAAGGGATCATCCTAACAACTGTGGGCTGTGCACTCATGCATGTGTGGTCAAAGAAGGAGTAAAAAGAAAAGAAAATCCCAGAGACCAGCACTATAGTTTGAAGCCATGTTTACCTATGGTGTACTTTGTGTTAGTTTTCTGTTAGGATGCCTTCCCCACTCTGACAAGCACTTATCCATATGTTAATTCAGTGGGATGGTCCTGAGGGTCACTAACTGAAGAATAAAATCTGGACTTAAGTGAGAAAAATGAATATTACCAAAATTTAATTTAGGTATAAACTCTGCATCCAGCTAATGAACATGTGATGAGCCTGAGTAAATCTCAGTGAATTGTGTTGTTAAACTACTTTGAGGCAGTGCTGAATAAACTGTGATTGTGAACTGGGTTGAGAATTACTCAAGTGTTTGATGTTGAAGATAATTATCTCATTCCAGATTACAACAATGAAAGACTACAATAGGAAGAGTTCTGTTTCACAAAGCATTTAGGCTTTGTGGGATTTTGAATGGCAACAGTGATGACAGAATGACAAAAAAGATTGAAGGAAACTGCTAACACAGCTATGCTGTTATGCTATTTATTTCTTCTAGCACATATTCTTCATTTAATAACGCATTTAAGACACAGATAGGAAATTTCTTTCCTTAAAAGTTGCATATCATTTCTTCTTCTTTAACTGAAATTCCAGCCAGAGTTAAGGAAATGCCCTTGTGAACCATTTCTCCTTTCTTGCCCTCAAACTGACTGGATATGCATGGCCATACATTATTCATGGCCAGGTTTGTACTAGTCTCTTCTGGTTTTGGGTACCCAGGCTCTGGGGCAATGCTCTTGTGTAGAGGTGATAAAACTGATAGAAGTCGAGGCATGGCAGGTAGGGGAGGATGCTGGCCAATCAATATTTCTGTATTTTAACTTTCTGATGAAAATCAGGCTAATTGATCCAGACTTTATTTTGTGCCTGTGATGGAATCACAGTTTTATCTGCCAGCTTCTTAAGCCAGACCACAGAGACTAGCATTTGCCTTCTCTCTGTAACACGGCCTACTGATTATGCTGCAAAATGCTAATTAACTCACTTGATAATTAAATAAATGTGTTAATACTAATAAACTCACTTATTAGATCTTAACATTAGCATTCACAGCACACAATTTTGTTGCAGTGCAAACACTGTTTTCCTGTTGAATGTTCTGTGGCAAAATACTAGAGGACTCTTTAAAATAGCTGTCATTATTAAATATTCTTTCTTTCAACCAAAAATATTTCACACAAATACATAGATATCACAATAAAATTTCTAGGCAACTCTAACAACTTCTTTTTAAGTTGTACATTCCTTTCCACATTAGGATTGTTTAATTTGAAAGACTTATTCTGTACAATACAGCTTATAAATAATGCTCTTAATAATGGCTTACCAGTAGTAAGCTTTAATTCCGTATTCACACAGAACTCTCATTTAAACTAAGTGGGAGTTTCTCTGGATTAATCCCAGTAAAATCAATCATCTTTTGTTAATTAATGTTTTTATTTAGTGGCTATTAGTTGGGAACTGCTAAGTAGTTTGAGTTTAGCCTAATATCACGCCTCCAACTCTTATTCTACAGTGTGTACTGAGTGCAAAAATCTTTGTTGAACTTAAATTGAGATGGAAATGCTATGAAGTACAACTCTAACACTGAAGCACATGTGCTTGTTTCTGCTAGGCTGAATTTTGTTTCTATTTATGGTGTTTTTACAGCAGTTCTGGTTCTAGGTTTTGGGGTTTTTTTTAGGCTGATTTCAGCATGTAAGGGCTGAATTTTGATCTGTTGCATATTAGAAATGGTATTAACATTTTATCTTTTTTTTTTTTTTTTACTTATTGAGTTAGTGCTGAATGGAACATATTGTGAACTAAGATTAGTTTAATACACATCAAAAAGCAAGACTGCTTTGTCAGTTCAGTACTGAAAGTACCAATTATGCTATTTTTGCGAGCTTTCCTGTCAACTGCAGAGTACAGCAAAACTTAAGTGTTTGGAGCTTTCCATGCTGTAAGTGCTCCCTGAATAAATTTTTTACTTGCATTATCTTCAGCAGATGCTTGTCAGTGTTAGTCTGAAATGCATGTTTTCTGACTCAAACATCTAAAATTATAGTTCTGAAAATATTCCTGAAAATCAATTACAAATTACGAAGCGAGCGTTTACATTCATGATAATTTCTGGTAATATTAGGTGTTTTTCACTTACAGCTGGGCTCTTAATTTAGTTCTTATTTTTAAGAATAGTGGTGAACACAAATTCTTTGAAGTTATTAAAATATTTCAAGGGCCACATGCTTAATGCGTTGTAAATCCACTGCTGCTGCTCTCATAAGAGGAAGTGTATTTCCAAAAGAGTACACAGATTTCTGGCTGATGTTCAGGTAACAGAGGTAATATTTTCTAACCCCATGAACAGCATGTCAGCAGCGTCCTTGGGGCATGAACACACTCAGACTCATTGCCACTTACAGCCAGAAAACATATATGGACACAAAATAGGCCAGGCGAATTTTTAAAAAATGCTCTTACCAGCTGATTCGAAATATTATTTTTTTTTACTTTTTTCTCATACAGCTATCCTTGTAGTGCCATTCCCTTTTTAATGGGAACATCCCCTACTGCTGTCAGGTAACCCAATCTGTGTGCTTTGTATGAAAGCACACTCTGTGGCCAGACCCTAAGCTGGCTCAAAATGATGTTGCTGCCTTGACTTCACAAAAATCGTATTGTGAAGCTGAACCTAAGATGCCTACTTTGAAAGCTTCTCCCCTTGCCCTCTTTATCATTCTGAGACTGAGGAAAGAGAAATAGCAAGCACATTTCTCAGACTGAAGCTAGTTTTGTCTGAGCCTTTACAGAAGCTATAACCCTTCACAGGCATAAAATACCTAGTCCAACAGATTAGCCCCCCTGATGCGACTGTCTCACCAAATCACCTTATGGCACTGGCTTTATTTCCTCTGTTCTTGCAGTGCATGGGCTGGGGGGTGTATATTTCTTTACAGTTTGTTTTCAAAATGAGGGAGGACTGAAACCCAAAAAAGGGGTAGTAACAAGCAGTGCTGTCATCTGGTGGTGAAATTGTTACCACTTTTAACAAACTGACCCTGCCTTCCAACCAACAGGGTTGTTTTATTTTTTTGAGGATGTTGATTTAGTAGCCTTGGCATATATTTATGAATCTTTCATATTAGAAACAGGCAAACTTAGTGATCCAAAATCACTAAACTTTTTAAACTTTATTTTTTGTGGATGAATAGCACATTAGAAGTAGGTTTACTGTGTTCAGGCTTTGAAATTTTCTTCAGCTCGCACTGCCAAAGCAATGGAGTCCAAAGGAATGAGGAAGCAGGAACAAAAAGACACACTCCTCCCTCAGATACATATTCAAATGTGAAAGTGCTGTTTTCTACTCTTGCAGTTTTACCATCAGTACTTTTCTGCCACATTATATTTGATGTCCATATCTCTACATACCAGGAAAATACACCTTTTAAATCTAGCTTCAAGGACTGTGTTGCTGGATGTAACTGAACCAGAGGGATATTACTGCCATCATTTAATCTCAAATGATACAGTGTCTGCTCACCTGGGGAGCCAGAGAAAGTGTACAGCAAACAATGACAAAATTATTACTTCATGATCCCTCTTCTAACTTTTTAAGGCTGATTCCTTTCTGAGCTCTCTTAACCTTTAAAGTGAGATGAAATTGAAAAAAATTATAGTTGCCACACAAAAAAAATTAGAAGTCAAAGAACAAACCAAATAATTTTGAAATTATTGTTAAACATTAATGTAGTGCACATGCCAACTTTATTTCTCCGATGTCAGACCTATTTTACAAACTTTACAGATGGATAACAAAATAGACTTTACGGATGTTCATAATGCAGTCATCTTCTGTCTTCTCTGAGTGCTTTCTTTGAAGTTAAATGGTTAAAAATGCTGAAATTAAAATATAAGCTTTTGTGTCTGCAAGAATTTTCTTTATTGTATATTAGCCTGTGTTATACGAGTCCTGTATTTTGGAGTAGATTTCTTTTAGATGTACGACACCAGAAAATCTCTAACTGCTGAATAAAATACATCATCATTCTGATTACAGATTTTCCATGCTGCTATAACTGTAATTTCTATGGGTCTGTGCTAGTCATTAGAGGTGTCAAATACAGAACTTTTAATGTTACTATTTTGTTTCTCCTGAAAGGACTGAACAACCCACACTGATGGAAATTCACTGACATTTTTAATTCAAAAGGAGATGATTGTGCTTTGTATATTTAAAACTGATTTTCCTTGAATCTGTTTGTGGTACGCTCTTCTCCATTTAATAGCAACTTAGTAGCTGACCTAATTTGAATAACTCCTGGAGGTAGAGACAAGTAGTTAAATAAAGGCATCAGGACCTAGCTCTTTAAATGTAGCTAGCCACACAAAAAGTTTCTTTACATTCTTGGAATGCAATAGTCATATTCACTGTCCTGTAATAACAGCAACAATAAAGAGGAACTGGAACAGTAAAGATTTATTATATTCACAGATTTCATGAATCAGTGAGAGCAGGGACAGGGTCACTGTGCAGAGTCAAAGTAAGGATATTAGCTGGGGTTTCTTAATTTGATTGTGAACCATTGTTATGCTTGTGTGGCCTATTACCTGTAGTGGTTGGTTTTATTCACAGTTTAGATTTTCAGCTTAAATTCCAAGTTAAATCAAAGGGATGGTTTTATAAAAATACTTCCTGTAGTTTGCTTTGCTTAACTTTATAAGATGTTTTTATAGTGCAATGTTAAAAACTTGATTCTTTTCTACCAGTGAAGACCACAAAGTCATCGAGACTCATTGTTATTTTAAAACATGACAAGCTGGCCTTAAGACCTTAGGGAGCCTTTCTTCAGAAGTCAAGCTGGTGATGGATAAGGAGCCATCAGAGCTGTGTGTATCTTAACTGCAGGAGTTCAATTAAGAAGCCAAGAGTGTCTCAGGTACACGGGTGCAAATGGAAGTGCTCTCTTTGATAATGTCTCTGTAGTTGCTCAGTGCAGGTAGTTGGCTTCCCCCAACTCATTTCTGATTGCACAAGGAGGTTAGCACAGAGGAATACCTGAAAGGACTGAGCTCCATCAGTGTTCAGTGAGTGCTAGAGAATACCACAATGGGGAAATGTTATCAAAATCCCAGTGCCAGCATAGGGATTTGTCAGGAAATGGTTACTTGTAAGATCTGCCTTCTATTAGCCACAGCCCTGAGAGCTCTGCTGCCTTTCTCCTCCTGAGAGAAGCACTGTTCTGCTGCCTATGCTGTGCAAAGAAAGTTTTCTTACCCAGCACTGATTTCTGAAAAGTCTGTTTTGCAATTGTTTTGCTCCCACATTCCTCTTGCTTTTCATAATACTTGGAAGTGTGACAGAGATTTTCCAATTACTTCCACTCTACCCCACATTTATCAGCTATTTTCAGATGGTGAGATACCAAAATACACAAGAAGTGGTCGTTGTTGAAGAGATGGTCTTTGTCAATGAACTTTAAAATGTTTCCTCTTCAGTCTCTTCACCCTTGAAAGAATATTCACAAGTTCCTGATGAATATGATGTCAAAGGTTACATAAGATGAAAAATAGTGCATTAGAGTCACATGACAATTTTTTCTAAACTTGAAAGCTACTGTGAGACATCAACTAAACACAGCTGTAAGTTTCCAGACTAGATGCCTTTTGTGTTCTTTCTTCATGCATATTAATGGGAAGGTCTCATCTAGTCAGATCAAAGTTCCTATAGGAAAAATATTCACATTTAAGAATTAATTACTGTGTTTAGCTTAAGTAGTTAATTGGCATAATCACACATGCTTTTATAAACTAAACATTAAAGTGAACAGCTACAGTATTTGGTGATAGTCTTTAGGATAGAACAGAAGTGTATAATTCCTAAGTTAAATTGAATTTTCATTTTATTATGAAATAATTTAACAAATAGTCTTTGCTCAAAAAGTTTAATAGAGAGAGCAGGAGAAATAAACAATTGATATTAATTTGTAATAGATGTTAAAAAGGATTATTTCATTACTAAAAATGTTTTTTTTTCCTAACCCTTAAAATACTTTCGAAAGTCCTCAGATACAGAGCAAAAATAGTCTGTGTTGTGACTGTATTTCTTATCTTAAAATGGAATTAGAATTTCTGGGCACTTATGGAACATTTTAATAATTAAGAGTGGATAATTAAATGCTTATTTTCTAGTACAGTGGCTGAAAAGAACATGAAGTCCCATCACTCATTTGCAGAGAGGTGTTGTGTTCAGGATTGATGATAAATTATGCAATCCTATCAGGGTGAAAAATATTTCTTCAAAAGCTATTAAAAACACTGAAACAAATTAATATCCAGCATAAATGGCAAACTTCAGTGAAGTCTGCTGAGTTCGGTCCAGTATACTTTGAGCATATTATTTTGTAGCAGTTTTAAGCATTTATTAAATTCAGAATGAATTTACATCTAGGGTTGCCATTAAAATGGCCAGCTCTCAGGTCCAAAAGCCCATGAAATCTAAACACAGCAAGAGTTATGAGACCCCTCATTCTAATTCCTCTAAAGTCATGGCCTTTTGTATTGCATTCAGTTATTACCTTAATGCTCAGCTTTGAGTCCAAGAATATGTCTGCTAAAAGTATACCTTGGATTTGGATACCCTATCTCTCCCAGAAAGTCATTGATGTGTGTTTGAAGAAAACAGTAGTTAGAGCACTTCCTTCTGAGTAGTTCACTCTTCATGCAGACAATTTCTGCTATGTCTCACTCTAGCTTGTGGCTAGTGGCTCTTAACATGCTTTCTGTTCTATCTTTCACATTTAGCATGTCCCATGAATTTCACAGTTTTTGTCACAAACTGACAAGAAGAAAATAACAGCTTCTTTAGCTTTCATTGAAATAGTCTTTTCTCAGTCTTCAATTATTTCCATAGTTATTTTCTACATACTTTCTATTTTTCAACAGTGTTTCAAAAATATTCAGGGTAGAAATATTTTTAGGCTTCCATCATTGACCTCTCCTGAGCCATAAATAAAAGCAGAGTAAATCCAGCTCCTATTCACTACCTTCTTTATGCCATTTTTCCCTTCTTCCTATAGCATGAGTGGGACACTCCTGCTGAGTTGCTGGCTTGTCATGACCCAAATTCTTTACAGACTCATTGCTTGAGGTGTTTACTTCATTGTTGCATCCTGTATTTCTTCCTCCAGTATGTGCAGATTTGTATTCCTCTGACTAAGAACACTAGTCTAAAAATATTTATGCTTTACTGTTTATTTTTCATTAGTCCCAAATCACTGATGGTAAAATTGAGTAACACAAGACTGAACAGCCCCCCTCTCTCTGTTGCCAAGCCTTTGCTGCTCACTCTCTTCTGTGTGTTCGTTGGCCAAGGCTTAATCCAGTTAAAACACGCTTTATTGATACTGTGCAGTGCTATATTTTTAATTAGAATATTGAGTGATACTAAGTCAAAAGGCACACAAAAGTTGAAGTGTATTATACCTACATCGTTACCTTTGGCAACCTAACTTAAAATCTCATCAAAGAGCAGAAGTAGATTTGTTTGACAAGGCTTATTTTGCACAGAACTATGTTGACTAGCATTAATTATATTCCTATCTTTTAATAATTTATTAATTGAATCTCTTTTCAGTTTTCCTATTATTTCTCTCGGGAATGATGTTGAGTTGAGCAGCCTGGGAATACAGATGCCACCTGCTTGCTCTCAGTGAAACACCAAGAAAGATATAGCACTGCTGCTTAATGGAATATCAGTGGCATTGTTCATTCCTTCTTAAGGTCTCCTAAATAAGTATTTTTTCTTAATTTTGACGTGCTATATCTTCTTTTACTAGCAGAAGAAAAATTCCATCAGCAAACTGTGAAGTAAAACAGTTTATGTAAATAAACTACTGAAAGTCTAGCTATGCCATTGTTCAGCGTGTTATAAATGAAAGCAAACTTACTGTGAATATAGGAAAAGATGTTACACAACTGTACTGCAGTGTTACAACATGATGATGTGTGCTCAAATTAGAAAGAGCAATTGAAGAAGTCTGAATATGCATCTGTAATTCTGAAAGGCTGTTATGTTCTTGTTCCCAGAACTGGCTTGCCAGTGAGATATAAAATAGAAATAGGTACAGTCAGTTTCTGTGCACTGGGATCTTTTTCTGGATTACAAAATCCATATCAAAGTTTTCATTTCTGTTTCAGCTTTGTGGAACTGGTAGAGTTATTTGCATTTGTGTTTGATGCTTTTGATTCCCTTCATGCTTGAAGTTTCTGGTTCTGAGTAGACTTTAAATTCACTGTGTTTAGGAAAGCCAGATATTAAACAAAAGCAGTGCCTAGAAGGGAGTGGATAATCTATTAACTACTAGATTTTCTGCTGTCCTTCATTCTTCAAATGATCTGGGATAATTAGCATTTAAAATACATGGCTACAGCTGCTGCAAGAGAATGTTTGGGAGGAGAACCAGCACTTCATCTGCACAAATTCATCCCCTTGTTCCACTTTGCACATGTGATCTCAGGAGAACTCGGCAGGAAGGGCCGGGTGAGCCACTATTACTAGAGCAGATGGGCTAGAGACATGTACCAGTAGGACAGCACTAAGTCCTGGGCTGTGTTTGAGGTTTGTCTGAGTTGGGGTCTGGATCATAAAGTGGTCACTGAGTGCCTGTTTTTTGCTAGAGATTCCTAGAAATCAGGTATACCAACAAGCAAGGTCATCCACCTCACAAAACAATAGGATGGCAGAGAAACATTTAATAGAAAATGGTCTCCTGAGAGCTAGAAGATATGTTTTATCAAATCACACTGCTTAATTTTTGTCAGAGATGAGAATTCAGGTCCAAAAATGTGCCAGATGATTGGATGCTCTATCCTGAAAGCCATTTCAGGGTCTTCCTTCATACTTTTCTGCTTTAAACAAAGGATTAAATATTAATTGACCCACTGAAACCACAGAAAGAAGGTGACCCTATATTCAGACTGTTGTCGCAGTGAAAGGTACATCAGCATCAACATCTGAATCCTAAAATTCCACATAGGCTCTGGTAAAATATTGTCACAGATTATGGGAATTCCTCAAAAGATTCTGAACTGAAAAATCAGTCTCCCAGCACTGCTGGACGATACCATACTAAGATTATTTAGAAAAATAAAAATTCTTCTACTCTGGAAAATGCTTCTTTTCCCCTGTATTTTTTTTGAGAAGGATTGTGTTTTGTGGATCTAAAACATGCACATGACCAAGGTCTCTAAGCAGCTAATCTCTAAGCAGCATGTTGATATTGGTTATTTTACTTCATGTGAGATTATTTTATGTGGAACTGATCATTCAGGTCTTTTACTTTGCATTTATGTCACTGAACTTCTAACTTGACACCATCCTTTCTTCACCAGAGTTGATAATGGTTAAAAAACCCCTCTAAGTTTAGACAAATAATGCTGTAAGTAAATCCCAAATACACATGTAATTTTTGCAACCTTATATATTATGCATACCTTCTTAACATAAACCAGGGGAAAAGCCCAACAGTGTATTTAAGATTTTATATCAATATTGTAATGGAATATTATTTATTAACTTTAGGGCTTACATCAAAATAATTAATCTCATATTCATTATTGCATGGCTTAGTCTTTTTTATATGAATGAAAAATTAGTTCAAAGAAACATAATTAAAATTATACTACAATGATTAAAATAAAGTAGGTACTACACTATTGCAAAAAATATAACTTCTTCAAATGTAAACTGCTTTTATGGGTATCTATCTATGCTCATGAATTTTAAGGGAATAAAAAGGAAATTTGCTTAAATGACTAAATTTTTTTTGAGAAAAGTCTTCAAAGCAAGTCTGGCTATCATTTAACAAATATTAATCATGCTTACACAGAGGTCACTTGAGAAAAATTTATTACAGGACATTTGTGACCAATCATGCCATAGGAAGAGGAGAGAGCCACAGGGCTGAAATGACAGAAAGGTTTGTGTATGCAGTGTGCCTCTGGTAGTTAAATTGCAGGAATGTGACATTGATCTGAAATGGGAGCTGTTTGAAGGAGCAACTGTTAATCTTTGTAATCAAAGGATGGCCCAAAGTCTTACTCAATCAGCAATTTTGGCATGACCACTTGGTTTATGAAGCCCAATCCACTAAAAAGTGATCTGTCCTCAAGTGACCCTTCAAGAAGTCTGCACAGTGTGTGGGTATAAGCAGTCGTTCAGAGCTATGGCTTGGACTCTATTGCAAAAGTACAGCAATGCCTCAGTTAAGTGACTGTACTTATTACAAGGTGAGGTGGTGTCTGGAGGTGTGAATAAATGTCTGCTGCTGTTGATATTATTGAAAGTTGGTTGGGTGATATTTCTCTTTGTGCATTTATTTACTCTATCATGTACAAAGGAGTCAATATTAATTTTAGAGTACGTATATGCATGTAGATTTGATTGCAGTGATCTCAAGAGGGATCACTTTTTAATTGAGAAAAATATGTAGCACATTTCTGGTCTTTTCTCAGAATCATGGTTATCTTTTCTAATTCTGTTTTTCTTTATAATTATTCAGATTGTTTGTTCAGCTGTGTAAAGGGAAATGGTAAACAAATAAAAATGTGTAAGTGTGTAAAACTGAAAAAAAATTATTAATAATTCTATCCAAGTGTTATTAAAGCTGAATCTATTGTTTTGAAGTATTTTTCAGTGAGCATATGTGTAAATACTGCTACAAGCAACTTGAAACTTCAGCAATTGTTTCCATTCCTTCCTAGGTACAAACACACTTGGAAAATCAGTCTAGATACCACATACAGCAGAGCCAGAGGCACCAGGTGAAGCAGTACCTGACCCTCGACACCAAGCTGTCCAGCCAGACGCTCTCGCTGTCCCACTCTCACTCCATCCAGCCTGTGGGAGTGCCCTCCATCCTCCGAAGCGGCCACATGCCTCCCGTGAGCGGCGCTGGCACTCCGGACAGCCCTGTCACCAAGCTGCTGGCCCTCGGGGACCAGCACGAAAATGCGGTAGGGCGGAGCTGGGTGAGGAAAGGGGAACCGGGCTTTGGCTGCTCCTGCAGAAACGTTACATGTACATGACCCGCCTTGTGCTAGAAGTGGGCAGGAGATGCCTTTCTTAGCTTTCAAGGGGCCTTTTGTTATGGCACGTGCTCTCCTTATCCTTTTGAATTATGTGGGTTATTCCCTTGTGTGTCTGTGAATAGCTTACTGTAGGATCAAGCTTTTAGATTGCTGCCAGATAGAATGTACTGTTACATCCTTATATATACACATCACATGTTGCTGTACATTTTCTGAATATACACTTTGCAAAGAAAAACATCCTTTTTTTCAAGTGGGAGTTGTTTCTGCCTAAAGGTGTTAACCTAGCTGCATAAAAAAAAAAGTTAAATACTGATTGCATTCAATATATAACTGAAAAAAATCACTCATTCCTTTTTGAGTTAGCTGCTATATTTTTATATGGGTTATATTGAGTAAATTGGCAAAGATATGCTAACTTTAGTGCCACCATCGATTTTAATAGAGGTGCAGCTATAATATGATATCAGATTCTTAGCCAGTGTGAGATGTAGGTCATTATGGCTTTTAATACTTCAACAGATTCCAAAGAGACTGTTTATTAGGTAAAAGGGGAATTCCTACAGAAATGAGAAATGGAGATGCTGTATCATGTCTTGGACTTTAATAGAACAGAAGAATCTTACAAATACACCATGACTCATTTGAGCATTTGGATGTTATGTAGCTAAGCATGAGGGAGCCCATAAAGCTTCCTGGAGAGGTCATCTGGGGCCTCTCCATTCCTTCTGCACTGACAACTTACATTTTAAGGCAGGTTTATGGATTACTTGAGCTACTTTAAAATGCTATTTTAGATGGCCTTTGTGGACACTTATGTGACCACCTCCATGCTGGCAAAGTGCAGTGTGTGGAACTGTTCTCAGGCATTTTGGGTCTATCAGGAGCCTCCCCTTGGACCACTCTCTGTTCTGGTGAGCAAGAGGGTGCCTGGTGAAGACTGGGAGGGTGACAGCTGGCACTGGCAAGATCCTGGCAGCTTTGCAAGGATTTGGATAATCTTGTCTCACACCCAGGGGGATGATGGGTGTGCCCTGTGGCTGAGCGTAGGCTATAGTTATATTAGTAAATAATATAGAGCCAACACCCAGGTTGACGCAGTAAACAGCACTCCTTTATATTGTTTAATTTCCAGCATTTCTTGGTATCCTTTTGGCCCTGATGGTGCTTTTCTAGATAGGTCTGGGCACAACTCCTGGCACAGTACTTCTCTGGTTCTAGAGAGGGAGAGTAATGAATGTGTGAGCTGTGCTGAGCCATGTGGCCTAAAAGACTCTGTTGAAAGGTCCCATGTCCGTGTTGCTGCCTTGGGAAGGCTGACCTGGAACAGAGACTAAACAGAGACAAGAGAATAAACTAGGTATTTATTGAAAGGCCTTTAAGGATACACCTCGGGCAGGACAAAAGGCTGGCCAGGACTACCTAAATGAACCCAAAATGGTCACAAAATGGAAGACTGGTCATGAGGTCTCACACTTTTATAAGTTTTGGTCAATTTGGATATTGGGGTTAACTATCCAATTAGAGCATCAGGTTTTAAAGTCCTATCCTTCTTGTTTTCTCTCTTCAGTCCACCATTGTTTATGCTTTTGGGCCTGAAAACTTGTAATGGTTGTCCTTTGTCTCCATCTGGAAAAGGATTTGATTTGTCTACCTACTCTGTGAAGAGAGCTTACTGACACTTAATATGAGGCTCAGAACTGCACCCCTAGGCAGCACAGAATCTGAAAGACATGAAAACTAAAACTTAAGGCATCATTTCGATACTCTTGCTGCACAAGACTATCTACAATTCCTTCAGCTCCCAAAAGCTGCAGATAGTAGAGTAAAAGTGACCTGCTTATCATGGGATCTCTCCCAAAATTATATTGTGAATGGAACCAGACTATAATTATCACTGAAAACTCATGTTGTGTTTTGTCCAACTCTCTATATATCTATAAGACTTCAAAGTATTCATTGTTTTATCCCAAGTAATTGTTGAGCTATTCCATCTGCCTCAATAGTTTTTGGCTCAGATTAGATCAAAAGTGAGAACAGAATTCTTTCTGGAAAAGCATCCAGTGTACTGCTAAACAAAAAAACTTCTACCTGCTGAAGATGGCAGCAGGTAACACCAAATCTTGAGTGACTCATACAGCTGCAGAACCACAGGCTCCTTTCAGTCTCCCTGCACCAAGGCAGCAATGCTCTGTGGATATGATATACATTTGATCGAGATGACAGGTCACAGTTACAGCTTAACAATGCACTCCTGTCATCTGATCATGGTGTTGCAATAAGGGGTTAAAACAGGGGTGTTTAAGAGAAAGATGTGTCTTGCTAAACCAAAACTGCTTTCACAAAATAATAATAAAAATGTTAATATTGTATAGAAGTGTTTGAATTGTTTGAATTTCAAGATACAAACTTCTGAAATTCAGTTTTATTGCTATAATAGATATGCAACATTCATTCCTCTGTATTTTTTTAAAAAAACTTTTTTCCATTATTATTTGTAGTGATTTGTCTTAAAATATTATTTTATCAGATGGAAGAAGTTATTGAAGACATAATCAATATGGAATCAAATTTTAATGATGAAGGGATAGGTTGTTCTGAAACTCCTTTACTAATGCAAAGAACTGTAAGTATTTTGTTGAACTTCATCTTGCTTTTTATTTTAGAAAACTTCTTTGAGTGATTCCAGCACATCACAGTTCAGAGATTAAGGAAGCGTATCAGTGGGCTGTTCTCCTTTCTCTTCAGTTGATTGTCTTTTTGTCAGTAAATATTACAGAAAAGGACACCAGTGTGGTCAGACACAGTTGTTTTATGTGGTCCGAATGGCATTTGGGGTTCTAGCCCAGCCAAATATCTGGTGCATAACCCACTGGAGTTACTAATTTATGTGCAGTGCTAAAAATAATAAGAATAAAAAGTCTCTGGACCCTAGAAGGCCTTTTAAAACCTTGCTTAAATATTCTTCTACCTCAACTAGAAAAAAGTGAAAATTTCCCCATGTAATAGTTTCTGTGATACAGTGGTTTCTCCAGTGTCTTATCCTGAAACCTGGCTCTGGTTCTGGAATTTCATACAGACAAGTTGCATTTAGTTTAATTATTTCAAGGACAAATAAGAGGAATGTGACTTCACAAGTATTGTTGTAACAAACTTCAATTTTAGAATGTCTTTTCGTGAATAAATATGAGAGGACTAACAAAGGCTATTTATGTTTCCATATATGTTACATAATTGAAGAGGAAGGATGGCGCTTTCCTGGCCACAACAACACATAGAGTGTTATTGTCTATGAAAGTAATACATATCAGTAACTGTAATGCACTTTTCAGAAGGATGCATGCTGTCCTCTCTACCCTAATTTATATCCAGAACTGTTTTTCCTCAGGGCTTTAAACTGTACACCGATAAAGGCTAAATTCACCCTAGAGAAGGCAGAAGGATTTTCAGAGGCTTTGACAATCTACCAAGTTCACGTCAGAACAGTCAGGTGCTTGCTCTTTATCTCCCTCTGAAGAAACATCTTTTTCTCACTTGCAGAACTTCACTGGCTCCAAAACCACCTTAGGAGACAAGACCTCTACTCTATGTTGCCCAGTATACAGTCCAGCATTAATGCCAGTTAATATTTCCATGAACACCTGGTACTTGCATGCCAACTAGAGAGCTATGCAGCTGGACTGATTTACACATATCTCAGTACAGAACACAGCAAAGAAATGGTCCCTGGGGAGTGAATTAATATTTTGGCTCAATTTAATGTGAGCAGGGGAGGATAATTTCAGGTATGATAGCATGGCATAGTGATGAGAGGCATGAATTCTGGGGTTTGGGGTGAAGCCATACTCCCTCAAAACCTTTTAAAACTGCGTGATGTTAATCTAGGCTAATTCCAGGTTCATTAGCCTTTATCTTCAGCCTTGAAGGACATTTGTCTCTGAAATTTATTGAATACCCTATTCTTGATGAGGAAGGAAATCTGCAATGTCTTTTAGACCTTGATGGTATCGTACTTGCAAAGATTTGGGACTCTTGAAGCGCTTCTGGGACAAGTAATAGTATTTGGATTTTCATTTGTGCTGAGGAAAGCTGCAGGCTGCTAGGTAAGCCAGGGGTAGCACACATTTCCAAATCTCTCTGTTCAATACTGTGCCAAAATAAAGCCTGCCTTCAACAAGGCATGCAAACTGCATCTGTGTGAGGAGATTGAGCAGTGTCTCTGCTTCTGCTGTCTTCTCTTTCAGCATTGTGTACTTTAAACATATACAAAAGAATTAGGTATATGGAGATGATCTCAGGTATTTAGCTCATGCTACTTGGTTTTATGCCGTCTTTCAGGAAACATCCTAAACCTGCCAATAAAATTTTCATCATAAGCTGTGCAATAGAGAAAGATAGAGACACAGGGAAAAAATAGGTTTTTTACATCCAGCTTTTCATTATTACAGTAAATATAATGAAATTTCTTTATCTGAGACAAACATGTATGCATTACAAGAGCATTGGACTAGGAGACATGATCAAGGTTGAGATGACATCTAATTTCCCAGAGAAGATGTGCCAGGTTTGTGCTGTACTTCAGCAAGGATGCATAGTAGCTCTGACATCTGCACAAGGTGCCTTCTGTGGTGGCTGACACAAGCATAGAGTAAGTGAGATTACAGGAGAGACTGAGTTGCCTCTGTACCTGGCTGATTTTGCATTGGCTTTCTCTTTAAAATTCTCCAGAATAATGCCTAAATATTTCTAGAATTTCATCTTAGACTTTACTTGGAATTGTCTTGGTTTTACAAACTGTGCAGAGTAGTCTCTGAAATTCTGAAATGGACTGACTTTTCAGAATGTGGTAAAAGGCTCAGGTGCTTTTTTCAGTGAAATCTTTTTTTAAAAAAAACAAATTCATGATGACATTTTCCTGTTTCAGTGTTCTCAATGTATAGTGGCTGAGTAATCTTTTCACTTTTTATGGTGCAACCTGTTGCGTGTTGCAGTGAACTAATATTTGCTTTAGTTAAATGCACCCATGTACCATTTTATGGCACATTAAATGAAGACATTGAATTCTGTGAGACCACTCATGTGAATAATTGCTCAAAGGCTCATTGTCTGACCCTGAATTAATGAATTACAGTTATGTATTAGTAGAATCAGAGAAGTGAAAATAAGAACATTCCTCCATCTCTCATTAAAATAATTACAGCTTCTGAGGAGTGGATTATCTGGATTTTATTTTGTTTGGATCCAAATTTATAATTTCATGAAACTGTCTGGTTTTGGGTGGTCATTTAAGAATTGCTCAAACTAGAGAATTTTCTGGCTGTGTTTCTATTGCTCTTCAGAGTACCCTAATGGCAGAAACCTACTTTTTATAATAATTATTTAAAAGTTCAGTAGGTGCTTCCTACATGCAAAAGGTCTTGATTCTTCTGAAAAAATTTGTAAACCAAATTATAACTTTGTTCATAAAGCATAACTGAAATAAAATAATAGCTGTTATTATGAACTATCATTTAAAGACAACTGTTTGTTCATTATGGAGAAGGTAAGATTTAATAAAAGAAAGACATTTGAAGATGTCACCAATTTAAAGTCATTTTTCCTTGTTGTAATAATTTAGTTTTATGAAATTTTTATTAACAGACAGCACAGTATTTATTTATTATAAGGAAATATTTTTTCTCTGAGTATCATATTAGGAGCAACAGGTTTGTTCCTGACTGTATGAGAATCATTACAAAAATGGAACAAATAATATATGAATTTTAGAAGTGAACAACTGTCCTGTAGGTCAGATATGGTGACAGACATTTGAAAAGTAAATACTTTTCATTTTTATCACAAGTTCATTCTTATTTAAAATCCTTAGTCTATTTAACATTCTGTAGTGAATTTGAAGTATATTAGTACTTCCAAATGCTCAGAACACAGGAAGTGTAGATGGTTAGGCCTGTTAATACAAAGGATATAATACACCATCATTAATAGTTCCGGGCAGGTAGTAAAAAGCTCCGTTCTACATTGCTTTTAATATCAGCAAAGAGAGAAATCTAAGAAATGTATTAAAGGAGATGAGGACAGCATTAATCAAAGTGAAGAGAGGACAGAGAGTAGCTAAAAAATAGGATCTCTGTGCTTTTCAGGGTGTGATTTAACAGCATGTGATCTTATGAATCACTTCTTTGTACTAAATGTTGTTTTGTTTTGATAATATACATGTACAGCTCTAGGACTCACCAGTAATCTAGCAATGACAATGGAGATCTGTATGAAAACAGTTGGCAATTTACCAGTACTTTCCTTCAGAAATAACTGTTGCAGTCTAAATAATCATTGTACATCTGGGATAATGCTCTGTACTTGACATGCAGTCCACTAAAACTTAAGTTGAAAGCATCAGGAGATTGACTGACTTGGAATGAGAATGAAGTGAGAGGAAGTTAATGTTCTGCAATGGCATGGGCCTCTCTTGCACAGATCTGGCTGGGATGAGCAAGAAAAATATTTCGATCTGGTGATCATTTTCAAGGGTTCTAAGTTGATTTTTTTTTCTGGTAACAAGCAAACGTGAGCTTTCAGCACTATTTTTGAAGAGGCCTGAGGAGAGAGGCTCTTTAGCAGTTAGATGGCTGGCAATGAGAACTAAGCAGTAGCCACAGAGCAACACTTCAGGCAGAGCACTACCATGAAATTGGATTTCAAAAGTCACCAGGAGAGGCCCAGCTGCTGCTATGTTGAATCAGTTCAGTTCAATGTTGCTGGAGTAGTCAATACTGAATGACTAAACTAAATGGAGCAGTTCTTTTCAGATTGCTTGGAAGAAAATTGAAAGCTTCTTCACGGAAAACCTTTTCATCGACTTTTTTTCCATGTCAATTACTAAATAAAGCCAAGAAAAAAATGTTTGCATGTTGATGTAGGGAGAAATTCTTCACTGTGAGAGGGGTGAGACACTGGAACAGATTGCCCAGAAGTTTTGAATGCTCCAACCCTGACAGTTTTCAAAGCCAGGCTAATTAAGGCCTTGAGCAACTTGGTTTGGTGGGAGGTGCCCCTGCCCATGGCAGGGAGGGTTGGGACTATATGGTCTTTAAGGGCCATTCCAACCCGTTAACCTTCTATGATACTATGATTTATTTGTAGTATTTAAGAAATGTTTTCTTTAACTATCCCCTTGAATGGCCTTAGAAGCAAGAATGTTGAGAAAAGAAGAATTAAACCACTATGAGAGAAAGAAAGCCAAAGCAACTGGGCATGCTGGGAGCCAGGGGTTGTTCCAGATGTGAGCTGGGGAAACAGCTGGGCAGGGTGGCAATAGTCTGTAAAGGTGTTGCCTTGTGATGGGTCACCTCTTCAGGGATCTTCTGAGGTTTCACTGCCTCACCTTCATAACTTCATTTCATATACCCATAGTTCACTGTCTTACCAAGCCTGAGAGTTACTGTCTATTTCCAGTCTGCTTGGGAGTCAAGTCAGGGGGATTGCTTCACTTCTACCACTCTTGCAGGAAGAGATCTTGTGGGGAAAATCCTCAGTTGCTGCATAGTATTTGGTTTGCTTCTTTGGCATTTGGAAAAAATCTTGTGTTGTACAGGTACAGAGTAGAAGTTAGATCAGGACAGGACAGATAGATGTTTTCCTTCTTTAATTTTTATGATTCTATTAACTACAGCTGGTATAAAGTTCGGATTAAATCTGTTAACTCTGCATTCGATTTTAGGGAGACACTATTTTTTAGTAAAAGCATAGTTCACTCTGTCTGCAAAATCTCACTGCTATTACAAGGTCTTTGAGGTGACAGTTTCTCATCATGACATTAATAATTTGTTGTTGTATTAATTATTTGTTAAATATTGATGGTGAGCGTCTGTATGGATTGCAAAAGCTGCTGTCTGTCCCATTCTCAGAAATCATAGAGCAGGAAGAAATTCAAGTAGGTATGCTCCAAAGTATATTATTCAATAAGTGCTGCAATTATTCAGTCATGAGGTAAACCCAGCTTTCCATTAGAGGGGAATATAGCACTGCTGATCTAGGCAGCCCCCTGCTGCATAATCATGAGTATTTTTCATTTAGTGAATACTGATGTAATTTGGCAACTCTTATAAGTTGATAAAATCTGCTAAAGTTCAAAACCATTTTAAAGAAGGGGCCAGAGTAAACATTAACAACCTCATTTGCTTAGGTTGGCTAACTTGAAAAGGCTGCATAACATCAATGAAAATGCTTTGTCAATCACATTCTACACTAGATTAGTCTTAAAGTCCAAGGAAGAATCAAAGTTCACCTAAGTATATAAACTTCTGTCTTGCACTCTCTGGTATCATTTACAAGTTTAACAAAAAAGAAAAATGAAGGAGAAGGAACAGTCTGTAGCTATTGAGGAAATAATAGACGCCTCAAAAATAAAACTGGTGAGCAAATATTTTCTTTGTCTTCCTTCAAATACTATAAAAGTGTTAGGTAGAAAATTGTGTCTTTTGGTTGTTTCAGTTGCAAAAAAAACCTAACTATGAAAAGCATAAATCCAGAACTCCTCAGACCTCTTTCCTGCAGCTGGAAATATCTTTTGTTTTCACTGCCACTGCTGTTTTGAATGTCATATGAATATCAGATGAAGGTTTCCTTTTGGTATTTCACACAATTTATAAGTTTGAGGTGGAAACGGGCAGTGTACAACCTTCTTGCCTGCACTATTTACCTCATGCTGAAGAAAAGGTCTTTATAGAACAGAGCATGCAGTACTTTGGAGAACTATGGTCTATGTTTGCCTAGCTGCAGCATTCAAAAGCTGTGTAAAATGACCAAAACGTTCAGCTCTGTCTCTGGCACGCTAACAGGCCAATGTCTACTAATCCTTCTCTATTTTGGGGGTAGAACTCTCTGGCTACAGGGAGCCAAAAGACTCAATCTTCATGCAACTGTAGCAAAGTTTCCATAACTCTGAAACTAAGGGAAAATTTAATTTTTCCTCTTTGGTTTTCTCTTTCCAAATGGTAAATAGACAGAAATGAAAGTATTATTCAAAAATATACAGTTGTTTGTATGCAAGCACCTTTTACAAATGTGGTGGTCTTTATCTCAGACCTAAAACTTTGTTTAACAGAAAAGGATAGTTAAAACAATTTTCTAATTCTCCCAATATTCATTCCTTATTAATTCCAAGCCCCTGTGCATCAGGATCTGCTAGCAAATTCCTGCTGTTTGTGGCCACCAAGAAGATCCTGTTTTATCCCAAAGCCTGTGCTGGGTCTTGTGTTGTTGTCTGTATACAGCAATGCAAGAATGGAAGTCCTTAGGATGTGACGGGCCATAAAGAAGATTATATTAAGCTCACTGCTGTCTGCAGCATACAGGTTATGATGCCTTCTGGAGGGAAACTTCATGAATTTCCATCAGTGGCACTTACATAAGTTGAATAAAAGACTTGTAGGCTCGGAGACAACAACAGTGGCCACTTTGTTCTCCTGGTACAGTCAAGCTTTTTACTGCAAGACTAAACTAGCTTGTGGAAAACAAAAATTTCTTGAAGTCCATTTTGACAAACAAACTTCTGAAAGTACAACTGATAATCTTAGCACTTCCTTTTTCATCAGTCTAGGCCTTCAGTGACCTTTAATATATGTGTAAAGTAGTTTATGGAGTAGCTGACTATTTACACAATATTTAAATTTATATTTATATACATTTATATTTACACTAGAAATATGCATTTGTGAATTTATCTGAAACCAAGCACTACAGGAAGGATTTTCTACCAAAATGAAATTTTGCATGGTACACCCATGTAAACACTCTAGAACACTGAAACCTTACTGTAACATATTCAGAGACAGGTGTTAAATAACATCTCAGAGGACATAATATAAAGAATATAATATATAGAGTATATGATATAAATAAATGTGTTTCTTACTTCTCCCTCAGCCTCAATTTTCCCACTTTTTTTTGTGCTGACATTTGGTCATTGTTTTTAGAAGAAGAATTTGAATGATTTGGTATATGTATTTATATGCTGTATCCAACAAAATTGAAGTAAGGTGGAACCAGGAATTAGTTCATTAGCTGGTGTTGCTTGTGAAATAATAGTAAAATAGCTAACAGATCTGTAATTTAATTGGCATCTTTGGTTTTCAGAACCCGGGGATTTAGTGGGCAGTACTCTCATGACTTAATTTCCAGCTGCAAGTTGTATGATGATATTATCAGATTATCACATCACTTCTGGACTGTGTCTGTTAATTTTGACCAGAAAAGACAAAAAGAGCTAAAACATACAATTAAATGGTGGTAATTGAAAAAGCATATACATCTTGCAAAGGGTTGATTCTCCAGAAAATTCCTTTGCTTGGTCATATTTGATCAGACATTTATCTAGACAATGGACTTCTATGTATATGATCAGGGCAGAAATGTACTATGACTGGAATATGAAGAGAATTCATTTTTCTCTGATGAATAATGAACCATCTTGATAATCATTATTGGAAGATAAAAAATGAACCAGTTTTCATGCATAATATATAATATCTGATATAATGTATCTGAACATTAAGTCCCTGGTTGAGGATTGTGTAATTATGAAACATGTTAAAGATAAATATAGAAGGAGACACAATTTATTCAGATGAAAACAAATCTGAGAAGGACAGTATTTTCTGCTAGTCTCTTCACATAATAAAAAGAGAAACTGGAACTTTTTTGAATCGTTAGTGCTGAAGACAATATGTACTCAAATATAAGTGTTTTCATTGCAATTACAAAAAGAAAATTTAACTGTAAATGGTTAAATGTAATGGTTCTAGATTCTGAAAACAGTATCCTACAACTTCTTTGGCAATTGATAGTGCAAATAAAAAGGATAACATGTACAACTTTCTTCAAGCAGCACAGCAATTGAAAGAGAAAGCTGAACCCTAGTCTTTCAAGCACAGTACTTGCATTGACAAGATTATGCATCCTGTCTGCCATAAATCTGAAAGGATGAAAAGTCACAATTTATTAAAACACTAACTGAAGATACAAGAACTGCCTCAGTTCTCCCCTTGCCAAAACCTGCAAACACCCATTATACCAGGTATTGTTATTTAGAAAACGTATTTGGTAATATGTGTTAATATGCATTTATTGATCAACTCACTATTTGGCCAAATTCAGTACACATTTTGATGGCAATCTGTGAACTTGAAAGACTGAAAAAAACTTTTGTTTACTTGTCATGAATAAATTGTAAAGGCATGACAAGCAATGAACTGTGTTATTATTTTTGGTACCCCAGTAACACAAACGTATACAAGATATGTAAAATGAACTGTGGACACAATTCCATATTGAGATTTTAATATTTTGGATTAGGGACAATAATGTAAACATTTTGCAAAATTCCTATTTTGTTTTTTTCCTTTTGTTCAAACAAAATTCCTTTTGTTCAAACAAAATTCCTTTTGTTTTTTTGGGGGTTTTTTTGGTTTTTTTTTAGTTAAAATGAATAAGCAAGATGTGTGCCAAAATGTTTTGTGGCTAAGAAGGAGAAGTAGCCTCATTTTACAAAACTGTTCTCTGAAGTGTTGCTATCAATTATGCTTGTGAAAACATGATTTAGGTGAGGTTTATTCAGGGGTGGGAAATTGTAAAATATTGCACTAATCTTTTGTTTTGGATGCAGTCTGGGCAAGTGCCGATTTTTACCAAGAACCAAAACAAATTTTCTCTTGCACATACAGTGCCTTTTGGGTTAGGCAGCCACATCGTCTCTCTCTTCTGGTGACAAGTGAAGCCACAAATGTTGTGGTTCCCTGTTCAGTTTGCTGAGTCTGCAGGTGCAGTACAGGCAATCTGACCTCGTGTGATAGGGTCAGCGATCCTCAGAATGGTCTCCACCACACAGCAGCTGCTGTGGAAACCTGCCATACCTTGTTACTGCAGGAAACAGGCACTCTTGGTGGGTTGTTTGCAGTTCCTAACCCTGCAAAAAAGGGTAGCAAAGGAAGCTTCTGCTAGCAGGACTGTTCCTGCAACTTGCTTCCCACTTTCCCCTTTTCATGAGCACTTCTGATCCAGGCAGAATGAAGACGTGTGGTAGAAGCAGCCTGGTCCTGACCTCTGTCTTTGGGGACATCTTGACCTTTTTAATCACACTTGGGCTTGTGAGTGTGACTGTGAGGAAGGACCCCCCTGGGAGAAATGATAGCTGGATAATAGGACAGTCTATCCTGTTTGTTTACAGGCTCCTCAAGGGAAAGCAGCCTAGCTGATGAACTGTTTTGACCCGTCAGGACAGTCCAGATACCTTTGATGAAGAGCTCTTTATCTCCTAGGGTTTAGCCTAGAACCTGTCAGGTGTCTGAGTTTTAAAGATATACAAACACTCCATCAACCTTGAGTAGTGTCATCCTTTGGGTGTATGGAGAGCTGTTTCCTACTGGAATTGATCATTTTTAGTTAGTCCTGCATATCTAAGGTTTGCCGTTGACAACCTTGTGTATGAACACATTTTAGTAAAATGCAGTACAGATTACTTAGAAAGTAACTGAACAGAATTCCTCACAGGCTAAGGAGCAAGCTAAATAGACAATATTTTTTTTAAATTTAAAATTAAAAGATATTAATGAAATGCACCAATAACCAATCCTTGGTCTAAGTTTACTTAATATTTTCATTAAGTAAACTTTGTACAAAAAATACATTTATTCTGATGAAATGTACTGAGGTAGCAAAAGTAAAAGGTATTGCCAATACAAAGAAGGATGAGGATATCATAGAGGAAGAATTATATGACCGTGATGACAGAATGGTCTAAATGGAAGGACTGTAATAGTACCGAGTGGAAGGTCATTCATTTAAATACTAATAACAGGAATGTCTGCAGTAAGCTGAGAACTCATTAACTGCAGATGACAGAAAAAGGTCTGGTTACATTAGTTGCTCAGAGGATAACTATAAGCCATCAAAATGATGAGACTGCATAAAGGAGATAAATATGATCTTCATATCCATCATGAGACTGATGTCCAAAAGACATGAGGAAATATCCAGTGTGGGATTTACTGGGCACAAAACTTCTTGAGTGCTGTAGGCAAAAAAGGTGTCCACCCTTCAGAAAAATTAATTCAAAGCAGGAAAGGTACAGAGAGGCTCTTGTTAGGACATATCATTGCATGGGAAGTCTCTCTAAGGAATCATGGCCTGTCCAGTTTAGCAAGGCAAAGTCTTAAGGAAGCTATGTTCACTCCCAGTAGTCACCTGGGGATGGTAAACAATGACATATGCATTAAAAGAACACAAAACAAAATAAAATTTGTCTACAAATGGAAATAAAAGATAAGCTTTTTGACAAGAATTTGCAATCATTCAACTTTTTTAACATAATCCAAATAAAAACACTGGGGATGTGAAACCTAATTGATTTTAGAGCATTATTGGTTCATGAGCTAGATTATGTAATGATATGTTAAATGAAATGCTGGAAATGTTTCTAGTCCTGGAATGTCCTGGAAATGCTTTCTAGTCCAGACTGGGAATTACCATTTTCAGCAGAATTCTTAAATTAAGAAAATTCTAGCTGACTTTGGAAAAGGGTTGGACTGTTATTTTTTAGCTGTGCAACACTGATTGAGATACAACCATGATCCTTACAGACTTGAATGTTACTGTAAGGCAAACACATCAGGCAAATATTAGCCAAAATGGAAAAATACTTAAATAATATGTGTTCATGCAAGTGAACACTGTTGTGACTTAGACCTGTTTAGGGACTACAGGTGAATAGGCAAAGACGACCTGTATTCATACATTTGATTACTGCATTCAGAATCCTTCTCTTGGAAGATATGGAAATGCTATTGGGTTAAGTCTTCCTTAAAATTACATGATATTTACCAACAGCTATCATGCTATAAGATTTGGAATACCTCATCATTTCCTTTCATAAGGCAATGTCTTTCAAGTGATGTTTTCCTTTACATAACCCCCTAACTTGGTATTAGAGAGTACAAATTGTGATCACAGCTGTCCTTTTCTAGTCATCCATGCTGTTAATAAACACTTGGTATTTGCTATATAATCCTGCCTGCACAACAATTCATATCCAAGTATTGAACATAAAAATCTTCTCTCGATGAGACCTCCTAGTACTTCCCTTGGACTCTGCCAGCAAGCACAGGATCACAGGCGCCTGTGAGGTGTATTCACTCAGGTAGTCTAGCTGAAGTTTGCTTTTATAATTGGTCTAAGCTCCAAAGTTGAGTATCTTTCAGGACTGAGCCCCATGAATGGAAATTCTCATGTTCCAGTCTTTGCACACAGGCATTGAAGATCCCATGACACTTTATACAAAAGGAAGAATGTTAACCCCAGTGTCCTTGCCAAATGCTAACTTCATTAATTACAGTCTACTTTCTTTAATGCTCCTTGCAGTTTTAATTAGAAATAGTATTATTCTCTTCCTGTACTGCATTGTGACTGGTTATTCCCAGTTAACCATTTGCTGTGCTAAACATTGTTGATCTTTTGTCCAAAAATGGCTGTATTTCAGAAGTGGGAAAGATGGCATATTATATTCTGCTGTTTTTAATATTTCTGTTCTCATTCCTTATGAGCCGCTTCCAGCTGAATTCCTAGATACATATACATAAATATAATTATCTTGAAAGCAAGGTTTGGAAATTATGTGACTTATAAAGACTTCTCAGAACAACACAGGCATGAACCAGTATGACACCTGCAAGATAAATGATTTGCTAGTACCTAGAAATTTTCATACCCAAATGTCTGTGCTTCCACATCTAAACTGAAAACAAGCACATGATTTTGATATGGTGGAATCAGCTGGATTTTTAAAGCATTTTGGGATTCATCAGGTTTCACAGTGCTATAGAATTTTAAGATCATCATTGTACACATATTGTATAACTGTGCCATTTTTAATGATTTGTACCTTTAGTAACATTGTGTTGAATTTTTGTTAAATTATGTGTGTATATCTATCTATATATAATCTATATCATGTATATGTATGTACATGTATATCTATCTATATCATCTATATCTATATGTATATCTATATGCATATCTACATCTACATCTACATCTACATCTACATCTACATCTACATCCACATCTACATCTATCTATCTATCTATCTATCTATCTATCTATCATCTATCTATCTATCTATACCTATATATATTTATCTTTTAATGTAAGCTGGAAGCTCTATCTAATTACTGCAACAAGTCTCCCTGCTTAAATGACACTATAAGAAATAAATTGCATTACGATGGATGCAGTTTTGGTACACATCCAAACAGACAGATGTATTTTGACTCACAATTTCTATAATATATTGTTTTATATTTTTTTATTTTTTAATTTGAAAATTAGTTGCTTACAGATGTCTACAGTTCTAGAAGAACTTCCTGTTTTGTCAGACAAAAAGTATGTTTCCTTATGTTGTATGAAATTAGCAAATTTCTACTATAAAATTGCTCTCAGTGTTCAGTAGCATTAGTAAAGAAATTCCTTGGAATTTTCTGTCCTTGATATCAATGCAGAGCAAATTCATGTAGAGAGTTTCAACAAAATACTTTGACATATTTTTGGACTGTATTTTATAAAAGTCTCTGGTAATCAGAAAAATGATTAATTTTAAAGGAAATTTTTCTTATGTGATTTTTAAAGTAAGAGTTTGTTTGAAAATTTTCACATTAGGAGCCCAGTGAGGTTTTCTGAGAAAGTACACATGGGAGGCCTGCAGCATTCACCCCAAACTTTCTTCAGAGTCAAGAATAAGAGACAGAGATCATTCAGCTCATTTGGACACATTCAAGTGTCCAAAACAGGTCACATTAATCACTCTCCATTTCTTCTCCTGATCCTGAATCCTGACACTGAGAATTATTCCTTGCACATTAATTCTTAGCAGATTTTTTGTGTTAACTGTGAATGAAGACAATGTGTCAAGGTGGCCATATCCACAAAGCCACTTATCTGTCATAGTGGCCATTGCAATATAATCGAGATTTCTACTAAATTCACAGAAGAAAGAGACATTGATTATGCAATTGACACTAACTTTCCATAACATTTCCTGTCACCTGGGTCAAGGTGAAAGGCCTGTAGTTCCTCCATCCTCCCTCTGGCCCACCTTGTAGATGGGCACCACATTTGTTTCAGTAATTGCGACCTCCTCAGTCAGTCAGGGCTTCTGGTAGGTGACTCAGGATGGCTCAGTGAGCTCTTCTGCCAGCTCAGTCAGGGCCCCCAGGTGCCTCCCTTCTGGCCTCATGAACCTGTGTGTGTCTAAGTGGTATGGCAGGTCACCGACCATTTCCCTTGGACTGTGAGGTCTTCATCCTGCTCTCTCTCCCAGCTCAGGTGGCTGGGTACCCAAGGAACAAGTAGCACTACTATTACAGACTGAGGCAAAGAAGGCCTTGAGTACTTCTGCTTTTTCCTCATCTTTTGTCACTGTGTTTTCTCCCACATCCAATACAAACATGGAGATTCTCCTTACCCCTCTTTTTATTGCTGATTTGTTTATAGAAATATTTTTCATTGTCTTTTACAGCAGTGTCCAGATTAAGTTCTAATTTGGTTTTGGGCTTTCTAATTTCCTCCCTGCATAACCTCACAACATTGTTGCTGTCCTCTTGAGTCACCTGCCTCTTCTTCCACTATTTCTTTCCCCTCAGTTCCAGCCAAAGCTGGCTGTTCAGCCAGGCCAGTCTTCTTCACTGGCTCTAATTTTCACACTTGAAGATGTCTTACTCCTGCACCTTTAGCATTTCCTTCATGGTCCAGCCTTCCTGGACTCCTTTTCCCTTCAGGACTGCCTCCCTCCTAAGGGAGTCTCTCAACCAGTCTCCTAAACAGACCAAAGTCTGCCCTCTGAAAATCCAAGTCTTGCTGACCCCTCTCCTCACATCCCCAGGACTCAAAAACTTTATTGTTTCATGATCACTGTGCCCGAGGTGGCCTCCAATTGTCACAACTGTACAAGTGCTTCTCTGTTCACGAACATCAGATCCATTGGTCACCTGGCCTGGTTGATTTGCTCACCAGCTGTGTCAGGAAGTTAGCTGTCATACACTGCAGGGATATTCTGCACTGTTTCCTCTAGGCTGTTGTACTTCCAGACAACATCTGGTAAGTTGAAGTGCCCCTGGGGAACAAGACCCAGCAACCGCAAGAGTTCTCTCAGCTGCTTATAGAATATTTCAGTTGCCTCTTCATCCTGGTTGGGTGGTCTACAACAAAGTCCAACTAGGAAAACTGCCTTGCTGGCCTTTCCTCTGTTTCTTACCCATAAACATTCAACCTTATCATCCCCATCATTAAGCTCTAGACAATCAAAACACTCCCTAAAATAATGAGCTGTCTCTTCTTCCCTGCCCATCCCTTCTGGAGTAAGTTACATGAATCCTTCTAATTAGTGAGATGATAGGACTGTAGTCATCAGTAGTTGAGTAACTTGGGTTTGGGCTTCATTTTCATTGTCCCCATATGGAGTCGTGATTCTATTTTCCTAATGGATGATAAAAATTGTGAAATGACAAGGGGAAGAATGCTGGAGAGCATCTGCATGAAACAAAGATGATATGGGACATTTTGGCAGAGACACTGCAAAAAGAATGAGACAAATTAGAAGGCTGGCCAGTCACTGAATGAAGTCTAACAGAGTCTTGGATTCTGCACCTGGGATGGGCTAACCCTGGATATGTGCACAGAGTGAGGAATGAGATGCTGGAAAGCAGAGCCCCAGAAAAGGCCCCGAGGGTCCTGGTCAGTGGCAAGCTGGATCTGAGACATCAGTGCCCTGGCAGCCAGGAGGGCCACCCGTGTCCTGGGGACATCAGGCACAGCATCACATCTGGGCAAGGGAGGGGATTTTCCCGCAGTTTTACGGAATTGCCTTCACCAACTTGTAATTAAATTCAGCTAAAACCTCTGCCTGTGGTTTAAAGTTGAATTTACTCATGCTCTTTTGAACCATTACACAACTCTGAACTTTGAAGTGTGTTGGTAATATTTTTTCCTTTCCAGGTAAATTGGCCATTCACAAACTTTTCTCTTGGATTTGGACATTGCCATTTAAATTCACACCTTTGTGAACAGACTATAGAAATTTAACTTTCTTTCAAGGATAAATTTGAATTTCTGTTTGAAAGTTAGAAGTAATCAATTAAGTATCTCACATTTTTGTCAAATTGTGGTGTACAGACCTGTTTTTTTCACTAACAGCTTTGATAATCTACTAAATTGAAGATTGCCAGCAGTTTCAAGCAAACTATTTAACTTACGTACACAGCAGTGTGAAATATGTAAAGAATTACAGATATGTATTTCTCATTTGTTAGATTTTTTATTAGATTATATTATTTTCAGTGGTTACTATTTTCTAGTATTTCACAAAAACGGGCCTAAATCATATAATATGCTTGCCAAAGTCCACTGGGAGCTGGAAGTATAGGAATGTAGGAGTCACATTGACTCTCGATTTTTTGTCATCCTTTTTTCATACCATTTGAATAAACCAAATTAATTTACATTAATGTAGGGAGTAATTAAATATGACTACAGCTAATACGGGTTCACTCTTGTAATTTAGTTATCCTATCACTGGAACAAAGAAAATGCAAAGGTAAAACTGCAGCGAGTTCTGTAATTCTTGTCAGTTTACCCCTCGAATGAAACAAAGGTACTTAACGTGAGAATGGTCTTAGCATTCAAATCCTGCATATTAAACATATCTTGTTCTGAGTAATACTCATCTGAATTCCAAACATTCTTTTGAAAAGTATTTTCACTGAGAGATCAAATGTATAAGCAGATTTTCAAAACTGACTTGGTGTTGTGATTTCTAATAGTATTCAAGAATTTTCAGTTTTCCTAAGTAATAAAGCTCTAGTTTAAAAATGAGCATGTTATTTATATGTGCTCAGTAAGAATTCTGATTATTTCATTTCATTGTATGTAATAGAACTGGGAAAATTTAATTCAAACTAGATTCTCAGATGATCTAGTAAAGTGATTAGTTAATGTAATAAAATTAATATTTTAAAATAAAACTAATTTAAAATTTCAGTTCTAACATAAAATATAGGAAGCACTGCTATGGAACAACTTCACACTGAGCAAGTAATTGGGAAAACTGTCTCCATTCAAAGTAACTTGTGGTGAAGCTCACAGTCTCCTCAAAAAGAGACATTACAAGGGTCTGAAAAATCTGATTCCCAGCAGACCTATGGCTAGTGTCTAGATGATCTGCCTGGAAAATTCCAGGTTGTTTCAGGATCCATAGGTGCCAGGCAAATCTGTAACAACACATTTCTTCAGTAAACTTTTACATATTTTACAGTTATTTCATATATGTAAAGTTATTCAAGTAAAGGTAATTTTGCAGTTACCTGAAGTCCACATATTTTAGCCTTACTTTTCTTAGAGTGCATTCTGTGGGCTTATTTAAATAATATTACGTTATGTTTTTAAGAGAATAAGGATACTGGCATACACGATTATAGGCTATGCATGTTAAAACTATTAGATTATCTGGTCTATCCCAACAACAGCTCAGTTCCTTTCCTCAAAGCATATTCTCTGATGTTCTGTCCGCTCTAATTTTAGCTATTACATATACCTAGGTCCCTGAGTCTCTATACTGCTAGAGCAGACCCTGTATGAAGTATCAATTCAGAGTGTAGAGTTGTGGTTAAAAAATCCTACTGGGGAGCATGGTCAAAATCAACATGGTAAAGCTGACTTTCAACCTAATAAATACTTGAGGTGCAGTCATGGCAACCCCGGATTTAGAAAATATAATGTAGAAGCAATTGAAAAACAGACACTGTGCCTCATATCTTGCTATCACTGTAGATCTGAAGCCCACACAAATGGTACCTGTAGAAAAATGGCAGACAGCGACCCTTTGCTTTCAATTTGAGTCAATACTGTGTAACCTTCCCTTTAGATATCTGCACATGCACTCCTTCTAAAGAAAACCAGACTCATATCCAAAGATATTTGCTCCCTGCATGCATGTATTGGGTTTTTTAAAAATCTTTTAAGTCTTTTACTTATTTTAATTTTTTTTCCTTATCCTTTTTTCCTTCCCTACCCCTCAAGCTATCTAGCAGCATTTTGGATATATATAACAGTGACCAGGGAATGGCACCAGCTAATATGGGTCTCACAAATGCTTCTTGCCCAGCTAATCTACCAGTAAAAAGGGAGCTCACAGGTAAAAGAACTCCGAGATTTTAGTATATAACTGCATAAGTGATGGTGTGTGTCTTAAAAGTTGAATAGATCTTATCAATGAAAAAGATACCTGTAATTAAATTCTTGAGAATTTTCAGTTTGTGGTTTCATTTAAGGAAAAGAAGAAAGATCAAGGAGAAATATTGTCTTTCTGTTCTTCTCTTTAGCAGTTCAGAAACCATGTTTGCCCCCTGTTTTATGAACCTCATACTTCTAAAAAGCCTTAATATTTTAGAAAACAATACATTCTTCCACATGTTGGCTCTTGACCAACAGTATAAATAAATTATCATCCATTACATTTTTTTCAGGGTAGAACAAATAGTTCTTTTAAAACTTTACAATAAGGCTGTTCAAGGTAAAGCTATATTAGTGGATTAAGAACTTTAAAAGTTACATTTAATTAATCCAAAGAATGCTGAAAATCATGTACAATTTATTAATGTCCCTCAGAGGAAACAGTGAGTTTATTCAATACCTTACAAATCTGATTAACTCTTGCATTATGGGATAGAGAAAATCCATATTCACCTTAATGTACTGTAAGTTTTGTCCTGATGTAAAATACAGGAAATTGGGGAAAAATATTCATCCACAGCATTTCTACATTTTTAAATTTAAAAAAAGCCATAAAAAAATATGATGCAACCTGCCAGACTTGCTCAAAATTTAGTACTTGTGGAATATAGATTTGCCTAGGATCTGTTTTAATAATAAAAATATTAATATTTTTATTATTAAAATAAATTTATTTATATTAAAATATAAATGTCATAAAAAGACTGGAAGTCTGGTCTTTGTGACAAGACGCCATTTTCAAAAGATAAAAGAAGTACTGGAATTGCATCTTAAGGACTATTTTAATAAATGTTACTTTCTGTCAGAAGCAGATACAAGAGCAATGGCAAAGGAGAGACAAAAAAAGGATAACCACAATCTCAGTAAGTATACATTCATCTTCCATCTCATTAAATGGAATGCATGAAGAATGCAAAACCATGATACATTAGCTACATCTCTGCTCTTCTTCCAGACCAGCATCTCAGCAGGCTAATCAAATTGAACTCAGACTGCAAACACAGCCAACCATAAAGCTTTCTTTCTTGAAATTAATTTCTGTCTCTGACTTTTGTCTTTCGAAATACTTTGCATATTGCAATTAATTTTTTCCATATAATCTCCTGATATTATTTTTTCACAGTAGCACACTTTACTTGATGTTTTCTCGAAGAAATACAGTGCAAAGCAGACAAGGAAGGAGGCAGATCATGAGAAAACCAACAATGACAATCCAGTCCTCACACCTTATTTACTAAAGCACCAAAGCAAGAGGCTGTATCTATTTATGGGTAACAGGGAAGGAAAAAATTTTACATAGGATATCAGACAACTTCTAAGTGGTTGCTAAACTCTTAAACTTATTGAAATTGTTTGTCACCAAAGGAGACCAGTGCAGGACTGTGTGATACTCACCAGTGTTCTGACTGCCACACAAGCCCCACAATCCCTGTCATTTGGGATACACTTCTGCTTCCTTTATGGACAGCATTCCATATGGACAGGTATGCACAGATGGTAGGCATGTTGGTTTTACAGGAACAGCTTTAGAACACACTGAAATTCGTAATTCAATGTCTTAATATTAGAACAACAAAAATAAAAACCACTTTAGTTTATATAGAATAGAAAAAACCATCAGTTTCATTACTGGGAGAAGATTGTCTAAAATTTACATAATTTTTCCCTCTAAAGCAAAATTTGAAACAAAAAGCCTACAGGATTCTTTTTGGGAAGTGTTGAATAAAGCAGTTACAATTTTCAAGTTGTCCTTTCGAGTTCTTACAACAGAAATAGTAAGGGAGTTGGATTCAGTAATCCTTATGGATCTCTTCCAACTTGAGATATTCTATGATTCTGTGAATTTAAACCTAAATTAGTAATTAGTCAATAGTCACTATTTAAACCTTTTTTCTCTTACTTCTATCTTGTTTCTGTGGTGTTCCAGTAATCAAAGAGGGATTTATGGCTTTACTTGCATGAAATTACATACCTGAAAGTAAACATCCACTGGCACAATGAGCTAGCAATCACTGTGGACAATCTTCTGCCACTTAAAATTTCCAGAAGGCATCTTTATACCTGTTTGTAATTTTTTTTGTGGATTACAGACAGACTATAATGATTTTTAGATATGTTAGCACATAATCTCTGAAATGCCCTTGCAGGTGCTGTCTGTCTTGTTAGGGCAGAAATGGGGAGTTTTGCTGGACTAAGAAAGGAGGTGGGTAGGAGTTATCTGGAGCTACAAGGGGAAACAGAGGCTCATCATAGATGCATTAGGGATGCCAGGTCTTACTATTGCCTCTATTGTTTGCTTTGGCTTATCACAGTCCTTCCTGATCATAGAAGAAATGTCTGAAGACTTTTCCTTACCACTGGCAACTAAACTGAAGGCCATGAAGATACCACTGCAAAAAGGCAGCATCTGTTCTGGCTTGGCTCCAGGTGCATACTACAGAGCCCAAAGGCTCTCTGGACACAGCTCTACTATCTAAAGGCTTGGTCATAGTAATGCATTGCATATAAAGGCTTTATCAGTGTAATTTACTCTCACGAGGATCAGATTTCTTAGTGATGGTCTGAAAAATCAGTTTTTGAAAGTTGATTGGAATTATACAAACTTTCAATTTTTGCATTGCATTAAGGTCTACATTTCACAGAAATGTTCTTGTACATTGTAATAACAAGGAGTAAAAAAGACACTGGGAAAAAACCTTCTTTTTGGAAGACTGTATATTGAAAGAAACCATGAAAAGAGAGTTAGATTCAAGAAATGGAACGCCTTCATGCAACAGACAGGGTTTGAAACATTACTTAATATTTTTTGATGTTGGGATTTTTTGTTTCCAAACAAAGAATGTTATATCATAATCCTGTCCATGCAGTTAGAAAAATAATTTTCTGATTTGGCTTATTTATAATTTGATGCTTGAAGTATTACTTATAACTCAGGATATCTCTGGAAAGGTTACAGATGGACATCAGTGAAGTTCCATTGCAACCTGTTTCCAAGCTTAAAAATCTCCCCTCCAACCCATTGACACAACCACAGGAAGCTTCTTTTCAGGAAAAAATGCAAAAATATAAAGAAAAAAGAATTCTGTATGTGTTCACTTGAAAGGATAATTTTTTCTTTACCTTGTTTTATAGCTAATGCTTAGTTGACTACTTTTTGATGACCATTTTACAGAGTTTTCCACAGTGTAAATGTTAATTAAACAACAGCCTGTATCATCTTATGCCATAAAATGATACAGTTAAAGCACATTCTTCAATTTTGTCTGCCATGCCATTATTTTGCTGACACAACTGAGATGCATTTTTTAAATTTTTCATTGGCTCTGTGTTTTTGTGCCTGGGCTCTCCTACCAGCTCCAGCCCGTTCGTTCCAGCGCGATGCAGGGGCTCACCAAGCAGCACACTCAGGAGGATGCACAGCACAACACCAGTGGAGACTGCTGGTTTCTGACACCCAGCAGTACCTAATGGGGCTGCATTCTCACTGGGTACACTTTCTGTGTCAAAATTATATACACGTAATTCCCCAAAGCAATGAGGTGTTCTCCGGACCTATCCACCGGAAAAATGTGAAGTTTCTGAAGGATCCCACACACCAGCCTGGATACCAGTACAGTGCTGATAAAGTGAACTGAGAGCACACAGAGAGGGTCCTCCTTTTAAGAGCTTTATTTTCTCTTTTTTCCTTCTACCTAAACTACAAAATGAACCAAGATACCCTACATAGCTTGTCTTAGAAGAAGCATAAATTTAAATCCAGAAAATATATTTCATAGTTTAAACCATGATGGGGTTTTTTCATTTTCTCTATGTTTGAAAAATTATCATAAATATTTTTTTGTGCTGTCCATCACCAAAGGAAACAGATGTAGAGGGGATGAAGTGTTTTTGGGGCATAATCTTGCTCTGTTTCAGTGAGGGGATACCGTTGTAGTTATGTACTTTCTGTGGGTTTAAATGCTGGTCATGGTAAATAAGGGTAAATAATAGTAAAGCTGTTACGTTGTTGTCTATAACAAGATTTTTGCCACAATACAAAATTTCAGGATGAATTATCTTGTATCCCTGCTGAAGTCCACAGCAAAACTCCACTAAGCTGAAACCTCTGTTCTGTAGGAGCATGGTGGGGGAAGAATATATAAGCAGCAGGAAAAAAGAAATATTAGCTCACATTCAGACAACATGCAACTATTTAATTCTCTAGAAATCTAATTGTAAATAGGGGAAAACCCTATAGTTAAGGTAAGATACAGATGGTACTAATGATTAAGTTTGTCCTGAGAGTAAGTCAGAGACAGGTAGGAGCTCATGTTGGAACTGCTATTTGAAAGATTTTCTCTGTACATTGACTAACATGTTTTTAACTGACTAAAATGTTTTAAGTTGAATTTCTCCAAAAATATTTCACCATAAAAACAGTAACTGTTTCTTTTTAACAGTTGAGAGAAGAAGAAGGTATAACATTAATTACCGAATCAAGGAGCTTGGCACACTCATCCCCAAGTCTAATGATCCGTGAGTTCAATTGTCTTTCCTATAATAATAATGTTTATAGTATTAATACAGGAAAAAAGAGACAGTTGTGTACTGGCTATAGGATTGAGTAATGGGATACAAAATCTTCCACACCAGGTCACTGGCTCAGATCAGGCTGTTGAAGTAACAAACCTTTGCAAGATTTTTCTGTTGGAAAAATATTCTATTGCATCTGAAAAACTTATCTGAAAGGATAATAATATGAAAGCAATTTCAGGGTGTTTAAGAGAGACTGCCACTCCAAGGGAAAACAAGCAAACAAACAAAACCAAAACAAACAAAAAAAGTCCATTTCTCTGTCCCCAGGCACAATTGCGTGGTTTTTCTGGAGAAGGAAGAAGTGATGCTTTCAGCTCTTGCCATGGCCCTCTAGTGGGATAACACAAAGTTTACGTTGTCACTGTCCGCCCTTTGACTAAGAGAAAAAAAAAATCAATTTAAGAGTCTGTAGACTGAGCATTTTTCAAAAGTCCTCAACTCAGTGCAGGGAAAGCACCAGTCCTAAAATGCAAGGATGAAAGTAATAATTGCTATAATTGCTATAATAATATCATTTTTTACTAATGCATATACTTACAGAAACAAAAAATGCATATTGCTTGAACTGTATGTGCATTCCCTTAAAGCTTGTATTTGTCATCAACAGGAAAAAGCTGCTTTGTAAAAAAATCCCACTGCAAGATTAACAATAACAGTTCAAAGTGGTTTTTAATGCAGAACTTTAGCCTTAGATTTCTCTTGTCGCTCAGGGAAGACTTAAGACAATGCACCAGCATGATCGTGACATGCATAAAATTGATTAAACAGATTTTGTCTTTATCATTTGCATACCAATACAGATGTGCATGATACTTCAAATGAAACAATCTATTGATATTCAGCTTTTTTAACCTTAGGACTAAGAAACTTTTGATTACATTAAGGATTTCTGCAACAATACAAAGCTGTGTGAGACAGAAGTAGAAGGTTGGCTTTCCTTGAAGTGCAGCCACCAGAGAGAAAGTTAACATAGTGCATCCATTTTAGAGAATTCACAAACTCAGCTCCTTCTGTAGCATCCACCAAAGACTGCATAAATGGGCATTTTTTTATTATTAATATGGAATTAGGTGTTAAAGTTGAATTAAAATAAAAAGCAATTTCAGTGCCTAAATAAAGTTTTAGACATGTGATCCATTGCAAGCAGAAACTGATAGAAGTGTTTTAATTTTCCTGTGCATTTTTCACTATTCAGTACCATTTGGGCAAGTAATTGAAAGATTTCTCAGAAAAACAGTGGATGGCACTGTTGGTTTGCAGCTATAAAGCAAAAATAGGAATTGGTTATACAGCAATTAGAGACGGGCATGGGGTACAAATTCCAATTGCACTTTCTGATTGCCTATAAAGGTGTTTCACTTAAATGTTTTGGTCTGGATTCAGGTTGAATTTGTGAACTCAATCAAAACATTAATACCTAGAGTAATAATTTAAGCTGTTCTTAAAATGATTTACCTGGGCCTGCAGTTTTGCTCCAGTAAGTGCATAATGGACTTGACCCTCAGTTTTTGGTGTTGTTGACTGATGAAAAGGTTTCAGGTATAGATTCTGAAATCATTGCCTTATTTGTTTTATTTGCAAATCCACGACTGAGTTCAGCAGTGTGACCAGACCCAGAGAGGTTTATGTTTACAAAAGCACAAGGTGGACTTAAGTATCTCACATTCTGAAGACTGCTGTCTTCAAAAGGCTGATGATCAGTACTCCTTTGGAAAGCAGCCCTACTGAAAAGCTTTTAAGTTAGTGCTAAGGGAAAAAAAAGTCATCAAAACATGCAGGGCTTTTGAAAAAACAGGATGCGACATAGTTTTGCTGTAACTTAGTGCAAGGAAAAATTAATTCAAAGAAGTGGAAGCACTTTTTTTTTTGTATTTGTATTTTTAGGTGGACATATATTAATTTGAATGTGGTTTTTTTTTTTGGCTGAGCAGATCAAAATTATTATTACCTTTTGATATGGTCTTGTTTTGCCAAATCATAACTCAGCATCCTTATTTTCTCTTTCAGTTCTTGCTTTTACTTCATAGCACCTTACTGTATCCCCAGTCTGCTCCCTCTTTGAAAGAAAGAGATTTATCATGGCTTACAATACTTTATCTGCAACATTTTATCACACATATCATTTTTGCCTCATATTGATTTTAGAAGATTCTTCTTATAGTGGAAACTTAGCTGTAAAAGGAGAAAGCTTACTGATGCTTAGACTAATGACAGTGAAAAAAATCAGCCTCTGCATTGAAGAGCAAATACTTCTATAACTAAGCCATTGTGGTTAGCATGCCTGTCCCAGATGGCTTGCTTCAAAAAGATTACATTCATAATCAGAAACAGAAAAGGACATTTTTTATGCCATTTGGAAACCTTTTGTGATTTATATTTCTTAGAAGGACTGTGTGGGGTTTTTATTTCACTTTTGTTTTGTTGGTTATGTAGTGAACTTGTTTGGCTCCTGCAGAGCTTCTGCAGGGACTTTCTTTTGACTGGATTAAAGCCCTATTCTTTTCACTTTTTTTTTTTTTTTTCTAATTTAATGATGAAAAGTGTGGATTACATTACATAAATGAATGGGTGTTTTAAGTTCACTTCATCAGCATTAGAAAATGAAGATAAGTTACAAAGAACTATGACTCTTTTGTTTAATTTTCAATGCTTAGATATCCAAGTGCTAGATGATTCAGAAATGCAAATCAGTTTTACAGAATAATTCAAAAATAGAATTTTAAAAATGCCAGAAATACTCAGTTCTTTTTGCTGAAAAACTCATAACCTGCTCCTTTAATTATGCCTGCCTTTCCATTTATGTTCAACCTTTCAGAATCCACCTTTTAGGTGGTTAACAGGATTTCTTATTGTGATGAAGCCTGGCAATGCCTACACAAGAACAGTTTAATGGTAGTCAGACTTAAATTGCCAGAAAGCTAAACAAGAAAAAGCCCCTTCCTTCGAGAATTCTAGTATTTTTACAGAACTGGAATATTAAGAGCACTGCAGAGGATTTGGGTTGCTGTCACTCTCTCCTCTCTGCTCTCTTCATCCATCTGTACCTGACCTCTGCGGTGTCTGTGGACAGACCTCCAGCAGCCAGCACAGACACATTTCTTGCAAAGAGAAGCTTGTGTACACTCATGCTGGTATGAAGTGGGAACTTGCTGCCTCTTTCAGAATAATACACTTTGCAATTGTGCAAGTCCTCAAAACAAGTACAAAGTCCTTCCAAGTACTTTGAGCAAATTTCTTTAGTTTAAAGCTAATTTCTCAGAAACAGGAAACAAATATTCTGCAAACACAGTTTCAACTTTGCAAATGTATTTGTTATTAGTAGCTGGCCTGTCTGGCAAACTGTGTGACTATCACACTCTCTCAAACACTGCTTTTATTAATTAGTTATAACCTTAGATGATCAGATGGTCCCATCCTTCCTACAGGAGTTCAACTTCTGTAAATTAGTGAAGCTCCTTTGACTTTAACAAAGTTAAATTAATGGAAATGAGCTGAAGATCAGTCTCTTTTCTATGTTTTGTTTCTCTAAAATGAGAAACTCTACTTGGTGAGAGTTACATTTTTTGTTCTGGGCATCTGAGTTTTGTAGAGAGATTCGGATGTTAAAGTTAGGAGGAGACGAGATTCAGATTAATAAAACATAATGTGTTTTTTACTTTAATTTTTACTTTTCAGTACAAATCTTGTTATTTTTGGTAGACCTTTCTTTATTAAACTCACTAACACATCTATAGCTTGCTAGAAACTTCAAATTACTCTACCACGTGGACACACAGGAACAAAGAAGCAATCTTCCTTTGCAAAGGCCATTTCTGATGACCAGACTGGCAAAACATCTTACTGCTCTCAAATGACTTGCCTTAGATGTAGGATTTCACAAATATTTCAGTACTTACAGGATGGTGCCATGCATGCCTTTAATAACAATCAAGACTAAGAAAAACAAAAGCCTAATAAAAAGAAAAATAGCAAATTAATAGAACTGAAAGATCAAAATGAAGGAAAGAATTACTGTATATCTGAAGGTCAGTAGGTCTATATCTAAGTTTTTAGGATCAAAACAGTTAAGAATGCAAGTATTTTGTCTGTTTTTATACAGAAGCTTCCAATTAAATGAGTAACAATTGCTAGTGATTTCTCAATTTTTAAAGGTTCTAAAAATGTGGTTTTTGACCTTTTCAGTTTTTATCTCTAAGAGCAATCTACAAATCTCTAAAGAGCAAAACCTACAATTTCCTAGTGACATTTTTATAACTTTTTGGGTAGTTTTATTTAGAATTCATTGTTTTCAGAGAAATAACAGAAACCAAATAACTCATCAGACAATTTCTGATTTCTTCTTATGCACTTGTGCTTTGAGTTAATCCATTTTCAAATGCTGAGTTGTTTTTTCTTCCCATCATAGACGAACCAGCTTGCCTGCCTGATATGTAGAGCTAGATGCATTTCAGACTAGTGGTAGGCAGGAATCTCACCTTTACCAGCCCAAGTTTGCCTCCATCCTGGCCAGCTGCATTGCTGCTCTTCCAGCCCTGCACCTCTGCACAGACCCCTGTTGCTCTGCAGCTCTGTCCCGTGACTGCTGCCTGGTGCTCTGGGCTGGAATGAACTGCCTGTGATGCAGAATCAGCACAGACACCTCCAGCATTCTCGTTAGATCCTGGCAAAGAGAGCCACAAAGTGAAATGCACATTGACTTCTAAGGTCACCAGCTGTTCCTTTGCTGTGTTGCCTTCAGACCTTGGAAGATTTAACTTCAATATTCCTCATTTAATAAGGAATATGTATCTATACATATTGGTACATAACTGTACCAATCAGTTTATGTACATGTGGGAAGGGATGTAGAAGCCACATGTGGGATATGCACAAATGCACAGACACACACACATGGACACAGGTTAAAGAATAGTCTCTTAAACAGCAATAGTAACCACTGCATTTTTATCCTAGCTCTCCACTACAGTTTTACCTCTCAGATCTGTAAATATTACCACAAGAGATATCTATCCACATGTATCTCATGCAAAAGCTGACCAGGTTCATCTCTCTGGAAGATTTCTCTGAATCCAGGAATTAGTCTTTCAGTGAAGATTCATTTAAAACTATATATATAAAAAATCATTATCGTAGAAATAAAAACTAAAACTATCAAGGAAACATGAACTAAAGGTAAGCCGTATCAAAAGGTGATATTAAGTGTAGCAATTAAGTGTAACAGGAATGAATTTCATCAAAAAATATTCCAAATACAGTGATGAATATATGACATTTTCATTTGTCAATCAGAAAAATCAACCACAAATAACTTTGTCTGATTTTAAATTCATAAAATTTTATAACTGACATGAATTTTTCTTGTGAAAACAGTACGAAATAATTTCTTAATATGTGATATATTTTCTGCTGCAGTTACATTTCTTCAATTATTTCCGTATTTCCAGATTTGCACTTGTTTCTAATTTCATAGTACTGTATGTTTAGGTTCAGACCATCAGTTCAAACATGTCCTAGTTTTGTTTTTAGTACTTACTAGAGACTAACCTCCTTGTCAAGGCAGATTGTTTTTCTCCATATAGCATATATAGCTCATATCTGAGCTGGGAGTGGAGAATCCCAGTTTGAAAAGTTCTCATCCTGATAACTTTATTTAGTTTGTTTATCTTCTTTATTCATGAATGGGCTGGCATAAACAGACAGACACTTTACTGCCTTTCAAACTCCACTGCAATTAGCCATAAACAGGGACCTCTCAGTATTTTACCTAACTTTCCAAAGAGGTGTGAAGAAAGTGGAACTGCGACATGGTGATTTGTCCAGAAAATATGGATACTCAAAGCTTCCTTAACCTTTACAATTTGAACATAGGTAAGCCATTGGAGAGGACAAAGTCCTCTCCTAGGAGGGAGCCCGTGAGATGCTGGCAAGAAATTCTGTCCACCCACCTGCTCAAGAGGTAGAGGGACAGGAAGGAGAAGGAAGAGGAGCTGCCAAAAGATGATTCAGCTATCATGAGGGAGATGTATTCTGCTCTTGGCTCCCAGTCCCACCTCTGTTCCAGCTTTTTTGAATAGGCATTGTCTAGATCAGAATACATACCCAATTATGTTTTGGCTTTGTAGAGAGCAACTATTTTCTGTCTGGCCTCCTCACCTTCTAATCCCAAAAGCTGTGCATTTCTGACCTGTAGCACTGAGAAGGGAGGTCCCAGGATACTAGAGTTTGTGTGCTGTCCAGAGAGAACTGACATTTGAATTTGAGAACTCTTAGATCAGAAAAATTTACTCCCAATTCTCTAGCAAATTATCTGAATTCTATGGTATAGTTAAACACTGTGATGTTTATCCCCCCCAAAATTTATGTATTCTTCTTAGTGTCTTAAATTTATCAGCTCCACCAGGTTTTATCCCTAGTAAAGCATCAGGAAAAGCAGGGTAGCCTAAATCCTAAATCCTGTACCTGCCTGGCTTTTGCACTGTCAGAAGCAAAATAACTGCAGAAATCTCTAAGGGTGCTTAGCCTCATGAGGGGAAATGGAGGGGCAAGTACCAACCTCTCCACTCTCATGACCACTGATGAGACTCAAGGAAATGATGAGGCTGAGTCAGGAGAGGTTTAGGCTGGATATCAGGGAAAGGTTTTCACCCAGTGGGTAGCTGAGCAGTGGAAACAAGTTCTCTGGGGAACTTGTCATAGCACCAAGCTGGCAGAGTTCAAGAAGTGTTTGGACAATACTCTCATGCCCATAGTGGGATTCTTGAGGTGTCCCATGAAGGCCAGGAGTTGGACTCACTAATCCTGGTGGGTGCTTTCCAACTCAGCATATTCTGAGATTCTACAATTCTATGAATAAGGGAAAGTGATAATAGCCAGGCATATAATTTATATTTTTTTTGCTCCATAAATGACATCTTATATGCTTGGAATAGGTATTGAAAAAATGCTTGTCACTCCCAACATCAGATTCTTACTTGTTTTAGCAGCTTTTCTTTCTCACAGTTGTGTTTGGGTCCAGAAGCTTGGCCAACCTGCTCAGCCTAAGCAATCTTGCAGTGAAGTAGATATTTCGGATAAAGCCCATAAATCTGTATAATTAATGCAGTGAGCCCATCCTGTCTAAAAAAATACTGAAATTTATTAGAAATTAAACATTTTCAGCAAAATTAATTCTTGTTCTAAGACCTTAGTTAAAGGAATGCATGAAAATTTGATAAATGGATACATGAAAGTCTTTGGACAGTTTCATTTGAACAAATGTCTTGTTGCTAGTAAGGCTGCATGTAAGCTGGGAGTCAAACCATGACTTCCTGAATGATGGGCAGGTTTAATTTAATTTTTTTACAAAGCTTTTATTTTGACTTTGGGTGTGCATGTAACTGTAGATTTTAACTTGTTTTTTATATTGTTCAAGATTTTTGAACATGATTTTTGCCATTCCCTAGTCATTATGGTTATGAAAGTGTGATTTTTCTGGTCTGTCATCAATGAGGAGTGGCATTCAGCACAGATCATTTTTTTTTCTCTACAAGCATAAAAGCAACCTCATTAGTAAGTCAGGTAAAAGGAGTAGTATATTCAAAATGATCTTTAAAAATTTAGGCTTAAGTCCTCAGTAATGTATATTTCCTAGTTCATTAATGCAGAAATACTGCACATAGATTTAAATCTTAGAGTTAATAATAAAAGCAATTTTCACTAAATATATAAAAACTGTAATGGTAGAATCATGATATTGCATTTAGCTCTCCCACAAAAAGTCACTTTATTACTTTCTTTTGACACTTATTTTCATTCTGGGATTAATTTTACTATATAAGGGCTTCTTAACTATTCTATTAAAATTTCCATTCAGAAGCAATAATATCTAAGAGTGAATAATAGTCATGTAAATCATTATTTCATATTAATGTAAAAGATTTTGTAAGTTCTTATGAATTCTGCTGACATGCACAATTGTGAAAAGGTTATCTCTACATTCTGCAGTGATATGCGCTGGAACAAAGGAACTATTTTAAAAGCATCAGTAGAGTACATCAAGTGGCTACAAAAAGAACAACAGAGAGCCAGAGAATTAGAACACAGGCAGAAGAAATTAGAGCATGCTAACAGAAGACTTCTACTCCGAATTCAGGTTTGTATAAGTGTTACCACGAACTACAAAGCTTTCTCAGTACTTATCCTCCATCAAATTTTGTTAATCTATATAATTTTTCTTCAAATGATGTTTATTAAAAATAAATTGACTTTGACTATTTATTTCTCTGTATATTGGGGGGGAGTATTTTTTAGATTTTCAGGAAATTCCTTTGATAATTGTACTTTATATAAAGTAATTAGTGGAAAATAAATGAAGTACTTGTACAAACAGTTTAATTACGCATGTGTTAGAAACAAAGACATACAAAAAATAAGGAAATAAGTATATTCCTGCACCAAAAAATCAATACTAGACACAAAGTTCCCTTCAGTATTTTAATTTTCCCTTTCAAACTATTTAATGCATTACACTTCCTGGTAAGAGTGTCTTATGTTATATCTGCTTTTGACACAAAGAGGCAGAATAGAGCCCCTCATGGCTTGAAAAGCAAAATTCTAATATAGACACACACCTATGGAAATGGGATGGTTAGATAGGTAGATAGATATAAAATCAATCATCTTACATATGTTGATTTATTCATATATCTGTATAATATAAGCATTATCAAGCTAAGAATCTTCTTTTTCTCTGGATAACAGTTTTATAATGAATTATCAAGTTGCATTTTTCTCCTACCTTCATTTGTTTCAGTATGCAATGGTTTTAGAGAGTCTGTCCTACCTGTTCTGTTCCTGTAGAACAGTTGCCTAATGACAGAAAGGGGTATAAAAACACTTGAGTGGCAAATTTTCTGAGATAAAATATTTAATATTTTAAAATTTAATCTCACAACTGGGCAATACGTAAAATAAATTTTCATGCATGATTTATATACTTTCTGCAATTGTTCTGAAGAGATTGTTTTCTCTTTTAAAATTGTTGTCTGATTATTTTTGTTTGAAATATCAGGAACTGGAGATTCAGGCACGTGCACATGGCCTTCCAGTCATGTCTTCGCTCAGTGCTGTCGATTTGGCTGCACAGGTCATCAAGCAACAGTCTTATCCAGAGGAGAACTCTGTGGACTACTCTCAACAAATGCCTCTGGTACATGGACAAAATTCTGATGTCTGCAATGGATCTACAGGCTTTTCTGATCCACTCTCGCACTTCACGGATTTGTCCTTCAGCGCAGCTTTAAAAGAAGAACAACGACTAGAGGAAATTTTATTGGATGACACAGTGTCACCCTTTGGAACAGACCCACTCTTGTCCTCTACATCTCCAGCTGCATCAAAAGAGAGCAGCAGGAGAAGCAGCTTTAGCACAGATGATGGAGATGATTTATAAAAGCAGAAAGGGTCCCATACTTCTCTAAACCACCATGTTAAAAGACTGAGCTGAACGTTACCGTGGTGTTTGCTCTTATTTTAAATATCTATAAGGAGAGACACTGTAAAAATCAATTACTACATGACAAGGGTTTCAACCAGCCCTTACTTCACAAGAAAATAAGATGGACATGAACTCCTATCACTCTGCCCCAAATTCACCCTCTGATCCCAGCCTACATTTGCATATCTCTTTTTTCACTGGGAATATTTTTACTATCATTTCATGACTTTTTATATGAAAACATATACATATGAAAATGGTATACCCATGGTATACCAAAAGGTATACTCATGTTGCAAAACTGTATTCAAACTCTTTTCAATCTGCTTACACTTCTCTGCTACAAATATGAGTTTTAGTCATTTGCTAATTTCTTTATTTTTTTATAACTGAAAATTCTACAAAATGTGAAGCAACAGAGAACTATTTAAGCTAGGAATTGTAGAGTTGTTGTAGGCTTTAAAATCTAAAAAAGCCAGATGGTAATGCTTTCACACATGAAGTTTAAACTGTGTGGGCTTCTCTTTAAAAGGAGAAAATCCATTAGGCTTTCCATGGAATGCCATTAGTGTTTTTTAATTTCATTTGTAGAAAAAGAACACTCTTTTAAGTATTCTTTAATAAAACAGAAGAAAAATAGAAACATAATGACAGGGATTCAAATGAACTCAGACAGAAAAAGACACAGCATTGCAGCAGAAAGGCTGTGGATATACAAGACAGCACAGACACTCCATGTTACAGTCAGAACAATTTAAAACAAGCACTACTTGTGACGGTGCTATGTCAGCTACTTATTCCAAGAATATTCAAACAGTGTCCTTTTTTATGTGGAAGAAATTGGAATTCAGATCCAACACTGGGCTGTTGGGTGACACTTCCAGTGTCCTTTGACAGCACAATGAGGTTCTTCCAAAGGGACTCTATCCATACATGTGCTTTTCATCCATTTGGAAGCAGAGGGAAATGACAAGATTCCCATTACATACACTATAAAAAACAAGAATTGAATTTCATATTTGGCTTTGCACTCCCTGCAGAAAACATGGAAAGGAAGATTTCTCAAACTGAAGGGAATATTCAGAAATGCTGATGTGATGCACTACCTCTCATAACCAGCTTGCTAGAGGAGGCATTCAGAAAACTCACTGCTGTACAGAGTGAAATTCTGGAGAGTGACGTATGTTCCTGAAGAACATTAAGTGCAATCATTCCAATTGTAATAATAAAAGAGGGGAAAATAAAATGGAACAGGTTCTTCATAGCTCTTCCTCAAAGCCAAAAGATCACATTAGGGAGTTGTTATGGTTTAACCTCAGGCAGCAACCAAGCCTCATGCAGCCACTTGGTCACTGCCTGGCCAGAGTGACTGGGGAGAGAATCAGAAGGGTAAAAGTGGGAAAACTCGTGGGTTGAGATAAAGACAGTTTAATAGGGAAAGCAAAAGCCATGCACAAAAGTGAAGCAAAACAAGGTATTGATTCATTGCTTCCCATGGGGAGGCAGCTGTTCCGCCGTCTCCAGGAGAGCAGAGCCCCATCACATACTGTAATGGTGATTTAGGGAGTCAAATGCCATCACTCCAAAATCTCCAGCCCTTCCTCCTCCTTCCCCCCACTTTATACACTCAGCATGATTTGGTATGGTGTGGAATATCCCTTGGTCAATTGGGGTCACCTATCATGGCTGTGTCTCCTCCCAGGCACCCCCAACGTCCTTGTCAGTGTGTCAGTAGGAAAAGCAGAAAGGCCTTGGCTGTGTAAGCCCTGCTCAGCAACAAGAAAAACATTTCTGTCCAGCACAAATCCAAAATACAGCCTCATACTTGCCATTGTGAAGAAAATGAGCTCTACCCCAGTGGAAACCACAACAGGAGTTCCATAATGATTCAAAATATGTTTCAAAAGTGTATTAATTTTGCTGTCACTGAGCCTGCCTCTCTCCAGAAGTGTCACAGGTTTGAAAATAGTAAGAAGAGATTAAAGGGGATTACTTTTTGCCTTGACATTTTAAGATTTTAAAATTATACTATCCAAAACCAGAACAATTGTTTCTTACTGTTGCTTCTTTTGTTATTGGTACCTGGGCCCTCCTAAAGTCATTGTGAGCTTTGTGTTCCTGCCAGGCCACAGCACATGCCTGACCAATCCCGTAGTGTTACAATAGTTTCATAATTGGAAAATTAGCAGCTGGATAATAAATCACAACCAGATGGCTATGAAAGATGATGGTGTGTCCAATTTCACAAGAATATTTATAATTTTAGGGATCTCAAGGCTTTCTATGAGTTTGTGCAAACTACTTGTATGTAAGGTGACCTGTAAGCACAGACCTGACCATTAGAAGAGGCTTTGATACACTCACATACATGGATAAAAGAAAAGACAACAGACAGAGTTCTGTAATTTTCTTTTGTTTTGGTTCGGTGTTTTGTTTGGGATGGGTTTGATTTGTTTGTTTGTTTTGTTTTTTGGGGTTTTTTTTTGGTTGGCTGTTTTTTAATCAAAGATAGCTGGATATAGGACTGACCACCATTTTAATTGGATTAATTAAAAGAGGAACCACTTTGTCATAGTTTTGTCAAAAGCAATTGCTAATTTTGACAACTGAATTCAAAACATGATGAATTAAAAGTAACCTTTATGCCCATATTATGCCTAGTGTAGTATGAGTATTGTCCATTTCAGCTGACAAAAGGAAGGGTTATTTGGTTGATATCAAATGCCATTTGTCCTTGTACTGCAGTTTCTACTACATTAGTTTTAAATACACCAGTGTGGATTGCTCATAATGGAGAAAAAGAAATTAAATATGAATGTGTTACATGATTTTCCCATTGAACTTTTACATGTGAGTTAGACCATACTTCTGAACTGTACTGACTTTAAATAACATCCTGAATTTCATCACTTTTATAAGCACTGTTCTAAAAAAACATTATAGTGCATCCATTAAAATTTTTTAAGTTGATTTTCATTCTTCTGACAATTGCTTCAGTCTAAAGAACCAGAATTTTTCTCTCTTTTCTTGCATGAGAAACTTAAGATAGTCAATGCTCTTTTTGCAAGGCACTTTATTGCATGTATCATGAAATGTATTCAAGCTGTCTTCCTTCACACAAAACTCCCAGACCCCTTGCCCAAAACAATTAATGCATCAATCTTTCTAGTTGTTTATTATGGCAGTGGTGTTTCACCAAGGTTGCTTTTTTTCCAGTAGGAAGTCATCATAATTAGTATTTCAGCTAACAGTTACAGCCTGGATTACAGGTTAACCCTTGAAATTAAATGGTGGTACAGAATGCAAAACCAGACTAAGACATTCTGGGGATTAATAGGTGCTACTGAAGGTGTTTAGCATGTGCTCGTGGTCACATCCCAGACTTTCTGGAATAAACACTCTCTCTCCCACCACAGGCTTGGAAATGGTGCTGTGAAGCTGAGAGGACTTCTAGGGCAGAGCTAAGCCCAGTCCCACCAGCTTCTGCAGGGGAAAGGGATTTCATAACTACAGGGAAAAATCCTGACATTTTCTGTCAGGCAGAATTTCTTTGCTGTCCACGCAAGTTTTATTGGGCTGAGTTGTGGTGCAAGCAAAATACATTTTTTCAGCTATTTCCAGCAGAGATCTGTTTAGTGAAATCTCATGAAAGAAATGCATAATATGCCAGTGGCTCTGGGCCTAGAACAGAATTTGAAGTCTTACAGACCTTGCCCTCAAGCAGGGCAGGGGGTAGAACTGGCTATTTTTTGTCAAGATGTAGTAAATGAGGAGTTATTGCTTTTCTTCAGTAGCAGCTGTTCAAAGCTGGTGGACGTATTCCAATGGAATCCACAAACCAGCAGATTGATAATTACACAAAAGTAAAGGGAGTTGAAATATTAACATCCTGTTTAATTCATGACATGAATATAGATGCTATACTAAGAAAAGAAAACTAAATTATTTCATTGTGCATTGCATGGATAGTGTGAAAAGCTACAGTAAGTGCAAACAATTTTAACAAACAGGAACTCAGTTGCTTTGTACAATAAAATAACTAAATAGAATTCAGTTGCTTAATCTTAATAAGAACATTGATATTATAATACTTTCTGAATTTAATAGAACTGTATATATGAATGGAGGATGTAAAATTATTGTAATTTAAAATTATGTTAAGTCTCTTAGATAAGTAAAGGCATTTACATTGCTATTATGAGACTGTAGAATATTTTTATAATAATTGCTATTTTTCATTGTTAACCATATAGTATCTTGTTTTCTAAGTCATTGTATGCAGACAGAATGTACTTTATTACGCACTATATATGCAATCTTTTTACAATTACATTTTATACTTGCTGGAATTTTATGCTTATTGTATGAATATAATTAAAGGACTGAAATGAAAACATCTTTTTATATGTCCCTTGTCAAACTTCACTGTCCAGATCCTCAAAAATGCCACCAAAAGGTAATATAATAACATCCAGTAAGAACATCTGAGATACCTAACAGACAAAACACAACTGCTAAACATTTAGTCCATTAGGATACATCATGATCCAGTAGCATCCCATTAATAAAAATAATTGATACATTCTTTAATATGGTCTCCTGCCATCTGCTTATTCCTGCTGCTAAGGCTTTGATTTATGGAAAGTGTTTTCAGAATGTTGCAAAATTGCTAGCAGGCATGATGATATCAGTTAAATCACTAAGAAGCTCTATAAAAACCTTTTAATGTACTAGATGTTCCCCAGACAATCTAGGATAAACAGAATATTGTATTTTAAGATGTAAAACATTTTTTAAAGCTGATAATTAGGTAGCATTTGGCACTAAAAGATACTCACTTAAGGAAGTAAGTAAGGATTCGGATTTAATTTTGAATTCTTAATATCAAAAGTGCTGCCTTCTTTAGAAGATATTTGGTGCTTTCTGTGCATGAAATGATGTAAAAGTTGTTGAGTAGTAATACAAATTTCATTATAGTTTTGTAATAGTTTATAATTTCATGTAAAATAGTGCACATTGTTTGTATACATCAGATAAGCACTTCATTTGTACTAAAGATTTCTTCAGTGTCTTTATTGTGTCAAATCATTAAGACACCCCTACCAGTATTAAATTTGAATATTTTTATAAATATTATTTAAAGTTCAGTGATTATCTATAGAAAGAAGCTCTGCTTTTTTACATATTTATTATGTACTTAGGATTTGACCATAAAAGGTACTCAGCTCCTTTGTGAAGAGACTGAGAGCCCCCACTTTGAATTGTAGAAAGCCAATGCTTATCCTGTTTAGGACTCAGACACTTAATCATTAAATAAACAGCATCAAAATAAAATCAGAAGTAATTTCAGAGATTACACAAGCCCTATATGATACACTGCTTGATTAAAAGTAGTGAGGTTTGACAGACAAACAGATTTAATGTCAGCATCATTTGTGGTGACAGCCAATGGGAGATTAGAGGAAAATGTATGAAATTGTGGTAATAATCAGATCAAAAGTCTAATTATAAAGGAGACTGTAGCAGTGAAGGATGCTAAGACTTATTGGTTAAATCACTGGTACCCATCAAGTTAAATATATATCAGTTTCATTAATTGGCAACCACAAGAAAAGTGTTCTATATTCAGGGTGGTGATGATTTTGATATAATCCACCACATTGTGGTTAAGTGTATGATTCATGTAATAAGAAGAAGGTGCCTCCAGGCTATTGTTCCTAGCATGGATTAAAATTTACATATTGCTTCTCCTTATGTCAAAACATCTGGTGCCTGCAAATGCTAACATTTCGTTAAAAAGTTTCACGAGATATGAAAAGTGGATTGGAAACATTGCATGTGAATCATTCAAGCATTATAATGGAATAAGAAGCTGAGTTATGAACTGGCAGATTGAACAGCAGTACAGTCAAAGAGATTCATATGCTTATGAGTTCAAGACAACACTGTATAAGAGGGGGAAATGCCTCAAATCCTAGAAATAACCAGTGAGTTTTTTCAAATGTCACTGAGATACACAATCTTGGTCTTCCCAAACTGCATTTTCCTGCCCAAATAAGATCCATGTATCTAAGCATATGTACCAAAGTGCTAAGATGGTGTTTAATACATACATTTAATTCATGCACTTTAAGATGCTGGCATCCTTACCTGCCATGAAGTTTCCTCAGAAAATTTCATGACTCTTATATTTACTTTTCTATTTTACAGCAGTATATTTCAGGGTTGAATCTCAAAAGATTTCACTGGCAAATTATCTTAATTATCTTGCCTCCTTGGAAAACCTATCAGTCCTTGTAGGTGCTCCTAGACCTAGACTTGAGACCTTTTCCCCTTTGATTTCCAGGTGAGACTTAAGATGTGAATTTTCAGTTATTGAAACTTTGTGGATTTTTTTTTTAATGTTAGGTTGTCAAGGAAGCTACACATCACAGATTGCTGTGATTAGCAGGTACATTACTGTTGGCACCTTTCCTCTACGTGAAAGGAGGCAATAAACTGTTTTCTGTGAAGGGCCATGATTCAAGCGATATCTATTAATTTTCTTGAATCAATGCATAAATATTCCTAGATGGATATTTTGCTTGCAAAAAGGAACTATTCGAAAAGTAGTGGCTCCCCAAAGTGCTTTTGAATTTTTAAAACATACCCCTTGGATGAGAAATTTACTTTCAGGCTTCAGGAATTCTAGAAGGTAACATTTATGTGGACTGTGTCACCCCACAGTGATACCTCCGGGATGTCTCAGGACCACGTTTCTGTGAAACTGAGGCAGCAGTGACAGCATTCACTCCATTCTGCAACCAGTCCCACTGCCAGCAGATTCCAATGAACCAAGCCTCTGGTGGTGAGCCCCACGGTCCCATCTCTCTAGGGAAGGACACCTTTTCCCGGTGTCACTTTCCATCTGGATTTCGTCTTCAGATGGCTGGGCACAGGGCTCCTCATCATCCTGCCTCAGATCCAGAGCTGGGTCACTTTTTAACCCTGCTGACATCCAACAGGTTCAAAATCTGTAAGTATAATACTGACATTACACAATCTGGTATTGGCACATGATTGCAAGCCAGGATTTGGCAACATGAGCTCTTCTGCAGACCTCCCAGATTTCTGAGCCCAAGGAAATTTGAACAACAGGGCTGCCAAAATCTCAGACCAAGAGCAATCCCTCCTAAAAACCTGTTGAGAACATTACTATTGTTAATGGTGGTTAACAGGTGTTTTGGTTGGTTTTTATTTTTAAGCATTTTACCGAGAAATATGTTTGTACATTGTATTTACTTGTAACAGACCTGTCTTCCATTCCCAAGGATTCCCAATTTGACAAAAACCTTTTAGCTAAAGTATTTTACATACTGTTCCAGGAGTAGGTTGACTTAAAGGAAATGTTTCTTTTTAAAACATAATGTGACAACCTTAGAAGTTCCTAATATACTATTTTTTATATTAATTATTTTTCTGTGACATGTGCACCTCCTGTCATGATTAGGGAGAAGGACCTCCAGCAAAAAAAAAATAAAATTGTATTTCTACAGAGTGACTTGTAAGGTAAAGGGAATAACAAAACTAATTGTAGAAATATCATTCCATCATTTCCTCTGGAAAATGGTTTTTACTGTAAAACACTTAATATACACAGCTGGCTTGTTATAAAAAATAAAACCAAACTGACACAAAGCAATTTAGTCTTACTGCAAAGTAAAGTAAGCATGGTCTGCTTTAAGCATGGACCAGAGAAGTGACTCCTGCAATAAGCACCCAAGGGGCAGTGTGTCCACTCGGAAATTTACACTCCAAATTACATTAAATTTGACTTGCTCTTTTGCAGTGGGCAGATAATCCTTTGGGCAAGTGAAAGCAAAACATGAGACAAGTGAAGTTAAGGAGCATGGAAAATGAAAGAAGGGGCACTCTTGATCCCAAAATGTCACAAATGGGATTTGGTACACCCAAAGGAAGGTCTCTGCTGAAGGGCAAATATCAGCCTGACAAGCAGGCAGAGGAGTACCAGGCTGGGCTCTGGCAGAACCTGTCCCTTCCCAAGGGAAAAGGGAGCTTATTTCAGGGTACTTGCAGCTTCCAGCAGGCTAAGTACCCCTTCTTGCCCACTGTTCACATTATTCTCTCCCTCCTCAAACCGTGCCTAATTCTGAAACATAACAAATAAATTCTCCCCTCCCTTTTTACTGCACTTCCCCACCAAGAGTCTGGTGAAAATGTGAGCAGCCTCAGTTCCTGCTGCTTCTCAGGGACGAGCTGCAGCTCCAGGTGAACCTGCTGGACCAGTCAGTGGTTTAACAGGCTGGAAGCTCTGAAACAGTGCCAATACATTACTGGTGACAAGTATTTATGTGATTATTTTAAAGGCCAGAATGGGTTTTTACATATCTTGATGTTACAAGTTACCAAGCATGGGAAAAAATAAACATATTTGCCCTTTAAGCCTTGTTGTTTCAGAAGAGCTAATTACATTTTGATGTAATTAGGGTATTGTAATCCAGTAATAAATAGATATTTGGTTCCCTCAGACCCCTGAAGTCCCAAACTGAATGTTTGTCGTCTCCAGCCACTCTTATTATTGCAAGAAGGTGCACATGGCTTGCTGATAACCTTGCTGGTGTAACCAGATTTTGCATTAACTGAGGATTTTCTTCTAAATAAGGGTTCATGCTTGCACTATCAAAATTATTTTTTGGATAGTTAAGAAAAATATGGTTATTACTGCAACCATGACCCTCATGCCCCGTTTTGAATAGTGAAGTAACACAGAGAACGAAGTAAATTTCTCATTAAAATATTTGCAAAAATCCGCCTATTTTGACTTTCTTCTTTAAAGCCCATTTCCTGAAGTGATGTCTGAAATCTGAATACTGGCTATGAATCACTTTGTCTTGGAGAACTAAGTTCTTAAGCAAACTGAGAGCAAGTGATTCGAGACTACTCAAGACTGTTTCAGTGAGATGGTAGCTTTTTAATTTTCTTTCTTTCTTTGCTTAAAGTGTTTCTGCTAGATGCCAGCAGCAGCCAAAGAATTTAAAAGTAGAAACAGAGACAGTGATGTGATTTACAGCCAAATCAGACTTCTGTATATACTCTGAAATACGGACACAGATTTTGTGTACAGCAATAATTAAGGTCCTAAGTGTCCTCCTCAAATTCAGTCTGCTGGGATGTGGAGGTAAGGTGTTAATCTGAGAGCAGCACAAGTAACTGATCTTATAAAAACCACTGTAGCTGTATCACACTTTCCAAGACTTGTTTCTTTCCTCTTTTATGAAGTAACTTCATGAACGTCACATTTCTATTCCATTATTAGAGGACATCTGCTATCAGGAAGGCTGTGGAAACCCTGTTCCCATTTAGTGCAAGGCTGCATTATCTCCTTTGTCTATAAAATGCAGGCATACTTAGGTCTGTATTATAAATAATAATACATGTATGCAATGGATGATTCTAATGATGTAGTTCAGTTTCAGGTTTTTACTGCCATTCATAAACTGCTTCAGCAGACTTCTTGTAATTTATGATATCAATAGAGCCCCTTAAATTACATCCTAGATTCTGCCATGTATTGCCCTATGAAAGAAAATGGCTTTGTATCCAATATCAGTGTAAGAGGAGTGCTAAAGGGAGAATGAACCAAAAGTCAAGTGCCCTTTATTGAGAGCGAAAATTGCCTTCATGGTGTGCAATATGTGAGAACTGAACACTTGAAAACAACTGCTGTAATCCTCACCTTAACTGTTTGCTTTGTAGCTTCGTGGAACTCCCTAACACTGGTTTGTGATAAGCTTGTCAGAGTCACAAGAAAGGTGAGTGTATCTTTCACTGCGCTGTACTTTTTGGACCCACAGCTTTTAACTCTGAGAATGTCAGGGTCAAAATAGCCGCTGAACATTTGTGAATTGTCCAGCCTGATTAAGGATCTTCTATGTCTTGCAGGGACTGTCTACCATGCCACGACCTGTTGGGGGGAAGCAGAGCTCCCAGGCTGAAAATATTAGTTGTGAAGCCCATGCTGCCCAGAGTAGTGATGGCACTTGTAAAAGAGCCAAATATTCCTGGCTGTAGCATGAAACTGCACTGACAGTTTTGAGTATTTCCAGTCTTGACCCATGCACAAGTACAAGTTGTCTTGTCTGCCTTTGTTAGGCAAGGGGATAAATCCCAATGCACCCATTAGAAGATGGATCACAGCATGGTAGGCTATTGCCTCCACAGATTTTTTTTCCCTTTATTCGTCTTCCTCCTGTAAAACCCTCTAAGGAGGTCAAGAACTGCAGGTGGTGAGGGGACTCTTCAAAACTAGCAGAGGGAACTGGCCAATTTAGCACTGAGTTATTTTAATTCAGGTGCTTTCTTCTTCTGCAATGTGTAAACCTTCCTTGAGCAGAGGACTCCTGGGGGTTGTGGCTGGAGGGGATCCATTACTGTCTTGGCTCCATCAAAGCTCTTCTGGGGACAGGAAGGTGATGTGGAGGCACTGAACCTTGCTGGGGGACAGCTCATGTGGTTCCCCACCACATGAATGCTTTTATTCCTGTCTAAGGAATTATATATCACTGCTAAAAATCAACAGAAAATGAAGTTTTACAGAAGATATACTTACAGAATCAGACAAGCTTCTGATTTCAGAACTGCAAGCACATTCAGCTTTCGTGTTTCAACAACAAAAGCCATTTGTATAAGATATTAAAGCAGGTCAGAAGAAATACTATAGCCAGGATACTGGCCAAAATATTTGAAATGTTGATAAGATTTTTAGTGGGTTATTTTTACTATTCGCACGTACTTCTAGGTTTTCAAAATATTTAAATGGAGTTTGACCTTGACTGTTATCTCTGTGGAAAGACAACTTTAGAGGTGTTCTTTTGCACAAGGTGGAAAACACAAGCTTAGCAGATTTTATATATGGAGGCAAAATCTTGTAGTTTTCAAGGCGTTCAGCTGATATTGGAGGGGAATAATCAGATTCATTTTGTCTAAACGACAAAGGAGAAATGAAGAAAAGACTTGTTATGAACATCCCACATAAGTTTGAAAATGCTTTGTCTTGGTCTGAACTTTGAGTATTAAATATCCCTACACCTTGAGATCAAAATGCAGCAGAGGCAAACAAGATATGCCATGTGAAAATGTCTTGGCTTTTTAGACAGCACTCTAATCCTATTGTACCTAACAATTTATATAGTGGAACATATCAACTCATAGGAATGTTATCTACACTACTTTTTATTGCTTTTACTGTTTTATTTCTTTTTTTTCCCAATGCAATTTAATTCTAGTGGCACTGTGTAATTTTCATCAACAAAAGAAATTGAATGTATACAGTAGAAAATGGTTCCTGTTTTAAAATGCTCTAACCTGTCAGATATCCATTAATCTATATATATTCCATGTAGGAAGTAGAAAGCAATATGAGTTTTCACATTCTTTGTATTTAATATTTACCTGTGGGCATGTATAAAAAAATTCTAATAAATCCACAGCTACTTACAATTTACAGAATGGGACTAATACTGGTAGTTGATCCTAAACTGACACAAACCAGATATTCTCTTAATGTTACTCTAAGGAATTTTAAACTGACTCTGTTAAAGCCAAGGTTATTTGCCTTGGGGATGCCTAATGGAAGGGTTATTATAACACTGTCCACAAATAGGTGTCTTGAGAGAGCCAGGGCCATAATACTTCATTGACAGCTAATAGATTGTGCTATTGCTGTATCATAGTCATCTTTAAGGCCAAAGGTCACACCTCTTCCTTAATATTTAAATAAAGATACTTGACTGGAGCAGAAAACAGCTTATTGCCAGTGATGGCTGCTGCTCAATTTACAAGAACCTTTACAAAGTCATGCTAATTCCTGGCCTCCTTAGAATGCACGATAACCTTTCATAAATCCATCTTTTCCAGATGTCCTTGGAAATGACAGTTATAAAACTACAAATGATTTGTAATGCAAAATGGGACTGACAGACTTGGAGATTAGTTCTCAGTGTACTAAAATGACTAAAGACTATCCCTAACAGAAGACTTAAACTGCATCAGTAAGTATCTGCCAAAACAGCTCATGAGTATCTTCAACATGTTCAGTAAAAGCTGGAAAATAAGGAATCCTGATGATTGTAATATGACAAGTGGCAAATTTCCCTCTAAGGGTCTCAGAACAGAACTTTGTGTCAGTGGGTCACTCTGGAAGGCAGATTTTGAATTGCTCATGCTTCCAATTCAGCATTTCATTTGTCTGTATCTTCTCATTCATGAATAGGACTTTTCATAAACCAAACATAATTTTTAATGAGATGAAATTCTATTTACATTTACACACATCACAGTTCAAATTTATTATACAGTGTATTTAAATTTAGAAAGTGCTGCTGGAAATAAATTTTTGTTAAAAAAGAAATACTCATTCCACCTTTAGGGAGAATACCCTCTTCAAGTTTTGAAAGTATATATATAACTAAGGTTTCTGAGTTTCATTAAAATGCACTATAATTTATATTTATGAATAATTTTGTTTTCTGTTACTACAGGGGAAGCTTTATAATACAGGAAAAAAAATTAAATATACCTGTATAAAGATCCATGAATTTTCAATAATTCTAGCAGTCTACAGAAATCAACAGAAATAACAGTTGTTGTTGCCTAGAAATGCAGTCTTCTACCTAAGGCAAAAATTACTTTCTAATACTAAGAAAATTTAGGAGGAGACAAACCCAAGTCAGATAAAGCATTAGGGTGACAGCAACAGCTCATGGAACCAGCTGTAGGAGAGCAACCTCCATTATGGCTTCTACTCATGACCCTTTGATTTCCTCTCCTAGTTCCAATGTACTGGCTCACTTTTGTTCTCAGATCCTTTGTCTAAAAGACTGTAACCATGGGAAGCATTAATTTTTGGAACTTGGAAGAATTCATTGAGTAAATGAAGTAGTAGATGAAGTAAATAAGAAATGTTATGCATCAGGTTAAGGATGTATGTTATTACTAAAGTAATTTTGTTCATCTTTTCATATTGTTAAATCTACCTAGAAAAATAATATATATTAGAACAAATCACATAGATTAATTGGTCACAAATGTGTTCCTAGCTTTTGTTCATTTGGGAATTAGTTCACATTCCTGATTTCTATGGTGGTATTTGTAATTTCCAAGTTTTATATGGATTATCAAAACATATTTGAGCCAATTGTCTGTTCTCACATTTTTCCTCACATGCAGTTTTTCTTTCATGCCAAAAATTGTTTGCCAAGATATAATGATTCTTGCTCCCATACTGAATTAGTGAAAATTATTAATCAGTCACTCTGTAGTTTACGAAGAAAAGCTTATTCATATAGATATTAAGGAATGGCATTAATAAAGAAATCTGTTTGAAAAATAACTCTTCAGCTTTCAATCTATTGCTTGTGAGCCATGACCTTATTTTTCTCCCAGCTCTATTTTGTTTATTTTCATAAAAACATCTGATTTTGTATGCGAAAGCTCAGACACTATCTCTGTGATGCCACCTGTTACTATGAGTCAGGGAGGTAAGGGAATAAAGCCTGTGCAGAGATGCCTTTGCCCCATCTTTTCTTTTTATGGCTTGTGGTGTGAGTATGGGGGATGCTGTGTGCAGGGCCATGACCTGGATTCGACGATCATCGTGGGTCCCTTCCAACTCAGCTTATCCAGTGCTTCTGTGATTTTATGATTGTGTTCCTCCAGCTGGGAGGTCTTTTCTCAGCTGTCACTATTCATTCTCACTGCATGTCCTTTCTCCACTTGTCTGGGACCTTCCAGCTTGCCTCCCCACACAATTTATTGCAAACCATAGCTAAACCAACAATGCCAAGAGGAGAACGACATGGATTTTGACAAGTGCTCTCAGTGTCTGAGGACCACCATGAATTTGGCAGGGATGTGCATGTTCATGAAAGGAAACTACATGTGTGTTGGCATAACCTTGTTTTTAAAATAGCTCCAGGAGTCTGAGATGAAGCCACACTTCAGACATTGGTAGTCACTCTTCAGGGTTCTTAGCAGGAAATCCACTAGTGGGCTCAGGTGCAAGGAAAACCAGGTTCACTTGAGTGAACCCTGTACGGGCTGTAGTGAAGGTGAACAGCATTAACCTCAGAGACAGCCACATACACCTTGCAAGCAAATGTCTCACTGCTGAGGTGCAGGCATGTGAAGCATGTACAGACCAGGGAGACAGAGGAGCAGAGGGTTGTGAATGCCACAAAATGTTGCCCAGATGTTTAAAGATATTTTTAGGTGCACAGTAACACTAACATAAATTTAATGATTACTGAGGAATTCTTTCATGTTTACACTGGAATATTTGTGTCTGGCAGTTTTAATAGTGATAAAAAGGACAAAAATATTTTCTAAGTGTTATCCCTGATAATTCAAGTAATGATGAGGTACACACCCAAAATGTATACTCCTTTCCATATTCCTCTGATTTGAGAGAGGTAAGAATAGAGTGTTTACCTTTATACACGTTTAAGAAAAATGTACCCAAAAAGTAAGAAAAGTAACTCTCTGATATTTTAAGTTTACAAAGTTCTATCTGTTTGTATTGTCAGAAAATGAAAAATAAAAGTATGAAAAAATACCACAATGAATGAATGCTTTGGTTTGGGATTCCTTAATTCCGGAAAACAATCTCTGAACTTGCCACATGTACTTGGAGATTAAAAAGAAAGGGAGGGAGTATTGGATAGCTACATATGAAATAGTTTTACTCTGCCAACCTGTTCTAAACCTATAATTCAATTTCAGTTAGAAAATTGAAACCATGTGCCTCTTTGTTGAAATGATTGATAAATTGCACTCGATTAACCATTTTCTTCCTGCTCATCCCCAATATGGTCTTTCCTCAATTTTTAAACATTTTTTCAGGACTAGCAATGAATCTTTTCATGTTTAAAAGATCAGCACATATTTTATGCACAAAGATTGCAGAGCCAAATAAATTTCTGCAGTAGACCACCTCCAGCAATAGTCTAAATAATATTTAGAGAGGAGTCCACCTACAGAGGAAAAGTAGCCCCAACACCTATCTGATCAGAGATGATGAGGCAATGATGATGAAGTTATTCACTAAAGTAGACTCTGTAGTTCTTGTGCCATAAGCAATATATTCAAGGAACTGATTGATAAGACTTGTTTTCATGCAATAAACATTTGAAGGATTAAAAAAGAAAATTGAAGATACACCATGTAAGAGTAAATGTGATCAGAACACAAAAACAGGTGGTTGAGAGGAGATAATACAGCATATGAACTATACCATTAACTTGTCTTTTGTCTTCCAAAAGGAAAGAGAAACAAAGTAAAAAAAAAGAAAAACAATGTTTTACTCCCTTTTTAGTGTCCTTGCTAACTCAAACCACTAAGTACTTGTTTACTCAGTGATGTACTATTGTCACCTAGAAAACAAAGCTATATGAATAAACTTTATGCTATTAAAATGGAATCTATTGGAAAAGATAAATGCTCTCATTGCAAATTCCAAGGTGCCAGTTGTCTGATTCATGGGCTTGCTGAAATACCCACACACAAGTAAGAAGTGGGTCATCTTGGCAAATTGCTGAGAACTGTTGGTAAAATTCCTGAAAGAACTGTGAATAACCTTTGTGATGAACGGGGTCGAGAAATCTCATCATCTTCATGTATCTGAGGACAGCTTAATTAATTCAAATGAAGAAATTAAAGGTATATGAAGGGGATTAAGGCAAAAGCTGAAAATAAAAATAGATCTGCAAAATGTTAGATCTCTCCTAGCCTCAAAAGAGATCAATTAAATCTTTACAAGAGAAAAGGCACTGAAGAGGTCTCCTGTGAAGCCAGCAAAAATCTGAAGTGTAATATTTTGGAAACACCATAAATTAAGAAGAATACAATGTGTTATTTTTATATGCTGCAGAACTCCACAGCTCCACCTCCTTTTCCTCTTAAAAATGCTACCCAAGTAGCTTAATACTCAAAACTCTTTGACAGAATGTCCTGGATTTTAACACTTTCTGCATTACAGAAATACACATGGTATTTTCCATGTCTGCAGCAGTTCCAGAAATCAGTCCTTCAGTGTAATTGTTATCCATAAATCAGAGAGGAGTGATTGATTCCTTTGTAAATTATGTGTACCTCATGGCAGACTGGCTGGTAAACATTGTGATAGTAAACAGGCCTTCTCTTTATACCTGTATTTTTGAGAGCCCTGCACAAAGAGTTTAAATTTCTGATTAACTGCTTGCTCCTTCTCTAATTAGCATTAACACTAAAAACACTATTCACTATTCATATTTGCTCATCTCCTTATCTTAGATTAACCACTGTTTAATATGTGGTTAAAATTATTCTGCACATCATCAATGATCTATGTGAAACAGCACAGAGAACAAAAGAAGCTTAATCTTCCATGAAGCTTCAGTCAAGTGAAACTGTACATAATCCAGAGACAAGTTTCTTTTTGATAACCTGCACTTAATACACAGTGCATGTCCCCTCTCTGTCTCTGCCCTTGCATTATTTTGAATCTGCTTATTAAAACAAAAAATAGCTCTGATTATTATTATTATTATTAGCATTTTGGTAGATTTCACACACTTTGGGCCTAATTGTGCCAACTCTTTGCAGTGGGTGGCAGCTGAGCTGTGCCATGGATACGCCATGCTCACAGACATGTCAGCAGCAGGATCAGTACACCCAGAAAGAAAGAAGACTTCGTGAGACGAGACTTTCAACAGTAACCATAGCTGCAAATGCCTTGAGACAAATAGTTGTCATTTGGGCTGCTAAGATGAAAAAAAAACTGAAAAAAATAAACAAGATGCCTCCCATAAACAAGTAAAGGAACAGGATATAAATACATGGAATTATTGTGTGACAGCACATTCTTATTAGTAAGAACCTAAGTTGCGTCACTAAGAATTTTTCCAAATTCCTCACTGAAGTGGGTCAGAGGTCCCAATAAACAGGAGCAATAAACAACCCAAATTTTCTCTGACTTGAAATATTTTCTATTTAAAAAAGTCACACGGGATTTATAGCAACTTTAATTTCTAACGCCACATCCCTCGGTGCACTGCTACACGAGGCGGTAAATTAAGGCCTGGAACGGAGAGAAAGGCACTTTTGTCCCTCTACCCTGTGGCAGCAGCGGGATGCCGGTGGGCATTCCCGCACAGGACCGCAACCCTTTCCCGGCAGCCTTCCCTCGGCACGGGAGAGCTCCGCGGCTGCGGCAGGCGCGGGGCGGGTCGCGGAGCGGCGCGGCTCCGGCTGGGGCACGGCGGGGATTGCACGGGGGCTGCGGAGTGCGGGCCGGGCCGGGCCGGGCCGGTTCGGTTCTGCTCGCAGCGAGGCGGAGCGGTGCATTCGCGCCGTTCGGTCCGGTCCGGTCCGGTCCGGTCCGGTCCGGTCCGGTCCGGTCCGGTCCGGTGCGGTTCGCAGCGGGCCGTGCGGGGCCGTGCGGGACAGCCGGAGCCGGCGCTGCCCGGCGCGGCGCTCCCGGCGCTAGAGGTCGCTCCCGTCCCAGCTTTGCGGCTCCCGAGCCCGGTAATTGTTTTACTCAGAGGAACAATTCTGCCTTTTCGATGGGAATGCCTCATTTTAAGCGGTGTGCTAGAGAAAGATAGAGTGCCTCCTTAGCTTGTTCTCCTGCGGATGAGTACAAGTTGGGTTGACTGAATGAATCATCCTGGATATTTTAATACACAATGAATATACTTTGGCAGAGGTGTTTGAGCTTTCACCTTGGCTTTGGAAAGGTTGATAGTTTGACCAGATAAGACAATATGCCCTGGTAAAAACGGGCCTTACTATTGAGAGAAAGGCAGCATGAAACTTGAGACTCCCATGAGGACACCTAGAATGTGGTATAAACTTACATTCCATAATTGCAAATGTGAACCCTTTTACAGTAATTTTTTTTTTTTTTTTTTTTTGGGGGGGGGGGGTGTGGAGGGAATAAAAGCATATTTTTCCTTATAAGTTGGCAGTAATTCTGTGTATAATTACTTCCACTTTCTCATACATTTTTCTTTAAATAAAAGTGGGATATTAACTATAGTAGTAATTTTTTAAATTGTAAAATTATTATGAAAAAAGCCCTATCAAACTTCTTTGTTTACCATGTTCTTACTGTTTTCAGTGCTTGTATGATGTTGCTTTCCTTACACTTCCTACACAGATAAGGCAAAACACTATCCAACTCACATAATGTTATGTTAATGAAAGCAAAGGCCATGAAGCAAACTGAACAAAATGCAAACACAACCCCATCCCCATGATAAAGGCAAATTATATTTGAAGAAAGCACAGCAAAGCAAATTGATGTCAGCTATAAGGGGATATAAAGATCCATGGGATACAAAGAATTTTCTGATTTCCAAGGCCAATAGAGGAAGACAGGTGGAGAGAATCTTCTTAGCATAGGGTGGAGAATGTGGGAGGTAAAGAAGAACAGACTGCAACAAATCACTGACAGTAACATGCTGAAGGAAGTCAGAATAAGGGAGGTGATTCCTGTTAAACAGAGAAAGAAACACTGCAACAGTGGGGAAAAGAAAAAGGGATTTGAATTACCAGTAGTAGGTTGATTCAACCTGGCTGAAACTGGGACACAAAAAGAAGCCAGAATACTGTATCAAAAAGTACTGTGAACTGAGCAAGAAAACAGGTAAGAAAATGTTATGGGGCCATAATCATACCATTCAGGCTATGCTGGAAGAATTCAAGGTGAGGTCCATTTCCTACTAACAAATGATAAGTAGAGTTACAGTGAGAGTACATACTCCCACAATGTCTTATTGGGATTGTTAAAATGTTAGTGTAGGTCTGGATTCTGATTTCACTTATGCTACTTTCACTGTAGTGCAGCTGGAAATCTCACTGGAGTTACTACTTATTTACAGTCGTGTGAGATCCCACTCAGAATTTTAAAAAGCAAAGAGGTTCTCAGTATTCCTTTTATGATTCTCAATTGCTTGTTCAGTGACAAAAAAATCTTTCTCTTAAAGATTTTAAAGGGCCTTATTTTCAATTTCCAGCTTCATCTCCCTCACTGTTCCCAAATTTCCAGAGTGCATGTAGAATACTATCTGCCCAGTTTTGTCTTGTGTTACTCTGTTTGTCTAAGCACATAAAACTGGGCAGGTACTAAGCAGTAGAAAATCATGCACTCATAATTCTTAGTATACTTGTGGTGTTCAAATCTTTAATAGACCAAAAGACCAAAACCTGCACTGTGATACTCCTACTGCAAAGCTTTTGCAGAGGCAGACACCCTGACCAGGCTCTGGTAGACTGATACACATTGTGAGGCTGGTGACCTACTTTATTGAAGCTGCTGGCTCCTGGTGGGACACTGTTGCTTCATTACTGCAGAACGGAACTGAATTACGCAGCTGCCAACTTGTGTGCTTAAATTTCAAGTGAAAAAAGAAGTATATTTTTGAAATCAGAGAAGACAACACAGAGAGTAAAATCACTACCTTGCAGAAGAGCATGATCACTAAACTTGGAGCTTTCCTGAAGTGAGCATCTTGACTCAGTGTGGAGAGGTAAATCCCTCCTTCCCTGACTAATGGAAATCCTGTGAGACTGAGAAGTTTGCATAGTTCTCTGAGCCTAGTGCCTCCATTACGTAGGAGGGAAGTGGTTTTAAGAAACCTTCTTCATCTTCTCCTTCTGCATGAGGAGGTCATTTTTGTTTTGAAATCCTGGTAGACATTTGATGCAGTTAATTTCACCATCATTTACAGTAGTTCCACACGGATCATTGTAGCCTGAGGGCTATCATTACTGCTAGGGCTTACAGAAGGGGAAAGAAAGACCAGATTCATTATTCATTTGTACTGAAGGGGAGAGGGAATGAATCCAGAGAGACCGAGTGGTCACACACAGAATCCTGTTTTCCCCATTCACAGTGTGTCCACCGGGCTATCCTGCCTTTGGCATGCATCAGGGATAAGAAATACATTAAGTACAAGTGTCTGCCCAATAGGCTGTGCAGCTCCAGCCCATCTCCTGGGGCAGAGCACACCCACTACTGTTTCGGAGCAGGGACTGCAGAGTGATGGCAGAGGCTGAGAGCCCAATGCTTTCCTGTCGGGGCAAGCTCCCAGCCTAGAAATGATGGGGAAGGGCGTCCACGTCTTCAGCCAGAGCTGGACACAGCTGCCATGCTGACACAGAGAGAGCAGCATTTTCTTCAGCTCATGACCCACAGTATTGCCCCTTATTTTGTCTCATAAATCCATTGCTGTTAACTGCTGCATTAAATAGACTCATGACCTTAATATTTTTAGTTCATCTTTTCCTGGACTCTGGCTTGGCTATTACTATAAATTAAGAGAATAAGAAAGCATTGTATTTGCTCTGGAAGTGTCCTTGTTCTACAGACCCCTCACCTGCTATCAGCAGTAGCTACAGCTTTGAATGAGCCTGATTCTGTGATTTCCAATGTTTTGGGTTTAGGGTTTTTTGGGGGTTTAGGTTTTTTTCTATATTCACATAGGGCAAAATATACCTGGTCAGCATGGTGGGTTTATAGATGATGTTCTTTAACAGCAAAGAATGTTAACAGTGCTGACCAAACTGTTATCCTACGTTACCTTTTTTGGGAAGATATTTCTCTACATATTGGTCCCCACTAGGGTTTCTATGCTGCTTTTCAGTTGGATGTTTCTTGGAATATTAGGCCCCACAATGGCTTTGGTGGAGATTTCTGGGAAAGACTGTAACTGTCAGTGGTCAAGGAGGGCTTCTGAGAAGACCCTCGTGAGCTACACTAAGTTACTTTATCCACAGTAGAAGGTAGGCCTTCTCTCCAGTTGCTGTGGAGAACATGTGTTGACTGCAGACATGTCTGCATTTTCTAAAACAAAAAAAAAAAAAGGAGAGAGATGTTTGCAAACTAAAATCCTCAGATGAGAATGGTACTGGGTAGGGAAAAACATACTTGTATTTTGATGCACAGGAATCAGTTCCAGAGGCTTAATGTTCTTTAGGAAATCGTGGTGCTTTCAGATGCAAGCTGGTGGTCTACTCACTGCTGTATGGAATTTCTTCTTTTGGCATTGGTTTGGCAGGATCAGGTCAGGTATTCTTCAGTGACTTTCTTATTGAGATATGGGCTAAGCTCTACAACTACCAGCCTAGAAAAGAGAAAATGTGTCTAGAAACTTCTTTGCCTGGGAAATACTAGATGTAATAGGCCATGTGTAACCACCAAAGGTCCAGAATCCAATACCTATGGAGAGCTTGAGACAGAGTCCACCTTCTTCCCATTAGCTGAAATTGTTACAAATTTTCGCACTAAAAAAGAGTAGATTTTGTCATTGACATTCATTCTTAGTGGAAGCTGCCATTCTGCCTCTGCAAAGCAGAATATTGCCTTCTGGTCACACAGTTAGGATTTTGCAGCAGATTAGAAGGATTTTGAACTTTGTAACTCTGCTTCACAAGGGTGTTAACACCAACTATCAGTCCGTTTATGTACAGGTCTGAAGAGGTAGTAAGAGAATAATATTACAGCTGAGATCCACTGTATAAGGAAAACAAAATTCTTATGATATTAATTCTGACTTAAAAGAAGCATTTGGAGATGGTTTATTTCCCTGTATGAATTGTAATATGGAGACTCCTCACCCATCACATTTGTATTGTTTTCATGTTTGGGATATTATCAGCCTGTTGGGTTGGCATTAAGTTTATATTTAAAGATAAATTTAAGAAGGAAAGAGAATCAGACAAAATGAACTGCTGAATTGCTATAGAAACATCTCTTCAGTTTCAATTCAATTGAAAAATGTGTAAAGAATGCCAGAATACTTATTTAAACTGTGGATATATGTCTGCACATTTCTTGGCACTGAGCTTTCAAAAAACTCATTGTCAGTAGCCATCTGATACATAAATGGCTTTGTTTACAGCAAAATGCTGGCATAAATAAATAGGAATATTGAACCAGAACAATTGCCTTTAGCAGCCAGTGCTGTAAATCATACACAAGCTGTCATCATGAGTTGAAACACGTCTGCATACTTAGTACCATGTTTAGCTTGCTTAATCAGAACAATATGTAAACCGTTAGTGCATGAGAGCTTGCCAAGACAGAAATTATTTACAAGTTGCATTTTGTGTTTGTGAAAATTTTTAACAGAGGAGAGGAGAGGAGAGGAGAGGAGAGGAGAGGAGAGGAGAGGAGAGGAGAGGAGAGGAGAGGAGAGGAGAGGAGAGGAGAGGAGAGGAGAGGAGAGGAGAGGAGAGGAGAGGAGAGGAGAGGAGAGGAGAGGAGAGGAGAGGAGAGGAGAGGAGAGGAGAGGAGAGGAGAGGAGAGGAGAGGAGAGGAGAGGAGAGGAGAGGAGAGGAGAGGAGAGGAGAGGAGAGGAGAGGAGAGGAGAGGAATTTGTTTTGGTATTATAAAAATTACATTAGTTATAGTAATAAAGCAAACACAAAATGTTTTCCTTGACAATACACTATCCCAGTTATGTAAATCAGAAGAGTCAGTGAAGCTGTATATACCAACCATAATTCTACCTATTAAGTTTTTACTTTCACTTAAATTAAGAGGAATATAAACAAATAGTTAAAAGCCACATGTATTTTCAGCTTGATTCCACTCATCAGACTGTAATGCCTTAATGATATATATTCTGACCCCAACAGTCCTTTAACCTGTGGGTAGGTCTAGCCTTTAAAGAATATGTACACTGGAGCAGATTCTCAGCTCTATAGACTGGATGTTTGATCTGAATTGCTGTTACTTTAGTTTGTATTCCCAAGTCTTTGTTTACAAGAAACACTAAAATCCTTTTATTTAACTGAGAGTAATAGGAAGCATGAGCTGCCCATGTTCCTCTCTGTCCAGCCTGATGTCACCTTGAACACTGTCCCTGATTAGGCATTGGTATATGGATTTACCTGGAGACCCTTGTGTTGCTGGTGATGGGACCCCTTAATAGGGAAATACCTCCAGTGACATAAGATTGTGTCTTTAGCATTGCTGGGGGATGAAGATAAGGACTAAGTGGGCTATTAGCAGCAATGCATGAGACAAAGTGTGTCTACAGAGATTCTGATGGCCTTCAGAATCTGTTAAAGGCTTAATTTGCTGCCAGAATCATATGGCCCTTGTTTCAGGTAGGGGTTGTTTTCCCAGGAGATGTAGCAATGCTGCAGCCAGGCTATGGAGCAGGCCTGTCACTGGTAAAGCTGTGCAGATAAAAATGGACAAGAGACATCCATCCCGCATATTCAGGCTGTGCATCAGCTGCTGAAGAGGGAGAGCCAATATCATCTCCTTTAGGGATGGCAGGGTCAATGATATGTCCTAGTTCAGCCTTTGGAGAAGCAACATGTGTTCCTCTGCACAGCCATCCAGGTCAACCAGAGGAAAGCAGCATTCATGCTTCAGATTGGTTTTTCTGGTATTGGAGCTTGGAGAGAAGCGTGAGGAAATGAGATGAAACTTCCCTGCAGTTGTCTGCTGCACAAGGACCAGGCATTCATCACTACACAAAATACTATGATCAAGAATACAATTTCCACTGCTATGTGACCTGAAGAAACTTTCAATAACCACTCTCATTTTCATATGATAATTCTCACTGTATTTTCATGTACTATAAAGAGACAGAACTTTAGCAAAGATTCCTGCCTTGAGTATTCACTGTTTACAAATCAGATTTTCTTTTGTTTCTGATCATGCTGTTGCAACAGAGAATCCTTTGTAAATCTCTAATTGCTCTGTAGGCCACACACTATCTGATCCTGGTGGTCTATGAAGAACAATAAAAGTAGACTTACAATAGCCTTCTTTAAATAACGCTTGGCACTTCACCATGAACATGCGTGCATTCTGAGGTTTCCATTTATTAAAAATCTAGCACTTTTTTATTGAGAAAATTAATGGTTCAAAATCACAATGAAATACCACTATTACAGCTGATCTTGCCTAGAAAAATATGGCACTAAACATAATGGGAATGAACTGTTCTCTCTCCATTTTGCATACACTGCTGACATCCATATGTGGTGTTACAAAAACTGTCTTTGGCCTTTTTAGAAAAATCTTAATGTGTATTTAAATGAAAACATAAGTGGGTTACAATCCTCTGAAGTACTTTATTCAGTTAACTCTTTTTCTTTCCTCAGTAGAAAGATTTGAATTATTTTATATTGTTTTGCTCCCTGAAAATATCTAGTGTGATTACTATGATGATGCCATTTGTGCCACTCTGGGTACATTTATGTCATATTTCTCATTTATAACTCCTTGTTTCAGATTTTTATGATTAAACCATTAGGAGTCCAGTCCTGTAAAAAAGACTTAGACCCAAGTACTGGGAAAAAATGTATACATGTGCTTAACTTGAGTGCTCAGCATTGTTCTTATAGTACAGTTAAACATGAATTCAATACTATGACCTTCTCTGTTTTGTTAGACAGGCTAACTGCAATGGGACAATTCAGTTCATGGAATTAAGGTTAGGTGTATTGTCTAAGTCCAAAGCTGGAATTTTCTTTGGGATGAAACTATAGGATCTAAAGTTCAAATGCTGACCTAAAGAAAATAATGGAAGCAAATTGTTTCAGTTGTTATGATCTTGCATAAATGAAATATGTGAACTGTGTTATATTAGATGCCTTTTTAGTTTATGAAACAAACAAAAACAATTAAAATTAATTTTTGCAGGACTTTTAAATGCAGAGAAGTTTAAAAGCTATTGTAAAAATACCAGATAACTAGTAATTTTTTCAGCTGGTCATCTACACACAGATACACCCACAACTTTATTTTAAAAATTATGTATTTTGTAACTGCTCACAGATTGTTCTGTATGTGCAGCGGCCAAATAGACATGAAATTCCAAAACTGATTTAATGGAGCAGTTGTAGTCTATTGGGGTTAAAAATCTCCTGTCTACAGCAATTTAAATATGCATTTAAATAATAGCCCATAGTAATTCAAAGAACTCCTATGCTGTACAGAAGAAATAGAATAGTTACTAATAGGAAGTCAGCTAAGTTATCATAAAGGTATTTGAAAAGCCCCATGGCATGTGGGCTCATAGAATGAGGGACAATGCCATGGCAAACCACAGCTCGCTCCTGCCTGGGCTGTCCACTTAGCTTGCAAAGTGGAGATTCAACAGCCAGATTTTTAACCTCCTGCTCACATTCCTCTGTGATTATTCATTCACAAAATGAGTCCTATTAAAACCAAAGGGACTCCTTGGGAGAATAGCATTACTTGCCTGTGGGTAATGGGTTCTTGATTTGACTCCAAGAAAGTAAGATTTAGCAACATTGTGCTGCCCAGCTGTGGTAAAGTGTTTTGGCAAATTGACTTATAGTCTTGGCAAATGAGACATGCTGAAAGGCATTTACACTGTTTCCAAATTAGCACATGCTCGATCATCTCTGTTTACCAAAGAGACTGTCTTCAGTGGGGCAAATATACCAAACAGAAGGTTATAGTCTTTGACAGCATTTGGGGATGCATTTTTCCTAGATTAATATCCCATTTCCTCCTATTTTCTCCTTCTTGATGTATTACATGATTAAATGGCATCTCTGAGCTTCTGTGTATTTTCTGTTCTCATCCATTGAAGTCCTGAGCTTGCTAATAAAGTCACATAGACATCTCACTGGTGTCTCAAAGACACTAGTCACAACAGTAAAGTTATTTATAAGCTTAAACCCATGAAGAATGGTGCCTGTAGGATTAGTGCCCTAATTTAATTTTTTGTTGTTTGTTTAATATTTGAAATTGATTTAAATAGTTTTTGTCATTATGATTGAACACAGGTGAAGAGAACCATTTTTGGATACTTATCTTCCTTTCATCTTTATTAAAGTTTTTCTTCTATTGAACTGGAAAAATATTAAACTTTTCACCTTAAACAGCAGGTTGAAGTATGACACTGTAATTGTAATCCAGATGGGGAACACAAGAAGACGGATAAAAGAAAATGAACTGCAAAGGAGCCCAAGCTGACGAGGTTGACAATGCTGTAATTGTACCTTCAACTTAGTTTCAAGCTGTTTGTTTTTGCAATGAACACAAGTTTCTGTTGTAACATTTTTCTGTACGAAAAAGTATGGCAATACCTTGGTTTCCATGGTGACGTTTTTCTTTTATGTACATATTTATCCTCAAAATCAGGAAGCCCACCCCTTTTTCTCTCTTTTAGCACTTAATAATTGAAATCAAAGCTGATTTATTTTTATGTCAGAGTGTCTTAAACACATTCCTCTATCAGTGAAAACTCCCCCAGTACTACAGTCATTACTGTAAGCCGTTCATTCTAAACACTACTTCAGAAAAAATCCAGGTTTGAAAACTTGAGAGTGCCCTGCCTTTCCTCCCCCAGATTCAAGTGACTCCAGGGGGTATCAGGGCTAAACTTTCAAACTATTTCAGGGCACACTGTCCTACACACAAAGCTTTTGGCTTCATTAATATGATATGCAAGAGATGCAGCATTTTTGTTTCTTGCCAGTGACCACAGAATACTTGGAAGAGCAAAATGTCTTATGAAATTAAGCTTTTTGGAAACAAAAATGATCTGTCTTCACCTGGCTTGTAACACTTTGCATTTACACAGCAGCACTGTTATTTTTGACTCCTCCACAACAGAGCTGAAAATAGTAAATAAATTAGGATGGTCACCGTGTCAGTTTTTCTGTGCCTCAAATCCATCCTTAACCTGGTATTTTGCTAACATTTCTCAAGTGAAAAAAGCTAGAAACTCAATCCAAAACAATTTTTCCATTCCCAGGTTCCCAAGCTGATGCGTTTTATTAGCAGAGCTTTGTATGTTAGAGGAAAGATACCCTGGTGAAATATATTGTCTAACTAGTTTTGAATCTAAAAGCACCAAGGATATGTGACATAATTAAATATACAAATGCTACTTGAACCTAAAGAGTTCTTACAGAGACTGAGGTAACAGCAGAATGATACCTTTAGAAATGTATTAAGTGGCAATGTACAAGGTTTGGACGCTACATATAGCATCTGGAGTGGGTGGGTCCCCCTAGGTGATTTAGTGTGTGTACTTAGTATTTAGAGCATTCTTCATGATTCCCTGGGTTTCCCAGCAAAACTGAAAAAAGGATCCTCTACTGGTGCCATAAACCAATGGGGAGATGCCTGGCCAAACTGGCAGAGCAGACTGTGATCTGGGATAACAGCACCATGCGGCGATGGTGGCGAGCACGGAACACAAATGCAGCCATTCTTTAATTTAATGCCTGTGAGTCTTTGCAGCATACTCCAAGTTCAATGGGCTTTGCAAGTGCAGTGCAACTGGAGAAGACTATAAGTAAAATAAGAACTAAAGAGGCCTTAGGAAGAGTTGTTACACTTGAAAAAATCGGGGGTACTTCTGTCACTGCTCTCTTTCTGGCCAGCAGAGCTGAGCTGAGCTGAGTAGCGCCAGGCCACACACAGCAAAAGGGCTGCAGTGCACAGTGAGGGCTCCTCACTGTGATGGGAAGGGCATGGCTAGCACAGCAGGCTCTCTGGCCGAGGGCCTGTTTCACTACCTCTTGTCAAGCCCTCCAGACCTCTGGAGATGGGAATGGCATGTGGATGAGAAGAAAGCAGCAATGAAATGCTGACATCAGCACTGCACTGATGGAACTGCTGCCTGCAGAGAAGTGAAGGGGGATGAGATACTTTTGCTTTTCTCCTCAAACACCTCCTTCCAGGTGTAGGATGCTAAGGCACACTTCTCTTTCTGAGTGGCCTCTGTGAGGACCCAGTCTCTTTATGGTGCAGCTCCACTGAGACTGGTTTACTGGTTTTCCCATTCTTTGGGGGGTGAAATATTCTTATTTTTTGTTTGTTTGATTGTTGGTGATTTCTTGAGAGCAGAATTTGTATACTGTTATGGATTTAGGAGTAAAGAAACAAGAGCTGTTGAAAATCTAGATCAGTGATCAGATTTATACCAAAGACAGCTGGACAGATGCACTTACGTATATACTCACCCACATTGGTAGCAATATATTGGTGGACAATGAAGAAGTATGGAATATCATTAAATGTTGGGCAGACCAAACATGGGATTAAATATCCACATATTCATCTGTGTATAAAAACTTGTGCATATGGAGTGAGCAGCTGAGGTTTCTGAAAGCAGTATCTAGGTTAAATTTTCCAAATAATTTTTACTTTTCAGTATTCTCAGTTTAACTCTCTCCATTCTTTGTTTTCATATAACCTAATAAAGACAATATTTTTGCTTTCTGGTAACATGTTTGCTAATGATGCATACAGGTAGTTCAGTCTAGGCCTTGGGCATTTCTTCTGGATTTATCTTCCATTGTAGAGCAGTGGTGGTCTTTCATATATGCACTAATAGTGTTTACATTTCTAAAATGGAATGCAGACTTTCACTTGAGGTAAAAGATGACAAGGTCAAGGAAACTCAGAGATTAGATCTTCTGCCTAAGTAGGCTGCAACTTAGTAATACTTTGGAGATCTTGATAGCTAATGTTAATACCCTCCCACAGAGCCAGAGGCCAAGGCCTTTTTTAGGACCAGCATTCTTCTTAAAAATGCCTTCTAAAATTTCTTTCAATATCCCACTTACACCAGTGAAACCACAGCTAACATAACTAGCTGTTGGGAGTACGAACATATTTCAGGTTCATGTGACAGCCTCAGCCTGATCCAGACCTTGTAGGGAAGGATGGAAGGATGCCGTTTTTCCAGCTGCCCACTCACACCTCCTGCCCACTGCTAATGGAAATGCACTGGTGGCCACGAAACAAGAAATGTTATTAAACTCACTAGCAGTAAAGGCAGGTCAAACATGTGATGGTGATTTTTAGTAGAACAAACTCACCTATCAACAGCTTGGAAATGAAGAAAGTAGAAGTCAACACCTCAGAGACTGGGCTGTTTGGGTAGTAATGTCCCTAAACAATTAAGTCTGACAAGCTGCAGAAAATCTCTGGAGGTAGGTTAACTCATGAGTTTTGGATTAATTGGTGGTTACGTTTAATTCATTCAGATATGATGAGACTAAATTAGTAAAATTACTGGGGTAGCATTAGTAAAATTACTAATGTTCAAGTATTCTTTCCTAGGAAGACTTTTTGCACTGTATAAACATTGAGCATCATCTCCATGATGTGCCTGTCATTTCCAAAAGGAGTCCAAGTATATCTTGTTCTCCTCTCATCTCCTATACTATGCTTTGGCATTGAAACTTGTAGGCCTTGTTCAGCCAAGTTTGCTTTTATGCCTCTGCCTAAGTAAAGAACTTGAGTTTAGCCTTCTCTGTTGGACTGTAGTGTCTGTAATAGTTTAAGACTGTAAGAGAGGCAAAGTAAATGGGAGAGGTTGCATCTGTTATTAGACAATCAAAGATAGTTGAAAGATATAGAAGATGTAGAATAGTTTCTGCTACTTTTACTTTATATCTTTCAAAGCAAACAAAAAGAAACCCCAACCCCCAATGGAAAAATATATCTCAAAAATGAGAAGGAAATATTTGCCTAAATTATCAGCTTTTTGACTGAAGTATTTTGACCTTTTTTACCTGAAATAGTATTTCTAGTTTTTCAGGTGAAAACAAATGTTTGTTTTGAGCAATATCAATCTCTTTCATATTTAGAGAGCCTCATGGAAATGACAGTTCTTAGATTCTTACACCCTCTTTCTTCCCTTTCTTATGGTTTACTTTTAGACTACTTGTCTCATGGTCAACAGTGGCCTCTCCCTAGTAATGAATTACTACAATACTCAAGAGAGAATTTGTAAATTCCCCAACTGGCAATATGCCCCTGTTGCTGGGCTTTGTGTAGGAATTTTTCTTTTTGCAATGTTGAGAAAGGAAAACATTTCCTTTCCTGTGGTAAGTCTGCAAAACTACTTGGTCATTCCCCTGAACTTCCCTGTCTCTTTGCAGAAAGATCCTTCTTTGTCTTGCAAGGTTCTATGTATTTGTGTGGTCCCCTGGTATCCCTGAAATCTAAAATCATACTTCTTTTGTACTGAAGGACATGTGAGGGATACTGTGTGTGGATGTTTCAGCTGTGTAACTCTATACAGATCACAGAGGTGTCATCCAAACGTGCAGTCGTTTACTGGCTAAGCAGGAGAAAATGGCCCCTGTAAATGGTGAATGAAATGAAGACTATTAACCTTCCTGGAACCAAGTCCACGGCTGCAGAATGTGTGCAGCCTGATGGAGATGAGAAAGACAGAAAGGATGGCTGAGAAAAATCAGTGGCATTTATTTAGTTGCAGTCATTATGAAAATGGAGCCAAAATCAATCACTGCAAACCCAGACAACTTCTGTCTTGAGTTCTGATTCCAGCCAGTTTCTAAAAATAACATGAAAGCTGTGGTGAAAACTGATAAAAGCTTGGAAATACCAAACTACAGCTGGTCACTGGGCTTGACTCACTGCTATATTAAAGTCCCTTTAAACATCTTTGGCAGGGCAAAGGGGCTTTAAAGTGAGTGTGAATTATATGGTTAAATACTTGCAGGTGATTTATCGTACCTTGTATTGCTGTATAGGGTTATGAAATATATATTTTCTAGTCCTGTTTTCCTGAGTTGTGCAGGTCTAAGGAACTCACATGTTTGCAGGATGGCTGCAGCTGGAACACACAGAATGAGGCATGCTGTGGGGGGGCCTCAACCTTAAAACAAAACCACAAACTTCTCAGTATAGAATTTTGCAATATACTAAATTATATTGCTATTTACATGTAATTTTTTTTTCATTAGCTACAAATTAAAAATGTTAATAAGAAATTTAGACCTCATTCTATGTTGGTTTCTACGCCTGTCAACAGTAATTGGACATTTATATGTAAAATTCAAGATATATACTCTTCAGAGAGCTCTTTTTTAAAGTTGGTAAAAGCCCAAATTTCCCTCTATAAATGCTATCTAATTAAATGATTTCACCTTAGTTTTAACATGATTAGGTAAATTGCCCTGGCAATATCCTAATCTAATTTTAAACAGCTATAATTGGTGATTTTCTAGATCAAGGGTTGTACTCAGATCAATGACAGTTACTTGTGTATATTGATTACTAACTCCGCCTATGAAAATATCATTTGTTACTTCTGGAATGATAGTAGAAGGAACAAGCTAACTCCAAACTGAAAGGAGATCAATGTGTTGCGTGTAGATAAAAAGAAGCATGTTTCCTGAGAGCATCAATTTTTCATGGACTATAGACAAAGCATGAAAAAACAAGGAATTCTGTGGGTCACACACTTAATTACTGAAGTCTTGTATTATTTTTTCCTAGCATAAGAGTGAACTAAGTTCATTTTATTCAGTCACAGAGAAGGAGGAAATTCTCTAAGCCATGCTGGAATACATGAGGGCATATCCATTAAATGTGAAGATACATGCTGTGGTATTAAGCTTATACACAGTGGTTTACAAACAGACGGGTGTATCATATCATAATAAATACTCCTAGGCAGACATGCTAAACCAGCCAGGGATGAACAGCTTACGCACATAAACATCCCAGTTGTGTCCTCCAGAACACAGGCCCTTTACCTCATGTGAAGTTAGAAGTAAAGTATTCGTATTTAAAAAGTACACCTAATTTAAAAAGTGTAACATATTGGAATAATAATAACAAGCATGCTTACCTGCAAGCACATTTTTCAGACTTTTCTTCCCCTGCTCTGAGCTTAACACTGAGGTGGACTAGCAGACCATGGCAGATTACTTTTTCTGCTGTAAATGTGCAATAGAAGAAGGATTTAGTCCACATATCAACGGCCTTTCCTGCAGTTTAAGGAAGGGAAATGGATGTGAAGGACAAAGTACGTTGTGAAGAGCTGCTCTGCAGAAGCACAGAGCAACCCAGGGGCAGGGGAAATGCGTTGGCAAGCAGAGGAGCTGCAGACATCCTAGAGGCACAGCGGAGACAGACACCCTCCGTGTCTGCAGACAGAGGCACCCGTGCTGCCAGCTGGCTCTGGGCAGCCACGGGGAAAGCACACTGCTTGCTCTGTACTGAAGGGGGAGGATGGAGGAGTGAGCTCATGTACCAGGAGAGGGATCTGATGGAAACTCCCAAGTTCCATACTGTTTTGGAACTATGACTTTTTGTCTGTCTTAGTTGTTCTTTCTGGTACACAGGTGGCTGTAGGGAGTGGTTTCCCTGGGGAAGAGGAAATCCTCGGGCTTAATGCCTTGGGAAACCCCATTCTAAGCATAGTAAGCAGGAGGCTTACTCACATGCTCCTCAGTTCAAGTATGCAAATCGCTGCTAGAAAGTTCCTAGTTCTTTGTGTTACCATAGGTTGATTTTTGATGCAGGAATTTTAATATTCCTATCTTCTCCCCTACTGGACCCTTCCCTCAGACCCCGCCTTAACTCCTCCCCACACTGGGTTGTATAAATACCCCTGTCTGACTCTGGCATTGTGCCTTTTGCCCCTTGTTACTCCTGTGTTCCAGTTCGCTACAAATACAGTATACACCTTATTGTTTGCTATTTTTGCATTGCTAAATTCTGTTTCTGGACAATTGGATCAAGGCTGCATCTCTCTATCAAGTTGCCATCAGGGCAGAGTCCTGAGGAAACTCAAAGGGCTCTGATCGTCTGCACTTGCACCCTGGGAGTTTCAGGGGGCAAACTCCCACAGGTTACGCTGTATTACTAGACCAGGAGATGGTAACTCTTCCTTCTTTTGTGACACTAATAAAGGTACCAGTCTACGGGGACATAGCTCATCTCTGATAATCATAATTCCCTGAGGAACTCCAGATTCACCTGGGATCTTTAGGAAGTTACTCGAGTCTAAAGTAATAAAATCTTTTTTGTAGTGCTCTAATCTTGAGGAAAACAATGCAGGTACTACACTCAGTGAAGAAGGAATGAACCGAGAGTCTAAATTCTTAGCCTGTTTCTAATTATTTTTCTGTCTGATCTTATGATATTTCTGTACATTTCTTTCGCACTATGTTGTTGTAAAATGTATGGCATACAGTGGCAAAAGATTTGCTTTCTTACTTTTGCATGAGTATTCAATTATTTGTCCCTTCTGAACAGGGAAGGGAAGGGAAGGGGAGGGAAGGGAAGGGAAGGGAAGGGAAGGGAAGGGAAGGGAAGGGAAGGGAAGGGAAGGGAAGGGAAGGGAAGGGAAGGGAAGGGAAGGGAAGGGAAGGGAAGGGAAGGGAAGGGAAGGGAAGGGAAGGGAAGGGAAGGGAAGGGAAGGGAAGGGAAGGGAAGGGGAAACTTCTTAGAATGAATTTAGAAATATTGACTGTTGTCTGAGTTTAAGGTACAAGATAAAAGGGAAAATCTTTTATTGATTCCACATTATTATTTTCTCCTGTGATTCTGTAACCCCCACTTGTGGTATTTTAATTAATTTGTAGATTTGGCAATGATAAGTGAAATTATAGGTGCTATTTAAATCAGAATAAACGGAATAGTTTTCAGTCATATAGGAGGATTTCCACTCTACAAGCTGACATAATCCTAAACAGCCTGTACCTCCTCTCAGAATTGTTTTTGACAGTGGCAAAAGAAATACAGAACAAAAATAAGTACAGGTTTTCTATTTTATTAGTGAAAACAATCACGTAGACACAGAGTTGCAGATTATTCACTACCACTTCAAATAAACAATCTTCCACAATGTTACTTTCCTAAAATATTTTGGTTGGATGTAACAAGTCATTTACCCACAGATATAAAAACATGAGAAGTTGAAAACTTGAATACTACTGTGGCTCAGAGAGCTTCTGGCTAAAAGTAAACAAGCTTACTCCGATGTTAATCTTTTATTTGTTTTTAAAAATTGAAGAAAGTCATAAAAACAATTCACAAAGAGGAATTTGGCATCTGGGCAAAGGGAAGGAGTGAGATCCTCATCAATAAAGAAAGAAGTGTTGCTATTAGCCAGCTAAACTGGATTAATGCTGATTTATTTTTCTGCTGCTGGGTTTTTTTTCCTTTGCTTCCAAGTGTTAGACAAATGCTAGTTTTCTGTTTTGTTTCAAGCAAGATGATTAAATGTAGACAGCAGCTAGCTTGCTAAAGGAAAGATTGTCTCAGACAATTAGCACCCTTATTAAATGGTTCAGATTTTAAAATAAAATTAGAAATAAGTCTGTCACCCTATTGTCTATGAACCACAGGGCAATTTTTACATGCACAAACACTGATTAGCATTTCACTTGAATTTGTTAATTTAATTAGGGTTTTTTTCAGATATTTTAAATATTGTTTGTGCAGAAGTCCTGTATTTAAAGCTTTCATATGAAGGTCATATGGCCAAATCATGTTTTGCCAGGTGGACTGTCTGCAGTGCTCAGAGTCTTGATAAAAAACAGCTGCAATGGCCTGATACTGGTTGAGACTCAAAAATCAGACTGTGCAAACAAATATATCTTGGCCCTAGATACTTGCCACATCTGCCAACAATTAGTTATATATCAGGACTAGAAAGGGGCACAGAATAAACAAGATCTGATTTCAGAATAAGCAAATAAACAAGGAGCTTTGCATCATTATTCATCTATCTAGTGGATGTGGAATAACAGAAGTTGCAGGCTTAGGTTCACAGCTGTCAATCCTTCAGGTTTAGTGAAAAGTATTAGGTAACAGAATATCTGATTGACAAATACTTTGCAGATGCTCTGGAGCACATGATCTCACCTGCCTGCTGACTCCAGAGTGCCACCCAAACACTCAGCCAGGGCCCTCCTGGGAGACAGATGCTGGGGGCCAACTGGCTGTGGGAGGAGAAAGAGCCACTTCCAAAGAGCTTCTCATGAAGATTTTTAGGGACTCTACAAATGGTGGTGACATTATGCCAGCAGTGTTCAAGTAGTTCAAGACATCTGTCTTTTTAGAATTAGATGATAATCTAAAAGTAAATACTAATATTTTGAAGCCTGAAGAAGTTTTTTAAACCAAGTGTTTTATGAGGATTGAAGGAAGGAGGGAAGCTGAAAATCAGGGAAAATATTGAGGTTTCCTGGCTTGCAAAGTTAAGTTGCTGTGTAAAGAAACCATGAATCCTGACTCTCATCTTGCAGGAGAAATATTCTAAGTTTTGAAGATATTCCAAAATATTTTGATCAATTGCTTGAGAGCATGAAAATGAAACAATGTTGAGTTTATGTAGCAAAGAATCAATTAATGACAATAAAATTGGCAAATAATAGATCACGTTTACTATTTAGACAAAGCAAGGCTCTCTGATATTGTATTTCACTTAAAAGATTGTATTCAACTAAAATCAAAGCAGGAAAGGAATTTTATTATCTGCATGTAATGTGGGATATGATATAATGACCTTCATTCAAACTCCAAATCATTAAAACTCTTTAACTGGTGACCAGGGAGGACTTCAGATTCAGGTCCAACAGCAGCGAAAATATGAATAAGACCTATAGTTTAATTGAATCAGTAATTCTAAACCTTAATACACAAATGGCACGGGAAAATCAGGAATGTGGAAAAATAAGTTTTCTCTCTAAAGTATTAAATTTTGTTTGGAATAGTTCTTAAACTCAGCTGTGCTGGAGAAAACACAGGAGGACTCTGCACCCTGTCAGGTCTCTCTGATACCCCAACTTTATTCTCTCTAGAGAATCCTCTGATAGTTGGCAACAAGAAGTAACCTGCTAACAAAAAAGTGTGAGCGACTGCTCCCTTGCACAATGCAATTCCTGTAGTGGACCAGGACCGGAGTTCAGAGCAAATCAAGAGCAGATAATTTCCTGGTGCCTGATCTGCATGGTATATGAAAAAAGGAATCTTTGTGTTTATGGAATGGGAATTAATGAGCATATTTTTCTCATCCCTAGATTGATAATGGTCATATAATCACACATTCCACTGAAATCAGCTTCAAGATTTTAGCTGATTCTGGTCAATTTTCAGTCAAGCTTGCGGATAACAAACAGGCAGAGGTATGTAAGGGTATAAGTTACTTTTCCTAAGCTTTGGGAAAATCAGTTTTTGTTCAGAGTATGCATGAATTAGGACATATGCCTTAAAGGGACCTCAAAAATTTTCTTCTGCCCCTTTGTACAATGAGAGAGTCATGGCAGAAGTTCATAATGACCCATTTAGGTTTTGTGGAATAACCAGACCTAAGAGTTGCAGTCATTTTGCTTCCTCATGGATTAGAAAGAAGAATATGCCCTGGCCAATAACAATGCAGTCATGGCCAAAAGGAAAGCTAAGAGCTTGCTTCAGAAACACAAATTTTGGAGAGGAGAATAAGATACCTCTCCTCCACAGCCTGAGATAGCTGTATGCAAATTCCAGAGCTCACAAGAAGATGAAATAGAATAAAACCTGAATTCTAATAATACTTTACATTGCCTTAAAAACTCACATATATACAATGGAATATTTTGTCAGAGTTAATTAAAAACCACTCTTTTCATCTTATTAACTATGCTTAACCAAACCAGTTGAAAGTTGCTTAAAAATATGAAATAGGAAAGGGACTCATTAAAAAGTGAATTAGCATTTCACTGATTTGAGTTTAATATGATTGCATTTATACAGTACAGAAAAATTACCACTTTATTAGAAGACATTTGTATACTTAACTACTGTCTGAATTCACCTTTGATGTAGTAGAATATTATTTGTATTAACTGTTAAATATTATAAGGCAATTAGTCTTGCTCTGTTCCACTTCTAAATAGTGAGTCATTAGATGAACCTGATATGATGCAAGTCTTATGATTTGTGGCCCAAAAATCTCCATTAATCTATTGGGATATGTCTGTGTAGTGGCTTGTTGTTATGGCAGAGAAATTATTATTTTAGGAAAAGTCTTACAAACCTATTGCTGATATGACAGGACTCTAAAGCCTAATTTTTCTCTCTGACCAGTCCAAGAATCGGGAGAGTATCTGCAAGAAAGTTGGCATGATCTTTCTTCTGGGAGGAGCATTGTGGCTCAGTAACAGTGTGCACATAAGCTGTACCAACACTTGAATGCTCCAGGGGAGTTTTTTTCTGAATTTAGTGTCCTAAAATAAAATTACAGTAGGAAAAATAAGAGTATAAATATATTTTTCATATATCTATAGGATATGTGATCAGCTTTGTGTTCTAGTCTTTCCTGATTCTTGAAAATGTAGAAAAAGATTTCTAAACCACATTTCAAGGTCATCTCTTGTCTCATTCAGGACTTGAAGTGGTGTCAGAGCAAAGTGCACCAGACTGATGTAAATGTACCTTTTAAAATGAAGCCAGAATTCTCCCTTGAGTCCTGCCATATTTTATTTAAAGGTCACAGCATCTTTCTGTACATTCAAAGCAAAGAAGGAAGGAAGGAAGGAAGGAACAGAAAAAGAATATGAAGAGGCAGGGGAGTGAAGAGGGAGAGAGAAGGAGGGAAAGAAAAAGAACATTTCACAACACTTTTGCTTTTTGAGCTACTTGGGCAAGTTTGAACAGATTTAGAAGATTCTCTTCTGGCATTGTTGGTCTAAAAATTAATATTACTATCAATGACCAAGTCCTCACTCAGAGATGTTGCATTCTTTTCTCTTTGAGCAGTACTGCACTCTCTTAAAAGGATAGTCCCTTCATGTCCATGGCTAAGGAGTTTGGAAGGTGCTCTACAGAGACACTTGATTTTAAGGGAAGTTCATACAGAAGAGCATGCTTGGTAAATAATCTTCCAAATATCTGTTTCATTCTTAATCTACAAGTGATTGAAACACTAGAAGCTGATTTCCATGTTTGTTCACTTTTTGTGTCTCTTAGAATTTAATCTTAATCTTGCCAGGTTTCATTTTCATCATATTATTTTACCATATGCCTACTTTATAAAGAAATGTGTTAGGGAATCATAATTTATTTCCACAAGTCATTCAAAAATTGATTTTTAAAAATATTTCAATCCTTAGCAATGTTTAGCCAATTTCAGAAAGACAATTTCCATGGGAAAATCCCAAACTGTTACTTTTAATCTGAGCCAATAAGACCTGAATTTTAAAAATGCAGAGGCATTAACAGTTGCAACTGCCATCATGTTCTGTTTTCAACAAAGTTTGGTATTGTTTTAAACAGTGCTTTTGTCCCAGTCCTGCAAGAAAAAAAGAAAGCATTAGGAATATTATGTAACAAGACAACAAGTCTATTGGTCTATCTAGGTGCATGTGGCTCATATGTCTCCAAGGATCCCTTTTAGCTTTTTAAAACGATGTAAAAATCCTAAATTTCTGTTATCCTTTTTTTCTCAGTGTTGAAGTAGTTGATAAGTTTGTGTATGCTTGTGTACATTAGTCAGCTGTGGATGTGTACTTGTGTAAAATGATGGGTTCATTTAATGCAGCTGAATTGAAAAAGTATGCACACCTCATTTATAAAACCCCCTTTCATTTACATGCTTGTTGTGAATGAATTCACAGGGTCTCTCATGATCCTTAAGACCTCATTTTTCAGGGCTTGCAGACCTTTGCTTGTAGAATGAGGCATTTATTTCTGAAGGGGAAAGCAGAATCTCTCAGATAACTTTCCACATTCCTGGAGGAGACTGTAAGTATCAGGATGGAATTTTGTCTTTGGATTTTGTGTTAGGATGGAGAACGCCAGCTTCCAAAGTAGATCACCAGTTGTGTTCACAGGGAACTGTGTTGTTTAAAAATGGCCTGCTGCCTTCTGCTGCAAGAGATCTTTGATGGAGAGCAGCTCTCATCTTTTCCCGGGCTCTTATGGAATCACAAAGCTTGTGGAGTTACTGTGCTCTCTGTGGCAAGTTCAGACATGAGGCTTAACATGAGGCACAAATTTCTGGAAATAATAAATGTGATGCATATATATATATATATATATATGTATATACCAGACTAAAACTTTTGATAGCTATCTGTGGTGAGTATTCTGGGGATGAAGATTATTTTAGTCAAAGGCACATTCCCTAAGTACTGAGAGATACTGCAGAAGAAGCAAATGCAGAAGCGTGTGTCTTTATATGAGTTTCTCTCTTGGCATACCATCAAGTACAATGAGAAGGAAAAATCTCTGTGGAAAGAATAAAAAGCTTGCAGCCACCGCCCCCCCCCCCCCCGCCCTTCTTCACTGCCCGAATCATTTTTTACTATTTAAATATGGAAAAGCAAAAATCTGAATACATTATAAAAGAAGGTGTTGAGAAAAGATTAATAAAATGTGTGTCATCTTCTGCAGTCATGGCTTCTATTACAGAGGAATCTGCAAAGACTGTAGTGCACACTTGTCATCTTTTCCCTAGACATAAAATAGTAAGGAAGGCATAGATTAGAACTAAATATGTTTTGATTCTACTCACTCACATACAAATGTGTGTTGATGACACAGCACTGCTTAGAGTGAATCTATTACAGAGTTAACTTTCCTGTTTGTTACTGGTTTAGTAATAATACATAGGTGTTAAACAGAAATAAGTCAAGGTCAAGGTTTTGGAGCATCATTCAAATTCATCAGACTGTGTCCATCTTCCGATACCATCTTTGCTTTGTGTTAAAACTTTTCTTTTTCAGATTACTTCTGTGAGAATTCTTATAGTGTTGTAGCAGTATACTCCTGTATGATATTCAGAACCCCTAAATAGGGAAATTATGGTACCTGTCAAATTGATGTACAAACACCACTGTGCTTCTGTGGGATAGTTTTCATATACTTTGTTAATTTTTGTTTCCAAAGGTAAAGTCGTGTTTGTATCCAGTTGAGCTGAAGATATTTATTATCTCAGTATGTTAAGTAAAACAGCCATAATGTATAAAGGCAGATTACTGGTTGAATATTTTGCAATCAATTTACAGTCTCAGAAGGAAACTTTTTTCTCTTTTCAATTCTTTGTAAAGCCATGTGTAATAACCTTGTTTTCTGAAAAGCATTTGCCAACAATTGCTAGTGTGATAATGTATTATTAATGTAACTAATCTCAAAACCAGGCACATGTTTAATTCTTTCTTCTGTTGTGGGCTGCTTTGTCTAGAACATGGATGGGGGCCGACTGCCGCGTCTGTGCACAACCAGCTCTCTGAAACTGGCCCCTTGTCCTTCAGAGCCTCATGGCTCTTTCTTCTTAGCTAGGCTGGAGGCAAAAATCTTTATGGGTTGGTGCTTGGGTAGGGAATGACTGTATTTCGCCAAGATGTATTGAAGAAATAGTAATAGTGGATATTCTGAGTTCATTGCTTATTCTCCTGGTACTGAATTTGCTTTGCTTTTTCTGGACCTGTCAGCTCCTCCATTTTGGAATTAAAATGCAGGAGGTTTGATATCGCTCTTAAATCGCATTAGCAGTAGAATGGAGTAATTTGATAGACATGGAGCTTTATTTACAGACAGAGGTTATTTATTTCTGTTTAATTCTTTTATTCTTCTAAACAACATTAATAAGATTTCATATTTAAAAATTATACAAAATTGAAATATGTTGCAAATAAATGTAAGGACAGAAAAATAATCTAGGATCTACAAAACTTGGTAAAATGCAGTAAAAAGAGTTCACATAGGTGAGAGACAAAGCAGAAAAACACAAAGTAGCTCATTATGAGATGAAGAGAATATGAAATGGAAGTATTCATTTCATATGGGAAGGTAATACCTGAAAACCAAATGGGTCACAAGTTCCATTCTGAAATATTACAGTATACCTGTAGAACTTACAATATGGTACAATGGAAAAAAGATTCCAAAGAGTAGTTGTTTCAGTGAATCTGATTTTGATAGCAAAAGAATCCTTTTTGCCCTTTTGCACCTCCAGAATATTTTAATACAAAGTAACTGTTTCTTTTAAGTATTTTATTCTATCCCAATTAAAACCTCAGAGTTTCCACAAAAGAGTAACTTTTTAGTATTCTACATAAGAAAAGGAATAAAACATGTATAATTGTTCTTCCTGCCAGCTTGTATGGCTAAAGCTCTTTTGGGAAGATTCGACTGCTTTGTTTGCTTATGTAATAAAGGTTTTATCAAAGATTGCCTGAAGATAAAAGTTGTAGTTTACCACTTTCTAAAGTCCAGCCTGAAACAGGATTAACCCGACTGTTTTAACTTTAATATCTGGCTGTTCTGAATGTAACATGAAACATGTCTGGCCCAGCATGATTTATCTATAGTCTCTCTATAGTACCCAGCAAACCTTAGAGATGACTTTATGGTCTGGATTTACCTTTTTTTTTTTTTTTTATCCTAACAGGTAAAATGGTCTTGCCAGCCGATTTTTGCCAGATCTGATCTCATTTACAGCTGAAATCACATGAGATTTTTCCTGACAGAAGAAAAACTAAATCAACGTGATTCATTTGGGACTGCTATGGAGAAGCAGAAATTGGATAAGCAGTAAAAAATATCAAGCTGTTTCAAATATAGAAGTCTATGAAAGTAACTATCAAAATAAGGTCACTGAACTGTCTGATTTTGAAAAGAATTGCATTTGCATGCACTAAAGCTTAAGGATCATAGATATTAAGATATAAGCAGGAATGAGTATGCCTGGAGACCATTATAAACACCTGAACTTGTAGCTCTTGTGATCTTTGATTTTGGAATACTTCTCCTGAAAGTGATACTTCAAGGATTGGCATCAGAAGTTCTAACCAAAATGATTTTTTCTTTAATAAAATTCAGTTTATTTCTCCTCCTCTAGACTTTACTTCTGGTTATATTCTTATGTGTCCTCTCAAGAATGCAGTTATTTGTAAATTGTCTGTGGGTGCTGTGTACTCTAGTTTGAACACTCTCTGGGCAATATATTTTCTAGAGTATTAAACAGTTTGAAAAAACTCTCTTAAAAAAGAAAAGAAGATATGAATTAAACACTCAAACCCCCACATTTTCAACCTTTTAATTCTTCATCAGTACAAGTGAAAATGTCTGTCACAGCTGTCATGACTCACGTACTTCTTTATTTTTAAAGTGGTGTGTGACTTCTGACATTATGGCACTTCTGTGCTGCTATGTGTGGGTAGATGGAAGAGAAATTTATCCACCTTTACTGGATTTTACCTGTTAACTTTTGATGAGACTTTTTTTCCCTCTTGCATTGTGAATGCAGGGACAAATGAGAAATATTGATCGGTTTTCAGTTGTCCATAGTCCCACAACATAATGAATCACAGCTGTTCCTCATGGAGTAGTTCCTGTGTGCACAGATATTCTTAGGGGGAGAGTGGTGGAAGAGGCTGGGGCAAGTGTTTCTAATCCCAGAGGCTCGGGTCTTTCTCTCACTGCTGAAAGGCAGTGAAGAATATGTTAAGTACGGAGCTGCTGGGTAACTTCTCTGGATACATCGTGGGTTTAAATACAAAGGTGCTCTCTGTACATGGGAAAAATACTCTGAAAAGCAGCAAGCTTACAAAAGGAGATCTTCCTGACTGTGTTGTGGAACCCACTTGTGCACCTCAGCACAGCTATGAATGATGCACTTTAACAAATCAGACCTCCAGAAAGTGAGTCAAAGGGAGTAAGGATGCATGAATAGACCAGTGGTATGAACTTTTGTAGTTACCAAGTGGGTACACAGGACTAAATTACCCTTAGTTAGATTGTTTATATATTTAGGAACTTCCATCTTTCATCTGAACTATCTTGAGTATAAAGTCTCTGACCTCCATATTATTATCTGAAACTAAGATCAGAGCTGAGGTCCTGATTCCTAATAAATGCAGAATGTTTTTGGTTTTGTTTTCTTTCCTCTTTCCTTGAACTGTAATATGAGGTATTACTTATCCTTTAGATGGGTCAGTGAAAAGACAGGTGATCATTTCCCTGGACCAAGAAATTACTGGACCCAAAATAGTAATTTAGGGTCCAATTTGAAGCTAATTGAAAGGTCAAATTTGTTTTTTGGTGGGTTTTGTTGTTGTGGTTTTTATTAGTATAACTTCAATTACACTAGTGGATTGGTTCCTAATTTAAATGAGAAAGGAATGAAGCAAACAGTTCTGTCAAAGGAAATAGGCTTGAATCATCTGGTTTTGTTGGTCAAGTTCTCCATTCTTAGTCTTCTGCCTTCACTGACTTCTGAAGTTTTAGACTTGACTCTAAGTTCTTTCAATTCTCAGTTTTGAGAAGAAAGATCAGTCGAGACTTTCTTGCCAGGTTCCCACTATTACATGGAATTGATTTGCATTATCACATACCGGCACAAAAAAAATATGTAAATTGGTAGTTATTAAGGGAATAAAGCATGAAGTTTAGAATATTATTGCTACACTACTTACAGGTGACCTCTGGAGGACAGGAACAAGCAATTTAAGGAGTACATACAGTACAGTGGTTATCTTGCTGAATATAAAGCTTTTTACTACAACACATTATTCCTTTTTCTTTAATTTTCCGTTTATTAAATGGCCTTAATTCCAGTGGAGGTGACCTGCTGCTGGCAAAATGGTGAAACCATTGCATTTGGACATGAAAATTCATGTTTTAGATTAGAAAAAAAAATCAATTCCATCAATACTAAAAAACATAGTCATTGTTTTTAGAGCCATAGAATATGTTGGTATTGTCAAAAAAAATTCATGTCTTATACTTTTTTGAGGGAAATAATTTGACATCCATCTTCATAGAATTCTCTTTAAAATCTCTGTATTAAATTATGTAATAACAAACATATTCAGATAAGTATAAATTGTCCCGGTATGAAGGTTTGTATACTGATAAACAACAGCCTAATTCATCAATGAAAGGAAGTCAAAGTGTAATCACTATAGAAAAGCAGCAATGATAAGAAAAACTGATGGAACCTCAATTACCTCTTCCATTCTCACAAAACTGGTCCTAGGTGTAAATATAAAACCATTGTCAATGTCAGGCCCAAATTAAGCATCTGAAACAGTTTGTGATACCTATGTGCTGGAACCTGAGTTGAGCTCCTGGCCAAAATAATCAGTAAAGCCTATTAGACACTCTACTCACCCTTCAACCTCATTGGGGAGCTGAACGGTTGTCCTGAATCCATTGACTGCAATAGCAGATATCTATCAAGCTCACACAAGATCATCTTTCTGTGAAGACCACAATTCAGTATCTTCGAGGCAAGGAATCCCACCCTGCTGTTAAAATTCAGAGAAAAACTCTGTCTTGGTTTGGAAAGATAGGTATCTGTCAGGGAAAACTGGAGTTTCCCTTGGAATGGAGAATGTAAAAACTCTTCTCTCCAAATTACTACAGTTTTGCAATTAGGAGCTTTCAGGCAAAAATACGGGAATAGGAATAAGAGTTGTTTACTAGGAATATTTAAAAAAAATACAAATGCAGTAGTACAAAAAAGCAAACAAACAAACAAAAGTCCTAGAAAACCCTGACAGAGTCAGAGGTACAACCTGACACCCTGTCAGCCAGGGTGTTGGAAGCAGTCCAAATAAGTCCTCCTGGAGTGACAGATGTTGTTCTGTGGAGTGGAGATGATCCTGTAGTGGCAGTGAGATGAATCCGGTCTTTTTCTGAGAATCCAATGGAAAAGAGGATGTCTGGTGTTCCTACATCTCAGTTTTTATCATGGTAAGAATGTTTGGCTCCTCCCCACTGGGTGGAGCATCTCACAATGGGATGGTGTAATGTGTCATGTCACTGGTGAGCCTTAATGGCCCATTAACAGAAGCTATCCCCCCTGGAGGGTGGACAGTGGTGGAAGAGATAACAAACACTGCCCCACCTGGTTTTAACAGCTGGCCCATTATCAGAAGGCATCCACCTCCCTCCCTCCTGGAGTTACTGGAGATAAAGGAAAAAAAAAATCTCCCCAACTGGTTTCAACAGATGAAACAGAATACACTTTTTTTTTGGTTACATAACCCAAGACAGACTTACAGAATTATGCAGAAAAAAAGTTTCACTTGTGTAAATGCAGCTTCAATTGGAAATCACAAAACACTTTTCACCTGGTTGTTTACAGGTGGTTTTCAGGCTCACTCTAGGCCCAGGTGTACTTTGGACCTTGTGTTTGCATCACACAGTAGTAGAGAGAATATAATTTCTCTGCCACTTTTTAGTCACATTAGCATGGCAGAAAATATTGATCAGGCTTTTAAAATTCCAAAATTTACAGACTAATAATATTTTCTGTTACTGACATTTCTGCTTATTATTCAGAGGCTTCTCAACAACGCCACAAAACTAGGGCCAAAAGTTTACTGAACAACTTGTGTATGTGTCATTTTGTGTGATGATTGTCTTTATATTATGCTGTGTGAAATCTGCCACATCATACTAAGGAGATATGCTGAAAGTGGTATATATTTGAAGTCTTTCTTTTCATAGAAGTGCACTGTAGAAATCAAAGGTATACCCTTTAATGTTCCTAAAATTTTTAACCTGTGGTCCCTGGAGCTGACCTAGGTTCTTCTTTGCCAAGTAGAAGAATATAAAAATTCAGCTGGCTGGAAATTTGTATCTCACTCATGTGCAAATTGTGAAAGGATCCTTCCTTCTTTAAATATGTGTGGTAGATGGCCTCATGAAAAAGAGAAGAATCCATTCTATTATTTTCTTCATAGTGAAAGAAAAAAATTTCCTGGTTTTAAAACTGTATGCCACTTTAACCCTTGATGGACAAAACTAACTACTGAAAGCTAACTGCAACTGCTTATCAAAAAAAATCCCTGTACTTGAAATAGCAAAACAACAAAAAAAGTAAACTCTATCTACCTATAGCTATAGTTACAGGAAGTCAGCGTCAAGTTATATCAAGTTGGGTTTGGCAGATTTTGAAAGACGTTAAATCAGAAACCTTCCTGAAGGTTTTTTACTGTTCGTGTGTGTTAAAAAAACCAAAAAAGAATCCCCCCAAAATCAACCAACCAACCAACTGACCAACTAACTAACTGACCGAAAAACCCCTAAAAAGAAAAAAAAAAAAAAAGAAACTAAACCAAAAAATATGCAAAACCAAAAAATTAAAACACCCAAAAACCTCAAGTTAAAAGAAAAGGAAAAATGTAATTACAGATTATTAAAAAAAACCCTGTCTCTTTTTATAAACAAGGATTTCAGGAAAAAATTAATTTGACATTCAGAGTAAGAATTCATTTGGAGCAAAGACCTGGTTTTTTTTTTTTTTTTTGATTTAAAACTTACTAGGTTGTGTGAAATTAGTTTGCTTTCTCTTTTTCATACAGTGGAAATGTAGTAACTGTGTATTCATTCTAATTAGTAATGTTTTTCATTGAGGGCTATTTTTACACAAAATGTATTATTCAAAAAACCCCCAGACCTAAATGGCAGTTTCTGACAAATAGGTAACCTTCTCCAATCATCAAATATGAATGTGCAGATGATAGTACCAAATAATAAAAGACATCTACTTTTTATGTTTTCATGGTACTTTGTGCACCAAGCATAAGATATATGGATCAGTTTTAACACTACTAACTTTAAAAAGGTGTTCAGGTACTCCATCTTAGAGTATACTTATTTAGTGATTTCAAAATTTGATAAAAAAATTAAAAAATAGATCTAAATATTGAAGACATAAACTAAAACTTTAATAAAATTTCTTATGAAATTATTATGGCAATATTAAAAATATCATAAAAATTATAATGTATCTATCAAGTAGAGTTAGCCAAGAAAATATCAAAAGTTATCACAAAGTAAATTTAAAATCCCCCTTCCTATCACTTTCATGTGTTATTCTAAGATTTATTCTTGGAGTGCATTATAGGTTCTGTTTTCTACTTATTTCCCAGTTTTAAACACCAGGAGAATTAAAATTTTGTCTTTTCCCAAAGAATTATAACTATCCTTTATACCACATATTTTGTACTCTCAAATATTCTGTATTTTGATTGGATTGCCATTCCACTTTTGTCTGAAAGGTTATTGAGGCTGTCAACAGGAAAAGGACTAGAATTACCAGCCAATCAAATTACAGAATACTTAAAAGGTCAAAGCAGTACAGCACACTAACATAATTCACAGAATATATGAGGCATTAAAACCCTAATACCTCATTCTCGTAACAAAGGTTGTAATGAGAGCAAGAAATGGCACAACATGAATTCGTTCACATGACTGCGATTATAACAAGAACCTGAAATGCAATAAACTTAACCCATTCTTGCTGCTAAGCTAAGATTGTAGCTTAGCTTTGTTTCAAGGTACCTTGAAAATTACTTGGATGATAAACTTTAGGTAAGATACTGGGTATCTTTTGCTTATGCATCACCTCAAAGTAATTATTAATCAGAAATTTTAATTTGTTGTCTATGACCTATGCACAAAAAGCTGCAAACCAAACCACAAATTATTATTGGATGATGTTTTAAAGTTTGTTTGTTTGTTTGTTTGTTTGTTTAGCAAGGAGTTTCTCGATATCACAGGTGGGGAAGTGTTCCATCTTTTTCTATCTAGTATTAAATGGAAGTTGTGTTGTCTAATCAACTATTCCAAAAAATAGCAATATAGAAATCCAGTCACAAATGTAGACATGACAGGTTATTTGTAGAGTAAAATTCATGTGTTGCACAGTTTCACAGAAATGAGACTGGCTTTTATAGGAGTCTTTACTATCTGTGTCATTGCAGTTATTAGAACATGTAAAATCTTAACAAGTCTTTTTTTCCTGATAGAACATTCCACATTAGATCACAAAACCTTTCAAGGCAAAGACAACTGGCAATGACAAGCAGTCCAACCCCTGACTTTCCAGCCTTTTTTTTTTTTCTGGGGGGGGTGGGGGGGAAGGGGTGGAGCATAATGCTAAAAGCATTTTTATTTTACATTTCTTTTCTTCAGTGATGTGTGTAGCATAACCCATTCTATCCAATCCTATCTACAGAGAGGAAATAAAAACAGATTTAACCTACAGACCTTTGGTTAACTTCTTCCTAAACTAAATATAAAATGTTACCTCATCTTGCTCAGATTAAAAGGGGAGAGGGGGAACTCCCCCCTTCACCACACGTTCCCTTATTGAGAATCTCTTCTATATAAAAAGAAGAGTCTGCATATAAAAGACAATCCAGAGACATCTTTGAAGGTTCTCTTTCAAAGCATCTCTACTTCCCTGAGCGTCTGGGGATTTCTGTTATTAATTGAAGTTAATTTTCTAGGATATCAGTTTGCCATGCACGTGGGAAAGATTGATAGCCTCTTCGATTCTCAAGAGTGTTGGAAATGACACTGTTCCATCACCGGGTGTCTTCACTTTTATCATCACAAATCAAATTATAAACATCGGGGCAACCTTGCTGGAATCTGGCTTCGGGAGATTTCCATAAGATTAATTAGGCGGCCAAAGCAAAGATGGTAAAATCTAAGGGCGGGGGGTGGGGGAGGCAGGGGGAGGACGGGGAAAGGGGGGGAGAGAGGCACCATTCATTCCTTGTAGAATGGGAAGTCAATTCAACAATGGGTAATTAGCGTGGGCCATGGATTCTCAAAGGCACTGAGGACACTGGACTCTTTCTCTCACTCTGATGTTTAGTGCGGTATTGTGGACCCCTCATTTAATTAGTGCACTTTGATACCCACAGGAGCTTGAAGCTCCAGGGCATGCTAAACACAGACTGACACCAGCAAGCTTCTGCCTCCTTCCAGTCTAATTAGAGACACAATGAGCTGCAAAGACAATGTTTTACTCCAAGATTTCTTCTGCAGATACCTCTGGCAGGAAACAATCGTTTATTTTGTGTCTATATTGGTATTCAGATTAAATTGTTAGCATGCAAAAGATGAGCTAAGGGCACATATCTATTAAAAATGCTTAGCAGAGTTCAGAAATAATGGAAGCAATTTGTGGGGAAAAAAAAAGTATTTTCCCCTTTGGAATTTTTTTTTGTTCTCTTGTCTAATTAGAAGTAAATGATTTGAGTAAGAAAACCAAAATAGGCTGGACTCTAAAGCCTCTCTTATGAAATGATTTTTTGCCTTTTAGATTAATAGCTTCTATCTCTCAGAAAAGATTTTTAACTTAGCTATAGAGAAAGGCAGGGAAAAAAAAGAAAATGAAAAAATTAGTACTTCTGTTAAAATTACCTGTTTGAAATGAGCACCCACCTACTTTAACAGGACATTGTGCAGAGAAAATGTCACTCATATTTGCAGGTCTTTCGAGAAGAAACCCCAAAAAGTTTGTGGCAACGCTTGTGTGTGTGTGTGCGTGCTGTGCAGGTATATAAAGTTATTTTTGATGGACAGTTCTATGCTTATTGGAAGAATATAAATATCCCAAGGGAAACTGCGTATTGAAAATTAGTCTCAGCATACACTAAACACTTGCATGTGCTGCTTAACAATAGATTGAAGAACCAGTACTCCTAAAAATTCAGCTTCTTCTATGTTTATAGTATCATTACTTTCCTCTTTCTCAGGTAATTAAAGAGAAAGAGACCAACATGTATCAATGTGCCGATTCTCAGACTAGAGAGGTACTCTGCTGGTTAAATTATGGTAATTTGGACAGTTACACTATTTAATAAGTGGTTATAATGGGAGGGGGAATGGATGTGAAAACATAGGAAAAAAAATGCAAAACAAAATTTCTATTCAACTTTTAGATCCATGAATCTAACTAGTTGTGGACTGAGGAGCAGCAAGGGGAACAGTCTTGCCCTGTTTCCTGGCATCATGTCTAAGATCCTTCCTGCTGGTTTTGTTTGTCCTTTGGTGACCCCTTGCAGGCTGCTTCCACTATCTGGGGATTACAGGAGGGTTACAGACATCCAGCTGCCCTCCTGTATTCCTCTGCAACATCTGCCCCAACGAAGAGAGTCTTTACTAGCCCCACAATCTGAAACCCAAGATGAGTTCAGGGTACATATGTATTAAAATGTGCAGAGAATGGTGATGAATGCAGTTAAGTACAGCTGATGGCTGGTTACCAGTGCTGTTCTCCACGACTCCATATTGGGGCCAGTCCTGTTTAGGATTTTCATTAATGACCTGGACATGGGGATCAAATGGATGCTCCATCAGTTTGTAAATGACACCAAGCTGATGGGTATGCTGATCTTCTGAAGGGCAGGAAGGCTCTCCAGAGGGAACTGGAATGACTGGATTGATGGTTTGAGGTCAGGTGCATGAGGTTCAAGGCAAAGTACAGGGTCCTGCACTTGGGTCACAACAATCACATGCAGTGCTACAAGCTGGGAGATGAGTAAGTGGAAATCTGCCTGTTGGAAAAGGACCTGGGGTGCTGACCACAAGCCAGCTGAACACGAGCCAGAGTGTGACAAGGTGGCGAAGAAGATCAGTGGCACTGTAGATCATGTCAGAAATTGTGTGGACAGCAGGACTAGGGAAATGATTGTCACTCTGTATTCAGTACTAGTGAGGCTGCACCTGGAATTCCGTGTTAAGTTTTGGGGACCTGACTACTAGAAAGATGTTGTTTAACCTGAATAACAGGATGACCTCTCTCTACAACTGCCTGAGAGGGAGTTGGAGCAAGCTGGGGGTCAGTTCTCCTCTCCCAAGTAATAAGTGATAGGGCAAGAGAAGATTGCCTCAAGTTGCAGCAGGGAGATTTAGGTTGGATATTAGGAAAAAAACCTTCAGAGAAAGAGTTGCCAAGCATTGGAATAAGCTGCCCAGGGAAGTGATAGAGTCATCATCCCCAGGGGCATTTAAACACCAGGTAGATGTGGCATTTAGGGACATAGTTTAGTGGTGGACTTGGCAATATTAGATTTATGGTTGGACTTCTTGGTCTTAAAGGTCTTGTCCAAGCTAAATAATTCTATGGTTCTATGATCAAAATATAAGGTCTAGCAGAAGGGAAAAACAGCCTTCAGCCCTGACCTGAAAATACTTGTCCCCTTGTCCAAATTTGGAAAGACATCTGAACAGAGATTTTTCTTCTGTTGGAACCCCCATCCCAAACTCAGAGGCTATAGCTGTATTAGTAAGCTAAATGTTAGGAACACAGTTGCTATAAACCAGATATAGAAATGATTTTACCAACATATTTGATTAGTAAAACTTATAATGCTTGATTTCTTTCACAAATATTTAATCAAAATACCTCAAGCAAGTTTGTGGTGACACAATAATGAATGCTGACATAAGTTGGAAACCATATATCAAAATGGAATACACAGAAGTATTCCAGGCAAATATTTAAGTAATCTTGGTTTTATGGTAGTTCCTGCTGTAGTAGGTCCAGTTCACAGACTTAAATTGTGGCCTGCAGTCACTCATGGCATTGTACACTTTCGACTTTGACCACCTAGCACTTTCCCAAGCATCTCCAGATACTCACTTAGAACAAGCACAGGTCAGAAGCTACCCCAAAAAGGGAGTATGAAAAACTTTACAACATGACTAGTTTCTTCCCCATGCTAGAGTCCTCCAATGCAGCCCAAATGTCTTTGTAATCTCCAAAGATTGTTCTAATACCACACAGGAAGGTGTGAAAATATGTGACCTGTTCTGGACTAAAAACCTGCCAGTTGTCCAGGCTGCAGAGAAGTATTCACATTATTTCATGGGCTTTGAAATGAGGAAAGCACTCCCCAGGTAATCAGCATGTTCTATGGCTGTGACATTCAGTGACCCCAGAGGAGACCCAGAAGATGTGTAGTGGAAATGGAATCAGGGGGCACAGCTTTACCAAGGACCTGCAGCTGGGTCATGGTCCCCACTACTTTCTCTGTCTGACAGAGCAATGGAGAGGAAAAGATATAAGTTGTCCATTACAAGGATTGTGAAAAATGATTCCATTTCCTAGTGAGGACTGCTGTCACTGTCATTGCACATTCCTTTTCTCATATGGAAACAATCCAAGAGTATTGTTGTCGGACAGAATTTAGATGTGGGTTACTTCTCATTTAACAGTTTTGTAACAGGCACATGTTACAAAGGACCATCTGTATGGTCCTGGCTTGCTTTTGTGGGAGGCTGTAATCAGTGATATAAGCACGTGAAAGTGTTAGTTTTTCTTTGAAATATCATTTCAGTTCTCTTCTTTACTTGCAGTCACTCTGGTACTCCTGGCCCCAGAGAGTTTGCCATTGGGGTGTGACTGACGGTGTTCCAAGGCCTTCCCTGAGGGCACTAAGCTATGCTGCTGCAGCTGTCCAGATAATAGTTCATAATTGCACCAAAGACCAGAGAAGGTGAGTCAAGAAAGACTCTGAAACATGACACAGGAAAGAGCAAATGAATTTCCCTTTCCACTGCACCCAGCATGAGGTGGGGTCTGCAGCTGATGGTAGTAAACCCTTCTGCACTCCAGAACCACAACTACAGTCACAGGGCTTTTAGGCAACATCTAGATTTGGTTGGTTGTTTTTATTTTTTCTAATGAAATTTAATTTTACCACTCTGCTTTCCATCATTGAACAGAGAAAGAAATAGTAATGACTATATGCAGAGGATATCTTCTAGTAATAATCCTTTACTATAGCTAGACTTTAAAAGCAGGATCTGTTCTCCCCAAGGCTACTTATTCCCTATCTGAAACATTAAAGTAACTGCTGAATAATTAGCCGTTGATACCTTGGAAATTAATGTTTAAAATGCAGAGGGAAAAAAATGTACATTTTCTTCAAGAAAAAATATTCAGGCTGTGAGTTGAAAGTGCCTAATCCTTTCAAACATTCCCCACTTTCCAAGAAAACAAAAAAGATTATATTATTACAATTTACCATGTATACCAAGCTTTTTGTCATTTTTGGTGCATTTCTGAAAGCTATAAGGCAATTAATTAGGCAAACTCTAGGATTTCAATGTGCTATTGTTCACATGCTAGGATTTTCTGACATGATAACGTGCATGATATGTAAAAATTATAAACAGGTAGAGGAGACTAGAAGTGAATGGAGTAACTGAGCAATAATTAGGTTTTAAATATTTAATATTGCTGAGAAATAATTAGGATTCAAAAGTGGACATAGGTATCAGTCAACAATGAAACCCAAGAAGCTTTCTGAGGTGCATGTGGGCTTTCCAGCCATTCATTCCTGTGTAATTAAAGCTGTCATTCTGAATACACCTGTCTGAAAGTAAATCAATGGAATCATGTCTTCCTGAGTATGTACAGCTTCAGAGCTTTTTGCTATTTCTTAGTGGTTCACACAGTCACAGGACAATTAAAACAACATATATAATCAGAATCTGTAAAATAACCTCAAATTTCTGCTGCTGCTTCCCGAAAACACAGTGAATTATCATGTGGGGTCTGAAATGTGTAGCCATGATTGGAAACTGGAAATTCATAAATTGGCCTTCTCACTAGATAAAATCTTGTTGCTGCATTCACTGTGTCTATTAGTAAAACACAGCTCTGAGAACTCCAGCTCCTAAGCAGACCAATATCCCAGGAGAAGAGTGCTGGATATTTCAATAACTTGCACTTGCCAGCTGGAATTCTGGGAGGGGAAAGATGTCCTGATGAGTTTGTACAACCGTGTCTCATTGACAGGTGGTTCCTTGATACATCATTGGCCAATGTGACTGAGGAGGCTATGGCCAGTAACTGGTTCATTTTCAAGTTATGATCAAAGGTGACAGGGTCCAAAATCCAGGAACCCCCTAATTACGTAAAAATGTTTAAAATAATCTCTGAAAAAAGACTGACTGACATGTACTACAGGGTTCCTGCATTATTTTAGGTAACAGTAAATGAATTTCCAAAGAGTAGTATGAGCAATAAGAATCAGAGAAATAAGAGGAAAAGGGTCTTATGCTCTCCCTACTTCTTTCTTATTGTCTCCCTTATTTTCATTTGAATAGTTCCTCTGCCACCCCTCTATCTGCTCCTTTTGTTTAGAAATTCATCTCATTCCCTCTTGAATTCCATGATGCTTCTTGCTTCAGGGGCCCTTTATAGTAATTTATTCCATACACTTCTAATCCTTCTGTGTAAAGTAGTTATGCCTTAGCATTTCTTTTCATGTTCTCAACTTTCTAATTTTTAGACCATGTCTTCTAACTTCTGTCTTGCAAGTGTAAAGAGCCTGCTTGGATCAATTTTATCAGTCTTCATAATTTTTAAAACTTCAGTTGGGTTACATGAAGTCTTTTCATTTCCACTGAGAATATGCTCAGCTTTCTCAGTCTTTCCTTATAGTTAAATCATTGATATCTGGTATCATTTGTATAATTGCTCTACACAGCTCCCCTGAAGAGCAATTAAACCTTTACAAAGATATAGAGGCCAGCACTGTATAAATTACTCAAGGTAAGGATCTGAAAGGTAAAAATTGTTCTTAAATAAAAATAATTCTGATTCTCTTGATTTAGATGGAAGTTCCTCTAGCATCACTGTTCAAATTCCAATTCATTTACATAATGGAATGAAAAATTATTTAAAATTATTTGCTGTGTATAACAGGAAAATTAAAAGAGGAGGAACACTTTTCTGTTATAAAGTCATAACAAGGAAGAGGAAGGAAAAATTGGAAAACAAAGAGTTATGAACCAATTGCACTTGACTAAGGGCTCTTATGTCCTTCCTACCCTCCTAGGGTCAAAGACTCAAAAAAGTAGTTCTAGTAATGAAAATTTAAAAAAAGCTCCCCAATTACAAAATCTTGGAAAGAGCACACTTCCAGAGCTTGACACTATCTGTACTTTCAACTTAGGTATAAAGAAAAATACTTGTGCTCAAACCTATAATCACTGCACTGGCTCACACACCTTGCTCATAGTAAGTACAAGCACCAGTTTTACAAGTAAGCACATTTTTCCTTATCTCTTTATCTGTGAGACTTAGACTTGCTCACAGCCGTGCTTATTTTACCCCACTGAGTATATGCTATTTGTGACAGAGGCTGAAACTTTTATACAGCAGAGTGGCATAATTATGTTTCTTATTTGCTGAATATAAATACGAACATTGTGCTTTAACTGACCACACATACTACAATGCTGTCCCAAAGTATGAGATACGTTTCAAATATGCCCATTCACACTTTTTTCCTAAGTCAAAATTGTTTAAACCTTTCTCAAACATCTTTACTAATTACTATTTTCTACAAAACAAAATGAAATACTTATTTTTCAAGTCCCGTTATTGACCAACATTCTTTAGAATACTGAAACTTGGAGTGATTGGCACAATATACAAAAAGAAAGACACACTGTCCATTTACAGGTGAAGCTCTTTGGTGGATGCACAGCCCAGTTTGAGAATGCTCAGATACAGAAATAACCTGTCTATGAAACTTCACAATGAAGGAAAAAAAGAAAGTTTCAATCCTGTGCACTTTCATGAGCAACTCAAAGTCAACTACACTCCCTATGAAATCCTGTTGAGAGGAAACTGCTGGAAATCATGATCAGGACCAAGAGGGAGAAATTAAATTATGAGATTTGTTAATAATTCCTTTTATTTTATTTATCTGAATTTTGAAATTTCTAAAGTTGGACAAGCTTCTTTTTTCCCCTAGGATCCTGTGCTGACATAAATCATCACTTCTACGAACAGCTTTTCTGATATATGACAATGCTAATATAAAATGACAATTTTATCCATTAGAAGCCTTTCTTCTGAATTACTTGGAAGACCTCAAGCAGTGGTTAGCATAGCATCATAGCAGTGTGTGAAGATGTGTTGTTAAGATACATGTGCAAATAGGAGGAATTACTGGCTTCTGTTCACACTCATCTGCAATACAGAAACAGTTCTTATATTACTGTTTCCAAAGGTGATATTCTCATATTCCCCATAGATTGGAATGCAGAAACTTCAATATGGTAGGTCTACTCAAACCTATGAAAATTTCTATTTGTTGAGATATTTAAACTTTAGTGCCCTTTCCCTGTACTTCACAGGATCGATCTAGGAGGGAATATCTGTTCTGTGAAAATTTCCTCCCCCAGCCTAAGGCTTTTTAAATGTCCTTAATGTAATATTTTTCTCCTATAACTGTTTTCTCTTTTGACAAAAAAAAAAAAAAAAAAAAAAAAAAAAAAAAAAAAAAAAAAAAAAAAACCCACAAAAACAAAAACAAAAACAAAAACAAACAAACAAACAAACAAACAAAAACAACCAAAAAAAAACAAACCAAAAAAACCCAGACCTGACAGTTCCTAGAGTAATTCTATAAGGAATATATATTTCACCATTAAATTGTGCATGGTACACTAGTATTTTCCTGCTGTATGTTTTTCATTAGTTGGTTCTATCATATTCTTGCCAAAACTGTAAATAATTACTGTTGCCAGTACTGAGAGATGTTTCAGCTTGGTACTGAGTTGCAAATGCTAATAAGTTAATACAAACTATTAGTGCTCCACAATGGAATTGTGCTGAGGCCTCAATAAGGATGAACCCAGTTGTGGCTCCTGATGGAAGGTGGTAATCCCTGCCCACCAAAGAAAGGCTTGGTGGAGGAGGAAAGAGAAGAAATACAACTTCCAGAATAAAAAGGCCATATTTTGCTGTGTAAAATTGATGGTTACAGGGATGGTCAATAAGTGTCAGCATTCATATCCTCCCCTAGATTATTCACAGCTCTAATGAACAGTGCAGGTTTTAGTTCTGATCTTAGAAGTAACTCTAATAAATAGCCTAATTTCACTAAAATCTCAACATTTATTTCCATTCTTACCTCTCAATTTTTAAAGCAGCAGTACTGCATTTCTAACCCTGTGGTTATCAAGTTTCTTTACTGAATCTTATCAGACATTTTATCCCAAGGCTTTCAAGAATCAAATGTCAATTTACTTGTTCAAATTTTAGCAAAGTGTTTAGAATTTGCAATTATTTTTATTACAATTTAAATGGTTCAGTTATGTCGCAGTAAAACTGAACTGCCTTATAGTATTTTTTTCAGATTAGAAATTGCTATTAATTGTTTTTATTTATTGTGGCACGTTACATCAAGGGAATGTCTTTTATCCCTTCAGTGCATTTCTCATTCTGTGATACGTGCCTGAGACTAAACCATGAAACGTTGTCAAAAGTAACTGGAATGTTGGTGAGAAGTGATACGAAATCTCAGAGAATGACAGTGTCAGACTCTTAGCCTGTCAGCACCTAGGAAATACACACAATATACAAATAGAAGTAGACGAATGTATCAGATATTACTGGGGTATCTGCAGCCTTTTAAATATAGACTATCTTGTATATGCTGCTACAACAAAACACCTTATTCAAATAAATTTATGTTGCTAGAGATGCTCCTGAACAATGAAGATTTTGACATAAAAAATAAGAACTATAAAACCTTGTGGAAAATGATTTGCTTTCTGTACTATTTATTGTCCTATTTCTGTACTATTTATTGGAGAGTAATTTCTCCTCTATGCAACTTGTCCAAGAGCACCTTGGAGTATTTAAACAACATATTTGGTCAAAAGGACTGTTTTTATTTTTATTCTTTTGAATGAATATACTGTGCCTGTTTTTCTGTTGTCAGAGGATGGAAATCATCTTAGATTCATACAGTCAAAAGAAATTCTAAAGTGTTTAAGTTCAAATAATTAAGATTCCTGAATGTGAGAAATATAAATATTACACTTTCAAGGTGAAAGGGCTTATATACACAATAGTCATCCATTCTTCTTATAAATTACGATTCCTGACACTCCTGGTAGGCAGAAAGATGGACTGGGCTGACTTTTTAACTTTTGCTTATTGTTTTCATTTTCTGTTTGCCTTCTGTCTCTCTCTCTTTTCAATGCTTTATTCTTTCACTCTTTCTTCCTCACTTATCTCCGTTTCTCTCCTTCTCTCTGGCTCTTTCTCAATATTGCTCTCCTCGTTCTTTTTTTCTCCTTCACACAGAATATATTTCAGATATAATGTAGTTCTCCTTTATGTTCCCTATTGAAAGTATTAAAAAAACACCCAAACTCTCTTAAAGAAATTTTGGGGAAAAACCTTTTTCACTGTGCCTTAAGATCTAGAATTTACACTGAAATCTTCTTCTACCACCCCCATATTTGTATTATTGTATCAAAGTAACTTAATGGGTAACAAGAACTAAATTTTGATTTGAGAATTATTTTACTATTTACATTATATGCTATTTATATCAGGTTGGAATTAGGTTGGAAAAGATTTCCTAGATCATCAAGTCCAAATTACAATAATGCTTGGTCATGGTGCATATATGTGTCACAAAATCCACATTCTTATAACATTATGCTCTAAAAAGACGCAAGCAATGTGAGAGGTGGAAGAATCATCATACTTATGTCACTAAAAATTAGGTCCTTGGGTACATTTAACTGCTTACCAAATTTAAGTCAAGCCAAGTCGTCTAAGCACTGATCTCAGGTTTTGACTGTTTGTTACACTTAATGTGTTAGCAGCCTTTCCCTCCTTGTCCCTGGATTTTGATGGAGGATGAAACCAATCAGTTGCTGAGAAAGCAGAGTCCAGACCTGAACCCTGTGCCATGGTGCCCTACCTAATGCTGCATTATAGGGATCATCAGTAAAACTTAACTCTCTGTGTCCAAACAACTCTGGTGGTGGACAGGTTTGAGGTCTGGCTGACCACTACACTTCTTTGTCATGACAAATATATTTTCCAAGATAAAACAGGAAGTTATTTTAAGTTGGTTTATGCTCTTGATCAGACACCAAAGGTCCTTCATCTCTGCTTGATGAGTATACTCACTTCACACACACAAAATACTAAGACACCAGTTGATTACAGTTCAATCTTCATATCTCAGCATACATATGGCTTAGGAGAAGGGACTACGTTATCACCAGCATCTTTATCCGTACTTGGTTCTTTTGATTTGAAAGGCCTTGCAGTTCTTGAATTGGTCAAATTGCACCAGAACCAGGGACTATAAGACTCTGACTTGGGGTGTGAAATACCCTCTGGTGCTGTAGGGACAGTGACTCCAGAAAGAGCTAACCAGGGAAATTGCACCTGAGCCAGACCCACAAAACCCTAGTGAAACTCTTTCTTATGGACAAAGTAGAAAGCTGTAAATAAGCCTTTTGCAAGATGGGGATTCAAAGTGGGCATTAAATTGCTTTTATTAATATGCAGTGTAATCCAGAATTAAAGCAACACCACCCAGTGCAGGTTTAATCCAGGAGATTCCAGGGTCTGCTGTCCTGGGTAACTTGAAACTGTCTCTGCAACTGCATCCCATTTACAAAAATGACCAAAGGTTCATAGGCATTTGGCACAGACTGATTTTAAGGTAAAAGAGGATGTTCTGTGTAAAACAGAAGGGAAAACCTTACAGCAACTTGGGGAACAATCACCTGTCATCTTAGAACAGGGCATATAATAGACAATCTGCCTCAAGTCCTCTGTCACTTTCTCTGGATTTAAATTCAAAGGTAAAATATAACGTTTTTCCTTTTTGATGCATAAAGACTTCTTTTTACTCATAACAAAAATAAGAAAAGATGGCTATTACATGCAGCACTTTGGCAATTTTAAACTACACTTTCCATTTTCCTTTCCACATCTAGAGGGCTATTGTATGTCCAGGGGTTTCAACGTATATACTACTGAACATATAAAGAAAGAAACATATATCATGCCAAAATAATTTAGTTTTTTATTACAACTTTTTCCTTCCAATTTTCTACTTATAATGAGTGCATAAAAGACCCCTTTTCACCCTATTGTTTTTAGTCTAAAAGCCACTTTATTCTTAATAAAAGGAATAATAAGTGCCAGTTGTAAAATACTCTGTCAATCACTCCAGCACTTACAATTATGTAACACCTTTCTTTAGGACCTCTTAGAGTGCTTTAGAAAAGATAAAAACAAATAAAATAAAATTACAATTACATTTAAATGCAGAATTAGACTATCAGTTTTAGATCACTTGAATTTTGTTACTAAAGGTTGAAAAGAGACAATGTGCCTCTGAACACCCTGCAAGTAGCTGAAAGCTGCAGTAGCCTTGTCCATGCTGATCTTTGAATGAGCTATTTCACAAGACCCTCATTAAAAGCAGCCTGAATTCTAACAGAAAACATCTTCTTTTGCCCTGATTCCCCATAGCTGATACTCTTCATCTTACATTATTTCCATTTTCCTGTTTTTCCACTGCATATTGTTTCCTCTGTGTGCACTGGTCATGGTGGGGGAATTATTTCTTGAGATAAAAAGATAAAATTTGGAATCCTCAATAAATCCTATGTTCAGGTTAATTGGAAAGGGTGAGGAGTGAAAACTAGATGTGATGAAAGCTCAGTATGCTGGAACCAATGCTTAGCTTGTGTATATGGATATTTAATTTAGGTTTTGAGATGAATGTAATTTATAAGCTCAGGAAAACAAAAACGTGAGTCAGAATAGACAATATTCAGTGATGGAAAATGCTGGCTCTCCTTACAGTCACTAATGTGTTTGAGACACTTAAATTAGATATCTATAGGACGTGTTCCCATGTCTTTTCAAAAGAAGCAGTGCAGCTGTGGGTCCTCAGAAAGGCATGTCAGTAGTTCATCATTCAGTTACCCTTTTTTGCAGTTATTTTTGGTAGCAGAGGTCTCATTACAAGATCATAATCCATGGATTTATGAAACTACTTGTTAAAGGTAAGGGGAATGTGACAAAGGTACTGTGCTTTTTTGTTTTATTTTGTTTTTACTACCAGACAAATCAGCTCCTCTAGATATGCTGCTTTCTTCTCTAAGGGCTCCTTCAGATTAAAAAGAAACGACTATCATCTTAATTTAATTGTAAGAAACCTGGTGAAACAGATTATATCCATTTTATTTCTCATGCCTTAAAGTTCAGCAAGTCTGAGGGGAATTTTTCAGTGCTTTTTCAATGAAATACATAAAACACTGATGAAGGCTATTAAAACTCATGCACTGTTGGAATGTAAGGAAGCCAATCTAGTCGATTCCCATGAGCAAGGCCATGCAATGCCTGTTGTATGGCTAACCATCTGCATTAACCATAAATAAACAGGGAGATGCTGATAAGAACTGACAGTATTTCAAGGAGTAAATGAAAACTGATCTCAACCCATAACCAGCAAAAAAGTAAACAAAGAGTAGAGTCTAGCTGACTTGGGCTTCATGCTGAGATGTCCTAGGACTTCCTGTCTGACCTCTACTCTTTGAGAAGGCACAGGTAGCCCATAGGTTCTGTGGAGAAATTTCTAGCCCCAGAGAAAGATCTCAAGGCACCTCAAAAAGCAGCTGATCCATGTACTTAGGCAATGGAACTGTGCTATTACCTCATGAGAGTTTCCACTTTTAGATATCTAATTTAAAAGTTCTGTTTAGGTATTTTCATGCCACCTTGGGTGTTAAGTTCAGCTGCTTAAACAGAGATGACCAGCACCATTTGAGGATCCTTTGGCTGTCTGCAAATCTAGAGAAGTCTGTTATGTATGATGTGGTGGATATATATCTTTCTGGAGCTAGCTGGCTAAGACTGGGTGTGTTATTTTTGGCATTTTCAGATGACACTTAGAGGCCTATATTTCAGCAATTGAAGAAGATTCCTGTATCTCTGAAGAGTATGACAGCATTCTAGGAAACTAAGTTCCATGCTCTAGGCACTGGATGCTGATTTATGTGCCCTAATCTAAAAAAAAAAAAAAAAAAACCCCAAAAAACCAAAAACTACTTCCAGTAGCAAAGATATACTATCAGGGAGAGGGCAGCGTTGGGGAGGGACAGGCACACACAGTTTTCCAATCCCTGGGGTGAGACCCACTGTGTGGCTGATAGGACTTTCTTCAGCAGCTTCTCCTCTCCTCAGCTGCACAATCTTGTTCCCACAGAATGACCTCTGCTGTGCCCACAAAACCAGCTGTGAGCCTCTGAAGTACATGAGGAGGGGAACTGATCCATTTCTGGTGGGTCATTTTGCACTGGGTGCAGGCCCCTGACCGTGTTCATCATGCAGCTGTACAAACAGTGGTGCCAGCACAGGGAAGGGGAGGAGGGAGAGAATGACTTGTGGGCTGCAGGAACCAAGCCTAAGTAGGCTGAAACAGACCTGCCAATACATGTGTAACCACAGCCTCCATGGCTCTCTGATCACACCTCTACTCTGAATGTTTTCCTTTTGAAACTTTCCTTTTGCCTGTTTACCTACTGAGACAGATCAGTCACTTGGCACCTGTGTTTGCTTCCTGCATTTCTGCTTTTACTTTTCCTCATGGTCAGCGACTGAGCTGTACTGTCACTCTAGCAGCAATAAAACATTGTCATTGGAATTCCTCCAAAAAAGACCCAATTGATGCTCTCGGTTTGGCTTATGTTGGGGGTTTGTTGTTGTTAGTTTTTACCATCTTTTACCGTCTTTTCTTTCTTTCAGAGAGTTGGTGCTTAAGATAGCTGGGGGAATGAACACTGTCCCCATTGTAAGATTCCAGCATAGGGATGAAATCAACATGTCTTCCATGTAAATGGGCTCATTATGCCGTCAGTTCATTTTCATTATTTCCTTTGGCTTTAAAAGAGACTAATTGTCCATACAGTCATAGTCAGCCTGTATGAGGATGCAAATTAATTTATGACTTACTGCAGTGAAGAAAATATGCAGGACTCTCAGAGCAGTAGTCAATGAGATTTTAAACACATGCTTAAAAGAAAGTCCCCGCTTAATTCCTTTGTAAATATGTCATTAGTGAAAAGCACTAATACCTGCTGTATATTCTGCACTAGTGCATCAAAATTTTAATAGTTTCTGATCTGCTCTTTGCTGGGTTAAAAGCTGGGTGTACTGCTGGGCCCCAAGCATGGTGAGAACAGTGTTGCATCCAGTAGGCAGCCAGACACTGGTGGTGTCCCCCAGGGATCAGTGTTGTGACCAGTCCTGTTTAATATCTTTAGTGATGAGGGGATTGAGTCCACCATCAGCAAATTTGCAGAGGACACCAAGTTGGGTGCAAGTGTTGATCTATTTGAGGGTAGGAGTGCTCTGCAGAAGGACCTGGACAGGCTGGATTGATGGGCCAAATCCAACAATATGAGGTTTAACAAGACCAAGTGCCAGGTCTTGTTATTGTGACTTTGGTCACAATAACCCTGTCCAGTGATCCAGTGCTACAGGCTGGGGACAGAGTGGCTGGGCAGTGGCAAGGCAGAAAGGGCCCTGGGTATTGACTGACAGCAACTGGACATGGGGCACTGTGTGCCCAGGGGGCCAAGAGGGACAAGGGCACCTGGCCTGGATCAGGAATGGTGTGGCCAGCAGGAGCAGGGAAGTGATTCTTTTCCTGCAGTCGGCACTGGTGAGGCCACACCTCGAGTGCTGTGTCCAGCTCTGGACCCCAGTTTAGGAAGGATGTTGAGATGTTGAAGTGTCTCTAGAGAAGGGCAACAAGGCTGGTGAAGGGTCTGGAACACAAATCCTGTGAGGAGCAGCTGCGGGAGCTGGGGTTGTTTAGCCTGGAGAAGAGAAGGCTCAGGGGAGACCTTATTGCTCTCTACAGGCACCTGAAAGGAGGCTTTAGCCAGGTGCGGGTTGGCCTCTTCTCCCAGGGAACCAGAGACAGGACAAGAGGACACAGTCTTAAGCTGTGCCAGGAGAAATTTAGGGTGGACATCAGGAAAAAAAATCTTCATAGAGTGATTGGACATTGAAATGTGCTGCCCGGGAAGGTGATGGGTTATCAACTCTAGACGTGTCTTAAAAAAGACGGGATGTGGCATTCAGTGCCATGGTTTAGTTGATAAAGTGGTGTTAGGTCAGAGTTTGGACTTGATATCAAAATTCTTTTCCGACCTAGTAGATTCTATGATTCTGTCATTCTGTGATCCTTTACATAGAAAGTGTGATATCAAAACTTGACTCAAAATGTAGTAAACTATTATAAATTTTGAGGAAAAAAATTCCCAGGCAAACATTTTCTAATTTTCAAGTGGGGCAATAAAAAGCTCAACAAACTCTTTAACGAGACAAAGTTTAAAAAAAACAGTCTTTAAGAAATGTTAATTAAGATTACAACATTCCTCTAAATTGGTGTTGACTATTCCAAAAATACTTTAGAGTTGTCTGTACACACATCTTAAAGTATTCAGTGCTGAGCTAATAGTCTGCTAATGTTTAAATAGCAAATGTATCTATGTACAGCAATCTTCAAATTTGAATCTGTATGAAACCAAAAAGTTAGAAGCTTATGAGAAAAACGAGCCAGTGGAGAAGATAAGTACTAACTTGAAAAAAAAGAAATAAAATATATAAATTATATTGATATAAAACAATCCAAACTCAAATTCAACCTGTAGGATACTTATTATAAAAGGGTCAGCTTTAAAGATGCATATCCAGTGTTTTTAACACAGAGAAGTAAAAGATTATTTTCTTGTAAAAAATACTATATTATATTTGTAATTCTATACACTTCACAGTATTAAGTAAAATTTTTAAAACTTAAAACATGCCACTTTTATTAATGGTCCATTTTAAAGCCACCAAATATTTTTATGTCAATTACTAAAACAAGGTTTAACGCTGTCAAAAAGCATTACTGCTAAAAACAGTCATCTTCTCAGTGTTTTCATCTGCAAAGCATTACAGTTTATAAAACAATTTTAACTTGGAATACGTAAGTCTCTGTACGAAGGCTTCCATATGTTAAAAATTTTATTTGTGTGTTTGATTCTAAATTGCTTTGAAAAAACAGACAGTTGAGGTTTATAGAATGGAATCTTTCTTTTAGGAAATAAATGTCTCAAAAGTACAGGGCACCAGCAGTAAAAACATTCTCACCACAAATCAGAAACACATTGAGAAGTGTTTGTCGAGTACACCTTCTGAAACCAGAATTTGTTTCTATTTGCTGGAAAATTGAAAAATCTGTTGTATCTTGGCATGCTTGTTTGGCCCCTTCCCAGGCTGTTCATGCAGTAGTGGCATTATTGTGCAATAAGGCTTTCAGGACTTATAAAGCTCCTCTTCCATTTAATTTCTAAAGTTCAATGTATTTTTCCAATGGTCTGCATGGAACCCAATGACACTGTTCTTTTATAAAGTGAAAGGCAGAAGTGTGTATTTCATGATATTTTAAATTTTAATTTTAATTTTAATTCCATGATATTTTTAATTTTTAATAAAATATGAGGTATTTTTAAGAAACAAAGACAGTTAATCAGTGTCTCAGCTTCTGCATGGCACTTAGCCAGAATCCACCAAAGCAGACACTTGAAGTTTAGAGATTGTTTTTGCAAGGCTAATTTAAGGTGAACTTAGATGGATTCAAGATTTATAAGCAGTACAAAGTCTTGACTGGAGCAAAGTTCAACTAAGTAATCCACAGCTTACTCTGCAGATGAAGTGCTGCAGCCGAAACTTCCCTGTGATTTAGTCTACATTCAATGAAAATTTTCAAAACAGGCAGAAGGAGTGAGTTTCACTGTTTCACTTCAAAGGTCTCCTAATAACTGAGAGGATTAAACTCTTTTAACCAGTTAAGAAGTTTAGATGATTTTGAGTGAGTAGCTTTACATTAATCAATAATTCTAAGTTGAAAGTTTAAAGATATCATAAGCATCCATGTCCTTTAACTCCTTCAGGGTTGCAGAGCAACAATGCACCTGTTTTCCCAGCATATCCAAAGCGCTAAATACATGACAGCTGTTTTTAGGTTGCTCTACTGAAGTGAAGTTATTGGTAAGAAGATTAATTAAATTTCTTTACTGAAACATTTAGTAAAATTAAGAACCTTTACATCACTTATAAGAGACTTCCTTCTTTCCCTGCTAAATAAACAGATAATACGTGTTTAAAATCATTCTCGTGTGAGCTGTGCAGACTTTGATATTAGTACCTTTTACCTCTAGCACGCTAACGCCATATGTATATTTTATCAAATTAGAAATAAGTTTCAAATGCTCCGTTCCAGTGACAAAGGTACTGCTGAAATAAAAAAGCTGAGGATTTTCAAACTGAAATGAAAAAGGTATGTGTAGAAAATGGCTATAAATTTCTTCTTTTTACAGGGGAAGACGAGAAATTATACATGATAATAGTAAAAGAACTATCCTTTATCATATCAAGTGGTTCTTCTTAAGTTCTTTTTGCTCACGTTTACCATTATTAGTGCAGTCAGAGAGCCTGGTTAATAAAGAATTACTTCTGCATTATATGGTTGTACCTCAAATCTTTTGCAAAGAATCAGGATAACATATGTGCTGTGAATTCTGAAAGAACGGGTGACAATTTATTGTGAGTTTTATACAGTCTATTTTAGCATTAGTCCACAGGACTACCCTAAAATAATTTTTAAAAAACTCTTAAAAGACAGAGGGAATGAAGAAGTGAAGAAAAGGCCATGTAGGATCACATACACTGTGATGATAAAAAAAATTCCCATTTTTATTATTAACAATAAAAACAACCATCACACATGTAATGCCTAGGAGTCACAATACTTTTTGAATAGAATATCAGAGACAATTGGGAAAAGTAATTACAATTTTGATTGATAGAAGGACCACCCATATCTTTTATCTACCCAGCAAGGTATAATATGAATGGACCTTATTTCTCAAATGAAAAGTTAAAGGAGTGGGAAATAAATCTGTTAATATGGATTTTAGAAATGACTGAAAACAGGCAACTTTTTATCTTGGAATGTCTTAGACACAACCACATCCTGCTTCATGAACATCACTAGCTTTCTTTGTAACTTTACATACATGAAATACAGAAAAACATCTAAAAAAAGCATCTATTAAAAAATCAGAATACAAAAAAAAAAAAAAGGTGGAATATCTCATCAGTTCCTCTTTCGTAACCATCAAAAAGAATGGAAACGTTGATTTTTTGTTTGCTTTCTACATATAAGCTTTCAAAGCACTGACAATCTTATTGATGTGTGTTAGTGAAAAGATAATAGATATTTGACTCAGAACTATGATCATGGTAATTCATATAAAACTTAGGAAGATCATGTCAATAGAAATTCATTTTTGTATTCTTTAAGCCCTCAGAGTTACCCTTTACCTTCTATACAAATTACATATTGGGAAGTTGAAAACAAATTTTCATGTTCCTAATGAAAATAACTAGTTTTGCATTGCCATGGCTCCAGAAACATGATCAGGGCTGCATATTGTAAGAGTTTTGATAGCAATTGCACAAAACATGTTTCCAAGTATTTAAAATGCCTTCTTGCAATTAGACTTAGTGAAGTTGTGCTCTGTTTTATTTGCTCCCTTGCTTGATCTATGAATCTTGGATTTTTAACTACTCTGTGTCCCTTCTTAAGCATTCTGTGGTGTCTTTGTGGATTTTGTCCTTAATTTTTCATTGCTCTCACATTTTCCACAATTTACCAAGGCATTGTTGAAATAAATATGTCAAAGATTGAGAGAATAGGCTGTAGCCTAAATATTATGGGATAGACAGTAGCCCTGGCTGATTTCCATTGAACAGATAGAATTCAGTGTGATTAGGGAGATTTTTGCCTGGTCTGATGCTTTGCAGAAGTGTCAGTTTCTCATCTTGAAGTGTACCTAGTATGCTTTGAAGCTTAGAGTATGTTCCTTGTGTCTGTCTTTGGGGAATATATATCACCCTGGAGAAGTTACTAATATTTTAAATATTTTGATAATTAGATATGTCTCATTCCAGAACCTTTAAAGAGAATTTGAGATTTCATTTTCCTTAATGATGTACATAAAAATAAACTGAGTAGTTAGATGGGTAAATGGGATCTACAGGGGAAAAAACAAAGAGAAAATTGGCTGGGTGAGGAAATCTGAAAATGGTAACTTAATAAGCATACCTTAATGCATCATAAGTGCCACTGGATGTGTTTGTTTAATTTCATTATTATTTTCCACATGACTATTTATGTGGTTTTCAGTTTAACTGGGACGAGACCAGTACTTCATTGAGAAATCAGCTTCAAAGGCTGATTGTTGGTCAATGCTGGAATATCTCTCCTGCCTAAAAGGCACAATGTGATGTGGCTCCTCAAGGGTGCACCTCAATCACTCTTAGAGAGGGGAGCTTTAGGCTGGGTGAATGGGAGCCCCTGTGAACAGCACTCGTGCATTTTGTCCGTCAGAGGAGTGGATAATGTGTTTTCGTCCAAGATTTCTTAGGCATTCTAAGATGTTACTTTTTTATCAGAAGCTGATTCAGCCTGCTTGGTGGTGCAGCTGCTTCATTAACCAATACCTGCCCATGCCACAGAGCTGCTGGGGGTTTGTGTTATTAGCACAGTCCCTCTTGGCAGCAAGCAAGGCAGCCGGTGGGAATTGGCAGTGCTGGGCACTTCATGAGACCTGCTCAGCACATTCCAGTACTGAGCCCTAAATAATGGGCTGGATTTAAAGCAGTGTATTAAATCTCACACTCTTTTTCATAATCAGATGGGGGAAAAGGTGGGATATGTCCTATAATACCTTGACCCGGCAAAGCTGCATCTATACACATGAAAAATAAAATATATTTTAAGAAATGTACTTTAAAACTTGATCTAACAACTATAAAAACACTGAAAAGGCTTCAGTATGGATTCTTTTGCAAAAATGGTTCTACAAAACAGAGAGAGCTAAGAATAGAATGTATACAATAATTTATCAATGGTATGTTAATCTGGAATAAGAAAGTTTGTTATCTTTATAGTGCAAGTGAAATAGACAATCTTAATTTTTGGGAAATCAAATCCTTTAACAAGGAATTGAGATAGTACTCTGGTATCTGTTCAGTGATAACACCAATGCTCTAAGTAATGTTCTTTCCATTAGAAATATTTTTTTTTTACATTTAGAATTACCAAGTGGGAAAATAATCAATTACAGGTATATAGTATGCACTTTTCCCTACTAGTAATGTTACAGTTGATTTTTTTTTCTGACAAAACAGTAGAAGGATTCTTTTATTCAGGATATTAAGGTTTTTTTTCAGACAATTTCTGACAATTTCTTAAAATTTGCAGTCCTTATGTAGGCAAAACTCTCAGTGAAGCCAGTAAGTATGTTCTAAAGAAGGATTTTACCAGGGCTCTGAATTTATAATTTTAACCCCTTAAACTATTTCAGACCTTCTAGGGGATGGGTAGTGCTCTGTTATACTGATATATTCCAGAGCAAATTGCCCTTGCATATGATACAGTTGTTGACTGGGATCAAATAGGGGCTGAGGCAAGGAGGAATTTGGCCCAGTGTGTGTAATGACAGTACAGTCCTGACCAGCCACGCATGTGCATGTAATCATTTCAAGTTGTGGTCTGAACTGCTGGAGTATTTTGAGCTCCTAAGCTCTTTTCCAAATTTAATACCAGATATTAGTCCTACTGAAATGGATGGGGAATGAAAAAAGTATCAACTTACCACTTTTAAAAGCCCTAACTCAAGTCCTTTTGTAATGTTCACCTATTTTTTTCATGATGAATCATAAAAAAAGAAGAAAATCTTTAATAAGGGGCTTTTTCCACACAAAATAGAATTGTTGAGAACTATACAGTATATTTGAAAACCTTAGAAATGTTATAGATGTTTTTCTCTCCAGCTTTTATCTCTTTCAACTGTCTCAAGCGCTGTGGCTGCATTACATCTGGTCAGACTGGAGGGTTTACTGATGCTTGGGAGAGATGAGTATTTCATACCTGCCCATCTCTGCAAATGATCTACAAAAATTTAAACCAGAAAGAAAACCAGCTGCTGCCATTCAGCAAGAAGTCTATTACGAATCCCTAGGTGGCATGGAAAGCATTTAGACTCATTTCATTCACATGTCAGGTAAAGACTTTCATTTAGAAGTGAGATGAATGCTGAATAATGGACCTTTTGAATAATGTAATTAAGAATTCATTAAAGCAGCCCTTAAAATAAAATCTCATGAATTCAATGCATGTATATTTTCCCCCTCTAATGTACTAGAGGATCAAATGAATGAATGGAACATAATATAATACTGATGTTTACAAAATTTTCACATTTAAATTAGATGAACTCTCAGTATAATACAATATACAATTTTTAATGGCTTCTGAGTAGGAACAATTAGAATTCTTGAAAGACATTGGTGTCCTTGTTAGGAGGAAAATTAACTTATCCAGAGTGGTGCTAATCTCTCAAAGTTTGCCTTTTGCAATACATGTTTACTTGAAAAATCTTGATGCCACTGAACTCTATGGAAACTCTCACACAAACAGTTTTGTTTCCTTCAATGTGTATACAACTGTTTTGAGAAAGCAAGAATAAAAATTCTGATATGGATTTGTGCACTACCTTTCTGATTTTCAGCAAATCAGGTCTCCTCTGTGAAATGTCCTCCAAGATGTTCTCCACATCCTGCCCAATCGTTGAGAAGATTTTGTCTTAATTGAACACCCAACAGGAAAATGCAGCATAAGCTCACAAGCCGGTATTCAAAAAGGCACTGAGTTATACACCCAGCATCCACCTAGGGTGGGATGTTACTGTGAAAATAAAGGTCATCTGTATGTCCTGGGAATGTATTTCCAGGTTTTGACAGTGGGAAACCTGGGGTGAGAATTGCAGAGGGCAGGACCATCCTTAACAAAATCAGATTCTCCCCTGCATTATCCTCTGCCCATGAGTAGGACAACATCCAACAGCAGCAACATCAGAATTTTGAAAGGAAACCTTAATTATTTTTTTTTTTTTTTAGTGTTCTATTTGAATGTGAAGGTGAACTTGGACTACTAGAGGGTAAAAGCTTTGTCCAATTTGCAGGCACGGATATGTGCAGAGGGACAGAGATGGTTTCATGGGCCTTGACCTCTGGCATACAAGGACAGGAGTGTCAAGGAAAAGATACATTTTGAAACATTTAATGATGACAGAGGCCCTTGAATATGCATAAATGACTAAAATCAGGGTGGAAGTTAAATGTCTGACTAAGAATCCAAGCAAACAAGACATTTATGTCACTGTTGAAAGGCTTAGACTTCATTCTTAAGTTTTAAACAGGGTTAGTAAAGATGAATTTCATTTAGATTTGTCTTCAAACAAGAGAAAGAAATGGTAATGAATGAATTGAAGAAGTTTTTATGTTAACAGAACAGTAGTACCTCGTGATAAAATGTGAAATGATAACTGCCTTGGCTACATTTATACTTATTAATGCAAACGTTCTGCCCTACTCAAACCACTTTCTGTTTTTTTGAAGAAAACCTAGTTTATAGAAAGCAAGACTAGATAGGACCAGAAAGACTGTTTGTTGTTATGAACACTTTGCAAAACATTAGGAGTCCGTAACAATTCAGAGAATATTGACCTGCTTTTTAAGAGTCAAGTATTAAGACCTGACAAACGTTTTCACCTTTTCTTAGGCCCTGTTTTGGAAATCTATCTCTACTGAACCACAATAAGAATATAATCACAATTCTACAGGCTTCAGCTGGTGGAGATGGTGATATCTTTACTCCTTTTTCTCTTAATGTATTCAGGAATGGGGAAGGCAAGTCCATCCTGTTACCTGTACTTGTAGTGATGCTGAATGAAAACCCAGCTGTCACCAACGACACAGAAAGAAGTGCACGAGGACACGCTGGTGAGCAAAGCAGGAAAAGGGCCGAGCTTATTTACAAAACTCAGTTTTATAAATTTCCTATGGTGCCTGTGGATTGGAGGATGGAATTCCACCTCTCAAATCACGTCAAGCCAACTGTCAATCAGCTTTCTCCTCCCACCTAAAAATATGTAAACAATGAAAGACAGTTAGGAAAACATGGCCATTGTTTATAGTACAAAGTGTGATAAAGTAAAAATTCTGACTCCAATATGAAGAACAATACAGAAGGCTTAGAAAAGTCTTCAAAACCAGGGCAACACCCAGCCAGTTCAGCAAACTCTGACAATATTGTCAATCGAGTCTCAGACTTGAGAAGTCCCCATATAGACAATACATAGATAATATAGGCAGCACAGATGGAAAAAGAGAATAGAACAGGCCACAATAGTCAACTGCCAGATGCTTATTTTTAAAGAACGAAACATGGCAAAGAGAGATTTTTATCACACTTGTTGCTGGAAAAAACCTGAGAGGTTCAAAGTACACAAATATTTTCCTAGGCCTTCAGAAAAAGTAAAACAACAAATAAAACAAAACATAAAACCATCACAAGCTGGCATTATTACAGACTACTTTTAGCTATGTATCAATATGTGGCTTATGTGAATATTTTCAAAAGACATGCTCAGTTGTTTACAAGGAAGATTGTTTTCATTCTCACAGGATGCAGATCAGTGAAAGTTCTAAGCTGATGTATTAATGTGTGAAATCTCTTGAACCTTACTTTCCTCTATACATTTTAGGTTTCTGCCATGTATCAGTTGACTGTTAAGCTGTGGCGGTGCTGCATTATTTTAAGTTTATTATGATTTCGTATTTGTTGTAATAACTCAGTTTTGTGTACCCCATTTTCCTTCTTTATGTGCCCCCAATTCAGTTCTGTGTATCCCTACCCCCCTCATTAGTATTGCTTTGTCTTCTTCAGTTGCTTTAAGTTATGCGTGCACCTGTTATGTTATGTGACTTTCAGTTATCTGTCTATTATCTTTCCCACCTTGTGTAAACCCATCCCACACATCCTGGATTGGTTTCTGTTAGTTTTACCCACGGATGCAACACCCTAGATACAGACCCTAATTGGTTGTTTCAAATTTACCGCTCCCTTTACCCCTCCCCTAAGCTTGTTGTATAAAACCCACTGCCCGAGCCCTGCTCGGGGCTTCTTGGGGTTTCGCTTTTCAGTTGCTCATCTCCTTAATAAACCTCTTCAGTTCACCGCAAGACCCATCTCGCCTCCACTCCATCTCTGCTTCCGAAATAGACACTGCCGAGAACATCGGAGTCCCTGGGTGGGGAGGTGAGAGCTCCCCAGGGGGAAGGTGTCGCACCCCTGGCCGCTGTGTGCCCTGGGACAGGAGAGAGTCACACACCGCGACATTAAGCATTGACCCTTGAAATTTAACATTACCAATTTTATCCAGTTTGCAAGAGAATAGGAGTTCTTATGGAATTGACGATTGCGCCTCAGAGGATATGTGGAAATTTCCAGCAGTCACTTTAAAATAATTCCATCCTGGTATCTTTCAGTTAAGAGTCCATATTTAGTTTTTTCTGCCTGCACAACAAGCCAGTAAACTTTTCTTTGCCCCTGCTGCTTTCTGGGCTGAGCAATGCTAAGATCTCTATGTCTCATAAAGAATCTTACAAAGTTTTCAGAGAGAAGATACTACAGAAGCAGAAAGTGTTCCCGTTGTGACATCACTTTTGATGGGCAGAACAATTGTGCAGTGAGGAATTTAAGGGGAGGAGCAGAAGTGTCAGAAGGAAGGTAGACAGCTGTCAACAATACAACCATTTCCAAATTGCTCTTGTAAGCAAGAAAAAGCAGGTCATTTCTCCAAGTTATTCATCTCAAAAAAGTCTCTGTCATTGCTTCATAAGAAGGTTATTTCACAGCTACATGGGAACCTACGGAGCCTTCAGCTCAGACCACATGGGCCTAATGGATGATTCTGCCCTGGAGGGGAGAGTCCATCATTTCATTAGGAACTTAGGAAAAAGGCTGTGTTTGATGATAGTCCCCCAATGTCACTTGTAGTTAATCAATTGCCATATGTGCCAATCAGGCTAGGTAGAGCTACAGGCAACTCTTTTTATTTGTGTCTGAGAGACTGGGAATAGCCTATGCAGCTGGGAAGCCAAGCAGACCAAAGGATTTTCCAGAAGCCAGCAGTCAAGGAGGCAATTTATTGAGGGAGAAACCCCAGAGCAAGAAATTAAAAAAAATAAAATAAGGTAGTGATATGTTTTACATTACATAATTTCTCTTGGTATGGGTATCAGCTTCTGAATATTTCAACAATATGGCATCTCATCTCTCATCTACATATCCATTGAGAAGTTTTAAGCAGAAATTACTCTTTGTTCTGCAGCACAGAATTATGCTGACTTACAACTCACTGTGATACTTGGGATCTGAAAACTGAATACACTTTGTGATGATTTTAGAATGGTTTAGTCTTTACTTTTGTCAAACTAAACTTCAGGATTACCATATGAAACTTTTTCAAATGTCCAAATTAATCATACATGACCATCAATCTTTCATTCCAACCAATAGGAATAATCTGTTTTGTGTATTTGAGCAGGTAAAGGGAGTTATTTAGTAATGGAATTCTATGATTTGTGTCCATGCTTTGAATTACACATCATCTTGTCCTGGGAAGCCACTAAAAATAAGATGTTTCCTCCAGTGGAATCTTCATCTGCCTTCCTCTTGGGTGCATATGTCTAAGTATGTAGCTACGTTTGCGTATATATATATCTGTCTAATTACAGGAATAAATTCTTGCCTGTTTAGTTATCTAGGGAATAAGAAGGATGTGACACATCTGATATTGGCTTGATGTGATACAGCGTAAGTTGGAGCTAAGTTCTTGTATCAAGAGTGAGTCACATCCAACCATTCGTGTCAGCGGTCCTATCAACTCACCGCTGGTTGAAAAATTTAAGGTAAGTGCTGCTTGCATTTTAAACTGATCTTGCTTTAGAAACACGGATGACAGTTCTGAACATAAAATTGACAGGGCTCTACAAAGACACCGTGTTTTTCATACACTGAGGACCAAATTTTTAACTTAGGTTTATGGTGATTTAAGTTTTGCTACATGCCAAGAGTTCACCAAAGCCATTCCAACTTTCCTATCCTCAGCTGGGCAGGGGAGAGATGAGTTGAGATACAAACAGTGGGAGATTCCTTAGTGTTTACCATCACAGATAAAATCAAAAAGAAACACTTGGGGAAATTGCTTCAAATTTTACTAATCAAAATCAGAGTAGGATAATGAGAAAAAAAAATCTTAAATACCTTTCCTCCCCCAGTCCTCTCTCCTTCCCAGGCCTAACTTTAGCACTGTTTCTCTACCTCCTCCTCCCCAGGAGCACAGAGAGATGGGGAATGGGGGTTAAAATCAGTTTATCTTGTTTCTGCTGCTCATTTCTCCTCAGGAAGAGGAGTCCATGCCTATATAGACTGGAATCTCCCCAGTGTGGGGTCCCAAGGGGTGCAGTTCTTCAGTAAACAGCTGCTCCAGCATGGGTCCCCTATGGTATCACAAGTCCTGACTGCAAACCTGCTCCAGTGTCCTCCCAGGAGCCTGCTGTAGCATGGGCTTCCCATGGGCTGCAGGTGAACGTCTGCTCCAGCAGCCCCACTTCCCTCTTGCTCTTCACCATCCTTGAAGTCTGCAGGGTTGTTCCTCTCACATATTCTCACTCCTCTCTTCGGCCACAGGTGTTTCTGGGTAATAATTTTTTTCCCCTTCTTGAATACCACAAAGAGGTGCCACCACTGTCACCACGGGCTCAGTCTTGGCCAGCAGCTGGTGTCCCTTAGAGCCAGCAGGGACGGAAGCCTTCAGTAGCTCACAGCTCACAGAAGTCACCCCCATGACCTCCCCTGCCACCAAAACCTTGCACAAAGCAAATGCAAGTACAAAGTAATACTCTATAATACAGTTACTAAACAAAAGCTGAGAAAATGGTGGGAACATTTCCTTGTGTTTTCAAAAAATATTTTAATTCCCTATTAGCAAAAATTTACAGGGTGTTTACAGTCGCAGTCTGTTAGGAGACAGGAGACTGTCCAGCCTGGACAAGTCACAGCTTGAGCACCTCTGAAAAGAGACCAAGGACTGAGAATATTGGTTTATCATGTATCATGGACTTAGTTACTTCATATATGCCATGTTCTAGAGAATAATCAGTGTGTAGTTTGACTGGCAGTTAGATTTCTGTTTTTTCTTTATTTAAATATATGCCATGATGTACCAGAGCAAAGAAAACTATACCCATCTTTAAATTATTTTTTCTGTGCAGAAAAAAAGGTTGTTTCAACCTTTTAACAACTATAAATCACTGAAAATTGTGACTCATCAAGTGCTAATCTCTATTTCATTTGCATAAGTAGTGATATTTTGAAATATTCAAACCAACGTATCACTTCATTATGACTTCTCCTTAACTCATGTGAATAGTCCCATCATGGGAACAAACAATTCCAATGTTAATTGTCTTTGTAAATGCTACCAGTTGATGGTGACATAGAATAATGAATCACAATAGAGATAGTGGAACTTTCTCTGGATAATTAGAACTTCTCTCAAATCCTCTCAGCTACATTTAAGGCTGCTTTGCTCTCATTCAGAAAATATAGTTTTAGTATAGAGTGTGGTCTACTGTAACAAGATCCTTAAAGAACAAATGAAGAAATACTTAAATATTTGCTGTGGTTCACATGGTGAGTATTGGTATGGAAACAAAAAGGTTATGCTTAGACAAGGGGCTGAAAACCCTAACAATCTTATGTATCATTGTTTTCTCCTATTTTTTTCCCTGTAACCTCATTTTCTACCTCTTCTTTATTTCACAGTTGTTGAAAGGAAAATACAAAAGAAATGTTCATATAGATAACCAGTAGGAAGCCAGAAAGGGCCTTTTTCAGTGAGAAATGATGTGTTGCCCTCTGGATAATCAATTGTCCCTGCAACACTTTAGGATTTTTCATGCACTGAGATGCAAACTGAGCAATTTCTTCTTTTTTTTTTTCCCCTATATAGTTTGTTAATACTGGAAAAGCAATTGGACAGTGGGGCCTCCTCATTCTTGGCACTATTTCAAAAGCAACTTGAAATGCCCTGACAGCAGTTCTTCTCACAAAGTAACGTGAAGGTTGTGACACGGGCCAACAAAAGGCTGACACACTGTCGTTATCTCACCCTGTTGTGCTTAGGTAATGGTAGAGCCTCAGATCTGTGTGTGATGTTAGCACTATATGTTCTTCAATAACAAGGTGCCAGAAGATGAATTGAATGTAGAACGTCGTCTTTAACTTTGAATTTCTAAGTTTAGACTAGACCTTTCTGTAATATTAAAGATTGACTCTACATTTATTATACGAAACATTGATAATAAACAGATCAGTTCCTTAGATATGGCCAGTATTTTTTAACATACTATTTTCAAAATTAGTATTTTCTGCAAAAATGCAGCAATAAAGTAACTGAACTGTTTTTTCACACAGTTATTCCAATGTGTTAAAAATCCTGGCCATAAGCTGCCATCCACAAATTTCCCACCTGTCCAGCAGAGTTCAAAACTGGGATTTGTTCTAAATATATTTCTGGTTTTAACTAACCCAAACCTCACTATAAATTGTTTCACTTATATGTTTAATGGGACAGTTTACCCAGATCTGAGATTCTGAGACTGAGTTCCATCAAATCCATGGTAAAATAATAAAAATAATTAGATGGAGAACAGCACAAGAAATACCCTCATATTTTTGTAAAATTGGCTAACATCAGTCACTGTGTAAACCACTCTTGCCTGTTAATGCTTAGCAGTTTCCAGTGTCTGTAAAAAGAAAACTCACATGATTGTCTGTTAAGCCAAAACAAACCCTGTTGGCTCTTCAAAGTTAACAAATTCGGTATTTTTACACTCTCCTGTTACTTTAGATCGAAGTATTAACTGTGCTTCTCTTCTTACCTTCACTATGTTAGTGTGTTATGGTTTTTGGTTTGTTTCCTGGAAATCCTTAAATGTTATTTTTTTATGTAATTTTACAGGTATGATGAAGAAATTCACTTTTGTAAGCTTTTAGCTGATCTAGTTGAGTCTTTTGAGACTAGCATCATATATAGACTTAAATTTTCTGGGTCACATCATGATAGCTAAACATAGAACATCAGCACATTGTTTTTCTAAAAGCAGAAGGATGCCATCCATTTCACTGCCTGGTCTTAGGTGATTTAATAGTCATTCGAGGTCCTGTGTCTGGGAAGAAAATGCTCAGACCTTTCAGAAACACTTCCTTGGAACCTTTCTTTATTCTTGTGTTAACATTACATTATGTGAATGAGGTATAAGCTTTAATTCCTGGCGTAGGTACTCATTGTTCAGAAAATTTGCGGGCAGAACAAGTAAAATTTGCTTTGTGAGCTCTCTGTGGGAACCAAATGACAAGCTCTGTCTTCTCCACAAGAGGAAATATCCGGTGTGGTATTATCCAGTTCCTGAGACAACATTTTTCACCCTTTTCTTTGATCTCTTTACCCCTTCCTCAGAAGTCTTGCCCAAACCATAGCAAGCATCTTTCATCTTTGACTCTTGATCCTAAAGCAATTGAGAATAAATGCCGTTAAAAAGCATATCAGAGTATCCTGGAGGATTCGGTCCTTTAAGACAGGGTCATTCTGGGGGAGATGAGGGAATTTTCCCTTTCTCTGAGAATGAAGAAGTTAGGTTGGAATTTGACAAATATTGGCATCTGCATCTCTGCACATCCTCCTTTATAGTCAGTGGAGAAAAACTGGCACTTCTGGGGTGCAATTAATGTCAGCCTTAGGTAGAGGTCTCAAGCAGGTGAAATGAATTCTCCCCTTCTATTTTTCCCTGAGACAAGTTCAGATTAATTCAGATCCCTGAAGTCAGATGAATAATTTCCATCCTTAGAGTTATATAGTGTGCTATAAAATCACCAGCATTAAGTAGGGACTTCTGAAGTAACCAGAGATGCAATTGTGCAATATTTTTTTTTATGTAAGTAAACTTGAAGTCACATAAATTGCACCCTTTCAGAGTAGCAGTATTCAAAAATATTTCCTCATATAACTTGGCTCCCTCAGATAACTGAGACAGAATCAGACATGAACGTGGTGGCTAAAAGGGATATGAAGCATTGCACAGAGGTATGGGAAAAGGATGTTTTGGGAAAAACAAAGAATAAAAAAAGAAGAAATGTGATCTCCATCATATTCATTGTTGCTTATAATCATCTCTGCTGAAGCACAGAGCCTTGCTTGTTTGTTTAAGAAATAACCTCTGGTTCATGCATAAGAAAATATATTAAATGTTCTAAAAATTATTTCTTTTTTTATGTGTAGCAGAGAGTCAGAGGTCAAATTCTCAGCTGCCGTAATCCCCACGGGATTTATTCACATTCATTACCGAGATGGGCTAGATCCTGGGCTAAAATAGGCTGGCATAGCCCTATTGAAGACAGAGAGAATGTGTTGATTTTTTTATTGGATTAAAACCTGGTCCTTGAAATCAGTAATTTTGACTAAGCTCAGTGCTCCAGGTCAAATTATGTTCAGTATTTACCAACACCTAGTATTTTCTTTATGAGTGTACCTTATCAACATTTTGTGTATCCAAAAAGGAAAATCCCTGCAGTAGTGTTACAACAGTGAGTGGCAAAATGACAGCCTCAGTGTCTGTTTTCACTCGTTACCCAAAAGGATTTATATATTAGTCTGCTTGAGGATGATGTTCTGCCATCCAAATCACCTACTTTGTTGTTTAGTATCTGTAGCAGAGTCTCTGGCACAATTTTTGGTAATCTTTTTTTAACACTTAAATGCATTATTGTGAGCAGGTCGCCTCAATGGAATAATGCACTGGTGCAGAGGAGTACTAAATCAAATGATAAATTGAGTGTAACATCAATTATGTTAGCTATGCACAGAAATATATACATTTGATGGTCATTATGACACATGAATGTTCAAGACAAAAAGTGAAAAATACATTTCAAGTTCTGTATATATGAAAAACTGACAATGATCTGTAATTTGCTTATAGCATAAAATTCTATAAATCTGCTGGTGTTTTCAGCATTGAAAGCTTGATTCTAAATGGAAAGGTCATTATCATTATTAAGTTTTATAAGAAAATCAGTACGTGCACTAGTATCTATTTAATAACTGAGACATCATGAATGTCAGACTTAACACACTTTGCTGGGTGCTAATAACTCTTTAAGTGTACCCTTGACTCGAGTCGAAGGCAATATTGGAATTTTTATGTTATCTGAACTGCCTGGTAGCATTTAAAAGTACTTCCATAATAGCCAGGTAAAAATATAGTGACTTCACACAACTTTACCTAATTTTGCTGCTGTTTCAAAGGTTTAGCTAAACTCCTTTCTCCTGCCTTGTGAAAGAACTGGATGTGCAGGCAGGTGAGTCACAATGGACCTGTCCTACTTAACCATCCTCTTGTTTTTATTGGAGCTTATTGTGCGTCCTGAGAAAAGGATGTGTCAGTAATAACAACAAAATGAAGTCTTTTGTACCCAAAATAAGTGCCTGGCAAAATATTATTTGCATCTGTGGCAAAATTACTTCTTGAAATAACTTGGTGGAATGGTGCTATCTACATATAAAATACATATTTTTCAGCATTTTTAAAAACTTCTGTAAATCCTGCATTATATTATCTTTATTCAAGTCTAGTGGAAAGTTAATACATCTTGTTTCTTTTTCTATTATATATTTAAATTAAAAATTGGAAGATGCAATTCCTATTAATGAGTTTTGTAGGGGTCTTTTAGTATTATGTCCCTAGGCGAGTTTCTTACTTGATATGAAGTCCTCATAAGAGGTTCTTGTGCACTTGATTAATTCATAAATGGCACTGAGGGTTGCATATTTGCACAATTCTTGTTAAATTATAGAAGTCTGCCATTTCTCTGTCCAATGTACTGCCAATTGTGGTGCCCATTTTGTTCATCTAACCACACAGCTGTACAAGTCCCATATTTTCCAGGTATTTTCATCTATGAACCATTTACCTCCTGTGGAAAAAGTCAAAGTCCCTTGGCAACATTTATATCAGTTCTGGAACAAAAAAGAAGACTAAAGAAATATTCGAGTGGCTGAAAAATAAGACCAACAAAAACAAATGAGTAGTTAAAACTATCATATTTCATATCACTGAATAGAGGTTCTAGCATCTAATTCCATACTAATCTACATAAGAGATAACAATAAAAATGTATTGATATCTTTAGATATTTACTCAGTCTTTGGGATGGGAGGGAAGGCCAGTCACAATTGCCTGTGCAGGCAGCAATACTCTTTCCTGACTGATAAAACGCAAGGCTACAAGAAGAAAAAAAATGAATACAAATTCAGACATTTTTCTAACTTATTCTTGTAGACTAAAAGCAGTGGGGTTTTTTTTGGTGAAGCCAAGAGCACTGACCACTTGCCAATATGAGCTGAGAATTCACTGTTATTTGAGGGCTATAGTCAACAAACTATTTTACCAGGATATTCACAATATGGAGTGGAAATAGGCAAAAACACTTCTATAGCAGACTTTCCTAAAAGCTTTGGCTGTATATTGCAATATAAAACTGGACCTTATTTATTTCTATGCAAAGAAAATGACAGTTGTTAAAAAAATGTTTTGCTGAACATAGCATTCCTTTGAAAGGCTCAACTTGTTCCATGTTGTTACTGTTGAAACTATAGCAGGAGGTCTGTTGCACTGCATGCTTACCAAGGCAAAAGATACACGGGCAATCTTTTTGTTCAAGGCAGTAGGACTTCATTTTTCTTTGCATTTGGAAGCAGAAGAAATTATCTGGCTCTTTAATCTTGTGCACAAAGACCTTCAACTCAGAGATAGGTGCTTGAAGTTCTCACTTATCATCTGCAAAATACATTCACTTATTGTAAATATTTTCTTTTTAAAAATATATAAATTAATCTTAAAGCACAATGAGAAAGTTAATTTGTTCAATTGATTACTTGTTTCTAATGTCTGTGGGGGAGGGTTTGCCTTTCACTTGAGACAGGGAATTCAAGAAAATGTGTCAGCACTCCAGCAGTATTTAAATGAAAGACAGAAGTTATGGGCCAGACTTTGAGCCATTACATACCAAGGGGTCAGACCACCTTACAAGTATATGTCCAGATTATGCCATTTGTCTCTCTTCTTTTGTGGTTAAAATGTTTAAATTTTGTCTTGGCTTTAGTCTGGGCTCAGTTTCTTTTCATGGTCTAAATAAGTAGAGGATAATTCCACAAAAAGAAGTTTTCTCTCCACTCAGTTTTCAGCCACTAGTCAAACAATTGGATGCTCCATGTGGTTGTATACTGTGTTAAAAATTTAAAAGTTCCTGACATTGACATCACTAAGCTAAAAAAGTTGCATTAAATACTCTGAAGATCTAAAAAATAACCAAGATCGGTTAAGAGAAAAGTAAAACAAAGAGAAACCCAAACTGATATATTAAATTAAAACAGACCTAATTCCTCATGTCAGAAAATGTGAAAGTCAACAAGATTTAGAGGTCATATTTGGATTAACTCTTAAGGATGGGCCTTTGAGCTCATGAACAGCTGTTTTAGCTCGGCTGAGACCATACAATTGCTCAAAGGCCCAGGTGTGAATAAGGTACTTTACCAAATTAAAGCCATTGTGCAAGAAGAATGTAGTGCCACTGGTATAACAACCATGCTTCCCAGGAAGGAACTTTTTTGTGTGAACAAGAAGTGCTGCTATTGAGGCTGTGTACAATCAGGCTCAAAAGTGTTCAGTGTTCTTTGTTTCACCCCACTAGGGTGCTGTCTTTTGCCATATTACTATTATTGCATGCTCTCTGGTAATAGAAGGCTAATAGTTCTCCTTAAATTGTAGCCTGCATACCATTACTGATAGTTACAGTACAGTGCAAAGTCTATTTGCATACCATACATCCTATAGTGGGTTTTTTTTGAAAATCAGAAAACATCAGAAAAAGGCTTTATGTCCACTGTCTCAGATGTACTGAGGCAAGTTCAGCCCCTGAAGTATGCCAAGTAAAATCTCTGTGTGATTGATGGGTGATGCTTCTCCTTATATCATTAATGAGGTATCAAATCTAGTCTATTGCATAAATAGCACCACAGATGCTGCAAAAAGGGACACAGTCCCTACTGTATCTGTCCTGTGCAACCTAAATAGCATAAAGACTACTCTTTTTTATAGGAGAAGTAGTACACAATGAGGTGTACCTGTCACTATGCTGAGAGTTTTGCATCCCCTTCAGAAAACAGATTTCGAAAAGGGAAATAGGCAAAGACGCTGTTTTACTGACTTCCCATTTTACTTCTTTACTTCTATTTTTGAGAGCAACTGTAACACAATTTAGTTTTAAAGGCGTGTGTGGAAAGCTATATGATGATCTAAAGGGAGCTTACAGTTTGTTGTACACACGGTACTCTGTGATTGCAGAATGCTCCAGTTACACATGTCCAAGCAGTGCAGCAGGGACACTCACTTTGGCTCTTCTGCTAATACCATCTGACACAGTGCCCTGGGGGGACCTGCTGGGAGACTGTGTATTGCTGAACTCTTAAATGGTCAAGCTTCAGTTTTACATGTCACCATACGGATGGAAGATTAAGCAAAACGTAACAAGGCTTGTGCTTAGAAAAATAAAAAGGAGCTGACATCCTGCTCAACTGCTTTCACAGAGATCCAAGAGAGAAATGAGCATGTATTAGAAACTTCTAGGGCAAAAACAAAACTATGCTCTTTACATTGACAGAATCAGGCCACAGTTCTGCCCCAAATTTCCATCAAAACAGAAAAGTACGGGAATGTAACACTTAAAGATTATTCATGTAACAATATAGACCTGATGTGAACACCAAGCAATCAAGGCTGACAGTCCAAAAAAGGCTTTGATGGTTTCTTAGACCACTTGTCCAGGTGCTGTAATCTGGGATCAATACACAAAGAGCCATAATTCAAATACGATGAGTTTTCTTTCTTCAGAGCTTTGGAATTTACTATGTTATCTAACTGCAACCGCAGCAAAAGAAAAATGCATGACTTATCTTAACTTTCAGTAGTCCTTCAGCCTGTATTCCAGGTTAATTAAACAGCTACATACTGAATGTCATAACAATCCTGAAATGTCCTCAGACAAACAGTCACATCATGACTCCTCTGGTTAGTTATGCTGACATAGGTAAACTGTTCTGGCACCCGTGCTTAGGGTGAATGCAGGTTATTAATTTGGTGTGCCATGGAAAGATTTCCTGCTTCCGATTTGCACTGTACTTGTAGACTTGCAGCTCGTACTACAGACACCACTGGCAGGCTCTGAGCAGTCACTTCTTGGTGGAACCACAGCTGAGGACATGCCTGGGACAGCCCTCTCACATGCCCACTGCAAAGAGGACACAAGTGCCTCCAGCCTTCAGCTCTCTGCTCATGAGCAGTGTGAGCCTGGGCCAGGCACAAGCCCTCAACAGTCCTTGCTGCAAAGGTATTTTTCAGGCATGGGGTTCCAGAGCCAGAACACATATTGCTAAATCAAAGCCTAGGCTTTTCCTCTTTGCACTACACCATATGACAACATAAAGTCCATCAAGCCAGTTCAAGTTTCTCAGAACTTAGTTTGCAGTGTAGGCAGTGTGATGGAGTATGAGAATGGACTGACAATTGCCATTGCTGCTGTTGTGTTACCTCTGCCTGCAGTTCCCTAGGGCTTTCTTTTGGAAGGTACAAGCGGGGGGAATCACATTCCACATCCAGTTGCCTTTTTCTTCATTTGCCAGCCTATAAAAACCTGCTGGTAGCCAGAAGTGAGTCTAGCTTTGCCCATTCTCACTGGTTACCTGCTGACCATTAAGACAGGGGTTTAGTGTCAAACTCTTCCAATATTTTTGAGCAAGACAGTGTGGTTATATTAACATTAGCAGATGTTGTGGAGTAAAAGGACCAGATCTCCAGAGTAAAACACTTGATTTTGAGGAATGAAATTCTTCATTATCCATACTGATGTATTTTCAACTTCAGATTAGCCCTAGTTTGGTCACAGGGACCATAGATTGCCTTACTGTGACTGAAGAACATTAGGTGTGTGCCAGAATTTTGCTCTGTGGAAACTTTACTATCATTGTTGACACTGCTCTTGATTTGGATGAGAACAGTTGGGATAAGCAGCCTATAAATGCACAAAAATGCATCCCTTCATCCAGAGCTGTGAGCACCACAAGGATCAGCACAAAAGGATGACCAGCACTTAGTCTAGTTAGGAGATTATGATACAAGATATAGAGACTCTCATGCAAATGGTGCAGATGAATGGAATAGTAATCTCAAAATCTTCTCTCAGATAAAATCCTGTTATCTCAGATCATTTGTTTTGACAACACTAAGAACTGGAAAAAAAATAAAACTGAGGAAGTGAATGCTAAGCCAAATATTTAAAGAATTGTGTTGCAGCTTGCCATGTATATTTTCCTCTCCTGCCAATTGCTGTCTGTTTTGCCCATCTATTGGCATCTCTTGGTTAACAGTACTGGACTATAGAAAATTTAATACAACATGAGTGATAATCCATCCCAAAATGCACAGTTTTTTCCACAAATAGTGGAGATGGGCATGTCCATAAGTCTGTGTCAGGGTATAATCTCTCAGTCTCTTATAGAGGAAGATTAAATAGATAAACTTTGAATTTGTCAAAGAGATCATTTAATTCTGAAGACAAAGCAAGACTGACAAAAAATACAGCAGGAAAATACTTGGCTTTCCTAAAGTCAATGGGAACTTTTAGAGGAGTCAGGACTCCATTCTGTTTTGTTTTTCTTCAAATGTCAGTTACCTGCATACAGCATAAATACGATGTGGTCAGAGGAGTGTACAGTGTATTGCTGAAACAGTTAACAAAATCAGTAAGTGTAGGGAAAGTAGATGAAAACATAAACCAGACTGAGATATTTTTTCCAGACCAAGATTTTTAAGTCTTCTGTATTTTGTCATTTGTTAAACCACAAATAGCTATAAACAGAGCTGCAGTTCAGAGAGTCTTTGTTTCTAACATAAACAAGGTATAGGGCATAGCTCTGTATGTTGGCCAAACATGACTATAAGTTACAAAAATGATATATATGTATAAAAAAGTGTCAGACCATAATTGAAAAATTGTATTTGGACATGAATAAATGTAAGGAACACACTTAACTCCAAAAAGGCAGTAAGCATTTACCAGAAAATAAGCCTGATTAGATTAATACATGCATTGTACTGTGTCTGTGAAATGATTTTAAATCAAGAAACTGAAATTCAAAAGATGAGGAACTTTGCATCATTTAAGTATCACTGTTCATCCTGATGTGTCTGTTCTAGTTGAGAGAACTTATAAAAATGATACTGAACATATGCAACTTTTAATTTAATTATATCTAGGAGCAGAACAGAAGACTAGATCAAATTGCATTGAATATATTGCAGATTTTTTTTTAAGAAACAAGCTTAACAGGAATATTACTTTTCATCTAAAATGGCTTCATTTCTTAATTACCCAGTTATATGACAACTTCCCACATCTGTAATGAACCTATTTAAATACCTATTTTTCACTTTATTTTTTCCTAAATGAGTTTATTCTGAGCATCAAGAACATTTACTTTCAAATAATTACCTTAAATTCTTTTACAGCTTGTTCTTTAGAACTAAAAAGAAATAGAGCTCTCAGGTAAGTATGTTAGTCAAGTGTTCTGGTGCTACAGACTCGTTTAGCTGCATGGGTCACAGCAGTCACTGCAGTAAACAATGTTCCAAACTTCCAAAGCCTGCAGAGGTCAGTATAGCAACATCAACAAGAAATTATGTAGCCTCACTGAATAGATTAGCAGTTTAAAATATTTATTGTTAAAACACAAAAATGATGCCTCATTCTGGCTGTTACCAGAACTGTGGGACTACTGTGGCATGTGATGGTTATTCCTGCAAACATCATATAATATTGCAGATGCTAAAAGTTTTAAAGATGTATTTTTGTATTTGCATTTGCTATTTATAAAAGGGTTAAATATATTTTTTTCTTGAGAGTTTGAGAAAACTTGGATGAGCATTATGGAAAATGTAAGCACACCCTTCTTCGGAAGCCGTCTTCTCCGAGTTGCCCTGTCAATGACCTCTGCTGTGACATTGAAGAAATACCCTCTGTGTGGGTGAGAAGTAATTTGCTTCAATAGCTCTTCTGCCCCAGACATGTATAAAAAGGAGACTGTAAACATATACCCCACGTTTGCTTTGGCACTGACACCATCAAAGTCATTTAGTGCAGAACTTTTAGCTGTTTGTGACAAACCAGATCAGGGTGAATGACCAAAACAGTACCTATTAAGCTCCTAGCTCGGTGCAATGAAATCTCAAAAATTGAAAGGAATGACAGATAAACAGTGCTAATCGGGCCCTTGAACAAAACGATATAAACTTTATTTATCCTCTTGGCCAGACCTGTCTGCTGTTGGCACTAGATAGCTGTTACAGTAGTGTTTCAGTGCAGATTCTCAATTATATATTAAAGAATAAGAAGATACTTGGACATGACTCAGAGGTCTGCAGAGAAAGATTTTGAGAGACATCAATTAGGCTTAAACATATATTATTTGTTTTATTCAGTGCACTGCACTTAGGTAGGAAGAATACATAACCACAACACAATGCTCCCACTTCTAAAAAAAGCTGGTTATAACTAAAATATTTTTCTTTCACAAGTCTACAAAAGTTCAGGGCAAGCTTTTTGTCTCATCAATGCACAGTGTCTGTTCTTGTCTCAGATGTCCACCACAGCACTAGTTGTGGACACAGAGGTACTGAAAGTGGTTCTGCATTAATTTTTTCCTTTCCCTATGGACATTCATATAGCACATTTCTTAATAACTCTCTGCCTTCACTGTTTCTCAAAAGAAAATGTGAATTGCTCAAAACAGGGTAACTTTAACACAAATATTTGAAAAGGGGAAAACATCCTGAATATGAGTGATGGGTCAGGTGCTCTGCTGCTTCTATTTATGCATTCCTACTTGAACTTAAGGAAAACTAAGATCTTCTCAGAGATCTATGGCAGTGGGAGTATTACTTGAACTTTCTTCGCCTTAAGAGACTCATTCTAAAGTGCATATTTCTCTTTCTATGCATATATACAATTACATAGAAATTACATAGATTTGCTGCCTTTGTTAAATCCAAGGTAGTAAAGTAAAATGACAAATGATGAAACATGTCTAATTTCAATTACTGTCCCTACAAATCAATATTGTGTACCAGTAAGGATTCATGGAATTAGTAGTACTTACATATATGTTAGTTGCCCTCAGGTTTTTACATGAGAAACTCACAGATTTGGGTATCCAAAGCATTGGGAAGCTTTAACTTAGCCTCATCAACTCACAATCAAAAACTATTCCTGAGCAGCTCATAAGAGCCAGTTGTAAGAAATTTAATGGGTGGGAGAGAGGTCACGGAGAATGTTTAAATGCATATTAAATTTCAACTTCTTCTGAAACAGCTGGTTGCCTGTAACAGTACTAACATGATACTGAATCGAGCATCTGGTTCACGTGGTTCTCGCAAAACCAGGAGTCTTAAGGATTTTTTATTCTGCCACACTCCTAATCATCTTTCTGAGAAAGACAAAGAAATACAGTTCACAACCTGTGTCTTGATATTGTAAGTATTGATATGAAGTGTTTCC